>NC_133131.1:140562548-141162548 GCF_048418815.1 Hemitrygon akajei
TCTTTATTAGTTTTATTGTTCTGATTGTGGATCTACACCCAGAATTCTAGCCAAGCCCTTTTCACGTGCATCTGTGTGTGTGTGTGTGTGTGCGTGCTTCCTGTTCTGTCTTAGTCACAACATCCTCAACATTTAATACCTCCACTTAAAGATAAGTCATCAAACTAATGCTGTGGTGCCTGTATCTGTGACCTCAGTACTGCGGACTACTGGGTACTATGCAGCATTGGGAAGAAGGAAGATCTGAAAGGCTGGTTCATCAGAAAGCCACCAGTGTTTTCTTTCCTTGACCACTCCTTCCGTGCCTTGCACCCCTTTTTCCTGAAGGTCTGCTCTTTGTCAAAGTAGAGACTTCACATGTTGCTTGCCCTAACCACGGAGATTCCTGTTCCTCTTGCCCTAACCACGGAGATTCCTGTTCCTCTCCATTGAAGGGCACCTCAGTCTTCAAAGGATATTCTGCCTGCTGTGAAAAGAAGGACAAAGGTCTGATAGTGATATGTCAATGAGATCACATGGTGAAGCTACATTAGCAAGAGGATGATTTTTCTCTGTGTTGAAGGTACATCTTGGGAGATTTAGAAGGGTTAAGAGGTGGTAGAGGCAGCTGAGAATTTTCTCAGTGCATTGAGAAATGAGTCACATTGTGAGCTGTATGCTTAACACGTGCTCAGTATACTCACCCTCTTTCAGCAGTCATCCCTTGTCATTTGCACTCTTCAAGTCAACTTCGACATTAAATGGATCTCCCTGTACAATTCCCTTCTCACGTTGACATTTTCTTTGAGGAACTCTATGTAAATCTATAATATATAAACCTATATAAAGTTATGAAGTTTTTTTTTGCTGATTGGGGATTCTTCCAGCCATCCTGTTGAGAGTTGCTGATTTTGCATCTTTTAAACCATTCAACATTTTAAGTTATGCAGGCATTCAAAATTGTGGGAGGGTTTGATGAGGAAGACGCTAAGAGGAATTATGGAAAATAAGATGATGTAAATGAATTGATAGCAAGAAATCTGGCAAGTTCAGACAGTCAGCCTGGTATGATCGGTTACTTGTTCCGGGTTAGACCACCCTTTACTCTTGGCATGCAATCAGCCCTAAAATTAGATAGTGAAGGAGATTTTATTTATATTGTTCTAACAAAGGTGCCTTTGTGTATTCTGATGCAGTACAAATAAATATTCTGCCACCTACATTTGCCACAGCGTGTTGCTGTTGAGTCATGCCTAGGGATGCATTAATATCGTACGCACATAACAGAACATCAGTGCTGATGGTTGAGATGCTACATTTTTATCAGAAAGTACGTGGTCTTTGTCGTTGTTTAAACGCATTATTGAGACTTTGTGTTTTAAAACCACAGAGCATAAAACAATACACTGCCATCTTGGTAATTCCCCTCCCACTTTCCGAACAGGCACTGCCTGTAAAGCAGAACTTGCCCAGTTCAAACACTCTCTATGCCATGGAAAATTGGTTTTATTTATTTAAGATAAATTGTTATATATTTATTAGCTTGACAGGTTAGCTATTAAAACATTTTTTTTATAAATTGCTTCTATTTATTATTAGTTCCAGTATTGGTTTAAATATTTACAAGTTTTATCAGTATTTTCTTGCTCCCAATGATCTATGACAACTTTCTCAGAGCTGAACTGTTCTACAGAAAAGAAATGCAGTTAGGTGGCCCAAAATAATGTCAGAAATTATTTTCAAATGTCTTTGATTTAAAATAAGATGTGTTATGGTATTCCATCTCATTGATTGGAATCATAGGAGCCCACAGGGAAGGTTGGACCATTTCCAACATACCAAAAACTAATGTCATAATTCACAGAATGACGTAGGTTGCAAGCCCATTTGCAGCAAATTCCATTAGTGACTCATCTCATTTTGCATCAGAATTGTAAACTAGCATGAAGGACACTTATCACCACAGATCAAAGTAAAAAAAAATCACTCCTAATCCAGCATGGGTTTTAATGGCTGAAGTTAATTTATCAGGTATTGTGTGGAATTTTAATGGGAAATGGAGTGACAGGGCTGAGGATGGGGCAGTTGATATACAAGCAGAGGCAATGTGTAGTGAGATTGTCAGGAAGGACAGGCAGATGATAGGGCAAAATTTTCAGTCAGTGTGATCAGCGGTAACGGGGGGACAAAATCAAAAAGGGTGATGAATACAGGACTGAAGGTGTTACATTTAAATGCACGCATTATATGGAATAATGTAGATGATCTTGTAGTGCAGTTACAGTTTGGCAGGTAGGACATTGTGGGCATCACTGAGTTCTGGCTGAAAGAAAATTACACTTGGGAGCTTAACATCTAAGGATACATATTATATTGAAAGGACAGGCAGGAAGACAGAGGAGGTGGTGTGGTTCTGTTGGTAAAACATGAAATCAAATCCTTAGAAAGAGGTGACATAGGATCAGAAGATATAGAATCTTTGTGGGTAGAGAAACTTCGAGGGTAGAAAGACATTGATGGGAATTATATACAGGCCTCAGAACAGTGGCCAGTATATTGGCTAAAAATTACAACAGGAGATAGAAAATGTATGTCAAAAGGGTAATATTACAATATCATGAGGGATTTCAGTATGCATGTAGATTAAGAAATCTAGGTTGGTGCTAGATCTCAAGAGAGAGAAATCATAGAATGCCTACAAGATGACTTTTTATAGCAGCTTGTGACTGGGCCCATGAAGGGATCAGCTATTCTGGATTGGATGTTGTGTAATGAACTAGTTTTGATTAGGGAGCTTAAGGTAAAGGAACCCTCAGGAGACAGAGATCATGATAGAATTCACCCTCCAATTTGCGAGGGAGGCACTAAAGTCAGATGTGTCAGTATTACAGTGGAATAAGGAGAATTATAGAAGCATGAGAGAGAAGCTGGCTAACGTTGATTAGAAGGAGACACTAGCAGGGATGACAGTAGAGCAGCAATGGCTGGGGTTTCTGGAAACAATTTTGAAGGCACAGGATAGATATATCCCAAAGAAGAAGAAATATTCTAAAGGCAGGATGACACATCTGTGGTTGACAAGGGAAGTTGAAGCCAACATAAAAGCGAAAGAGAGGGCATATAATAGTGCAAAAATGAGTGAGAATTTAGAGGATTGGGAAACTTTTAAAATCCAACTAAAAAGCCATAAAGAGGGAAAAGATGAAATATGAAGTTAAGCTAGCCAATAATATCAAAGAGGATACCAACGTTTTTTCAGATCTATAAAAAGCAGAAGAGAGTAGATATCGGACCACTGGAAAATGACACTGAAGAGTTAGTAATGGGGGACAAGGAAATAGTGGATGAACTGAATAAGTATTTTGCATCGGTTTTCACTGTGGAAAACACTAGCAGTACACTGGCGGTTTGAGAGTGTAAGAGAGCAAAAGTGAGTGCAGGTGCTATTACTAGGGAGAAGGTACTTGGGAAATTGAAAAGTCTGAGGTAGATAATTCACCTGGACCAGACAGATTATACCCCAGGGTTCGAAGGAGGTAGTTGAAAAGTTTGTGTGATTTTACAAGATTCAATAAATTCTGGCATGAATCCGGAGGATTGGAAAATTACACTCTTCAAGAATGGAGGGAGGCAGAAGAAAGGAAATTATAGGCCAGTTAGCCTGCCTTCAGTGGTTAGAAAGATGTTGGAAGTCAACTGTTAAGGATGGAGTTTTGGGTTACTTGAAGGAACTTTGCTGAAATAGGCTAATGTCACCATGGTTTCCCTTAAGGAAAATCTTGCCTGACAAATCTGTTGGAATTCTTTGAGGAAATAACAAGCAGGATAGACAAAGGGGAATCAGTGGATACTGTGTACTTGGATTTTCAGAAAGCCTTTGATGAGGTGCCACACCTGAGGCTGCTTAGCAGGATAAGAGCCCATGGTATTACAAGAAAGATACTAACCTAGATAGAGCATTAGCTGATTGGCAGGAGGCAAAAAGTGCAAATAAAGGGAACCTTTTCTGATTGGCTGCAGTGACTAGTGGGGTTCTACAGGGGTCTGTGTTGGAACCACTTCTTGTTAAGTTAAATGTCAGTGACTTGGATAACAGAATTGATGATTTTGTGGCCAAGTCTGCAGACAATATGAAGACAGGTGGAGGGGCAGATAATGTTGAGGGAGCAGGGAGGCTGCAGTAGGAGTTAAGACAGATTAGGAAAATGGGGAAAAAGTGGCAGATGGAATATAATGTTGGGAAGTGCCATGCACTTTGGTAGAAGGAATAAAAGCGTAAACTATTTTCTAAACAGAGAGAAAATTCAAAAATCAGAGATGCAAAGGGTGCAGGATTCTGTCAAGGTTAAGTCTGTGGAGAGGAAGGCATATGCACTGTTAGCATTCATTTCTGGAAGACTAGAATAAAAAACTGGGAAGTGTCTTATAAAGCCCTACTTGGAATATTTTGAGCAGTTTTGGGCTCCTTATCTAAGAAAGCATGTGCTGAAATTAGAGAGGTTCAAAGGAGTTTCACAAAAATGATTCCAGGAATGAAAGGCTTATCGTACGTGGAGCGTTTGTTGGCCCTGGGCCAGTCCTCGCTGGAATTTAGATGGATGGGGGGGGGGGGGGGGGAATCTCATTGAAACCTGGCTCCTTTCACCCCTTCTTATGCATTGAACTGATTCAGCTGAAGACTGGTTATGGCGATAGTGGGATCTCAGGAGGAAGCTGAGGAGGATCAACCATACTGTCTGAATACGATTGTGAATGATTCAGATACAGTATATCCTGGCACTCATTCATTGCTAAATTCTATCACTTTTGACCATGTGGACGTCCTTCATGAATCCTCTGATAGCCAGATGTTAAATTGTCTATTAGGTTTTATGGTTGGGTATAGCAGGACTGCAAAGATCTGATCTGACCTATTGGTTGTTGAATCACTTTGTTAATGGCAATTTCACGAAGTTTGCACCTCATTAACTATACACCATTTCTATACCTTTCTGCACCTCATAGTTACAGTAGAGTGAGGGATAGGCCAGAGTTTACGGATAACCATAAGTTTACAGATGCAATCCTGTCCTGGCTCATGGATGCCAAGTATTCAGCTGTTACATCTATTCTGAGTCAAACTTGTTTAGCATAATTGTAAAGCTGAACACAATTGAGGTTATCTTCACTGTAAAGTCAGGACTTTACTTCATTTGGAGCATCATATGATTACACCTATTAGTGCTGTCATTATTAAGGATCATCATCACCCAGCCTCTCCTGATTACTACCATCGGGAAGAAGATACAGGAGCCTAAAGGCACAAACTCAATGTTTAATGAACTGCTTCTTCCCTTCCATCATCACATTTCTGAACAGTCCATGAACTCATGTACACTACCTTGCTATTCCTCTTTCGCACCATTTAGTTTATTATTGTAACTTAGTCATTTTTTATGCTTTATACTGCCCTGCTGCCATCAAACAAAGATTTTCACAACATTTGTCCGTGATTCTACTGTAAAGATAAAAGAAACAGAAGCCAGAATATATGCCTCATGTCTGCTCTGCCATTCAATAAGATAATGGCTAGTTTCTTTCTCCTGTAGTAACTCCTTATTTCATGATTCTCAGGATATCCAAAAATACCTATCAATCCCTGCCTTGAATCGACTTAACAACTGAACCTCCACAACCACCTTCAGTGTAGAAATCCAAAGGCCTCCCACACTCTGGGTCAATAAATCCCTTCTAATCGCAGACAAAAATCGATGACTCACTGACTTTGGGAGTTTGATCCCTGATTCGAGACATCATAGCTGAACAAAATAGCAGCTCCACAATCTACATTGCTCATTCTTATAATAATGTTGTAATCTCAAAGGGATCTCTCTTATTCACAGTTTGCTTAACTTCTCCTCAGGACCCCTGACCCACATCAATGTGAACCCTTGTCACACTCTCAATATTGCTTGTAGATCTTTCATTCAGTAGGGAGACTATACTTGTATCTAAAATGTTAATCACATATTCAAGCCTTTCTTGTTCTTATGTTTAAATCTTATTTAGATCAAGGTCAATATATATAATTTATAATATATACCGGTAATTTGCCTTCTGAGTCATTTGTAGTACTGCATGTTAACTTCTAAACATTTGTGTACATGGACACTGTTTTTTAATATATTTTTCTACTAATATTGTGACATAACATTTTCCACATGCCAAGTCAAATCAAGTTTATCGTCATTTAGCTATATGCATGTCTATAAAGTATATAAGCATATAATGTATATAGAAACAAGGTAATGTTTCTTTGAAGGAGGGTGTAAAGCACAGTAGTACACATAACACTCCATAAGTTATAGAACATAGAATAGTACAGCATAGTACAGGCCCTTCGGCCCACAATGTTGTGCCTACCCTTAAACCCTGCTTCCCATATAACCCACCACCTTAAATTCCTCCATATACCTGTCTAGTAGTCTCTTAAATTTCACTAGTGTATCTGCCTCCACCACTGACTCAGGCAGTGCATTCCACACACCAACCACTCTCTGAGTAAAAAAACTTCCTCTAATATCCCCCTTGAATTTCCCACCCCTTACCTTAAAGCCACATCCTCTTGTATTGAGCAGTGGTGCCCTGGGAAAGAGGCGCTGGCTGTCCACTCTATCTATTCCTCTTAATATCTTGTATACCTCTATCATGTCTCCTCTCATCCTCCTCTCCAAAGAGTAAAGCCCTAGCTCCCTTAATCTCTGATCATAATGTATACTCTCTAAACCAGGCAGCATCCTGGTAAATCTCCTCTGTACCCTTTCCAATGCTTCTACATCCTTCCTATACTGAGGCTATCAGAACTGGACACAGTACTCTACGTGTGGCCTAACCAGAGTTTTATAGAGCTGCATCATTACACTGCGACTCTTAAACTCTATCCCTCGACTTATGAAAGCTAACACCCCATAAGCTTTCTTAACTACCCTATCTACCTGTGAGGCAACTTTCAGGGATCTGTGGACATGTACCCCCAGATCCCTCTGCTCCTCCACACTACCAAGTATCCTGCCATTTACTTTGTACTCTGCCTTGGAGTTTGTCCTTCCAAAGTGTACCACCTCACACTTCTCTGGGTTGAACTCCATCTGCCACTTCTCAGCCCACTTCTGCATCTTATCAATGTCTCTCTGCAATCTTTGACAATCCTCTACACTATCCACAACACCACCAATCTTTGTGTCGTCTGCAAACTTGCCAACCCAACTTTCTACCCCCACATCCAGGTCATTAATAAAAATCCAAAAAGTAGAGGTCCCAGAACCGATCCTTGTGGGACACCACTAGTCACAACCCTCCAATCCAAATGTACTCCCTCCACCACCACCCTCTGCTTTCTGCAGGCAAGCCAATTCTGAATCCACCTGGCCAAACTTCCCTGGATCCCATGCCTTCTGACTTTCTGAATAAGCTTACCATGTGGAACCTTGTCAAATGCCTTACTAAAATCCATGTAGATCACATCCACTACACTACCCTCATCTATATGCCTGGTCACCTCCTCAAAGAACTCTATCGGGCTTGTTAGGCATGATCTGCCCTTCACAAAGCCATACTGACTGTCCCTGATCAGACCATGATTCTCTAAATGCCCACAGATCCTATCTTTAAGAACCTTTTCCAATAGATTTCCCACCACAGACGTAAGGCTCACTGGTCTGTAATTACCTGGACTATCCCTACTACCTTTTTTGAACAAGGGGACAACATTCGCTTTCCTCCAATCCTTCGGTACCATTCCCGTGGACAACGAGGACATAAAGATCCTAGCCAGAGGCTCAGCAATCTCTTCCCTTGCCTCGTGGAGCAGCCTGGGGAACATTCCGTTAGGACCCCAGGATTCATCCGTCCTAATGTATTTTAACAATTCCAACACCTCCTCTCCCTTAATATCAACATGCTCCAGAACATCAACCTCACTCATATTGTCCTCACCGTCATCAAGTTCCCTCTCAGTGGTGAATACCGAAGCGAAGTTTTCATTGAGGACCTCGCTCACTTCCACAGCCTCCAGGCACATCTTCCCACTTTTATCTCTAAACAGTCCTACCTTCACTCCTGTCATCCTTTTGTTCTTCACATAATTGAAGAATGCCTTGGGGTTTTCCTTTACCCTATTCGCCAAGGCCTTCTCATGCCCTCTTCTTGCTCTCCTCTTATGAGAGCACCCTCTTACTCTTGTGAAAGTAAGGATAAAATCTACAGATGAATGACACATAAATAAAAAACGAAAGTGCATTAATATTAAATAATTGTAAGGTATGGAGTAGATTAACCATTGACACTTTGAATATGAAGCAGCAGAGAGTTCAGAAGCCTACTGACTTGAGGGGAGAACCTATGTCCTCATTTGCTATGCCCTCAGTCATCCACTTCTCCATCCTCTACACCCCTGAAGTCCTTCTGCATCCTGTATCCTCCTTGCAAATCACAGCTTTGTATCACCAGGAAATCTGGATATACTGCATTTGATCTTCTCATTCAATTATTGATAAAGGCTGCAAACAGCTGAGGCACAGCTCCAATGCAGCACTCCACTAGTCACAGCCTCCAACATAAAATTGGCTGAATTACTCCTACTGTGTTTTCTGTTCATTACTCAATCTTCCATCCATGCCAGCATAACCTCTAATTTTGTTTAATCATCCATACTGCACATTATCAAAACACTTATGAAAGGACACAAACATCAAATCTGCTAATCACCCAGATAGTTAAAACTTCAAGAAGCAAATAGATTTGTCATACTGTGTGATTCTACTGTCATATGTCCACATTGACCCTGCATAATCCTATTACGATTTTCAGAGCATTTTATTGTCACTATGTTGGAATCTCTCTGACCTGCAGTTCTTTATTTTCACACTCTCTTCCTTCTTAAAAAAATTGCATCACATTTGCATGACCCACACAGTTCCCCCAGCTTTCTGAGTACTGGTTCAAATTCCAGTATCTATAGTTTCCTATGTTTCAACCTTGATAGATAGATAGATAGATAGATAGATACTTTATTCATCCCCATGGGGAAATTCAACATTTTCCAATGTCCCATACACTTGTTGTAGCAAAACTAATTACATACAATACTTAACTCAGTAAAGAATATGATATGCATCTAAATCACTATCTCAAAAAGCATTAATAATAGCTTTTAAAAAGTTCTTAAGTCCTGGCGGTAGAATTGTAAAGCCTAATGGCATTGGGGAGTATTGACCTCTTCATCCTGTCTGAGGAGCATTGCATCGATAGTAACCTGTCGCTGAAACTGCTTCTCTGTCTCTGGATGGTGCTATGTAGAGGATGTTCAGAGTTTTCCATAATTGACCGTAGCCTACTCAGCGCCCTTCGCTCAGCTACCGATGTTAAACTCTCCAGTACTTTGCCCATGACAGAGTCCGCCTTCCTTACCAGCTTATTAAGACGTGAGGCGTCCCTCTTCTTAATGCTTCCTCCCCAACACGCCACCACAAAGAAGAGGGCGCTCTCCACAACTGACCTATAGAACATCTTCAGCATCTCACTACAGACATTGAATGACGCCAACCTTCTTAGGAAGTACAGTCGACTCTGTGCCTTCCTGCACAAGGCATCTGTGTTTGCAGTCCAGTCTAGCTTCTCGTCTAACTGTACTCCCAGATACTTGTAGGTCTTAACCTGCTCCACACATTCTCCATTAATGATCACTGGCTCCATATGAGGCCTAGATCTCCTAAAATCCACCACCATCTCCTTGGTCTTGGTGATATTGAAACGCAGACCTTTGAAGACCTGAATGTTTGCTTCCCTTGTTCTGTGTTTTTATCAACTATAAACTTCGCTTTATTTTAGATTCACTGCTATTATATTCCTCCATATCACATGTATTCTCACAATCCTGTATTCTCTTCTAGTCAGAACAACTGACTTTAACACCAGCTTTCAAATGTAGCCCCAAATTCTCCAGTCCCATTACTGTCATCAGCCACATTTTATTTTAAGAAGGTGAATACAAATGTTATTAATATTACAATTGTATAATTTTCAAAAATCATAGTTGATTTGATTGGTAACCACATGGGCATATGCATTTGAAGCAGAAGATGGCCACTCTGCCCCTCTAGACTGTTCTGCCTTTAAGAACATGGCTGATCAGATTGTAACATTAAACCACATATCCAGATTCAGATTATGCTTGACCAGAGGTTTTCATCACAGTAAACAAAGGTGCTTCCTAATGGTTTTCCTTGATCAGCTTTTGCTTATTTTAACTAATAGCATTTAATGTTCAGGTTGGAATTTCTATACATTTATCGGGCTGTTGTGAAATGGATCTCTTCAAATTCCGTCAGGGCAGTGGAGAAAGTCCAATTCAGAAATGTGTTCTGCAGTTTCCACAGTGATTATGTACACCTCACTGGAGAAACGGGGAGTTAGTGCGCGAAAGAGATCAGCAAAGGTTCACAACCCAACGGGAGCTAAAGCAGAATAAAGAGCCAAGGATAAGAGTAGAAACTTTCTGCACACAACCTTCCCTCTCCGCACACACATCCTCCTCCTGACAGTCATATACCAGGAGCAGTTGATGCATCTGAGCCAGAACTCAGTTCGGAAAATGAAGAGGAATCTCACTGAAATCCACCAGGTACCGAAAGGGCTGGAGAGTGTGACTGTGGAGAGGGTATCAGGAGGGGCGGGGATCTCAGCGTTGCCTTAGAAATCAAGAGATATCCCTTTAGAACTAAGATGAGGAGGAATTTCTTCAACCAGAGGGTAGTGAATCTGTGAGAATTCATTACTCATTGGATGTATTCAGGACATAAATTTTTAGGTTTTTGATTGCTAAGGGGGTTAAGGGCTACTGGGAGAATGTGACGGAAGAATCATGTCATTGAATTGTGGGGCGACTCCAGGCCAGGTGGCGTAATTCTGCTCCTAATCTCACGCGTCTGCAATACACCTCATCCCCTCCCACGCCCTCCTAACACTCCTCACCTCTCTTGACCCATCTCACTATGCCCCTGGCGCGCCATCTCCCCCCCCCCCGAAAAACCACACCCTCTCCCGACAGAGCTCATACCTCGACCACTTATGTTTACCGCACACCATACATCTTTGGCCATATCCGTCCCCGTTCGAGTTAATTAGTTATTATCGCGGTCAGTTGATGGCATCTGTTCACCTTGACTAACAGCTAAATGTAACATTGAGGTTATTTTCCTCCTCAGCTGCCTCGGTGTGGGGTTGCTGGACCTCTGACCCACGGAATTTTGTTTTACGTGCGGCTTTTAAAAATCGCGAGTTTTCCCTTTTTGGAGTGCCCATTAAGTGCTAAAAGCTGTTGTCAAAAGACAAGGCTCCGATGCCGAAACAACCGAGTCAGCAGCTCCCCTCATAGCTGCTTTCTGATAAAAGTGCAGCGAAATATTATCTGGAGGGAAACGGTGCAAACATATTTATAGTGGGTGTCTGAGTGTGTGCAGTTCAGCGCTACAAACTAGATTGCCACAGCGCGATTACGGGGTCAGGACCGGAGTAAAACTGAATCTTAGTAATGTCAGCAAACGGATTACTAACTGGTGAATCTCGGTAGAAAGAAGATGAACGTTCGGTTACATTCTGCTCTCCTTTTATGCACATACAGTGATGGCTTCTGCTGCAAAGCGGTGCGTCGGAGCTACCTGCTGTGACTGAAGCCTTTGGCAACATGTTCAGCGTGGAGGACCTCCTGATCTCTCATGGCTATCAACCCTCGAAGAGAAATGCAGGGGACAAGCCCCCGTCTTCCTCCTCCTCCGACAGTCTCGAACCCGGAGGCCACTCGGAAGTCAGGCGCAAGCCCGGGTGCGAAGGGGAGAGAGGCGGCGGCGGCGGCGGCGGTGACAGCGGTAGTAGGCAGCCCCGAGTGGAGGACGACCTGAGTGACGGCGAGGGCAGGCCGGTCGGTGGCGGCTGCTGTCCTCAGGTGCACCGTCTGCTCCCGCCGTCGGCCGACGGGAGCCGGTGAGTTGCCTAACTCTTAGAGTGTGCAGTGTGCTGGCATGAATGATGAGACAGTACTCTCGGACTTCCGAGTTCCTTCGCAGTGACCCCGTTGCATTTGCATAGCGCCTCGGGCAACTTTAAAGCCGGCCAAGTGATTTTCTTTTGCAGACGCAAGAGAATGCCAATACTGGAATATGGAGCAACAATCTGCTGCAGCAGCCCCGGGAGTCAGCGAGGGTCTAAGTGAAGGGCTAAGACCCGAAACATTCACTGTCACAGATGTTCAGTTTCTCCAGCAGTTTGTGTGTTTGTGCTTTTTAATGTGTGTAGGTTGGTCACCGTAGTGGTGATGGGGAATATTTACAAGGGTCGGGGCAGGGGGTGGTGGATATATGGAACAAACTGCCGGAGGAGTGATAGAAATGGGTATGATTACAACGTTTAAAATGCATTTGGAAAAGTACATGGATAGAAAAGGCTTAGAGGGACATCAAATGCAGATATACAGGACTAGTTCAGCTAGGCTGCTTGGACTGCATGAACCAAATAGCAGTTTCTTCCATGCAGTATAGTGTTATGACTGGATAAAGGACAGAGGGAAAAATTCCAGTGGTAAAAATACTAAAACCCTTGGAGGATTCCAGAGACCAACCCAGCATCAAAAAATCAAATCAATTTAATTATCATTCAAGCCATCTATGAAGGAGACAGCATGACAACAGGTGAAGAGGTGGTCCATTTAATAAGATCATGGACCATCTAACACTATCCTCAATTCCACCTTGCCACTCCCTTGTAGCTTGATTGTTTACTAGTTTCTGCCTTGAATGTATTTTTTATAAATGGCATTTATAACAAGAGGAATTGAGTATAGGAGTAAAGAGGTCCTTCTGCAGCTGTACAGGGCCCTGGTGAGACCCCACCTGGAGTATTGTGTGCAGTTTTGGTCTCCAAATTTGAGGAAGGACATTCTTGCTATTGAGGGAGTGCAGCGTAGGTTCACAAGGTTAATTCCCGGAATGGCGGGGCTGTCATATGTTGAAAGATTGGAGTGACTGGGCTTGTATACACTGGAATTTAGAAGGATGAGAGGGGATCTGATTGAAACATATAAGATTATTAAGGGATTGGACACGTTGGAGGCAGGAAGCATGTTCCCGCTGATGGGTGAGTCCAGAGCTAGAGGCCACAGTTTAAGAATAAGGGGTAGGCCGTTTAGAACAGAGATGCGGAAAAACTTTTTCACCCAGAGAGTGGTAGATATGTGGAATGCTCTGCCCCAGAAGGCAGTGGAGGCCAAGTCTCTGGATGCATTCAAGAGAGAGTTAGATAGAGCTCTTATAGATAGCGGGGTCAAGGGATATGGGGAGAGGGCAGGAACGGGGTACTGATTGTGTATGATCAGCCATGATCACAGTGAATGGCGGTGCTGGCTAGAAGGGCCGAATGGCCTACTCCACCTACTGTCTATTGTCTATTAACTGCCCCACCTCCATTACCATCTGAGGCAGTGAATCATCATCCACAGGAATCATCATCCACATTTCATCCTAAATGTGTTAACTCTAATTCTGAACACATTCCCCAATTCCTCATATCCTCGTGGGTGAGATAAGGTCATTTTTCCTTGACTGTATATGCATTTTTATTGAATATAGGCCTAGCCCACTCAGCCTCTCCCATCAACCGCTACATTCCAGAAATTAACACAGTGAACCTTCTCTGTGCAGCCTCTAATGCAAAACACGAATAATCCCAGGAATGGAAGGTTTAACATATGAGCAGTGTTTGATGGCCCTTACTCAATGGAGTTCAGAAGTTTGAGGTGGGATCTCATTGGAGACTGGAAGGCCTGGATAGAGTTGACAAGGAGAGATGTTTCCATTAGTGGAAGAGTCTAGGATCAGAATAAAGGGATGTTCTTTTAAAACTGAGATGAGGAATTTCTTCAGCCAGAGGGCTGAAGATCTGTCGAATCTGTTGCCACAGGAGGCCAAGTACTTGGGTGCATTTAAAGCAAAGGTTGACAGGTTCTGTACCGGTAAATGGTTTTGGGGAGAAGGTGGGTGAATGGGGATGAAAACGATCAGCCATGATTTTATAATATGGTTGAGAGGGATAATAAGTCGGCCATGACAGAATATCAGGCCACACTGGATGGGCCGAGTGGCCTAATTCTGCTGCTATGGTTTTATGTGATGTAACCCAGCAAGTATCAAGGAACTCTCTTGTTTGACAGCTTCTATGCCATGGAGATAGATTCACAATGGTGTACTGGTGGCATTACAGTTAACAGGAGGCCAGGAAATCTGGGATGACCCTATTTTCTTTTGTAATTTCCCACATCCATATTAATAATGGAGTACCTGGAATTTTACTTTCATCAACAACTTCAGCCTGCACTCTAAGGAAGTCCTAACGATCCAGCTAAACCGACGATCCTAATTCCTACCATTTGTTCAGAGTGAGGGAAGTCTGTACAGGGAATGAGATCTTCCAAATTGATCTTTGCCACATTTCCCCATGGATTTTGGTCAATCATCAAGCATCAATGAGATTCACAAGCTGAGCTCTGATTTTATTTGGATTCTGACTACGTGTTAACCATGGGATGCTGTTCCAGTAGATCATGCCAACCTCTTCAGGATAACCAGACCCTGAAGTGGGCCAATTAGGTTAATTAATTTTATTGAACAGTCAGTGGTGTCATGGGAAGAAATGGGAAGAGAACAAAGTTTTCTTGACAGCAGGAAATTCATGCCCAGCGCTGGGAGCATTAGCAGCTTTAAGTGACTGAAATCTTGAACTTGTGCTCTCTCCCAAAAGTCTGAGGATACTGGATCAGTTGAAATGTCCAACACTGAGTGATATAAACAATTAGGTATTAACTAATCTTCAAAAGATGTGAAACAATGGCATGTATATAAAAGTTGAGGGAGGTATAAATATAATTGAATTTGTTGCACAAGAATGACTTGGTCCTGTTTGCATTGCACTTTCTTATCCAGTCATTTGTCATATGTTATTGAGCAGTCTTGACAGGGAGGACGTGGACAGAATATTTCATGTTGTGGGAAAATGGGATATGAAAATGGGCTATCGTCCACTTAAGGCAGAGGTGAGGTATATATTTCACCAGAGGGTCATTAGTCATTGAGTCTCTTCAACAAAAAGCATTGGAAGCAGAATCTTTCTTTCAAGGCTGAGGAAGGTACTTTCAGTAGCCACTGTATTAGGTACACGAGTAGAATCCAGTCTGGGCTTCGGCTGTTGTAGTCCATCCACTTCAAGGTTTGATGTGCTGTGGATTCACAGGTGCTCTCCTTGTTGCCAAACATGGCTATTTGAATTACTGTTGCCTTTCTGTCAAGCTTGAACCAGTCTGGCCATTCTCCTCTGACCTCTCCTATTAATGTGGTATTTTCACCCACAAAACTGCTTCTCACTAGATGTTTTGCTTTGTTTTTTGTACCATTCTCTGTAATCTCCAGCGCAAGGGTTCCCAACCTTTTTATGCCACGGAGCCTTGCCATTAACCGAGGTTGTGGACCCCAGGCTGAGAACCCCCTGCTCTAGAGACTGTTGTGCATGAAAATCCCAGGAGATCAGAGATACTCAACTACTCCGCCTGACACCAACAATCATTCTACGGTCGAAGTCAATTTGATCTCATTTCTTCCCCCATTCTGATGTGTGGTCTCAACAACAAGAGAACTTCTTGACCATGTCAGCATGCTTTTATGCAGTGAGTTGCCTCCGCATAATTGGCTGATTAGATATTTGTGTGTAGTGAGCAGGGGTACCCAATACAGAGGCCATCAAGTTAGATACCTGATAATCAGAGGGGTAAGAAGTTACAGCAGAGATGAACTTACCATCAGATGAGCCGTAATTTTATTAAATGTAGAGTGGTCTCAGGGGCCCAAGTGGTTTAATCAAGAGCTCCTTATTTTAATTGATATGTACCTTCTTCAGCTTAAAGAAGTTCTCTGAATATTCTTCTTACATGCCTAATAAACTGAATCACAGAGGGGTTGGCAAGTGGTGGAATTTTCTGTTTCGCCCATGCCAAACATCCCACACTTCTAGATATCCACCTGCTCTCTTGGGCATTGAGCATCCCTCCAGCAACGAGTCCCTGAACTGAAATACCCAGTCTTTGCTTTGCACAGCCGGGAGATTGGCAAATTCTGATGCATTCTTAACTGTACCCAATAATATAAATGTTGTGTATTTTTGTTGATAAATACATGATAGTCAATACATGATAGTGAAGCCAAGGTTTTACAGCAAAGGTCATTAAGGAATAAAATAACAAAATACAGAGTCATTGAGTTGTACAGCAGAGAAATGGGGCCTTCAGCCCATGGACCTTTTTTGTCCATCTGTGCTAATTTGTCCATATTAAGTCCATACCCTTCTAGGTCTTGCCTATTTAAATGCTTCTCTAAATGTCCTTTAAATGTAGTAACTGTGTCCTTTGACGGCTAGTTCCAGTTAAAGTACAGGTGAGGGTGGGGCTTGGTTGTATTTTAGAAAATTGTCCATATTGTGAATTTCTTTATTGTAAAGCCGCATGAGGCTTACAAGGGAAGGTATGGTCTACATAAAAGTCAAGGACAGGGCATATAAGGTAGCAAAAGTGAGTGGGGAGTTGGGTGATTGGGAAGCTTTTAAAATCCAACAAAAGGCGACTAAAAAAAGCTATAAGAAGGGAAAAGATGAAATCTGAGGGCAAACTAGCCAATAATATAAAGCAGGATACTAAAAGTTTTTTCAGTTATATAAAGAGTAAAAAGGAGTTGAGAGTTGATATTGGACTACTGGAAAATGATACTGGTGAGGTAGTAATATGGGACAAAGAAATGGCAGATGAGCTTAATGGGTACTTTGCATCTGTCTTCACTGTGGAAGACACTAACAGTGTGCCAGAGGTCCATAAATGTCAGGGAGTATGAGTGAGTGTCTAGTGGGCAAGGCATCAGACTAGTAACCTGAAGGTCACTGGTTCGAGCCTCAGCTGAGGCAGCGTGTTTGTGTCCTTGAGCAAGGCACTTAACAACACATTGCTCTGCGATGTCACCGGTGCCAAGCTGCATGGGTCCTAGTGCCCTTCCCTTGGACAACATCGGTGGCATGGAGATGGGAAGGCCTGCAGCTTGGGCAACTGCCGGTCTCCCATACAACCCTGCCCAGGCCTGCGCCCTGTAAACTCCAGGCGCAGATCCATGGTCTCTCGAGACCGACGGATGCCACCAGCACCAGCATTGCTATAACAAATGAAAAAGTGGAAGGCAAACTCAAAGGTCTTAAGGTGGATAAGTCATCTGGACCAGATGGGCTACAGCCCAGAGTCCTAAGGAAGTTTGCTGAAGAGGTAACAGATGCATTGGTCATGATCTTTCAAGAATCATTTGATTCTGGCATGATCCCGGAGGACTGGAAGATTGCAAATATCACTCCACTCTTTAAGAAAGGAAGGAAGGCAAAAGAAAGGAAATTATAGGCCAGTTAGCCTAACTTTGGTGGTTGGGGAAGTGTTGGAGTCTATTACAGTATTAAGGATGAAGTTTTGGGTACTTGGAGACTAACAATAAAATAAGTCAAAGTCAGCATGGTTTCTCGATAGGGAAATCTTGCCTGACAAATCAGTTAGAGTTCTTTGAGGAAGTAACCAGCAGGGTGGACAAAGGAGAGGCAGTGGATGGCATTTAGTTGGATTTCCAGGAGGGCACAGCCTCAAGCTTGAAGTGTGACATTTTAGAAAAGTGGTGAGGAGGAAATTTTTTAGACAGTAGTAAATCTGTGGCATGGTCTGCCACAGGCTGTAGTGGTGGCCACGTCCATGGGTATATTTAAGGCCAAAGTTGATTGTTTCCTGATTGGTCAGGGAGTCAAAGAATATGGCAAGAAGGCAGGTGTATGGGGCTGAGTGGGATCCAGGATCAGCCATGATGCTGGTGAAGCTGACTCGATGGGCTGAATGGCCTAATTCTGTTCTTGTGACTTATGGGCTTGTCTATAATCTGAAAGTGCATCAAGTCACACAAACATCTTATTTTGCGTTTATTTATTTGTGTTTTTTCACAAATTCTGTAACAGTCAATTTCATTCCATATCTCAAATTTTTGGAGAAAGGCTTGTGAATTTTGTCAGTAAATTCCTGTAATACAGGGGTCATCTGTTTCCTGGTTCATTTCATTTAAATTGCTATAAGTTTGTATGTGTGTACAGTACTGTATTTGTCAACGTGGAGTTGAGACCGAGTCCGTAAACCTGGTGGAAGCAAACTATGTTGGGAATGGCGAGAGTGGAGTGCCGTGTCAGGGGTGTGGGATGAGTGGCAGAAGTGGAGTGCAGGGGAAGGGAAGGTGGTGTGGGTGCAGACACACCCAACCCTGAGACACCAGGCAAGGTCATTTGATTCCAAGCAACTGGTTTATTAATCATTACAGAACGTCCCTCAGTTGCTTCGTGTTTCCCGCTCCCTCCCTTCTCCCTGCCCCCTTCCCACTCTCAGTCCACAATAGAGACCCGTATCAGAATTAAGTTATTCGTCACTCACATGTGTCATGAAATTTGTTTTTTTTGTGGCAGCAGTACAGTTCAATGCATAAAATTACTACATTACTGTGCAAAGGACTGAGGCAACCTAGCTATATATATGTGGCCAAGACTTTTGCACAATGCTGTATGTCTTGATCTTTTAGGTACAAATGCAGGTTTCACGTGAAGTTGAGGTTAAGCTCCTCTAAGTTACATAAACAAAATACCTAACAATGGCACTAAGTTATTAAGGATGAGGGTCATCAGTACCCATGCTCACCAACTCCATGGGACACTACGCCTGTCCATTCTTAAGGAACACACAAAATGCTGGAGGAACTCAACAGGAAAGACAGCATCTATGGAGAGAAATAAACAGACGGCATTTTAAGCCGAGACCCCTCATCAGGTCTGGGGGGAAAAAGAGAGCAGAAGCCAAAATAAGGAAGTGAGGGGAGAGAGAGGAGTACCTACCCGCTTGTACTCATGACCTTCTTATTCTGCCTTCTGCCCCATCCCTTCCAATCCTGATGAAGGGTCTCTGCCTGGAATGTTGTCTGTTTACTTTTTTCCATAGATTCTGCCTTTCCTGCTGAGTTCCTCCAGCATTTTATGTGAGTTCCTCAAGCTTTCCGGTACATGCACAATCCCTTGTGTTGATGTCCATTCTTGCCGTGCTCTCTGGACAGTAGTCGGCCTTCTGAGTAATGTCTTTGTTACCATTGTGAAAATCCTGCGTGAGATTCATGTGATATTTCAGCTGTAATTCCCCTTACTGCTCAATTGTTCCTGCTTGCCAGGGTTACTCTTATACCCCTTTCCCAGTCCCCTCTGGCTGCAGACTGAATTGTGAACAATCGCTGCTGTGCCCTTGTCTCTGCCAATTTAATCTCCAAAGGGATTTGATTTGATAATCTTTGTAACTCTTCTAAATACCAGACAGTTCAAAAGTTCCTTTAGTGAAGAGATGTTTACACAACATCTCTGTTCTGCAGAATCTCCTCAAGTAATTGAAACCTGAAGATCCTCATCACAGTTATCAAAAACAGCAGCACTTGTATAGTTTGGGTATCAGCTATACAATTCTTTAGCCTTTAATTTACTAAGCTTTTCAAGCTTAGTTCTGTCTATGTTATAACTAGAGTTTTAGAAATACCTGAAAAGACCAATAGAAGTTTACTTGATGCTACGAGGACTTATCAGTGACTGGATTTCTGGAAAGCCTTGTTGCACTGTGTCAAGCTGTGGTGAGCTTTTTCAGAATCAGGGTTGTTGTTTTGTGACAGTGGTACAGTGCATGACATAAAATATTACCCAAAGTTGTAATAAAAATAAATAGTGAAAAGAGGACTAGTGAGGCAGTGTTCATGGACTGTTCGGAAATCTGATGGCAGAGGGGACAAAGTTGTTTCTTAAATGTTGAGTGTGGCTCATGGACTGCCTCCCTGATGGTACTGAGAAGAGGGCATGGCCAGGTGGTAAAAGTCCTTAATGGTGGTATCCTCGATGGTGGGGAAGGTTGTGTCCATAATGGAGCTGTCGGAGTCTACAACCTTCTGCAGCCAGTTTCAATCCTCTGGATTGGAGTTCCCACGAGGCAGTGATGCAACCAGTCAGAATTCTCTGTAGATATTTACCAGAGTCTATGGTAACGTACAAGATCTCCTCAACGTTCTAATGAATATAGCTGCTGGCGTGCCTTCCTGGTTGAATTTGTATCTTGGGTCCAGAATAGAATTGACTTGTACAGAGCTGGAGCTGACCCATCTTTCAATTTAGTTTTTTTTCTAAATCTCATGGACCAAAGTAATGTGATTTGTTGAAACCACCCCCCTCCCTCTGTGGCATAGCAATTCTGCATGTCAAGACTCTAATACTCACAAGGTCCCAATAACTTTGTTAACATCCTCCACCAGTTCCACAATGGGATGACTGCTCGGATGACCATAGGAGGACAAGAGTCCAAGGCCTTCCTTGTACGCACAGGGGTGAGGCAGGGGTGTGTGCTAGCACCAGTGCTCTTTAACATCTTCCTCTTGTGTGTTACCAAGCTTCTCCACAACAAGACTGAGGATAGCAGTGGTGTGGCAGTGGATGTCAGATTAGATGGCAACCTCTTTAACATCAGGAGGCTCCACGCAACCACCAAACTCCATAGAGAGCGGGTCCTGGAGCCACAGTATGCAGACGACTGTGCTCTTGTGGCCCACACTCCGGAGGATCTTCAGACTGTCCTTGCTGTGGCGGTGAGAGCGTACAGCAGGATGGGGCTGACTGTCAATACCACCAAGACAGAAGTGGCTTGCCAATGGAGTACTAGTGTCCCACCCACCCTACCTGCCTTCACTGTTGGTGATGAAAAGCTGTCAGTAGTGTCATCTTTCAAATATCTGGGGAGCATTCTCTCTGAGGATAGCGGCATTGACAACGACATCCAGAGCTGCATTAAACAGGCATCAGCTGCCTTTGGGAGACTCCAGCGTAGAGTCTTTCAGAACAGGAGCCTTCGTCCCTCCACAAAGGTCGCTGTATACCAAGCGGTCTGTGTCACCACTCTCCTTTATAGCTGTGAAGCTCGGGTAACCTACAGCCCTCACATCAAGTCCTTGGATTGCTTCCACATAAGCTGCCTTCAGCGCATCCTGGGAATTACCTGGCGTGAGCGGGTGCCTCACACTGAAATACTTGTAAAGACCAACTGCAGAAGTATTGAGGCCATGATCACCCAGCGTCAGCTGCAGTGGCTGGGGCACGTGATCAGGATGCCCCCATGTCGGCTACCCCGCAGAGTGTTATACAGCCAGCTACATCATGGCCGACACTCAGCTGGAGGGCTGAAGACGCGCTATAAGGATCAGATGAAGAATGTTTTAAGGAAGTGCAAGATCGGAACTGAGGACCTGGAGGATGTTGCTGCTGACCGTAACACTTGGCGACAGCTGTGTAAGGACGGGTTTCGTATTCTGGAGATGGAAAGAACAACCAGAAGACAGCAGAAGAGAGCCAGGAGAAATGCAGCCATGTTTGCCATCACTACCACCACAAACGCATATACATGTCCCACCTGCATTAGAACTTGTGGGTCCAGGATAGGACTGTATAGTCATCAAAGATCTCACCGTTAAAGGAGTGGACGTCGTCATCGGAGTCCGATGGACAACCAAAGAAGAAGACTCACAAGATAGAATAGTACAGTGGCTCCGAAAGACAAATGTGACGGTTAAAAATAGCTCATTGGAGCAGAACCGTTCACCGGCATGTGTGCTGTGCTTCACTGCATTTTTATCCCATTTCAGATATTGCACCATCATGCTGTGGGAAGAAGCATCAGTGGACGGGAATGAGAAATTCTCCCACTTTTCAATGCTTCAGGACAATCTTGCATAACTTGCTGGTGGTTATTATGCACAGATCACTGTCAAGGAGATATTTCAGAATTACATTTCCTTTTCTGCAATATCAAAGGGTGTCATCCTAACTTGGCTGTATTTACACTATACTTTGCACATTTTGTGAGTACTAACTGCTAATTAATATTGATACTTAAATGCAAGTACTGCAGCTGTCATACCAATCACTATAAAATGCAAAATAACAAACTCGGGAAAGCACAATAATTAGACGGGTAACTCAATCCAGCTGAGTATTTGTAAGGGAAAACTATAAAAGGAAACAAGGCAAGTGAGGAAATCAAATGGAGCTAAAATAGAAAGCTCAATTCTAGCACTGATGCAGTCATTAACAGGGGTTTCTGCAGATGCTAGAAATACTGAGCAACACATGCAAAATGCTGAAGGAAATCGGCATGTCGGAGCATCTATGGAGAGAAATGAAGAATTAGCATTTCAGGCTGAGACCATTCATCAGAGTCTCATTCCTCTCCTGCTGAGTTCCTGCAGCATTCTGTGTGTGTTACATTGATACAATAGGTTTGGTTATAGAGTCCTAGAACATGGAAACATAACCTTTGGGTCAGCCAAGATATTCAACTATTCTAGACCCACTTGTCCATGTTTGGTCCATATCCCCCTAAACTTTCCCCCTCTATGTACCTGTCCAAATACCTTTTAAATATTGTTAATGTACCTTCACCCTGCTCCAACAACGCCGTTTCCGCTGGCTGGGCCGCGTACACCGCATGTCAGATGGGAGGATCCCAGAAGACCTGCTGTATGGGGAACTGGCCTCCGGCAAGAGAGCACAAGGGCGGCCCCATCTTCATTTCAAAGATGTCTGCAAGAGAGACATGAAGTCACTGAACATGAACTTCGAGAGGTGGGAGGACATTGCAAGTGATTGCTCTCGCTGGAGGCTGGAACTACACAGAGGTCTGAAAAGAGGAGGAGAGAAGCTGAGGCTTGCTGCCGAAGAAAAGCGCACTCGCCGATAAAACAGCACCAAGACAACACCGGAGGATAGCGCCTTGAAGTACAGTCGCTGCAGCCGAGACTGTCACTCCCGTGTGGGCCTCTACAGCCACAACAGACGCTGCTCTACCAACACAGACTGAAACAAGACTTTCCAGGCGCAGATCCATGATCTTACAAGACTAACGGAAGCCATCAATGTACCTGCCTCATTCACTTCTTCTGTCAGCCCATTCCAGATACAACAGCCTTCTGGGGGAAGAGGTTGTCCCTCCGGTTCCAACTGAATCTCTTCCTGTTGCCATAAACCTGTGATTTAGTCCTTGATTTCCTAAGTCTGGGAAAAATATAGTGTGCACTTGTCCTGTCTATGCTCCTCATGTCTTTATACATTGGCAGTATTACAACTGTTGAAATTATTTACTGAAAGTACTATCACTGGCAAATCAGATCTAGTTATATTTTATCATCCATTTTTCCGTGCCCATCTTTAGATGATAGTGATGAATATCCTTCTGGTGAAGGTACTCACATAGGTATCTGGACAGGAAAGGAATGGAGGGTTTATGGGCTGAGTGCAGGTAGGTGGGAGCTAGGTGAGAGTAAGCGTTCGGCACGGACTAGGAAGGGCCGAGATGGCCTGTTTCCGTGCTGTAATTGTTATATGGTGATAATGCTAATGGGTAAGGAGTTTCACGCTTTAGAACCACCTGGTTGTTGTAAGCCCGGTGATGGTCCATGAGGAGCATTAGTGTTTTATTTGATCCATGCCAACACAGTGTCTAATCTCCAAACCATCCAGCCTTCGTCATTCCATGTTTCCCCTCGTCGTCTAGTTGGTCAGATGAGTTGGTTACACAATTCTATCTATAGAACAAGTCTCAGGAGTGTGGAGCTCTGACACTGCAAATATTTGCTAGAGTAGGTCAGGAGAAATTAGTTCCTCAGGCTGGGGAAATGCTGAACATAATGGCATAAGTTTACAATTCGAACGTGGCAATTTGGAATCGGGTTTAATATCACCGGCATATGTCGTGAAATTTGTTAACTTAGTGGCAGCACACGGTACAGAAAAAAAATCAATCAAGTAGAGTAAGAATATGTATATTAAATAATTAAATTAAAAATAGAGCAAAAACAAATAATAAAAAAATGAGGTTGTGATCAGGGGTTCAATGTCTATTTAAGAATCATATGGCAGAGGGGAAGAAGCTGTTCCTGAATCACTGAGTGTGTGATTCTGGTTAATAGTGGGAGGCAACTCCTCTCAAGCGTTGTTGGACATCTAGAAAATGATCCCTCCAAAATCTAAAGAGATTAGGCAAAACAAACATTTCAAAACTAGGATTACCAGGTTTGTTTCAGGTCAGGGATATGAAAGCAAGATGGGTAAATCAGGTTACGATTTGGAGTATCCCACAGAGAGCCTGGATGATCTGCTGTTTCTGCAATTTGTTAAACTCCCTGAATGTCACCCACCCGTCATCAGTTTCAGTTTTCCAGACAGCAATATGTGCCTCTTTGCAACTGGGGTGGGGGAAGCTTTAAGATTCATGGGCCTGGCAATCTCAGCAGAAGCTTGAGCTTTGATCATTGTCAATGGGAAAGCTATCAGCAGAGCAGCACCGAGCTGCAGTGTTGCTTTTGAGTGGTGGGTATTACTGCCTGGCTGGGTGTGTGCTGACACTAACCCTTCACAGGTGGCCTGGAAAGTGCTGAAATCCTGTGATTTCCACTGATTTTCAAAGTGATGGAAACAGCTGCATGTAATGGAGGCGGTGTTATTGATATTAATAGCTGGCAAACCTGAGCTCCAAACAAATTCCTTCCTTAAGAAGTGAGGAGCAGGCAGAGAGAGCAGCCCAGCTGAAGCACATTGTTTCTTGCCTTTGGGCAATCTCTCTGCAGCTGACAGCCATCAACACTTCAGCCTCTGTAAAATCAGAGAGCCATTTTTTTCATTCTGTTTCCCTCTTTTTATTGACTTTGTTCTCAGCGTACAATGAGGCCATTTGGCCCACAGTGCCTGTGCTAAGCTTCCCAATTAGCCTCATTTCCCCTGTCTTTCCTCATTCCTGATACTGGTTCTAAATAATTTTAAAATTTATTATTGACTTGCCTTTCAACACTCTTCTGTGTCATATCAACTTGCTATGTACAGTTTCCCTTTGCCTCCCTCCTTTTTTGTTTTTGCTTTATGTTTTCTCGGAGAGCAGGTGGTTGCTTTCCTTTTCCTTGCTCTACACACCTTTAGTGAGCCCTTTAAAGCATGCCTGATCTCCGGAATAAGTACATCCACTTCTGCTCGGGATCGGACCACAAGCAGCCTTCTCCGGTGCTGCAGCCAGAGGCCCAGTGTGAGGACTGCCAGCACTGATCCCCAGCTCTATCTCCGATAGGAAAAAGATGGCCTGCTGTGGTTGCTGTTCCTCACAGGCCCATTGAATAATCCTGAGTGTGCTTCTGAAAATAGACACAAAGCTAGTGTCAGTGAAAATGAACCAGAGGAGCTGAAAATAGTGATGCCAAGTCTTGGAGAAATAAATCTTGTATTAATCCCATTCGTATAAACTCTCCCCAGGTTCTACCATCCACTTGCACATGAGGGGCAATTTTTAGTGGCCTATTAAGTGGTAGAGGCAGATACAATTGCAATATTTTAAGGAAAGCATTTGGACAGGTTCTTGGAAAAGAAAAAAAAAGGGGATATAGGCCTAATGTAGACAAGTAGAATTGGCATAAATGGGCATCATAGGTAGCATGGGCAAGACAGGCCAAAGGGTTCATTTTGTGATGTTCATCACTACAACTCGAACTTGCGGGCAATTGGGGGGTGATGGTAAGTGCTGACGTGGGCCACTGTGAACAAATGCGTAACAAATAATATTCCTCGCGCTGTCCTGTACTCATGGCAATGTTCTGGGCCGAGGCTGGACATCCACTTATCCTGGACTCGTACTGTCAATGGCAAGGTATTCTTGTCTACAGCTGGCCCTTGTAAAGGCAGAGTTGCTTGAGGGAAATCTTTGGGCGTTTCTGCGGACTCCAGCACTCCACACCAGCATCAACCCTGGTATATTTGGAGATGAAAGTTCTGCATCCAGTGAAGATACATTGACCATTGGACAAGTGATTTTTTTTTTGTTTTTATGCTAAGTTCATCTGTCTCTGCCCCATTTGAAAGGCAGAAGTGAAATATGTCAGAAAACATGGAAATTAAAATATCAATGTGAAACCTTTCTGGAGATATGCCTCAAAAAGGAGTTGCATCCATTCAACAGTGACCTTGACTTTCATTCTTCTACTGCTGTCAATCCCTACTTTGCGTTCTCCAAGTCACCCTATGACAAAGGTAGTCAATGCCTCCAAATTGTCCTGTGACCGGCTTATTTAATAACATTGAACTTGGTTCAGTATTCCATTGAACTATGTATTTGTATCAGTTACTGTATTTTTTTCCGATGATGTTCAGAAGGAATAGGAAAGAGTTCTGTGCCAGCCAGGTGGAACACATCAGTCAGAATTTTTGCTTTCCTCTCATTTTGAGGTATGAATAGCAGTGAAATGTTACAACCACCTTTACAGGATAGCTTGATTATATGCTAATGCATATAAGAAACTGCCTTAGGATTCCCCCTTTGGAAATTCTGCTGCTGTTAATTGAACTATGTTGCACTGTTGGGCTCAGTAATTTCTTCAAGTTCACTTTGATCACCACTGAATATTGGGAAACTTTGAAGACCGATGGGATAAAATAAATGGGAAAAGATGCTATAGAGAGCAAAAATATCTTGTGGAAACATCTGTGCTCAAAACTCTGCAATAATGGCTTTAATTTCCTCAATTTCTCTGTTTTGGTGGGGAAAGGCCTTTTCTACCACCACTGTATTCTAGACTATGTCTTTGGTTCTATGGCTGACCCTGACAGTGGCTGAAATGAAGAGGGGTGAAGTGACAAGGTGATATTGGGTGATACCTGGTATAATGGTTTTGGGTGAGGTGTGGAGACCAATTTAAAATGGTGTGGTAGATGGAAAGGGTGTGTGGTCTGGTATGGAAATGGGTAGTGTATTAAAGAGTGAGGTAGGGAAATGTGAAGTGGGATTAGTGGGGTGGGATGGTGAGCAGGAGTGAGGTGGGAGGGGCACAGTTTGGCAATGATACATGAGTTGAGATGAGGAGTGACGTGCTATCAGTTGAGATGGGGGTAAGGTGGTCTGAGGTGTGTTTGGCTGAGGCTAGGTGGGGTGATGTGGCTTGGTGAAGTCTTGGTGGGGGTGAGGTGGTGTGTGTAGGGTTGGAGATACGGTAGCCAATGGGGTGGTGTAGTGATGAGGCAGCGGGTGGTTGGTGAGATGAGGCAGGGATGTGATGAGCTGGGTTTGGGGTGGACAGGTGGTGGAGTGAGATGAGGCGGGGGTATGAATCCAGAGGAGGGCAAGATGAGGTGGAGCAGTGGAGTGGTGGCAGGTGGCATGCTGGGTTGGGGAGAAGAAAAGTGGTGCTTGTGAAATCAAAGCTAGTTTTCTGAAGATGAGTTTTTGAAGCTTTCTCCATTTCTTTTGCACCTCCCCGTGAACTCCCTTTGCTGCTTCTACCAGTAGATAAGAATTGGATAGATTTGTTCCAGAATCTTCTTCTAACGAAGCATGATTTATTTTGTTTATCCTTCGAGTCGTTTCTTTCTGGAACCTATTAACCAAACTCCCCGGAGGAAGAGCCTTACACCTTGCCCTCCCTCTGGCCTTGTGGGCCTGTGCAAAACATTTCTGCACAATCCTCTACTAAAATGTGCTCAAATGTAAATGCATTAGCCGGCTGAGTCTGCCAAACCTTGGGTCTTTCAGCATATATTCTGTTACCAGCCAAGTGCTAAGGAAGTTAATTCCTTGTATATCACATTACAAGAAAAGAAGACCAAAGTTTCTCCTGACAAGAGATTGACCAATGTATTAGATTTCTAAGGATGGCCACTGCCTGGTGCACTGTATTGTGTTTACTGAACATTTACCTTCTATGTTGAACTTTTATTTCTCACAAACCCGTTCCTTTACCCTTTGTGTCTGTTCAGACCACCCGAACTGCATTATACTGAGCCTTCCTTTAACGGCAATGATTTGTTTAGATCCTTGGAAACTCTTTGAAGATACAGGTAGTGTTATAACAAAGTGGTGGAGAATTACAGTGGGTTAGTAACAAATAAAGAGATCCTAGAATTTAAGAAATGACTTGGAAGATAAAAAGAGCTGAGCATTCAGATACTGTGCCAAAGAAAGCTGAAAGAAGAAAGATATTCAAAGTGTAAGTTCATCATTCGTAATGCTGTTATTGTAGCCGTTAATTTTACTTATGAATAAAACTTGCTCCAAGTTTTTTTTCAAAAGTCTGTCTGATTTCTGAGCCAAGGTTATGCAGAAAGTGAAATAACGTAGCAAATGCATATAGCAGTCTGCCCACAGTGATAAAATCCCACCCAAAGAGTAGTGCAGGAAACTTGTGGGGGTGTTGCTTAGAAGGAATGGAGCTTCCCAGGTGCAATTGAGCTGGACCTCTTCACAGGACAACAGTGCATGACTTGGAGCCGGATTTGCGGATGGACTAACGGACATTTGTTTTAATAGGCTTGATTTCTCTTATAAATAGAACCAGACAGGCCGGGTCCTTTCTGTTTTGCTTTTCCAGACTTTCTCTTGCTCCAGTTACAGTCCAAGCACATGATTTGCTTGAGGTAAGAAATTACTTTGAAGGGATTTGCAAGGAGTGGGTTTGGGAGAGGGAACACAGTCTTCTGGGAACAGGCTGTGAACCAGGGAGATTGCGAAGAGAGATGAGTTCCTCTCTCTCCAAGCTAGATGAAGGTTAAATACGTGATTGCTCAAAAGTACTGTGTTTGATCTTATTTGGGTATTTTAATACTGCTTAATGATGCCAAATAATAGTGAAATAATGATAGAATGAAGATGCATTTGTACAAGTGAATATGAACAAAACCACCTGGATGTAATTATTGTGAATTGTTTTAATATAACACAAAATATCCAAGTATCGTGTTTGTGCAATATAAAGATTGGGGCTGAGTAACATGTACTGCTATTCATAAATGAGACATTTCATCTACATTTTGGTGATAAACCTCTAGGAGTTGAAGGGGGCCTTACACAATAGCTCTTATTGCAAATTTATGAGAATTTTTGTTTTTCACCGCTGCTCTTGCTGGAAATTTAAATGTTTAAATAATTAATGAAAACAGTATTTCTTTATTTTAATTTATTCAGAATCTGCTTTGTGTTTGCCTTAAAGATGTCATGGCAATATATTTTCTGACTTAATTCTTAGTGATCCAGGCTGAATACAATTTTCCCCGGAACACTTTGGGACATTTGTTATATAAAGTAATGTTAGTAGGGAAACTGTGCAGTAGTACATAGCGTAGGAATTCCCAGAGTGTCTCTGTTTGTGATTTATCCTGTATACCAGTCAGTGCTTTTATTTTCAACAAGACACAGTTCGTTCTCTTGCAGGATTTCAGAGAGTTTGAAAATGTTTCCATCCACTTTGTTACTTGTTGCAGTGCTTTCATTGTGAGATTCATCTGTTCTCCTCTCGATGGATTTTGGATGAACACAATATAAGCAATAGGAGCAGGAGTAGTCATAACACACAGGGCTTTTCAGCCATTTGGCAAAGTTACAGTTAACCTGATTATTGGCCACAATTCCACTTTTTCCTCTGCTCCCTGTAACCCTTGCTTCCCATGCATTCCAGAAATCTATCCACCTTCAATATATTAGTGTTTAGCTTAGATGGTACTTAAGAATATCATTATCAACTTTATGTGATGTGGGCGATCATGGTCCTCCATCTGCACTGTGACATTATTTTTCTTTTTAGATCTTTTTATTAATTTTTAAGCAAACATAAATGAAACATGAATACAGAGAGTTTGAGAGTACATAGTTAATAGTTTAAATAGACATTCAAATAGATGATAATCAGTATATAATAACCTCCCAAACTCATAGTATTTATGAACAAAAGAAACAAACCCCCCCCCAAAAAGAGAAAAAAAAAACACTAACCAACATGGGCATAATGTCAAATATATACAGTAGTGCCAATAACTCCAAACCTCCATCCAAATAATTAAGGATAATAAAAGTGAGGTTTAGGAAAAGACAATTTAACTCATATGAAAATGTTGAATAAATGGTCTCCAAGTTTCTTCAAATTTAACTGAAGGATCAAAGACAACACTTCTAATTTTTTCTAAGCTCAAACAAGAGATAGTTCGAGAAAACCACTGAAATATAGTTGGAAGCAAATTTTTCTAAAGAAGTGGTTTGCCATTGCCCTTTTCTGGGCCATGTCTTTTCAAGATGGTTGACCCCAGTCATTATCAATGCTCTTCAGAGATCGACTTGTTGTCAGTAGTCACATAACCAGCTGATATGCACCAGCTGCTCAAGCGACAATCCACCACCTGCTCCCATGGCTTCTTATGACTTTGACCAGCATGGGAGGGGGTTGGGGGCTGAGCAGGTGCTAAACCTTGCCTGAGTGTGATCTGCAGGTTAGCAGAGGGAAGGGGTGCCTTGCACCTCCTTTGGTAGAGATGTATCTTCACCCTGCTACCAAACGTAAGGAGATACAGTTCCAGAAACAGATCTAGATCCTGTGAGTGTTTGACAGGGTACATAGTCACACAACATTTTAAGCAGACCCTTCGCTCCAACAGGTCCATGTTGATCAGCAACGCCCATCTAAGCTAGTCCATTTAGAGGCTGTTTCCACAGGGGAATCAAAAGGGTATTACTTCTGGATAAAGAGTGCTACTTATGATGAAGGTGGGGAAGAACTTCTTCTCTGAGGTCTGTGGCTTCCTATGCCATTCAGGGCCCTACCACACTACAAAGCTGAGCCATGTTGCATCAGGCCGCCGTTGCTGTGGTGGGCACTGGCAGATTGCTGCCTTCAGTGTGCTCTGCTGCATTCTGCTCAGTATTGGTGCTCCCAGCGCAGGAAGGAAACCAATTCTATGCAAAGGCTATGCAAGGCTATTGAAATTCATTTTATTAAAAAAATAGTGGTGTCGTGAAACATTACAAAAGTGCGATGCTGGTGGTGTCGAAGCATTTAAAGGTGGATAAATCCCCTGGACTTGATCAGGTAAATCCAACAAAATAGTAGGAAGCATGAGAAGAAATTTCTAGGGTCCTTGGAGAGAGCTTTGATATTTTTGTTATTCATCAGAAGACTGGAGGGTGACTAATGTGCCTTTGGATAAGAAGTGCTGCAAGGACAAGCCTTTCAACGGTGTTGGGGATGTTACTAGAAGACATTCTGAGAGAGACAACTTATTTGCATTCAGCAAGGCAAGGAGTGAGTAGGGGTAGTCAGTTTGGCTTTATGTGTGTGTGAAATCCTGCCTCGTGAATCTCGCTGAGATTTTTTTAAGAGGTAACCAAGTAAGCTGGTCTGGAAGGTACGGATACCCGGAATCTAGGGTGAGTTAGCCAATTGGATACAGAATTGGTTTGGTGCTAGGAGTCAGAGAATGGTAGTGGAGAGTTGGTTTTCAAATTGGCGGACTGTGACTAGTGGTGTGCCGCATTGGTTGGACGATTTGAATTGCATTTTCTACAGCTGCGCTACTGCCTGATGAGGACTGTTGCACCATCAGTCTGCCGACCATGATGCTCAGGGACTTGGACTATATATATTGCGACTGTAGGTTTTTGCTGTTGTAGCTATATGTGCTCTGTGTGACTCTTGATGTTGTGGTTTGCACCTTGTGCCTGGAGGAACGCTGTTTTGTTTGGCTGTATTTATTTGTATGGTTGAATGACAGTTGAACGTGGTGCTGAGTTCCTTCTTGTTTGTCATTATATTACGACTTGCACGAGAATGCAGGTGTCATGATTATTAAGTCTACAGGTAACACCAACATTGGTGACATTGTGGGCAGTGAAGAAAGTTGTATAAATTTACAACAGGATATGAATCAACTGGGAAAGTGGCGAGTGGAATGGTAAATGGGATTTAACTCATACTGGAGCATAATAATGCATCTTGGGAAGATAAAATGAAGGTAGTACATACACACAGAATAGCAAGGTTCTGGGGTGTACTTTGGATCAGAGAGAGCCCTAGAGTAATATAGCACAATACCAGACCCTTTGGCTCAATTTGTCCACACTGTCCAAGATGTACATCTGAGCTAGTCCCATTTTCCTGCATTTGGCCCACGTCCCTCATTTCTATCCATTTGTCTTTCCAGTCTCTTTTTATAGGTTGTTACTGTACCTGCTTCCTGCCTCAACCACTTCATCTGGTAGCTCATTCCATATAAAGCCACTGTCTCTCTCAACTTAAGCCCATGCTCTCTAGTAAAAATGACTGTAAAAGCGACTGAGCGCATTCAGCCTCATAATTTTATACCCCTCTATAAGACCACACCTTTATTCCAAGGAATCAAGTCTTAACCTGCCCAACCTCTCCCTACAACTCGGGCCTTTAAGTGCTAACAACATTTCATAAGTTTTCTTTGCACTCTTTCCAGATTAATGACAACCTTTCTATAACAGTGCACAATACTCTTGACCAGAGGTTCCCAACTTTTGTTATGCCATGAACTAATACCAGTAACTGAGGGGTCTGTGGACCCCAGGTTGGAAATCCCTGCTCTGGATAGAGCTTAAGCAACCGTGGAGAGCATTCTGACAGGCTGCATCACTGTCTGGTATGGAGGGGCTACTGCACAGGACTGAAAGAAGCTGCAGAGGGTTGTAAATCTAGTCAGTTCCATATTGGGTACTAGCCTACAAAGTACCCAGGACATCTTCAGGGAACAGTGTCTCAGAAAGGCAGTGTCTATTATTAAGGACCTCCAGCACCCAGGCCATGCCCTTTTCTCACTGTTACCATCAGGTGGGAGGTACAGAAGCCTGAAGGCACACACTCAGCGATTCAGGAACAGCTCTTTCCCTTTTGCTATCCAATTCCTAAATGGACATTGAACCCTTGGACACTACCTCACATTTTTAATATACAATGTTTCTGTTTTTTGCACATTTTTAATCCATTCAATATATGTATACTGTAATTGATATTATTATTACTTTTTTCTTTTCTGTATTATGTATTGCATTGAACTGCTGCTGCTAAGTTAACAAATTTCATGTCACATGCCAGTGATAATAAACCTGATTCTGATACTGTACAACTGCAATTTAATATCCCAATTCCTGTACTCGATGCCTGACTGAAGACGTGATGAGGTATGGGTGCGGTATGCAGCTCCTTCAAAGTGGCAACGCCAGTAGACAGCATGGTAAAGTAGTTGTGTGGCATGCTTGCCTTTATTAACATTGAGTACAAGGGTTTCAGTTGTGCAAATCTTTGGTTAGACCAACCTGGAATATCATGTGCAGGTCTGGTTCACCACACAATGGTGTGATTAAGCTAAAGGGTTAAGAGAAGTTTCACATGGATGTTGCCTGTACTGGAGGACTGCTTTCCCTGGAGTAAAGGAGGATAAAGGGCAACTTTATAGAAGTTCGTAAAATTATGAGACTATAAGACATAGGAGTAGAATTAGGCCATTCCACCATGTCTGATTATTAACCCTCTCAACCCAATTCTCCTTCCTTCTCCCTATAATCTTTGACACCCTTATTAATCATTAAACTATCAACCTCCACTTTAAGTATATGCAGTGACTTGGCCTCCGCCGTCATCTATGGCAACAAATTCCACAGGTTCACCACTCTGGCTACAGGGGCTTAGGTAGTGTATGTGGTGGCAATCTTTATCTCAGGTAGGGTTTAGTCCAATACCAGAAGTTCAAAGGCTTCAAAGTTCAAAGTAAATTCATTATCGCAGTACATAAATGTCACCATACACTGCCCTGAGGTTTATTTTTTTGTGGGCATTTGCAGTAAATGCAAGAAACACAATAGAATCAATGAAAAGCCACACCCAAGAGGACGGCCAGGCTACCAATGTGAAAAGATGATAAAATGTGTGAAAACCACAAGAAAGGAAAAAAATAATAAATGAGTAATACATATGGAGAAAAGAACTCTTCATCTCCTGGAAAGTAAGTCCATCGGTTGTGGGAACTGTTCAGTGATGTGGCAGGTGAAGTTATCCGCTCTGGTTCAAGAACCTGCTAGTCGTGGGGTAATAACTACTCATGAGCCAACTGGCCTGGGTCTTGAGGCTCCTGTACCACCTTCCTGATGGCAGCAGAAAGAAGAGAGCATGGTCTGGATACATTAACACTGCTTTCCTATTGCCAGTGCTCTGTGTAGATGTGCTCGATGGTGGGGAGGTCTTTACCCATGATGAACTGGGCAGTATCCACAACTTTTTGTAGGCTGTTCCACTCAAGGGCATTAGTGTTTCCATATCAGCCTGTGTGATATAACCGAGCAATATACTCTCTTTCATATATCTATAAAAGTTTGTTAAAGATTTAGACAATAGACAATAGGTGCAGAAGTAAACCATTCAGCCCTTCGAGCCTGCACTGCCATTTTGAGATCATGGCTGATCAACTACTATCAATACCCAGTTCCTGCTTTGTCCCCATATCCCTTGATTCCCCTATCCATAAGATACCTATCTAACTCCTTCTTGAAAGCATCCAGAGAATTGGCCTCCACTACCTTCCGAGGCAGTGCATTCCAGACCCCCACAACTCTCTGGGAGAAGAAGTTTTTCCTTAACTCTGTCCTAAATGACCTACCCCTTATTCTCAAACCATGCCGTCTGGTACTGGATTCTCCCAACATCTGGAACATATTTCCTGCCTCTATCTTGTCCAATCCCTTAATAATCTTATATGTTTCAATCAGATCCCCTCTCAATCTCCTTAATTCCAGCGTGTACAAGCCCAGTCTCTCTAACCTCTCTGCGTAAGACAGTCCAGACATCCCAGAAATTAACCTCGTGAATCTACGCTGCACTTCCTCTACAGCCAGGATGTTCTTCCTTAACCCTGGAGACCAAAACTGTACACAATACTCCAGGTGTGGTCTCACCAGGGCTCTGTACAAATGCAAGAGGATTTCCTTGCTCTTGTACTCAATTCCCTTTGTAATAAAGGCCAACATTCCATTAGCCTTCTTCACTGCCTGCTGCACTTGCTCATTCACCTTCAGTGACTGATGAACAAGGACTCCTAGATCTCTTTGTATTTCTCCCTTACCTAACTCTACACTGTTCAGATAATAATCTGCCTTCCTGTTCTTACTCCCAAAGTGGATAACCTCACACTTATTCACATTAAACGTCATCTGCCAAGTATCTGCCCACTCACCCAGCCTATCCAAGTCACCCTGAATTCTCCTAACATCCTCATCACATGTCACACTGCCACCCAGCATAGTATCATCAGCAAATTTGCTGATGTTATTTTCAATGCCTTCATCCAAATCGTTGACGTAAATGGTAAACAGCTGTGGTCCCAATACCGAGCCCTGTGGCACCCCACTAGTCACCACCTGCCATTCCGAGAAACACCCATTCACCGCTACCCTTTGCTTTCTATCTGCCAACCAGTTTTCTATCCATGTCAATGTCTTCCCCCCGATGCCCTGAGCTTTGATTTTACCCACCAATCTCCTATGTGGGATTTAGATGACATGCTGAATTTTCACGAATTTCTAAGGAAGTAGAGGCCCTGCCATGCTTTCTCCATAATGGCACTGACATGCTGAACCCAGGACAGATCCTCTGAAATAATAACACTGAGGAATTTAAAATTGCTGAACTTTTCTGCCTCTACTCCCCGATGAGGACTGGTCTTCTGCTGGGTCTTGCTGACGTTGAGTGCGAGTTGGTTGTTGTGGCAACTAGTAAGGGTGTGATAGCCAAATTTTTGATCTCCCTCCTATGTGTTGACTTATCACCACCTTTCATTCAGCCAACGACAGCGGTGTCATCAGCAAACTTGTATAGGGCATTGAAGCTATGCTTCGTCTCACTGTCATAAGTATGAAGCAAGCAGAGCAGAGCACGTAGCTTTGTGGTTCACCTGTGCTGACGGAGGTTGTGGAGGAGGTATTGTTGCCAATCTGAATTGACTAGGATCTGCAAGTGATTTAGTTGCCCAAGCAGGCATTGAGGCCAAGGTCTTGAAGCTTATTGATTAGTTTTTTTGAGTTTAGACTTGGAGTATTAGGTTCAATTCTGGTCCCCCCCTCCCAGTTAATGAAGGATATAGAAGCTTTTGAGAGGGTGCAGGAAATTAACTCGAGTGCTGCCTACGTTAGTGAGCATGTCTTGTATGGATAGGCTGAGTGATCTAGTGTATTTCTCATTAGGATGAAGGAGGATGAGAGCTGACTTGATGGAGGTGAATAGGATGATACAAAGCGTAGTTAGAGTTGTCAGAAATGTTTTCCCCATGTTAGCAATGGCTAATACAAGGGCCTGCACTGTGTTGCACTGTTCTTTGTCAAGCTTCACTCCAGAAAATTTAGCAAACAGTATGTAATGACATCAATGCAACACAGAGAGGGTGCTGCACAAGTAATGGTGTTACCTTTCAAACGAATGTAAAAGACACGATGCTATTTAAAGAAGGACCCAGTAGCCAACGATTAAACCCTTGTGCACTGGTTATAGAGGCCTCTGCACTGTGGGAAGTTTATCACTGTCCTTTCCATGCTTTGTATAATTTTATATACATCGATCATGCCATTCCTCAGCCTTCTCGTTTGCAGGGAAAACAAACCCAGCCTATCTAGTCTCCTCTCATAATAGAGACACCTCATCCCAGACATCTTTGCGAATCTCCTCTGCAACTTCTTTGTAGCTACCTTGTCCTTTCTGTTCTGTGATGATCAAAATTGCATGCAATAAACCCTGTGTGGCCTCAGTAATATTTTATAAATATGTACCATTACTTCACTCATCTTGTGAAGACGATCGCTTGTGTGCCTTCTGAGCTACCCTACCTACCTGTGCTGCCACCTTCTGGGAGCTTTGGACTAGTGCACCAAGATCCCTCTGATCATCTGTACACCCTCGGGCCTTTGCTCAACCTCCCAAAATGCATCACTTTGCCCTTATCAAAATTAATTTATATCTGTCATTTCCCCAGATGTCAATTTACCAGATGATCAATGTTTTTATGAAGCCTGAGGCAATTCTATTCACCATCCATATCACTTCTAACTTTTGTGTCAGTAGCCATCTCCTGCATTAACAGCTAAGTGATTTATGAATATAGCAAACAGTACAGGTCCCAGTACCAAAACCAGTGTTAAGTCACTGGTCACGTGCTTCCAGTCATGAAAGCAAACCTATACTACTTGGATTCTGTTTACCTCAAAGCCCGTGTGCTCTAAGCTTTTAGACCTTGTCACAACCCTTTCAGTGTTGCTGGTGATCTTGGTGGACTTCATTCTATTCAGCTGATCCTCGTTTCTGTACAGATTAATATGTTTTGCCTTGTAACAAGTGTATGCTGCAGATGCAGTGCTTTAAAGGAGAATGACCACTGTATATTATGTACATTTTTTGGTTCTTGGTTGCCTGAGTGGACTCGCATGAAGAGAAATCCCTTCTGGTTATATGTAAGCACAATATACATACCAGAATTCAAGAAGTTCTATCTCAGAATACTTCTCTTGCTAATGAATGGCTTTTATAAGACCATAAGACATAGGAGCAGAATTAAGCCAGTTGGCCCTTCGAGTCTACTCTGCATTTCATCATGGCTGATTTATTATGTCTCTCAATCCCATTCTCCTGCCTTCTCCCCATAACATTTCATGCCCTGACTAATCAAGAATCTATCAACCACTCCTTTACATATACCCAATGTCTTGGACTCCACAGATTCACTACTCTCTGGCTAAATAAATTCTTCCTCATCTCTGTTTTAAATGGACGTCCATCTTTTCTGAGACTGCGCCCTCTGGTCCTTGACTCGCCCATTATAGGAAACATCCTCTCCACATCCACTCTATCCAGACTTTTCAATATTTGCTAGGTTTCAATGAGATCCCAGCTCGTTCTTCTAAACTCCAGCCCAGAGCCGTTAAATGCTCCTCATACGTTTCATTCCCGGAATCATTCCATTGGGCTCCTGGACTCTCTCCAATGCCAACACATTTATGGATGATACAAAGATAGGTGGAGTCACAGGTAGTGTTCTTATTTAAGCTTTCTTAGTTTCTTTTTCCTAAGAAAAGAAAAAGATAAAGATCCAAAACCACTCACGATACTCTTAAGTGCGGTCTGACCAATGCTTATGAAACCAAAGCATTGCATTCTTGTTCTTGCATTCTAGACCACACAAAATGAACGTTAACTTTGCATTTGCCTTCCTTACCACCAACTCCACCTGCAAGCTAACTTTAAGGAAGTCCTGGACAAGGACTCCCAAGTCAAAGTTCAAACTACGTTTATTATCAAAGCTACCAACCCTGTCTGTTGCTGTAAATGACCGAATCCAGACCTTGCGTACACCTCTGCAAGGAAAGCGCCACCTCACCATAGTCATCGTTTACGCCCCAACTCTGATAATCCCAGTGAAGTCAAGGAGGCAATCTACAGTGAGCTGAAAACCACCATCAGTAGTGTGGCAACTTCTGATAAGCTGCTGTTGCTGGGAAACTTTAATGCTTAGGTTGGCAAGGAGTCCACTGTGTGGCCTGGTGTGATTGGACGCCAAGGGGTTGGCAAGAGTAATGGTAACGGCCTACTGCTCCTCTCGATGTGCGCAGAATTCAAACTGTGCATTACTTACATACGGTTCAGATTGCCAGACAAGCTCAAATGCACATGGATGCATCCACGATCTAAAAGCTGGCATCTCATTGACCATGTCATCACCCGACAACGAGACATCTCTGGCAGTCGTATCACCAGAGTTAAGTGTGGAGCTGAGTGCTCAACTGATCATCAAATGGTGTGGTTGGATCTCTGTCTATCGATCGATCAAACCTGCACGCAGACTGAATGCTGCCAAACCACCCACACAGCTGAACACCACCAAACTGAAACACCATGAGTGTGCTGATGCCCTGAAATTCTCTATGCAAACTGCTCTAAGCAGACTGGTTGAGAATCCACCAGACGATATTACTGAGCACTGGAATGCCTTCAAAGAAACGGTCTACACTGCTGACCAGGACACCTCGGGGAAAGTCAAGCGCAAGCATCAGGACTGGTTTGATGACAGCAACCAATCTGTGCAGGACCTTCTAAGAGCTAAGGCAGCTGCACACCAGGCTCTTCTTCGACACCCAAACTCAAGTTCCAATAAACGTGCCTTTTTGAGTGAAAAATCAGCTTTGCAGAGGCAGCTCAGAGCTGTGAAACACCAGTGGCGGGCGAACAAGGCCAAGGAGTTACAAGCCTTCGCTGGCTGTAATGACTCAAGAAGCTTCTATGGAGGAATTAAGGTTGTGTATGGTCCATCAGAACAAGGCACCGCACAACTCCTGAGCAAGGACAGTACATCCAACTTCACTGAGACGTCAGAGCACATGAAGAGATGGCAAGAACACTTCCACGAGCTGCTGAACAGAGCAGGAACCATCACCGATGAAGCACCGGGTAGGGTACACCCTCGACCCATACGGTTCAAGCTAGATGCTCATGAAGATCATCCTTAGATGCTTGGTGTCCAACATCAGTGACAACATCCTTCCAGAAAGCCAGTGTGGTTTTCGAACAGGCCATAGTACAGTGGACATGATCTTCTCACTGAGGCAGCTCCAAGAGAAATATGTTGAGCAGCAGAGAAGTCTCTGTGTCACATTTGTTGATCTAATCAAAGCGTTTGACACTGTTGGTAGAGATGGCCTGTGGAAGCTCCTACCAAAATTTGGTTCCCTCCCCCCCCCCCCCCCCACGCCTAACCAACATCATCCGTCAGTTCCACGAAGGCATGGAAAGCCGTATCAACATGTGTGGTGAGTTGTCAGACCCATTTCCCATAAGCAACAGCGTAAAACAGGGTTGTGTTTTAGCTCCTACTCTGTTTGGACTATTCTTCGCTGCTGTTCTTCAGGATGCCACATCAGACCTGAAGTCAGGGGTCTTCCTACAAACGAGGGCTGATGGCGGCTCCTCAACCTCGCAAGACTGGGAGCAAAAACAAAACTCAGGGACATTGTGGCGCGTGAGCTACAGTTTGCTGATGACTGTGCACTAGTTACCCATTCTCTCGAAGATTTACAGGAGATCACCAGTCACTTTGCCAGTGCAGCCAAAAGCTTTGGACTGACAATCAGCCTGAAAAAGACGGCGGTTTTGTACCAACCGCTCGTGGCTCAAGCCATGAAGAACCAACTGACCTCATTGATGACACTCATCTCAAAGTTTTGCTACCTGGGCAGTGTAATAACATCCTCATCTTCTCTGGATGGAGAGATTGAGTCAAGAACCAGAAAAACTGCTTTGCCTTTGGTCAGCTGAAAGATCGAGTTTGGTCACAGAACATCAGGTTGGCCACCAAGCGCAAGGTATACAGGGCTGTTGTCATATCAGCCTTGCTATACGAATGTGAGATGTGGTGCCCATATTAGTGTCACTTACGCCGGCTTGACCAACATCACCTACTTTCTCTGATGAAGATCATCTGGTGAGACAAGGTCTCCAATACTGAGGTCCTCTCTTGAGCTGGACTGCCAGCAGTTTCAACCTTGATGACGTCAGCTCAACTGCTCAGGGCAGGACATGTTGTCAATCGGCCCAAAAAATATCTTCATAAAAGGGAAGTTTTTGAACTTTCCCCCATTTATAAAATATTTTATGCCTTTATTCATTCTACCAACATGCATGACCATGCACTTCCTGACACTCTATTCCATCTGCCACACCTTGCCCATTCTCCTTATCTGCAGACTCCTTGCTTGCTTAACACTTCCTGCCCCTTCACCTATCTTCATATTGTCCACAGAGCCAACAATTCTGTCATCCAAATCATTGATGTATAACATGAAAAGAAATGGTCCCAACATTGACCCCTGCAGAACATCTCTAGCCGCTGGTACTCTACCAGTTAAGGACCCCTTTATTCCCACTCTTTGCCTCCTGCCAGTCACCTAGTCTTCTATCCATGCCAGTATCTATCCTGTATTACCATGGATTACCTTGTTAAGCAACCTTATGTGAGACATCTTGTCAAAGGACTTCTGAAAATCCAAATAGATAACATCCACTGACTCACCTTTGTCTATCTTGCCTGTTAATTTCTCAGAGTTCCAATAGATTTGTCAGGCAAGATTTCACTTAAGGAAACCATGCTGACTTTGGCCTATTTTATTCTGTGCCTCCAGGAACCCTGAAACTTCATCCATACTAACGGATCCAACATCTACCCAACCACTGAAGTCAGGCTAGCTGGCCTATAATTTCCTTTTTACTGCCTCTCTTCCTTCTTAAAAAGTGGAATGACATTTGCAATTGTCCTGTCCTCTGGAACCATTCCAAAACCTAGTCATTCTTGAAAGATTAGTAGTAATGCATCCACCATCTCTTCAGCTACCCACAGTTCATAACCTGTGGTGTAGTGCATCTGGCTCATGTAACTTATCTACCTTCAGATCTGTCAGCTTCCCAAGCATTTTCTTTCTTCTTAGCGATAGCAACTACGCTCACTTCTGCCCATTGATACTCTTGAATTTCTGGCATACTGTTAATGTCTTGCACCGAGAAAACTGACACAAAATGCTTACTAAGTTGGTCTGTCATTTTTCTCTCCCCCATTACTCTGCTTCTTAGGGAGGCAGATTCTGGAATGGTGCAATAATAATAGGGTTGTTGTGACAGGAGACTTTTACTTTCCTAATTTTGACTGGCATCTCCTTAGAGCAAGGTGTTTGGATGGGGTTGATTTTGTTAGGTGTGTTAAGGTAGGTTTACTGATGCAATATGTAGATAAGCCAACTAGAGGAGAGACTGTACTTGATTTGGTATTGGGAAATGAACCTGGTCAGGTGTCAGATCTCGGTGGGAGAGCAGTTTGGAGATTGTGATCATAATTCTGTGTCCTTTACCATAGCACTAGAGAGGGATAGGAGCAGACAATTTGGGAAGACATTTAGTTGGGGTAGGGGGAAATATGATGTTATTAGGCAGGAACCTAAGAGCATAAATTGGGAGCAAGTGTTCTCAGGGAAATACACAGCAGAAATGTGGCAAATGTCAGGGAACATTTGTATGGTGTTCTGCATAGGTATGTTCCATTGAGGCAGGGAAAGGATGGTAGCGTAAAAGAACCATACTGTACAATGTTTAAGAATTAAAGAAAAGCTTATGAAAGGTTCAAGAAACAAGTTATTGATAGAGTTCTAGAAAATTGCCAGGAAGGAGCTGAAGAATGAAATTAGGAGAGCCAGAAGGGACCATGAGAAGGTCTTGATGAGCAAGATTAAGGAAAACCCCAAGGCATTCTATAAGTATGTGAAGAGCAAGAGGATGAGCTGTGTGAGAATAGGACCAATCAGGTGTGATAGTGGAAATGTGTACATGGAGTCAGAGGAGGTACTTAGTTTCAGTATTCACCAAGGAAATGGACCTTGGCAATTGTGGGGATGACTTAGTGGACTGAAATGCTTGAGCATATAGACATTAAGAAAGAGAATGTGCAGGAGCTTTTGAAAGCATTGAGTTAGATAAATTGCTGGGACCAGATGAGATATACCCCAGGCTACTGTGGGAAGAGTGGGGGGGGGGGGGGGTTAAGATTCCTGAGCATCTGGCAATGATCTTCACATCATCAATAGGGACAGGAGAAGTAGTGGAGGATTGAGGGTTGCAAGTGTTTAAGAAAGGGAGGAGAGATAACCCAGGAAATTATAGACCAATGAGTCTTATTTCAGTGGTGGGCAATTTGTTGGAGAAGATCCTGAGAGGCAGGATTTATGGACATTTGGACAGACATGATCTGATTGTGGATAGTCAGCATGACTTTGTCAAGGACAGGTTGTGCCTTAAGAGGCTGATTGAATTCTTTGAGGATGTAACAAAACATATTGATGAAGATAGAGCAGTGGATGTAGTGTATATGGATTTTAGTCAGGCATTTGATAAGGTTTCCCAGGCAAGGCTCATTCAGGAAGTAAGGAGACATGGGATCCAAGGAGACCTTGCTTTGTGGATCCAGAATTGGCTTGCCCACAAAAAGGCAAAGGGTGGTTGTAGACAATTCGTATTCTACATGGAGGTCGGTGAACAGAGGTGTTCTGTAGGGATCTGTTCTGGGACCCTTTCTCTTTGTGATTCTTATAAGTGACCTAGATGAAGAAGTAGAAGGGTGGGCTAGCAAGTTCACTGATGACACTAAGATTGGGGCTGTTGTGGATAGTCTGAAGGGTTGTCAGATGTTACAGTAGGACATTGATAGGATATAGAAGTGGGCTGAGAAGTGGCAGATGGAGTTCAACCCAGATAAGTGTGAGATGGTTCATTTTGGTAGGTCAAATTTGAAGACAGAATATAGTATTAATGGTAAGAATCTTGGCAGCGTAGAAGATCAGAGAGATCTTGGGATCAGTGTCCATAGGACACTCGAAGCTGCTTCACAGGCTGACAATGTTGTTAAGAAGGCGTATGATGTGTTGGCATTCATCAACCTTGGTGTTGCGTTCAGGAGCTGTAAGATAATGGTGCAGCTATATAAGACCTTTGTCAGAACCCACTTGGAGTACTGTGTTCGGTTCTGGTCACCTCACTACAGGAAAGATGTGGATACTATTGAGAGAGTGAAGACGAGATTTACGAGGATGTTGCCCGGAGTAGAGAGCTTACCTTATGAGAATAGGTTGAGTGAACTTGGTCTTTTGTCCTTGGAGTGACGAAGGATGAGAGGTGACCTGATAGAGGTGTACAAGATAATGAGAGGCATTGATCCTGTGGATAGCCAGAGGCTTTTTCCCAGGGCTGAAATGGCTAACACAAGGGGGCATAGTTTTAAGGTGCTTGGAAGTAAGTACAGAGGGAATGTCAGGGGTAAGTCCCACCTCCCTACCCCCCTCCCCTTCCCCCTTTCATTTCAAGTTAATCTTTCTTTGGGTAGGGGAATATTATTAAATGCTTTCTTTTCAATAAACCTTAATGCAAGCTAAAAACAAGTTGCTTAAGCAAAAAAAATGTTGGCACAATTCACCTCCTATGTGATTAAACATGAATCTTGTCGGCTTTGTTAATTTGGTGTATTATTTATAAAACTGGTTGTTCCCAGAGCTATTTTGCAAATCATTTGTGAGAAATTAGTAAGGCTTTCTTAACAAAATTCAAATTTCTCAAGTGTGAACCATAGTCTTCATCTATGTTACAGGTTAAACAGTGGTCCTTCATTGCCCTGTTCATCGAGGCCCAACTCGGGTAAAGATGTCACCTACTGGAAAAGAAGAGGACAAGACTTCAGTGTTTTACTAAATTATACAAATCGAGGAGGCTCAGAAGGAAGTAACATGATGAAAACTCAAACCATTCCGAAAACCGAAAAACAAGAGAGAGGATCACAAGATCAACTGATGAAGAACAAGCAGCAGGTGACAGAAGCAAGTAGACCAGATCAGCAAAAGAGTTGGATAGCAGAAGGTCAGAGTATGGTTGAGAGAGAGGTGTGCGAAGGCAAGTGGAGAGCGCCAATGGATCGGAAGTGTCAAAGCTTGGGGACCAAGGAATGGAAGTCAACTTTAGGAAGGCATTTGTCTGACAGTGATGGAAACGGGCTGAGACAAAATATGTTGCCCAAGATGGTTAGTGATGAAGTATTTCAAAGAGAAGGAATGGAATATGTTAAAAAAGGGAAGTCTCAGTCATTGCCTCGGGTCATTCCAGACAGCAATGGCAAGGAATTTCAGACAGGGCTCCATTACATAACAGCGTCTGGCTTTAATAGAAGCAGGCAGGAAAATCTGTGTTCAAACAATTTTCATGTGTTGCAAAACAGCAGTTCTTACTGTAATCCTCAAACAAGTTCAAAATGGAGGGAAACCGTCAGGCAGAGTACTCCGTTTACTCAACTGCCCAAAGCAAAGTTCAACAGACCACTGAAACCTCCCTCCTATGAACTGTATCAGCAAATTAGGAGAAGTTCAGAAATGATCCCTAGTCTCCTTGTGCCTGAAGCAAATGAAGGGCAAGGTGTGTATTTTGCCAAGGACACTGAAGTAGGTGCTGACCATAATAATTGTCCCCAAGTTCTTGCTAGTAGCAACTTGGAGCCTCCTGTCTATGTGCCTCCCCCATCCTATAAAACGCCACCTCATCAAAAAGTTGGTCAGATAGGTTTTGATAAAGTGCCTAGTTGTGACAACAATACATATCAACTCTCTCAGTCAGTAAGGACTCATACAGATCAGGCTCACTGGTGCTCAAAAAATGAGGAGAGCAATCAGACTGATGAAAGACAAGCTTATGTTGATCATGGTGCAAAGCAGCATTTGCTACAGGACAAGAATATGAATGATGAAGTAGGTAACGGTGTCCCTCATCCTCGGGAAAGCCACAACACGTCGCATAATGGATACGCCGATGATCAAAAGGCTTTTGTCAAGTACATACCATTTACTGATCCTCGGATTAGGCATATTACAGTAGTGCAATCTGACAAGCAGCTTGAAGAAATGGATTATAAGCAAGTACAATGGAATGCAACAGACCAAATTACGGATAGAAATAAGATGCTTGGGTCACCACACCATCATAGTGCCTTCTCTGTTCCATCAGGGTCACTTTACTCTACTCAGGCAGGCCTGAAGCCAATAACTGATCCTTCGGCCGCTAACAAATGGTTGGTGGCATGCAAGCCAGAGAGTGAGAACAGAACAAAGTTGGACCATTGTTACAAACCATTTGTAGTTAGCCAGTGCGAGCCCTCTTCAAGGATTATTTCAACCACAAACCATCCGGCACACTTTCCACAATCAAGTACCAAATCTGAAGGAAAACTGCAAGCAAACCAATGTTCTACTGAAACAGTGACCCAGGTAAAGAAATGGGAGCCAGATTCTCAGTGTTTTGACGTGCAAGGAAAGAAACAGCCAAAAAGAAGAATGACAGAAACAATATTTTGCCTCGTGTCCGTTCCACTCAGTAATTCCGAAGGAGGGTCAAATGAAAATGCCCTTAATAGTGACATAGGAAATGGAAATGTTGAAAAGTCCATGAGTGATAGCACTGGAAATTTAACTGAACAAAGTTTTTTGAGCATGTCCTCTTCTGACTTGGAGTTACAAGCATTGACTGGAAACATGATGTCAGAAAATGGGCTGAAGAAACTGGAGCCCTGGACTGAAGTCAGCAATAAACGCGCAGTCGGCTATAACTTTAACCAGCACAGAGTGTTGCGAGCCTTTGGCTCTTGGCCAGGTGACCAGTACAAAGATCAGGAAACACAAACAAGTTTCAGTAAAGGCCCTCGCTCTACTCAATCATTCACCAGTGCCATAAAAAATGTTGCCAAGGGCAACCAGAGTCACAGACAGAGCCACTCAGAATCTGAAACTCTTTTATTAGAGCAGGGGGATAAAGTAAGTACCGGTGCTCCTGCCATCTCTGACCAGAAACAGAAGCTCAGTAACCATCCAATACATGGTCAGACAAGCTTGCATCCATCCAAAAACAGTGCTTTCTCAAGGACAACACCTACACAATATCAGGTAATTAAACCACACAAAAATCAGCTGGAAGGAGCCTCAAAAAGCCCCTTTGAGAAAGGCAGAGATGTAAGTCCAGAAGAGCAGGCGGAAGAGAGCCGAACCTGTCCACAGACGTCATCCAACAATGGCAAAGCGCCTGTGGGCTTTGGGCAGTTTCTCCTGAAGCCTGTAAACCGGCGTCCTTGGGACGCAATCAGCGAGCTGGAAAATTTCAACAAAGAGATTCAGGAACAGGAGGAGAACAATCAGGCACCACAAAAGGAGAGTGAGCTTTCAACGCCCCAGTCGTTAAGTTCAGACATGGCCTTTCCAAGCACTCAAATGCCTTCCTGTGACAACTCTGAGCTGTTGGTGCCTGAAAAACTATTGGCCAATAGAAATACTTCCAAAGAAAACTTGGACTGTGGAATTAATAAACACTCCCCAGGTTATCCCAATATTACCCTTGAGGTACAGAAACCATTTCGAGTATCTGCCGACAACAACAGGCTGAGCAGCCAGCTGAGTAATCCCCTCCATAAACCTATCAGCAAAACAACAGCAAATACTAAAAGCAGCACAGTATTAAATGTATTTTCAGCAAAAAATGCACAGTTCACTAAATTAAACAATGAAAAGAATGTGGAGGACTCCAGTTGCAAAAGCCAACGCATAAACATCAATGGCGTTAGTAAGCCTATCTATCAACTGAGTGAAAGAAAGGCAGGCGAGATAATTGAAAATTCATTAGTCAGCAATAAGGCTGCAGGTAAAAGAAATGTGCCAGCTCCAGAAAGTGAATGTAATGGCATTACTAGAAAGATGTTCTCTCAATTTAACAGCGATGAGATTTATTCAGAAACTGATCTGAGCTCTTTAAATTCTTGCAAAAGCCCAAAACCACTCACTGACAACCTGGATGACCTCTTTGAGCGGAAAACAGTGAAAGGAATTTCCAAAAGTGAATCATTTGAAGAAAGAGCTGCCAGGATTTTAGGTATTGACGTGGCAGTGGAAGCCTTGATTTCCCCAACAAAGAAAGCTCAACATGAAGATAGAGAAAATGAGGCAAAGTCTTCCTCTGAAGAGGAGCTGGACAGTACCTGCAGTCATATGGCAAACAGTAAATGTACTTCAGGAGAAGTACTGGGGCACGGAGTGGGAAAAGTCTTAGAATCTGGCAAACAATTGGAATGGAAAGGCAGCCCAGTCTATGGAGCGTGGTTACCAAATGGAAATAATGTGCTCCAGAATAAATTTTCAAAGCATGTTACTGAAAGTAACAAAGAACTACAGTTGGGGAAAAGGGCCATCATCAATGAAATTTTTCATGAACCTTTCCAAGAGTTTTATAACTGGGCTGACAAAAATTGCTTCTTTGGCACCGAAAGCAAAGCCGTTTCTCTAACGGGTCCGGAGAGGAAAGGTCGAAACACTACAGGAATAATCGAAGCCTTGCAAGGTAAGCTTGCAGCGTCTCCCAGCCGCACAGCTCTGGATCGCTTGGCCCGTATGAAAGAAGTGGACTCGGTTTCCCGCATTAGACGCCTCAGCATCAAAAGTGCAGACTCTGGCGATGAGCTTGAGGAGGATAAATGTTGCACAGAGCGAAGGGATAAGGAAGGGCCTTGTGCACCAGTTCGAAAGGAAGACACACATGCAACAAAGGAAAGAATTGTATTGCTAGATCAGGATTTTGAATCTTTTGTGACTTCAGTCACAGCTGATGCTGAGAGCAAAGAGGCTAGAGGTAAGTTGTTATGAAGATCAACGTCTTAACTAAAATCATTGCATAAAATAATTAACATAGCCTTATTTTTAGTTCTAGTGTGCTAGTACAAGGTGTAAACTGAAATTAAGCCAGGTGTTATCCCACCAGTTCTCTTAGAGTGGCAAATAGCCACGATGATGCACAGTGCCAGAGGCTGCCTTGGTCAATGTCGCTGCAAATACTGTGGCCATTACAGAGACTTGGCTATCATAAGGGCTGCTGGATGTTCTGGGGTCAGATGTTTCAAAAGGAACGGGGAGGGAGATGAAAGAGGTGGGGAGTGGCATTGCTAATCGGGGATAGTATCACAGCTGCAAGAAGGGAGAAATCACACTATTCAGTATTCCACACACCCCTCCCCACCAATAGCAACAGAGACAGCAAGGAGCAGATTAGGAGGCATATTTTGGATAGATGCAACATCACCAGAGTTGTTGTTATGGGTGACTTCAGCTTCCTTACCAGTGTGGAAGAGCAGGGGCTTCTTGGAGTCCACGTCCATAGATCCCTCACAAGTTGTCACACAAGTTGGTAGAGTGATTAAGAAGGGGTATGTTGTGTTGGCCTTCATTCGTCGTAGGATTAAGTTCAAGAGCTGCAAGGTATTGTAGCTCTTTACGACACTAGTTAGACCACACTTGGAGTATTGCATTCCAGTTTCCTCATATATAGAAAGGAGATAGAAGCTTCAGAGAGGGTACGGAGGAGATTTACCATGATGCTGCCTGGATTAGAGCGCATTTCTTATGAGGATGGGTCAACTGAACTATGTCTTTTCACATTGGAGCAAAGGAGGCTGAGAGGTGACTTGATAGAGATGTTAAAAATAATGAGAGGCAGAGGTCGAGTGACCCGCCAGAATCTTTTCCCTAGGGTGGAAATAGCTAATATGAGGAGGCAACATATTAAGGTGACTGAATGAAAGTGTAGGGGAAGGTCAGAGGTAAGTTTTGTAATAGCTTGGGATGAGCTACCAGGGTATTGATAGAGGCAGATATATTCAGGACATTTGAGAGAGTCTTGGATAGACAAATAGAGGACTATGTGTAAGGAAGGAATTTGCTTGATCCTTAGTGTGGGTTATAAGGTTGGCACAACTTTGTTGGCTCTGCTGTGCTGCACTGCTTTATGTTCTGTGATAAAATGTCTGCCAGGTATATGCAGAACAAAGCTAACTAACACATTGTACCTCAAGCACCCAGCTAACACAAAGCTTTCAAATGACAGCCATTCAGAAACGGGAAAGGCCCTCAACAGCGCCGTGTAGAGGAAATGCCAGGTACCGACAGTTTAGTTGTTGGTTGATGTCCAATAAGCTGCTAAAGCAAATCAACGTATTTGTGCTGGTTACGCAGTTGTGAGACTTGTGTCTCTGGAGAGTGGCGGTGCAGCGGAAATCGAAGCAACATCTCCTGAGCTTGAGGCCACTTCACAATTTTCACATTAACACTTGAGGATACACAAGCCTGTGCCTCCTTTGGGAATATATCATTTAGTCAAATGAACAGAGGCCGTCTGCAGCATGACTTGTTGCAAGGAGGAGGAGTGGGAGGGGGAATGGCAGGGTAGGGTAATGGCCTTGGGCTTTACTGAAGTTTGAAGCAATGAGCCCACAATTAAAGCAGCTGAACGGAGCACCGCAACGGCACTGTTAGGGAATAATGGAATTCCTAGGTTATGTTATTGATATAAACTGTTAGAGTAGAAAACACGCCCAGGTGATTTGCCGGAGTGTAAGCAAATAAAATTTGCCATGAGCCACATAAGGCAGTACGAGTAACAGAAAAAGATGTTTCTCGAGGAAATTTTAAAGGGAGAAAGAGAAGGTGATAGACAAAGATGTAGAGAAAGAACTCCAAACTGGCAAAAATAACATTGGGATGTTTTTAAGACCTTTAACCTATGCGTGGGTTAAGATCTGTGTCTTAATTGGCATCTTAAATGGTGAATTGACTGTATTCTATGGACCAGCCAATTCTGAATCCAAGCGGAGAGAGGGTAGTGGTCGATGGGACTTACTCTGGTTCTGGTTCTGTGACTAATGGTATTCGGCAGGAATCTGTAGTGGAACCTTTGCTGTTTGAGATGTATCTGAATGACCTAGGGGAAAACTAGATGGGTGAGTTTGCAGGCATCATGAGGTTTGGTGGTAGTGTGGATAACCTAGATGACTCCAAATGATACAGTGGGATATAGATGAGTTGCAGGCATGGGCAGAGAAATAGAAGGTGGAGTTTAACCCGATCAAATGTTAAAGTGTTGCACTTTGGGAGATCAGATGTAAATGGCCAGTACACAATATATGGAAAGGCCCTTAACAATGTTTATGTACAGAGGGATCTTGGGTCAAAATCCATAGCTCCCTGAAAGTAACAACAAAGGTTGATAGACTGGTAAAGAGTGCATCTGGGTGCTTGCCTTCATAGGTGAGGAGCTGAGTTCAAGAGTTGGGAAGTTATATAGCAGCTTTAAAGAACTCTAGTTAAGCCCCATCTGGAGTATTGCTTCAATTTTGGATGCCCTATCATAGGAAAGATGTTGAGGCTTTGGAGAGGGTGCAGAAGAGGCTTACCAGGATGCTGCCTGGATTAGAGGGCATGTGCTGTAAGAAGAGGCAGAGGCTGACGGGAGACTGATAGAAGTTTATAAAATTATCAGAGACAATGAGAGTAGACAGAAATGAAATTAGGCTTATTATCACTGACATACATCATGAAGTTTGTTGCATTGTGGCAGAAATACAGTGCAAGACATGAATCTTACTGTAAGTTGTGCAAAACAGGAATAGTGATGTAATGTTTATGAACTGTTCAGAAACCGGATGGCAGAGGGGAAGAAGCTGTACCTAAAACCTTGAGTGTAGGTCTTCATGCCCCTATGACCCCTCCCCTATGGTAGTACCACAAAGGGGGCATGTTCCAGATGGTGATGGTCCTTAACGATGGATATCATATACTTGAGGCACTGTGTCTTGAAACCATGAACTCATTATCTGCTTTTTTCCATTAATTATCAATTAATAATAGTTCTATGCCTTGCACCGCCATGAAATAACAAATTTCATGACATCAGGCAGGGATAATTATTCTGATTCTGACAGCCAGTATCTTTTTCCAGGGATTGAAATGTCCAGTTCCAGAGGGCATGGACTTAATACGAGAGGGAGCAAGTTCAATGGAGATGTGCGGGCAAGATAGTGGTGGGTTCCTGTAATGTGATGCCAGGGCTAATAGTGGAGCAAGTACAGTGGAAGTGTTCAAGAGGCTCTTTGATAGGCATATGAATGTACAGGAAATGGAAGGATATTGACATTGAAAACAAGAGAAAATCTGCAAATGCTTGAAATCCAAACAAAACCCACAAAATGCTGGAGAAACTCAGCAGGCCAGGCAGCATCTATGGAAAAGAGTAAACCATCGACGTTTCGGGCCGAGACCCCTCGGCAGATTTTTTTCTCACCAGTCCTGCCAAAGGATCTCAGCACGAAATGTCGACTGTACTTTTTTCTGTAGATACTGCCTGGCTTGCGGAGTCCCTTCAGCGTTTTGTGTGTGTGGCTTGGATGTAGACGCGTAGGCAGAAAGGATTAGATGAATTGGGCATTTGATTACTGACATAAGGGCCAGTTCCTGTGCTATACTGTTCCATATTTGATGCGGAGTCCAGTCCCCAAGCATCAACAATACCCCCCTCCCACCACCTTGACATGAATGCTCCTCAACCCATGGAGTTCTTCCTACAGATTGTTTGTGGTTCCAGCTTGCAGTGCCAGCAGTCTGTGTGTGTCCAGTGAAATCTGAGGTGGTGTCAGAGAAAACATTGGGCTGCAGTAGATCCCCCACGGAGGGAGATTGCACTTCAGTTCAACAGAGCACAGGATAGAGTGTTGCTTACTATACTAACCTTAGTAAAGGAATGGAAATGGAGAAAGTTTACCATACTAGTTCGTGGAATGGCTGGGTTGAACTTAAGACACAAGAGATTCTGCAGATGCTCGAAATCCAGAGTAGCACACAAAATGCTGGAGGAACTCAATTTCGCTACTCTTTTACATCCAAGAGTTGGCTAGTGAGATACGGACAGCAACTGGATCCCAGGTAGTGCATGTTAGGCAGCATTTATGGAGAGGATCTATCTTTTTTGATGAAAGGTCTCAGCTTGAAATGTCGACTGTTTATTCCTCTCCCAATAGATGCTGTCTGACGTGAGCTCCACCAGCATTTTGTGTGAGCTGAATTTAAGAAAAGAGTGGACCAGGATTAGGCTGGTAACCACTGGAATTTTGAGCGGGGGTGGGGGGAACTTGATTGTCATTTAATGAGAGGTCTCAACAGAATGGATGTGAAAAGAGTGTTTACACAAGAGACCCTATAGAACTAGGAGCTACTATTCAAAGCTAAATGGTCACCTACTTAAGGTAGAGATGAGCACATTTTTCCCCTCAAAGTTTCTGGATTTTTAGAATTCTGTGCTTCCAAAGGTGCTGGAAGTAGGGACTTTAAGACAGAGTTGGATGGACTTTAATAAGCAAGAGTGTGAAACATTACCAGAAAATGCAGAGTTAAGGTTATAATCAGAGCAGCTGTGATTTTTGTTCATTGATTACATGTATGTTTGTATAACTGAAAGAACAAGGCCAATTTCACTACCCTTTTACATCCGAGTGTTGGCTAGTGAGATACGAACAGCAACTGGATTCCAGGTAGTGCAGAGTAGAAATCTCACCCCTGAAAGGTTTCAGATGGACTTTGACAGAATTCATTGTCTTCTGTCACAACTGTGGGGCATCTTAATTTTTTTTTCTCTGACATTCAATTGAAGTAAGTAAAAGAGAATAAGACTTAAAATTTGTTTTAAAAAGTTTATTTAAAAACTCACAATGCTCTTAGAATGGACATTGAACTAAAGTAAGATAATTAGAAAAGTAACTGGGTCTCCCAGCCACCTCCTAATCCCCAGGCCTAGAAAGTGTATTGCAATCAGTGAAGTCTGAGATCAGATGCAATGTTTGATCTGGTATAGAATTCACAGGCAATTGTTCAGCATACTGTATATTCAGTAGACCTGGCTTTGCCATTGGCCCCATAGCTTCTGCCATCAGTTGGTCATAGACTTCTTGCTTTGACAGAGTCTGCCTGGGAGTAAGATATTTCCTAACACCTGAATGTCAGTCATTCTGATCAGAACTGCTGTCTCTGCCCAGCAAGAATCTCCCCAAGATCTTTTCATGTACCCCTCGAAGGAGGAGAAGTAGGGAAATGGGCAAAGGACAATAGGGAAGAGATTCACACAACCTGCTGAGATTTCAGCTCCCAATAGTAGGCAATGAAATTCAGGAATGCATGAGAAGCAAAGGGACATAAATCTTATGGTCCCTGGATGAAGAAGTGTAGTGTGTATGAACTCGGTGATAGACTGTACAGCACAGTAACAGGCCCTTTGGCCCATTGTGTCCATGCTGACCTTTTGCCCATCTATGCTAATCCAGTTTGTCTGAATTACAATGGTATCATTCTGTACCCTCTCTATTTGAGAGTCTAAATGCCTCCTAAACCTAATAATTGGATCTGATTCCGCCACGTCCTCTGGCAGCACTTCCCAGATATCAATCTCTGCATTGCAAAAATAAATCTTGCACTTCACATCCCCTATAAAATTCCCCCCCCCTCACCTTAAACCTATGCTTTCTTGTTTTTGCTACCCTACTTTTAGCTAGCTGCATGTGATTAGAACCATATCTCAGAATAAGCTAGTGGTGGCAGTGAGCATTAAAGGATCCTTTGACTTCACATCCTCAGTCACAGAAGTACAGCCTTCTGCCATTTTCACCTGAATTGATATTACTTATTCCATAATAACGTCTGGCTGCGCCTACCAGAAGCAGAGATCATCCTAATCTCTGCTACAGCCCTTCAAAGCCCCCTTGAATTCAGCAGATTGCTCAAAAGCATTTGCCATGTCATTTTGCTGGAGTAGTGCATAATTCAGAAGGGAGAGAAGCTTTGATCAGTCCCTTGCCTCTCTATACCATCTGTGTGCCTTCTCCTAAAGTGCTCTGAAGCTAGTTATGACCATTTAAAAGGTTTTAGTTATTGTTGCAGCTCTTTATCTAGGAATGCACGTTTTCTAAGAATACATGTGAATTCACAGTGATATTATGCACATGACATGAGCCTCCAATGTAGCTTGAGTTAATGGCCCATTGTCATATGCAGAAGTAACAAAGTGGACCAGCAGCCCAAAGTTAGTGAGTTCACATCTCAATTCTAAAGATCTGTAAAATCAGACTGTGTGAATATGTGGAGCAATTTTGGAAGACATCCATGAGAATCTTCTGAATTGTTTTGAATCCCAACTGATGTCAGTCCTGCAATAGATGGTTGATTCCTAAAGTCCGTCCTAGTGAGAATTGTCAAACTGCATGTCCTAGCATTGGTTAAAATATTTTTGACTGAGGTTTTGTCAATGAGAGGTACAGCAAGGGCTAATTTTGATTTGTTTAGCCAGGCTTTCCACTTTACACAGCAGAAAGTAAATATTTAGGTAGTTGGTGACACAGATGGATAAATTGGATACAGAAACATAGATGCTGGAAAGCCAGAGTAACACACTCAAAGTGCTGGAGTAACTCAGCACGTCAGGCAACATGTATGGAGAGGAATAAAGACCCAACATTTCTGGCTGAGGCCCAGAAATTGCAATTGTACAAGACAGTAGAGTTGATGAAGGGTCTTGGCCCAAAATGTCAGGTCTTTATTGCTGATACAATGGAGTCTTGAAAGAGCCTCTTAGATAGATACGTGGAGCTTAAAAAAATAGAGGGCTGTGCACAAGGGAAATTCTAGGTAGTTTTCAGAGTAAGTTACACGGTTGGCACAACATTGTGAGCCGAAGGGCCTGTAATGTGCTGTAGATTTCTATGTTCCATGTTTACTCCTCTCCATAGATGCTGCCTGACCAGTTGAGTTCCTGCAGCATTTGGTTTATGTTACTCTGGATAAATTGAATTGTTGTGTTTGAAACATTGTTTTCTTCATTCACAATTTTGGCACTTCTGGGATAATATTACTTGAAAGGGAGTGTTAAAGAGCCTTCTTGAACTGCTGTAAGTCATGCAATATGATGAAGATGCTATTGGATAGCTAGCTCTAGTGATCTTACCCAGCAAAGATAATAGCTCTTATCTGTAACACTAATAGTAAAACAGAGTTGTCTATAAGTTATAGAACAGAAAATTTTAGGAGTAAAAAGATATGGTTCTCTCAAAGTGGTGTTGCAGGTAGACAGAGTGGTGAAGAAAGTGTTTGGCAGGCTTGCCTCCAGCAATCAGGGCGGTGAGTGGAGAAGTTTGGAGGTTACTTTGCAATTGAATCCGTCATTGGTGCATTTGGAATATTCTCTTCTGTTTTAGCAACTCTCCTACAGAGAAGATGCCAGTGGGCTGGAAAGAGTGCAGAGGAGAGTTATGAAGGTGTTGTTGGGACATGAAGGGCCAAATTGCAGAGATAGGTTGAGCATTTGTTTTTTTTATTGAGACATAGCACGCAGAAGGCCCTTCTGGCCCTTTAAGCTGTTCCGCCCAGAAATCCCACGATTTAATTCTAGCCTAATCATGGAGCAATTTACAATAGCCAATTAACCTACCAATCAATACATGTTTGGACCGTGGGAGAAAACCAGAGTACCCGGAGGAAACCAAGGTGGTCACAGGGAGAATGTACAAATCCTTACAGGCTGTGGCGGATTATGAATGCGGGTCACTGGCACAGTAAAGCATTGTGCTAACCGCTATGCTGCCGTACAACTTTACTCTTGGTGCATAACAGAATGATAACAGAACCTTAAATCATGAGTGACATAGATAGGACCCGCCAGCAGAAGTTGTGGATTCGGGTTTGATTCCAACGTTTGGATAAGAAGGGTATGATCCGGGTGCAGGTTGTTGGGGCTAGGCAGATTAATAGTTTGGCATGGTCTAGATGAGCTGAAGGGCCAGTTTCGGTGCTGTAGTATTTGATGATCCTGTAACTTTTTCTCCCAGTGGCTGGTCTGTACATGGAATGAGCTGCCAGAGGAGATGGTTGAGACCACTTCATTGACAACATTTAAAAGGCATTTGATTATGTATATGGATAGGAAAGGTATAGAGATATATGGACTAAACTCAGGCATATGGGATGAGCTCAGATTGGAATTTTGATTATCATGGATCAATTGGGCTGAAGAGCTTATTAGATGTTGTGTTACTCTAACTGATCCATTGTTAATAATGTTGTCCATCCCCAATTTCCCACTAGAAGGTGACCTAATGAACTGCCTTCTTAAATCTCTGTAGTCCTGTGGTGAAGGTGCTCCTGGAGCATTGTTGGGGAGGGAATTCCAGGACTGGACACAACATCAAATAGGAGCACATTATGTTCCTCCAGTAAGTCATTGGTAATGGAGAGAATGAACGTTAGCGGCGATGGATGAGGTACCAATCAAATAAGGTCTTTGTTCTAAACAGTGAATTTGAATTTGAAGTGTGCTTGAGTGCTGTTGGGCATGCGCTTCTAGAACGTAGAAACGTACATCACAAAATAGCCATGATAAGCGCGATGCCAATTTAAACGAATTCCAAACAATCTACTGGAGGAACTCAGTGAGTTGAACGGCTTCAGGGGGAGGAAAGAAATTATCAATGTTTTGAGTTAAAACCCTCCATCACAGCCTCTTGATTCCAGAATCTGCAGTCTCCGGTATCCCCACTAAACTAATCCCATCTACGTGCACGTGGTCTGTATCCCTTCATTTTCTCCCTATTCATGTACTTGTCGAAGTGTCTCTGAAGTGCTGCTTTTGAATGGATGGCTTTCCACCACTTCTGGTTGTACATTCCAGCAGGCTACCAGCCTGTCTAAAAATAACTTGTAAATCCTGAAACTTTCTCCCACTCAAAGAAAATGTATTATCAATGCAAACATTGTGCTACATATGTCACCTATAAATTCATTTCCTTGTGGCTATTCACAGTAAATATAAAGAAACACAATAAAATCTGCATACGTAGACAAATAACCAATGTGCAAAAGATGACAAACTGTGCAAATACAAAAGGAAAAACAAAATAATCAATAAATATTGAGAACATGAGTTGTAAAGTGCTTAAAAGTGAGCCAGCAGGTAGTGAAACCAGTTCAGTGTTGGCGGGAGTGAAGTTATCCACTCTGGTTCAGGGGCCTGTTGGTTGAAGGGTAGTAACTGTTCCTGAACCTGGTGGTGGGGCACCTAAGGCCCCTGTACTGCCTCCCTGATGTTCGCAGTCAGAGAGAGTATGGCCTGGATGGTAGGGGTCACTGCTTTCTGTGACAGTGCTCTTTGTAGATGTACTCAATGGTGGGGAGAGCTTTTCCTGTGATGGACTGGGCTGTATCCACTACGTTTTGTAGGCTTTTCCATTCAAGGGCACTGGTGCTTCCAAACCAGGCTGTGATGCAACACGTCAGTATATTCTCCACTATGTATCTATAGAAGATTTTCAAAGTTTTAGATGAAATTGTCGATTCTTCACAAACTTCTGAAATGATAATGCTGAGGAATTTAAAGTTATTGCCCTCTACGCCTCTGGCTCACGGACTTCCAGTTTCCTCCTCTTGTAGTCATTGATCAGCTCTTTGGTTTGCTGATGTTGAGCGAGAGGTTGCTTTTGTGGCACCATTCAGCCAGATTTTCGATTACCCTCCTATATGCCAATTCATCCCCACCTTTGATTCAGCCATTTGCCCCGGTGTGTGATGAACAGAGGCTGAGGTTATGGCAGCTCCAGGTTTCATGCCTATTGACTCACTTTCATTCTGAACGCTTTTATTTTGCACGATTTGTGTGTTATTTTCTCTGTCTCTCTCTCACTGTGCTTTGGGTGTTGGTCTCTTTTTTAAATTGGTTTCTTTCATGTTTCTTGTGGCTGACTGTAAGCAGCTGAATCTCAAGCTTGTATAGTTTATACATACTTTGATAATAAATGTCCTCTGAACGTTGAACAACAGTGGTGTCATCAGCAAACTCAAATATGGCATTGGAGCTGTGATTAGCTTTGCAGGCATAAGCACAAAGCAAGTAGATCGGGGGACTAAGCTCACGGCCTTGTGGTGCACCTGTGCTGATGCTGATTGTAGAGGGGATAATGTTGCCAATCCAAACTAACTGGGGTCTGCAAGTCAGGAAATCAAAGATCCAGTTACATAAGGAGGTTTTGAGGTTGATGCACCATCAATAACTCTCGGAGACTGGAAGCAAACGATAGGCTTTTACTAGCAGCAAAAAGGGAGCACGACATCTCGGAGACTGAGGGAGGAGCAGTGCCTCAATCGCCTTTATACAGGGGTCTGTGGGAGGAACCACAGGAGCAGTCAGCAGAGGGGTGTGTCCAGGCACGTATACATAGTTTACCACAGAGGTCTAGGTCTTGGCCCACTTAACTGAAAGCTATACACTGTAATATTTGTTATTTCCACCCTGGGGAAAATTCTGACTATCTATCCTGTCTCTGCCCCTCATCATTTTATTTATGCCTAACAGGTCACCTCTCAGCCTCCTATGCTCCTGAAAAGACAATCCCAACTTCTCCTGGTAGCTAATATTCTCTAGTCCATGCAACATTCCGGTGAACCTCTTTTGCATCCTCTCCAGAGCTTCTGCATACATCTTGTACTGCAGTGACTAGAACGGGAAGTTATCACCCTAAACTCTCATTCCCATTTTCAGAGAGCTATGGACTTTCACTTCAAGATGCCTCTGCATCAAAGTTACTAAGTCCTGCCATTTACTGCATTCTTTCCTCATATGCTTGACTTCCTAAAATACAACACCTTACACGTGTCCAGATTAAATAACACCTGCCATTTCTTTGCCCATACTTTTAACTGATCCATATCCTTCTGTATCCTTTGACAACCTTCCTCACTAATCACACCATTTTTGTGTCATTTGCAAAGTTACTACATGGCTCACACACATTTCTGTCCAAAATATTTATACACTTCTCAGTCAGTCCTAACACTGCTTCCAGTGGAACACCTCCAGTCAGAATAACATCCCTTCATCACTAGTCGTTATCTTCTACAGCCAAACTTCCATTATCCATCTCATTGACATACAACATAAAAAGACACTGTCCCACCACCAGTCCCTGCAGAACACACCTAGTCGGCACGGTCAGCCAGAATAGACCCTCTTTATTCCCACACTTTGTCTCCTGCTAGCTAGCCAACCTTCTATTCATGCAAGTATCTTTTCTGTGATACCATGGGCTCTTATCTTGTATAGCAGTCTCACATGCGGCACCGTTTCAAAGGTCTTCTGAAAATTCAAGTACACAACATCTACAGACTCTTCTTTATTTATCTTGCCTGTTACTTCCTCATAGTATTCCAACAAGTTTATCAGGCAAGATTTACCCTCAAGGAAACCGTTCCGTAGAGCAGTTGCCATACTGAGCCATTATACATCCAGATAGAAAGCTTTCTAAGGTGTATCACTTAAAAATTGGTAAGGGTCAATCAGGACATACTAAATTTCTTTAGCCTCCTGAGAAAGTTGGTGCATTGGTGAGCTGTCTTGACTGTGGTATCTATGTGGTTGGACTAGGATAGGCTGTCGGTGATAGGAACTTGTAGCTCTCAACTTCAACGTGATTGATGTGATCAGAAACACGTGCACTGCCCCACTCCCTGAAGTCAATGAGCAGCTCTTTTGTTTTGTTGAATTAAATACCATTTCCCATTTTCTGCTCTCGGGCTCAGGCCCTGCACGTTCAATCGGGTCTCCAATCCACACCAGCCCTGACCAGTGCTGCAGTACTTGCATTCCTGATGGTGCAGATGCTGGATCCTACAGGAACACCACAAAAAAATGCCAAGTCGTGCAGAGTTTTCAAAAGCACAACTCCCAAAGGTAAATTGCATGCTGTGGATTGTAGTGATTGAAGTCCAGAAAAAGTGTAATAAATAGAACAGTTAGTGGTCTTGTTTGCTGCCTGTAAACCGTCAATGTGACTCGTCAGCACCATCTTTACATTCTCATCATAAGCAGTATGTAACTGGTGAACAAAAAAGCTCAAACTGATCACAGTGGCATATTACTCTCCAGTCAGCAAAACACCCTTCCTACCATCAAGGTGATTTTGTATCCACTTAGCTAGCTCTCCCTGGGTCCCATACAATCTAATTTTACAGACCGACTCTCCTTGTAGGACCTTATTAGTGAGGCAGGGCAGTGTCCATCTGGATAATGTTCACTGCCCTGCCTTATTAATCCTCTTGATTACCTCTTCAAAGATCTCTGAACAGATTTGAGAGCTATGATTTCTTGCACACAAAGTCATGCTAACTAACCCCAGTTCAAACTTGCCAGTGCTAATAGCTCCCCTCTTGTATTTGCCAGCCTTGTCATGGCTAAAGTTTTGCAGCGGTCATCTGTGTGTGTCCTGTAGCACAGATATTGAGACTCAATCTGACTTTGACCTCGCCCAGGGATAGTCCAGACAGAAGATGGAAACGGTCTCTCCGCAGAATTTCCTTGTCTCAGTGATGAGATCCTTGGAAAACCTAAATCTGTGAGTAGGTTATCCATCAGAGATACCTAGCTAGGGGTCTGTTGGAGTCGTATCTTTGCTGGTGGACTCTACTTTACCTCCTGCTCTACTGTCCCCATTCCAACACATCATCAGTCTCGGCATACCAATGCCTGCAGTTATGGTTTGCAGCCAGCAGTGTTGCCACCGATGCTCGCGTGGAATGGGCATTGCAATAGTTCAAAGTAAAAGAAGTATGCAATCTGTCAACTGTCTCTATACTCAGGAAGATGTCTGAAGATTCTTCAAACATCTCTGAAGGTACCCGCCAGTTTCCCGACATCAGCAATGTGTCTCTTTTTTTTAAAATCTGGGAAAGCGTGTAATGTGATGTGTCCCCAGTTCTACTGAGCTGTTGCATGAGGATCATCAAAGTCAAAGTAAATTTATTGTCAACATCTATTCTCAGTGATGGATGCTACCTTTCAGGCATCACCTATTGAAGGTGTCCTTGGTGCGAGGGAAGCTAGAACCGATGATGTAGCTGGTTGAGTTTGCAACCATCTGCAGCTTTTTCCGACCCTGTGCAGTGGCTCCTCCATATCAGACGGTGATGCAACCAGGTAGAATGCAGCACTAAGTTATTAATAAGTCCCCTGATGTGTGACATTGAGTTTTGGAGTCCTTGAAAGAGAATCTGTAGGTTGTGGGATCAGTTCAGAATTGTGGTAAGTGAAGTTATCCACACCAGTTCAGGAGCCTGATGTCTGTATAGTAATAACTGTTCCTGAACCTGGTGGTGTGTGACCTAAGGTTTCTGTACCTCCTTCCCAATGGTAGTAGAGAGAAGAGATCATGGCCTGGATGGTAGGGCCCTTGATGATGGGTGCTGCTTTCTTGTGGCAGGGCTCCTTGTCAATGTGATCAATGCTGGGGAGGGCTTTTCCTATGACAGACTGGGCTGTATCCATCAATTTCTGCAGACTTCTCCACTCCTGGGCATTGACGTTTTCATACCAGGCTGTGAGACATAGTGCACAGTTTTCTGCTCCAATGAAGTTGGTACAAATGGAAAGCTTACTTTATCTGAATAATTATGTCAGGTGACATGTGCCCAACATGGGGGAACCATCAGGCTCACTATCAATAATACAGCACTGAAGTACTCAGACCAGTTTTGTGTCTGGTGCACTTCCACCCAGAAATGATCTCCAATGTAATCTGTTCCAGAAGAGGGAAACTGAATCACACAGTGCCAGGAAAAAGTGGGAGCTTCTATTGCTAGACAGATATTTCTTAAAAGCCTGTGAAAGGCTGATTTTTATTAAAGAGCTCCCCCAAGTACATTTTGCATGCAGTTCTTTCTATTATTTTGTGGAAATTCTAATTTTGCCAAACACACGTTTTCCTTAAGAGCGCAACCACGACTTCTACGTCAGCGCTGGCTTTGTAGCACCAACAAAGCGGCCACTTTGAGGCCAGTCTTGCTTTGTGTACTCATCTTTCCCAATACGACCTAATTGATATTTACCTAGAGTTCAACAGATAATCTATCCGAGCATTCTGTTTGCCAAACAATCCAATGACCCACTAAAGAAATCTAATGACACTGTTTATTTTGGCAGAAGTTTTAATTTATGAGTTGTGCACTGTAGACTCTCTCATCAAAACGATTGCTTTAATTTGTAGTGTGATATCCACAAAACTACGTGGACACCATGCTGGATTTTGGATATTCAACAAGTGCTTTGCTACGTAATGTAGCAAGCTGTGTAGGTTTTTAAAAATTGCTTGTGCCAGTTGATCCACTAAAGTGTCCATTTCATGTAACATTTTAAATACCTTTATAGTTTTTGACCCAACACCTTTCCAGAGAACATTTGCACTTTCTAGAGAACATTGAATATTTCTGTGCCAGGATGTCAAGTGGAATCCCTGTACACCAGCTCAGCTTCAGAGTGCTGTGCCTGATGTTTCAACATTCATTATTTTGGAATAACAGCTTGTTATGTGCCGTAAGGTACTTTAGGTTCAAAGTTTGTGCCTCAAAGTTCAGCCGGTGACATTGATGGTAATTTCACTTTATTTGGCATGAAACATAGCATGCGCATGACTAAGCATTCATCAAATCCTCATTGGTTGGGAGATTAATTGGATGCTCTATGTTTTCCCAGTGTGGATGGGTATTAGGAGAATTTGTGGGAGGGATAGTGAACGGGAATACAGGAGAAATGTCAGATGGGTGTTTGTTGGTTGGTGTTAGGCTAGTGGGCTGAAGGGCCCATTTCTGTGCTGTATAACTCTGTAATGGAGCCTAAGGTGAAGAGTTTGTGATAGACAGGACATTTTTACTCTATCTCTTATCTCTAAAGGGCAGGAGCCCAGATATTCCAGTGCTTGCCATTTCAACTTCTGTTCCTTTTAAAACTTCCTGAAGTTGCTGCTAGCTGCCTTAAATTTTTGTTTAGCTTCTTCATAATATGTGACGTGGGAACTCAAGCTTGCAATATTTGTTATCCTACAACAGAACGTGGTGTCATTCCGTGTGTATCCAGTAGAGGGCAGCTGATTATGGAGTTACCACAGCTTTGGAAACCAAATCACAGGGAAGCTGCAAGCGGGACTTCTGCGGGCAGCACTGATGTGGCACACAAAGAGCAAAGCAGTGAACTTCCAAAGGATGTCGTTTCTCTCAACATCACATTGTACTCAATTCCACATTCCGCAATGCGACCCTCGTCCTAACCTTGAGGCAATGACTCATGGTGGGCTTGGGATGGGATTCTGTGAGACCTTCTCAGTGACATCTGTGTGTTTAGCAACAGTCTCCCCACTCATAGTTAGAAATAATAATCAGACTGGTTCTCAAACAGATTGCATGCACGCCCATTTAATATTAAATAAAACAAATAGACTGATGACTCATATCCTTCTGAATATGAGTCAATAACAACAATTACATTAAAACAGGCTGGGAAATGAGAGCTTTTCCTTACACTGGAGGAACAAAGCATACTGCAAATAGACGAAACCTTAATCGCAATGCAAATGATCAAATCATGATTTATTTCAGATGAAGAACTTACTCCCAAAATGTTTGCAATTCAATTTCTGGTCCTCTTTCCAGCATGTAGTCCCAGTTCATCTCCAAAGCTGTGTTGGTTGTTAACACAAGCGAAGCATTTCCCTGTATGTTTTGATGTGCATGTGATAAATAAACCTGAATCTGAATGCCAGAGGCTAGTAGATTCTATTAATCTGTTCTACGACCCCACTGTGTAGGGCAGCAGTGCCTGGTGTCTCCACAGAGCCACGTTCAACCAGTATATCCTGGACGGAATCTCCAGTCTAGCATTTCTGTCGTACAATATAGAATAATTTTCTGTAATATGAGGCCGATGGTTAAAGGTGCTGAAGTGATGAAGGTGGCATCTTTTGGATGAAACCTTCAGTCACAAACTTTTTTCCCACTCAGATATGCCACAACAATTTAACGATAGTAAGTACTCATGGCTTCCTGTCTAACATCCTTCCTATGACCTAGATTGTCAAAGACAAAGGGCATTATCCTCCCAGGAAACAGTTGCTCATGCATATGAGATTCATGTTGGGATAGAGGAAACAGCGGTGTTTATTCCTTGCTACCCTGCCTTTTTCCAGGCTCATGACCCCCGTGCTCCATGGTGGCCTCCCCATTTCCCAATCAGCTCCTGATGCTCTGTAAAGAACTCATTGCTTTTCCCTGCCACTGGTCTTTATAGAAGTTTATAAACTTGTGAGAGGCATTGATAGATGGCGAGTACAGTTATCCCCAGAGTCAAAATGTCTACCACTAGAGGTCATGCATTTAGAGTGAGCAGGGCAAAGTTCAAAGGAGACGTAAGGCAGGATTTCTTTACGTGGAGTGTTGGGTTGCTGGTATGCATTGCTAGTAGTAATGATGGAGGCAGATATTACAGAGGCATTTAAAAGTTTCTCAGTTAGGTACATGAATATGCAGAGAATGGAGGGATCTGGGCCTTGTGCACACAGAAGGGATTAGAGCAACACACACAAAAAGCTGGAGGAACTCAGCAGGCCAGACAGCATCTATGGAAAAGCCTGAAATGTCGACTGTCTACTGTTTTCCATTGATACTGCTTGGCCTGCTGAGTTCCTCCAGTGTTTCATGTGTGTTGCTTGGACTTCCAGCATCTGCGGATTCTCTCTTGTTTGAGAAGCAATTAGATGTGATTATCATGATTAGTTCAGCCCAACATTGTGAACCAAAGGGCTTGTTCCTGCGTTCTGTGATCTCACCTGCTGAACTGATATTCCACCCCGACCTGAGCATTACCCTCAATGTAGATGGCATACCAGTTAGCGTAACACTTTATAGTACCAGTGTCAAGGGTTCAATTCCCGCCACCCTCTCTGAGGAGTTTGTACATTCTTCCCATCACCATGTGAGTATTTTCTGGTTGTGCCGGTTTCCTATGACATTCCAAAAGACGTACCAGTTAGTAAGAAGTTGGCATGCCATGTTGGTGCTGGAAGCATGGTGACACTTGCAGTCCCAGACTGTATTGATCATTGACACAAATTAAACATTTCACTGTGTTTCAATGTGCATGTGACAAGTAAAACTAATCTTTATTCTCCAAATCTTTAACTCTTCTCCCTCTACCTATCCCTCTTCTCCCCAAAAGCCACACTACTCTGTTCAAGAAGGCAGTTCATCACCACCTTCTCGAGGGCAAGTAGGGATGTATATAAATACTGGCTTAGCTGTGACGCCCACATCCCGTAAATAAAAGAACTGTCGCTATACTTGTGACATCGTGAATCAAGCAGGAAAACTAGTGCTGGTGGATGAAGATTCTCTGTAGTGGACCCCAGATTTGAAGGTGCAAATGAATGGAGTCATACAACATCGAAATGGGCCCTTTAGCCCAATTCATCCATGCTAACAAGATTCCCTTCTTCATTTGTCCTGTCTGCTTGCATTTCCTTCTAAACCTTTCCTATCCAGGTACCAGTCCAAGTACCTTTTAAATGTTGTTAATATACCTGTCTCAGCTGCCTCCTCTGGCAGCTCATTCCATACACTGTACTAAACACCCTCTGGGTGAAAACGTTGCCCCTCAGGTGCCCAAAACATTTCTTCACCACCCCTTCTCTCTCTGTGACACTATTTGCAAGGAACCATGTACTCTGTCCTCCAGTTTTACAACACTACTCAGGGCTTACCATTGACAGTAACTGTTCAACTGTGATTTGTCTTCCCAAATTGCAAAACCTTGCACTTATCCAATTTAACTTCCCACTTAACCAGCAAATCAAGAATCTCCTGTAATTTTTGCTAACCTTCTTCACTGCCCACTGTTTCACCTATTTTAGTGTCATATGCAAACTTGCCCACCCTGTACATTCTCATCCAAGCCATTGATAATAGATAACAAATAACAATGGGCCTAACGCCGACCCCTGAAGCACACATGAGTCATGGGTCTCCAGTCTGAAACCCAGCCTTCTACCCTCTGCTTCCTACTGTCAAGTCAATATGTATCCAATTAGCTAGATCTCCCTAGGTTCCAGGTTCATTGTCTGCCAGATAACACTGGAACAATGCACCAGAGATCATAATCAAAATCAGGTTTAATATCACTGGCAAATGTCATGAAATTTGTTAACGTACGGGCAGCAGAAAAATGATATAGGAGAAAAATAAGTAAATCAATTACAGTAAGTATAGATATATGTATTAAATAGTTAACTTAAAAATAGTGCAAAGCAGAAATAACAAAGTGAGGTAACGTTCAAGGGTTCAATGTCCATTTAGGAATTGGATGGCAGAGGGGGAGAAGCTGTTCCTGAATCACTGAGTGTGTGCCTTCAGGCTTCTGTACCTCCTACCTGATGGTAACAAAGAGAAGAGGACATGTCCTGGGTGATGGGGGTCCTTTCTGAGACACCACTCCTTGAAGATGCCTTGGATACTACAGAGGCTAGTATCCAAGATGGAGCTGACTAATTCTGTAGCTTTCAATCCTGGGCAGTAGCCCATCCACAGCCCCTCCCCCATACCAGACAGTGATGCAGCCTGTCTGACAACTCGTCACAGTACATTTGTAGAGGTCTTTAAGTTTCTTGGGTGACAAACCAAATTCCCTCAAACTCCAAATGAAATATAGCCACTGTCTTGCCTTTTTTAAAAATTGCATTGATATGTTTAGACTAGTTTAGATCCTCAGAGATCTTGACACTCAGGAACTTGAACTTGCTCAGTCTCTCCACTTCTGATCCCTCTGTGAGGATGGGTTTGTCATCCCTCCTCCAACCCTCTCTGAAGTCCACAATCAGCTCTTTGGTCTTAGTGAAATTGAGAGCAAGGTTTTTATGTGACACCACTCAACCAGCTGGTATATCACGCTCCTGTACGCCCTCTCATCTCCATTTGGGATTCTACAACAGTGGTTGGATCATCAGCAAATTTATAGATGGCATTTGAGCTATGCCTCGCCACAGTAGAGAGTAGAGCTGTGGGCTAAGCACACACCCCTGAGGTGTTGATGATGATGTATTATCGTCTACCAGCCAATGTTGGGGTACCTGGGGACAAAGCTAGCCCAGCAGGAAAAGATCACAGACAAACTCAATGCACAACAATTGGGCAAACATGGAGGCAATGGACACACAATTTTCTATTTGCCTGGCATTGAAGACCAAGCCACTCAACATACAAAGCATCTGAACTTTTCAATATACCTTCTGATGTGGATGAAGCAGACAAGATTGTTACAGATGATCTAATACTGACTATTATAATAATGAATCAGAATGGCTTGTTACCATGCTATGTGTAAATAAATAAGATCAAATAAATAAACAGTGCAAGAAAAAAGGAATAATTAGGCAGTGTTTGTGGATTCATGAGCTGTTCAGAAATCCACTGGCAGAGGGGAAGAAGCTGTTCCTGAATCATTGAGTGTGGACCTTCAGGCTTCTCTGCCTTCTCCCTGATGGTAGTAACGAGAAGGGAACATGTTGTGGGTGGTGAGATCCGTAGTGATAGATGCTGTTTTCTTCAGGCAATGCCTCTTGAACATGTCCTTGATGGTGGGGAGGTTTGTGCCCATAACGGAGCTGGCTGAGTTTACAACCCTCTGCCGCCTCCTGTTTTCCTCTGCGTTAGAGCGTCTATACCAGGATGTTGATTATAAAGAGCAACAGTTTCTTTGAGCCATTGGTTTGTGTGCTCCAAGGGAATGCCATTTTGTTTGGCTGCATTTACATGTATGATTGAGTGATAATTAAATTTGAACTTTAAGGATTATGTCATGTCAGTGAGGTGTAGCAGCATTCACACTAAGATCCTGGGTGGCAGTCCGAGACAAGTCACAGACTAAAGATGACTTAATTCACTTTGAGCTTCTTCTCTCTTGTATATTAGTCCACATGCTCTGCCAATGGATCTTTTGGGAATCCACAGAGAGCGCACTCCACCTTGAGGTTTTGAAAGGCACTAAAGAGAAGCCAGTCATTCTCCAGACTTGTCCTGGTGTTTTCTTCCCATCCCTTGAATGTCCTGGTATTACCCCGACCCTGGTTTTAATCATAACAACACACCAGTCATTGATAGAAACTGGAAACTGATTCATTAGTAAGTTTCTTGAGCTATATTAGACAGTTTTCATAACACAGCCATCTTAAAGCATGCCTTAGCAGAGTATTTTATCCTCAATATGTGTGTAATTACAAATAATACTGATTAGATCCATGATTTTAAGCTATCCAAATGATCTCATTGGGCCCAATCATGCAAGACGCATGCCAAAATCGCAAACCTGTATCTCATTAGTTCAAAACAGTTACAAAGTTATTTTCCTTATGTTTTTATTTCAATTCTTGGCTTTCCCTTGGTACACAAGGGCAAAGGAAGTTTCCCCGAGCAAAACAGCTGTTTGATTTCTAAGCTGAAGTCACCCACCTTATCACCACAGGCCCCAAAGTATTACCAGGATGCATCTTCACTCGTGATTGTTTTGCGCAGCGAGGTCGCTCACCCAAAGCAGTGCATGTTATTAAACTGAGCTCTGGTGCATGTCCAGGAGGTCTCCAGCGTGTCGGAGCATGAATGCTACAACTGGAGCAAGTTCAGTCCATTACACGCACTGACCGAAACAGAGACAGGCAACACAGACAGAGGGTTCGAGCACTGATCCTGTCTAAAAAATGCTGATCTCATATCTTACCATATATTCTTTCACAAACGGAGGCCATTTGCCTATCAAGCCCATTCAACTCTCAGACAAGGTCACCAAATCTTTCCCACTCTTATGTTCCAGTGACCGTTTCTCACTCACTTATCCATCAACTCCACCCGGAATCTATTATCACCCTTCTGGGGGGTAATTACCCAATTTGTTTTTCATCCCTTGGGGTGTGGGAGAAAACCAGGTAACCTTTGGAAAGACCAGATGAGATCTATCCCAGAGTGCTATGGTAGACAATGGAGGAGCTTACGGGAGCTCTGACAGATTTTTGCATCTTTGTTGGCCGCTGGTGAAGTACTAGAGGACTAACGTTCTTTTGTGTACTTATTTAAGAGAAGGAATAAGCCTGGTAACGGTAGACTTTCATTGGTGGTGGGGAAATCATTGGAGAAAATTCTAAGGAACAGGATTTATGTACATTTGGAAAGACAGTGACTGATTACGGATGGTGAGCATGGATTTGTGAGGGGGAAATCCTGTCTCACTAAGTTGATTGAGTTTTTTTGAGAAGGTTAACAAGAAGATTCATGAGGGTAAGAAATAGATGGTGTCAATCTGGAATTTAGACAAGATCCCCCTTGGTAGGTTGGTCTGAAAGGTTGACTTATGTGGGGTCAAAGGCAAATTGGTTAATTGGATCTAAAATTGGCTTGTTGATGGGAGGTAGAGGACAGTGGGCATTGCTGTTTGTGATTATATATCAATGACTTGGATGTGAATGTAGGAGGAATGATTAGTAAGTTTGCAGACAACATGAAGGTGGATGGACTTGAAGATGATGAGGAAGATTGTCTGAAGCTCTGGCAAGATAGTTGGATATAACATGGCAGATGGTCATGGCCACTGAGTGTCTTTCTATTGATTTAACCCGTAGCCTCCAGGGTTAATAAGCCCAGAACAGCAGAAGAGCACAAATAAACACTCAGTGGCCACTTTATTAGGTACACGAAGTATGCAATAAAGTGACCAATGAATATATACAGTACACAGACTAAAAGAGACATAGAAAGAGCAGGTAGTCAAAATATTTTGCTCATAGTAGGGATACTAAAAAGAAGAGGGCATAGTTTCAAAATGAGAGGTAGGAAATTTAAATGAGATCTTAGTGATAGTTTATTTTTGCATTGAGAGTTGATATCTGCAAAACACCGTTGAAATCCAAATACCATAGTATTTAGGAAGCATTCAAACAGACACTTCATAGGCAAGGTGAAGAAGGATATGGATCTAATGCAAGAAAGTAGCTTTGCTGTTGATGTGCTAAAAGGAATGGCGAGTGATTTCTGAGCTGTACATCTCTTTGACTCTATAAACCAGTAAGAGAAAGTTCAAATGACTGATGCTGCTTACTGATCCTTAAGTTGTTTAAGGAAGTGTAATATGCAGGCTTGGGTAGAAGGAGCAAGTTCTGTACAGCCACTACAGGTCAGGATCGAACCTCGATCACAGGGCTACCTGATGCGCCACTGTGCCACTTAATGCCATTTTGCATTTATGCAACTGCCCATCCTGCTTTTCAAAATGCTTTAGCACATTAGGTTACACATGCCGAGTTGTTAGCAGATCTGCAGCTGTAAGAATTTTGTGTGAAGCAGATGCTTGTGCAGTTTTCTTAAGTCTCACTTGCTTCCTGTTTTCCAGATGCATATGATCCCAGCAAGGTCGAGACCGTGTGAAAAAGGAGCGCACAAGAGCAAGGAGCTGTCAGGACAACATTGTGGATTTTACACTGTCGTTCACAAGTCTGCCTTTCATCAATTGCAAACATCTGGAACACCTTCCACAACTATGTTTATATTAACAAATACATTGATAAAATGCTGTGTCACTGCCAGGAAGAAATTGACTGTAAACTTTCTCTTCAATATCACAACCCAGCACATAGACACACAGTATAAATCCACCGATAACTTGGCACATGACCCACCTGCTCTGAGTCCAGCAGGCGGATGCAGGAGGTGACGAGAGGCCACGTTGGTTCAGTAAGAGGTGATCTACTGAAGTTGTGGTTGAGGCAGAATGAAGGCTCCCAAATGTGTGATGCCTGATCTGGAAATGCTAACACTGGACACCTGAAACGAAGGAAGAAGCTTCCCACCAATTACCTGAAGAGCACAAGTTTTTTAAAAAAATCCAGTCTTCTACTTTGAGGTTCCACGAACTGGACTTTATATCAAAACTCAGCAATATTACACTCAAAGTATTGTGTTGGATTTGCTTTCTCTCTGGTAGAGGCATTTGAACGTGCACGAATCTGCATTTAGTTTTTTCTGATTATTTGAAAGAAATGAACCTTTCCATCTACTGGAACTCTGAACCTGGATTTGTAATATTGGTCTAGTTAAGAATGGACTTGTTATTAATGTGTTTAAGACAGATCCAAGTTTCTGCAGAGCATTAGAAGATTAGACTTCAAGTACATGCCTGGACAGCTGCAGGCAGTATACAGGTGAAAGGAGAGTGTGTATGAAAGTTACAGGGATTTGGGATCTATAATTCAGAAAGCATTCAGCAATGTTAGGTCTGCTATCTGATCTTCTTTGGATAACAGAGTTCATTTGTTCATCATTTATTTTCCAAAGCTAGATATGTTGCACTAGCCGCAGTTATTACTGGATTCCATGGTCCCACTAGTGGGGACAAGTTCTAACCCTGCACTCCACTGTGCCTGGGATCGCTCTTGGATGGTGGGAATGAGGGAGGACACAGTGTCCCAGTAATGGAAACTCATGAATGGCAGTTAGAAATGAAACAGTTGGCGCAAAGTTACAGCTGAGTTAGAGACAAAGGAATACAGCACATGGTGAGCAATTACAGTTTGAATTCATTCGTACAGGGCATTAAAGATCAGTCACTTCCTGCAGCAACACTTGGCAAAGCTGTTCACATAGCATTCTTCAATAGCACTGTTCTGTCTGCAGTTGGGAAATGACAAGTAGATGGAACACCCTCCCCCAGTCTCACTCCAATCTCCTGTCTTCACTGCCAGTCCTATGAGACTCCCGATTTCCACTCACCGGAAATTCAAATGTCCAGCTCTCACCCGTTTTTCATTCTCCAATATGCAATTCACACTGGAACTCATGGGCATAGGTAGACACTGATCATTGCCTATTAACTAGTTCAGAAGGTCGGTGTGGACGAGCTGGCCGAAGGACATACCTTCATCCCGTATTCTCCATGATCTTCACTCTAACTGAAGGTCAGTACTTATCTTGCAGAATTTGCATTAGAGTTTTAGGCACGCAAATTAATACCGGTCATTAATCAGGAAATTAACTAGCATAACAGAAATGATGTGCTCATTTACATTTTGTAAAGTATATACTCCTGCTCAATGTTAATTTAAATATTTCTGACCTGCAGTGATTGTCTGCCTACTGGGAACTTTACAATTGGTGCACCCAAAGTTTTGTAAGCACCAATTGTTCGGTGCTGATCTCAACAGTAAACTTTACAGTGATGGATGATTCGGTGCGAATCTCACATCAACCGCTGTCATCCATCATCATTACACAGCTGAGATTGGATATCCAGCCTTTTCATTGCAGGAAATAATGAGCAATACAGAATGTGGTATTACTCAGATCATTCAATCCAATCTTGAAGATTGCTGATCTTAATGTAGCTGAGAAATGCTATAAAATCACTTGACAACACCACCTTGCAATTCTATAGCACTTTTAACATTCATTGGGCTATATTGGCTTTAAACGTAAGGTGAATATAATACGTGAAGGTCTTGCTAGTGCCTTTCTGAATTACTATACATTAATGAAGAAATGGCCTCAAAGATTTTGCTTTATATAAAATGTGTATATTTATTTTAATGTATACAGTATTATTAGATTAGAACTAACAACAGGATTATTAAATATCTTGTATTTTGATTATTGGGAAGAATCAAAAGACACAGGCCATTGAGTGTTAAGCAATGTGAGTATTTGATGTCATACTGAGTTTTCTTTCCTATTCACGGAAATGATGTGGTAGAGGGCTCGGTAGGGGACCCTCTCCATACCGACAAGAACTATGAGCTATGGAGCCTTTTCTTTTTAAGCTACAGATTCATCAGCCTCCCCTCACCCTCAGCATAGTGAGAAACTGCCAATGAATGCCGGCCTTTCTTGCAAAGGTCACATCCTAAGAAAGAACAAAAGTAATGTTAAATTCTATAATGTCGACATAAAATTCAGCCAATGATCCCTGTGTTTGCACGTAATTTACTTACCAGAGCGGATTTTATAAAAGCTGCCGGGGAGTGAGTGCAAAGGGAATTGCCTTGTCCCTAGATCATGCCAATGAACCAGATCTTGTAATCCTGTTTTTTTTAATGGAAAAGCACAAATAAATAGTGTTTACATTCTGACAGAGTGCCACCAAGTATACGTATATAAAATCTTGATATTGGATATTTATCAGTCAGTTATCTGTAACGAAAGGGCACAAAGTCCTCTTAACATTTCCATAGGATCAACCTTACAGTAATCTAAGCTTCTACCAATCACAAAACGCAATTAATTCTAATGCAGATGCCTGCTTCCTCTAGACAACATATTTGTTATTTTTCTGACATTTAAAGAAATAACACTTCTGAAAGAAACAATTTATGTTATACGTTTAATCTTTAAATGTCATGCCAGTCTGAGGTCAGCTTTTCTTTCTGAGCATATGGCTCACAGGCACTCTAAAGTTAATCAAAATTGACAGCAAGGCAAGTAGGCTTACAGGTGACTTAATATATAGAGAGAAATTGTATAGTTTAATGCATATCTTTGTATATAGTATGTATATTGGAAGCATATGAAGTGATGGTCAATAGTAGTTGAATTATATCCAATGACAAAAAGACTTCCAAAATAAAAGTTGATATAGATTCCTTGTACTCTGATTGGTTGTCTCAGGTCCCAGATTCCATTTCAGGGAAGTCACTTTCACAGGAATCCAGGAGTGAACCTATAGATGGATCTAGATAATTATTTATTTACTAGAAAAACTTATAAAGTGAAATTAATGGACCAGTTTCCTGTTCATCAAAGGCCAGTGTATTCACAGATTATAGTTTCGCCGTGCTGGTGCTAATCCACTTTAGGAAGTGTTGCACTTAATCGAACACACTTTAAACTTTATATATGAGTATATATTCTCGTTAACTGAGAGCGTGTTAATGCTCTCAATTTATCATCTCAAATTGCACCTCACACCACCACACTGATAATCTGGAGGTAAATCAACCCTATCTTATATAGCAAAAAATGCTGTACAGGCGCACTTAAACTATAAAGAGATAAAATATGCAATTGTGCCACAGATTTTGTTTACTATAATTGGAATGGACAAATATAATCATCTCTATACTTTGCTAGGATCCAAGTGACAATACTGGGATTGAAATACTAGCTTGTGCAAAACTTCAGATTGTTATACAGAATGCCAAATACAATGTAGGAGCGAAACCGGAAATGTATGTTTCATAGAATATTCCTCTTCTCTCCTCAAATGAAATTCAGCTACACGTTATCCGTGGCATGGGTCTGAAAGAGGAGCTGGATTATTGTCATTGCTTCCGGTGATACTATTTCCATAGCAAGGATTAGGTCTTCTTATGAATGCTTCATGGAGATGATGTTGATATTAGTAGACAAGTGGCCTAAAGAAACTAAACTGCAGTGTTTGTGTTGAGTAGAAGATGCATACAAGTGTCTCAGACAAACTCACAAGTGTCACATATCTTAGAAGCTTTTCCATTATTTTTTTGAAAATAAAAGCAGTTATTTTATTTTTTAAACCAAGGTATGTATTTGTATAGAAGCCAAGATCTGTGGAGGAAAGCAAGAGGGAATTTGCTTGTTTTCCCCCAAAATCTGAGATTAACTTCTATTTATCAGCTCAGTGTAAATACTAATTCACAGGCTACAATGTATCTTCACTGATGTATATTATTCTAGGTTATCCCTAAATAAAATATATGCATGAAACTTCTTTTAAATACCTCTTTTGTCGTATGTTATCCAATTTCTTCCTGTTTTTTTTTGTTTGAAAGCATACATTTTCCTCTGTTCATTCAATGGCTGAGCCTGACGAAGGGTCTCAGCCCGAAACGTCGACAGTGCTTCTCCCTATAGACGCTGCCTGGCCTGCTGCGTTCCACCAGCATTTTGTGTGTGTTGCAATGGCTGAGCCACCTGGTTGTTCAAGCTTGGAGTTGCAAGTTCAAATCTCAGCCTTCCCTTCTTCTATCGATTAAAAGAAGCAAGTTTGATAATGCATAGAGGGAAAAAAAGGAGACGCCCAAGACCTTCACTGACAATGCTGTGCTCTGGAGGACATAAGATAATGTCACTATAAGCATGGATAAATAAAATCAACTGACAATCAGCAAGATCAGCCGACATTATGGACTATCTTTTAACATAAAGAACTCTCCAAACTTGCATCTAAGGAAAAATTCCAGACGGCAATTGGCACTGGCTCAGCAGAGGTGAGCTGAGGTTCATGTGAAGAGGTAGGTTTTGAGAAATGGATTCAAGGAGGCAAGGTTTAAGCGATACATTTCAGGGTTTACAGTATGACCATGAGCTTGAGTCAAACCATGAATGTAAGATCATGACAAGTATTCCATAAATCTGCAACACTGTGGGTACTGTAAAAGCAAGCACTCAGGTGTGATTATCATGTTAAGCATCTTGATTTGTCTTTTGAGTTGAAATACAAACGATGGCACAAGCTTCAGTACTAAGATTCGGATCTATTAGTACACCTTGCGCATCAATCTGAAATTGATAAAGAACAGTAATGATGAAGTACAATAAGGATTGCATGCTCTAGACATTGCATTGTATCTGCTTTTCCCATCACAAAATGAAACACCTTGCAACATGCTGCCAGATTACCAAACACAGTGGGATGCCTGAGGCCACCAGGCTTTTATAGCAGTGAGTCAATTTGCATCTCATATCACCAGAAAGAAAGCTACGAACGCAAACAGCCTGCCATAGAACCATCAACACAAAAAGCACAGTATTCCAATAACCTTGAACCAATATTAACTCCAACAAAGAACAAGGAGAAACTCAGCATTTTGTGTATAGCCTCCATCAGGTTGGAGGCTACCCAGCCGGTATATAAGGTGTTGTTCTTCCAACCTGAGTTTGGATCCATATTATATACCAGCTGGGTAGCCTCCAACCTGATGGCATGAACATTGACTTCTCTAACTTCCGTTAATGCCCCTCCTCCCCTTCTTACCCCATCCCTGACATATTTAGTTGTTTTTTTTCTCTCTCTCTGCCCATCACTGCCTGTTCTCCATCTCCCTCTGTGCTCCCACCCTCCCCCTTTCTTTCTCCCTAGGCCTCCCGTCCCATGATCCTTTCCCTTCACCAGCTCTGTATCACTTTCGCCAATCACCTTTCCAGCTCTTAGCTTCATCCCACCCCCTCCGGTCTTCTCCTATCATTTTGCATTTCCCCCTCCCCCCACTACTTTCAAATCTCTTACTATCTTTCCTTTCAGTTAGTCCTGACGGAGGGTCTCGGCCCGAAACGTCAACGGTGCTTCTCCTTATGGATGCTGCCTGGCCTGCTGTGTTCCACCAGCATTTTGTGTGTGTTGTTTGAATTTCCAGCATCTGTAGATTTCCTCGTGTTTGCATTTTGTGTATGTTGCTTTAATTCTAATGAAAGTCGGCAAAGCAACCCATTATAGTCAGCCATATTAGCATTAGAAGATAAAGAAATTACATTTATCCAATACATTTCACAACCATCTGCGTACTTTTGAAATGTGTAACTAGCCATCTTGTTCACATCAGGATCCCATAAACAGTAATGACTTAATGACCTAATTATCTATTTTAATGACTTCGTCCAGGATGTGAGGGGACCTCCTATGCCCTTCTTCAATTAGTGAGATGACCTGTTTTTACTGAGAGTGCAACAGGTCTCATTAGAGATTTCATGATTAACATGGCATTATGTGCTCAGACCTTCTAACTTGGGGGCAACTGATGTTCCACAAAACAAAAAAAAAGCTGCAGATGTGGAAATCTGAAATAAAAAAGGAAATACTGGAAAAGTGAGGCAGCGTCTGCAGGGACAGAAACAGAACTAAAGTTTCAGGTCAGTTCTAATGAGTGTTCATCAATTTCAGGTCAATTCAAGTCAAGTCAAGTCACTTTTTATTGTCATTTCGACCATAACTGCTGGTACAGTACACAGTAAAAAGGAGACAATGTTTTTTCAGGACCATGGTGTTACATGACACAGTACAAAAATTAGACTGAACTACGTAAAAAGCAACACAGAAAAAAACTACCCAGGACTACATAAAGTGCACAAAACAGTGCAGGCATTACAATAAATAGTAAACAGGACAATAGGGCAGTAAGGGGTCAGTTCAGACTCTGGGTATTCAGGAGTCTGATAGCTTGGGGGAAGAAACTGTTACATAGTCTGGTCATGAGAGCCCGAATGCTTCGGTGCCTTTTCCCAGACGGCAGGAGGGAGAAGAGTTTGTATGAGGGGTGCGTGGGGTCCTTCATAATGCTGTTTCCTTTGCGGATGCAGCATGTAGTGTAAATATCCGTAATGGTGGGAAGAGAGACCCCAATGATCTTCTCAGTTTAAAGTGTCTTCAGAAATGCATCCTGATCTGCTGAACATTTCTAACTTTTCCAGGTTTTATTTATTCAGTGGTACAGGGCCGTAACAGCCCTTCCTACCCAACGAGCCGACACCACTCGATTACACCCATGTGACCAATTAATCTACTAACCCATCCACCTTTAGAATGTAGGAGGAAACTGGAGCAATCGGACGAAACCAAGGCGGTGAGAACGTACAACCCCCTTACAGACAGTGGCAGAATTGAACCTGTGTTACTGGCACTGTAACAGCATTACACTAAATGCCACACCAACCTGCCACCTGTATATAAGAGAGTTGCAGGTAGACAGAGAGAAACAAACTTTGTGCCTTTAAATTAATTTTTGATTAATTTTCCTTCTCAAGTATAAGTTCAGGGATATGTCCCGGAGCAACAAAGCTATTTAGCATCCACACACCATTGATTCAAAGTTCGGTTCCCACAGTTATCAAATGTCATATATATCAAGTATGTTTCACTACAATAAAACGGTCTGAATGAAGAAATCATGTAGACATATTTTTGCGATATAGGCATGAAACAGACTTGACAAAGACAATATTTAGGATTAGTCAGCCTTTATGATTTGCAGTCAATGCCATCCCACGGTTCTATGTGAAATGTTCACAGCTGTTCTTTGTAGCAGCAGTGTCTTGTCAAAAATAAATACAGTATGTCATGGAAAGGATAGAGAGCACTTGGGCAAATCAGAAACAGAAACCTTGTACTTTAAATGCAAGGGTTGTATATGAGCGATTAGATGCCTGAGGTCAGACTGTGAGTTTGTATGTCTTTAGATGAACTTCTAAAAGTTTATTCAGATTGGAATACTCACCATTTATCTAATTCAAGAATACTCATTATTTATGTTTTCTTACTGACATCGGATTCCAAAACAAATGAGCTCCATTATACTTTGAATCGGAGTCATACAGAGCAGAGACAGACTATTTGGCTGAGCTCCCATGCTGGAAGACACGTCCTCCCAAACAATCCCTTTAGTCCCATATCATTCGATCTTTCCTATCTAGGTACCTGTCCAAATATCTTAATTGTACCTACATCTGCAAGTTACTGGATAGAGTGGAGGTCCAGGATATTTCCATTAGTTGGACAGTCTAGGATCTGAAGGCATGGGCTCAGAATAAAGGGATGTTGCTCTAAACCTGAAATGAGAAGGAATTTCTTCAGCCACGAGTAGTGGATCTGTGGAACTCATTGCCACAGAGAGGTGGGAGGATGAGGTTACTGTATTTTTATAAGGCAGCGATGAATAGGTTCTTGATTGATAAGGGGGTTGAAGGTTGTAGTGAGAGGGCAGGAGAAATGAATTGAGAAAAAAATTCACCATGATTGAATGCAGAACAGTCTTGATGGATGGACTAATCTAATTCTGTGCCTATATTTCATCTTCCACTTGTCGTCTGTTCCAAAAACCCACTTCCTTCTGTTTCGAAAACTTGTCTCTCAGATCCCCTTTAAATCTTTCCCCTCTCACATTAAATCTATTCCCTCCAGTTTTAGACTCGCCTGCCCTGGGAAATCCATCTTATCTATGTGCCTCACAATTTCATAAACCTCCATATAATAACCCTTCAGCCTACTTTGCTCCAGAGGAAACTCTCCCAGCAGCATCCCTTTGAATTTCTTCTGCATCCTCTCCAGCGTAGCCTCATCTTTTCTATAGAATGGCGACCAGAAATGCTCACAAGATTCAAGTTGTTTAATGTCATTTCCAGCACACAAGCGTAAAAGGGAATGAAGTAAATGGTAATCTGGATCCGATGCAGCGTAGAAAAACGCACCAAGATACAGAACACAATAAATAAATAAATATAAATATATAAAATAGCTTATTTACATACACGATTATTACGTTAAGTATAGGAGGGTCTGTGCAAAAGATGACTCTGACAGGAAATGATAAAGCATTGGTGGTGGGCTGGGTTTGTGGGTGGGGGTGTCATTCAGCCTGACTGATTGGGGACAGTAATTGATTTTATGTCTGGTGGATGCTCTGCAGCCTTTTCCTTGATGGGAGTGGAACAAACAGTCCATGAGCAGGGTGGGAGGGTTCCTCATGATAACGCTGGCCTTTGTCCGGCACCTTTTGTTTAAATATAAAGAGGATCTGCAGAGTTAGTTTGTCGCACAGTGTGTGATGGTTAACTGGGATGGGCTGCTAGAGGAAGTGGGAAGAGGTAAATACAATTAAAATATTTAAGAGGCATTGGGACAAGAGTTGGATAGGAAGGGAGTGAAGCAATGTGGTCCTAATGCAGACAAATAGGAGTAATGCAGATAGATATCACTCTCACAAAATAATAGTGGAACGCAGCAGACCAGGCAGCATCTATAGGGAGAAGCACAATTGACATTTCGGGCCGAGACCCCCGTTGTCTGTCCTGATGAAGGGTCTCGGCCCGAAACGGTGACTGTACTTCTCCCTATAGGTGCTGCCTGGCCTGCTGCATTCTGCCAGAATTTTGTGTGTGTTGCTTGAATTTCCAGCGTCTGCAGATTTCCTCGTGTTTGCGTTTGCGGATATCACGCTCAACTGTTCCTGCATTGTGCAAGTCTGATTCTGTGAGTACCGCCTTGATACATTGATGAAACTGTAACTGAGAGGATTAATCTCTGGTCCATTCCTCCTGATGTACTCAGGAAAACAGGAGCAAACAGAAACTGCTCAATGCTGCTGAAGCTCCCCAATTCATTAGTGCTCATAGTGTTGCTTTGAATCGGAGTCATACAGAGCAGAGACAGACTATTTGGCTGAGCTCCCATGCTGGAAGACACGTCCTCCCAAACAATCCCTTTAGTCCCATATCATTCGATCTTTCCTATCTAGGTACCTGTCCAAATATCTTAATTGTACCTACATCTGCAAGTTACTGGATAGAGTGGAGGTCCAGGATATTTCCATTAGTTGGACAGTCTAGGATCTGAAGGCATGGGCTCAGAATAAAGGGATGTTGCTCTAAACCTGAAATGAGAAGGAATTTCTTCAGCCACGAGTAGTGGATCTGTGGAACTCATTGCCACAGAGAGGTGGGAGGATGAGGTTACTGTATTTTTATAAGGCAGCGATGAATAGGTTCTTGATTGATAAGGGGGTTGAAGGTTGTAGTGAGAGGGCAGGAGAAATGAATTGAGAAAAAAATTCACCATGATTGAATGCAGAACAGTCTTGATGGATGGACTAATCTAATTCTGTGCCTATATTTCATCTTCCACTTGTCGTCTGTTCCAAAAACCCACTTCCTTCTGTTTCGAAAACTTGTCTCTCAGATCCCCTTTAAATCTTTCCCCTCTCACATTAAATCTATTCCCTCCAGTTTTAGACTCGCCTGCCCTGGGAAATCCATCTTATCTATGTGCCTCACAATTTCATAAACCTCCATATAATAACCCTTCAGCCTACTTTGCTCCAGAGGAAACTCTCCCAGCAGCATCCCTTTGAATTTCTTCTGCATCCTCTCCAGCGTAGCCTCATCTTTTCTATAGAATGGCGACCAGAAATGCTCACAAGATTCAAGTTGTTTAATGTCATTTCCAGCACACAAGCGTAAAAGGGAATGAAGTAAATGGTAATCTGGATCCGATGCAGCGTAGAAAAACGCACCAAGATACAGAACACAATAAATAAATAAATATAAATATATAAAATAGCTTATTTACATACACGATTATTACGTTAAGTATAGGAGGGTCTGTGCAAAAGATGACTCTGACAGGAAATGATAAAGCATTGGTGGTGGGCTGGGTTTGTGGGTGGGGGTGTCATTCAGCCTGACTGATTGGGGACAGTAATTGATTTTATGTCTGGTGGATGCTCTGCAGCCTTTTCCTTGATGGGAGTGGAACAAACAGTCCATGAGCAGGGTGGGAGGGTTCCTCATGATAACGCTGGCCTTTGTCCGGCACCTTTTGTTTAAATATAAAGAGGATCTGCAGAGTTAGTTTGTCGCACAGTGTGTGATGGTTAACTGGGATGGGCTGCTAGAGGAAGTGGGAAGAGGTAAATACAATTAAAATATTTAAGAGGCATTGGGACAAGAGTTGGATAGGAAGGGAGTGAAGCAATGTGGTCCTAATGCAGACAAATAGGAGTAATGCAGATAGATATCACTCTCACAAAATAATAGTGGAACGCAGCAGACCAGGCAGCATCTATAGGGAGAAGCACAATTGACATTTCGGGCCGAGACCCCCGTTGTCTGTCCTGATGAAGGGTCTCGGCCCGAAACGGTGACTGTACTTCTCCCTATAGGTGCTGCCTGGCCTGCTGCATTCTGCCAGAATTTTGTGTGTGTTGCTTGAATTTCCAGCGTCTGCAGATTTCCTCGTGTTTGCGTTTGCGGATATCACGCTCAACTGTTCCTGCATTGTGCAAGTCTGATTCTGTGAGTACCGCCTTGATACATTGATGAAACTGTAACTGAGAGGATTAATCTCTGGTCCATTCCTCCTGATGTACTCAGGAAAACAGGAGCAAACAGAAACTGCTCAATGCTGCTGAAGCTCCCCAATTCATTAGTGCTCATAGTGTTGCTAAACTGTAAGACCATGATCACAGGAGCAAATTAGGCTATTTGTTCCATTACGTCTGTACCATCATTTGATCATGACTGATTTATTTTCCCTGTCAGCCCCATTCTCCTGCCTTCTCCCCATAAGCTCCCCAACATTTTTATGCAATAAAGCAAGGCGTCCATGGACCCCATGTAGGGAACCCCTGGTCTAGATGTTCTAGATGTCCCACTCTGCCTCCTGCCAGTCAGTCAAGCCTCTCTCCATGTTAGTGTCTTTCCAGTAATGCTAAATCTCAGGTTGGTCTAAATGTTATTTATCAATATTAGCTTCATATTTGTTACTGAGACTTAATCAGTCAGTCTCATTCTTGAGAGTTCCAATTGCCCTGGGCTCCCCGTTAGTGCAAAGAATTTGGGTATATCTAAAGCCAGCATCGACTGAATGGCTGAATGCCATCCTTCTGTGCCATAACTCCAGTGGTTTGAAAGAGTGCTTCCAAATAGCCTTGGTTCCATGTCTCTTTGTTCCAGTTTTTCTGCACGTATTGGACATCTTAAATAACACCACATAATCTTCTGTTTAAATTCACTCCATTAGAAATATAGGCCCAGACTGATAAATACCATTGATACTATTCAAACTAATAAAAATGTTGACAATTGTTTTAAAATTTAATGGGTGTATTTGGTGAAGAAATACTGGTTTCGTGCACCTCTGAATTTTATGGGGGAAAACACAAAAGACTCCTTATCCTGGAGAGAGAGTGTAAGCACTGACTCAAACCACATGATGATGAACAGCTGTGGGGAGGGCGTGAGGAGCCTGTGTGGATTACCATACACTCAGAGTTCACATGGAAAATCTTATTTGGAAAAGCGAAGGCAAAGCAAAAAAAAAAAATTGAGACTCAGCATTTTGCCACTCAGCTGGATCAGAGAAAGTTCATTTTAACTCGCTCTGGAAATCCAGTTTGATGTATGTGTCTGCATGGTTGTACACATAATTTACAAGAGAAAAAGTAATCATGGTAATGCCACAACTTTAAATTCTTTCAGTCAGCGGGATCCCATTTCGAACTGTTTCTGTATCCCAGAGGCACTGGAGGAATTTAACCGCACAAACTCTGGCACATATGTACATCATTTTATCTTATGCAAGCTACTTTATGGTATCAAGATGTTCTGTGTTTATATTCGAGAGTATCAATTTGCACTTCTTTTTCACCAACACACCCCAAAACATAAACACTAGCATCAGTATATACAGACAAACGTCAACTTGTTAAACCAACGGGTATGTCGGAGACATAAGAGAGTTGGAACTCGGAGTAACTAACAGTCTGCTGGAGAAACGCAGCGAGCGGAGCAGTATCTGTGGGGGTGAGGAACTGTCAATATTTTGAGTCCAAAGGTGGGTAGGGGCTAGGTAGCTTGATCCACCTACCCCCCCACACACAGACAACCCCACCATGCTCAACCTGCCTGCCACCTTCCACTTTTCCCCTGACCCCTGTCTCACCACCCCCCCATCCACTTTATACTGGCCATCTCTGCTCTCCACTGGTAGTCCTGATGCGGAGTTTTAACCCATAATGTTGTCAATTTCCTCCGTCCCTCACCCTTCACAGATGGTCTTAACAACTCTGTAGTAGATACAGCTGGGATGCATTAGGGAATGGCGTAAAGACCATTCCTCCTGAGAGAACGGTGAGTCCCATGGTGTCATCTTGATGTGACAACAATCCAGCGGTTTCATAGCCTTCTGCTCTTCCTCTTCAAACAGATCAGAATTGCTTGGAACTTTTGAAATTTTAACATTTATTCTAACAATATAAGTTCAGCAGTATTGCACTATATAAGAAGTGTGTAGGAGACAGGGGCCCCATAAATTTAAGTGGAATGTGGGAGAGGGTCAAAAACTTTAACAAGAATATGAGACATAGAGGGTCAATCAGTTTACAAAGAATGTGCGAGGCCCACTCCCAACCATTCTGTGATTTTTATTAGGGCTAAGCAGACACGTTCATAGAGAGTCATAGAGCAATGCAGCATGGGTACAGGACCTTTGGCCCCACCAGTTCATGCTGACCGTGGTGCCCACCCAGCTAGTCCAAATTCCCTGCATTCAGCCCAATCCTTCGAAGCCCTTCCCCTCCATGTATCTATCCAAATGTTTCTTGTCTGTCTCAACCACTTCCTCTGGCAGCTCAGTTCATATACTCACTGCCCTCTGCAGGAAAAAGTTGCCCCTCTTTCCTCTCTCATCCTAAGCCCATGCCCTCTAGGTGTGGACTCCCCCACCCTGGGAAAAAACTGTTACCGTCCAGCAAATCCATGACTGTCATAAATTTTAAACACTTCTATTACATTGCCCCTTATTTCCCCTCAATTCCAGTGAATATAGACCTAGCCCGGCCAACCTTCTCCTACAACTCAGACTCTCTAGTCCGGGCAACATAATGGGTATACTTAATGCTAAGGTTGATAGGTTCTTGATTAGTCAGAGCATCAAAGGTCCTGGAGAGAAGGCAGAAGAATAGGTTTGAGAGGGAAAATAAATCAGCCATGATTGAATGGCAGAGCAGATTCAATGGGCCAAAGAGCCTAATTCTGCCCCTATCACCTACTACTCGTTACACCACTGGCATTTAGGACAGCAATGAAGGTCCTCCATCTCTGTCTGTAGAGAAGTATTCATCACTGCTGTTTCCATAACAATTATTATTTGACCAGTCAGGATTGCGAGCCCGGAGCTGAACCCCTGAACCTGAGGCCTAGTGGATCACTCTTAGCTTGGCCTCTACCCTTTGACTTGTTTGACATGGATGGCCCTACCAAGAGACAAAACACAAGGCCCTGACTACAGCCAAGATAGCTCTCTGGGTCATTGTGGTACGCAAGCCTCCAAGCCCTACAACAAGGTTGTGGTCCTCTTATACAACCGCAACATAATAGCCATAAGACCATAAGGCATAGGAGCAGAATTAGGCCATTCAGCCCATCGAGTCCACTCCGTCATTTCATCATGGCTGATCCCAGATCCTGTTCAACCCCATACACCTGTCCTCTCACCATATCTCTTGATGCTCCGACCGATCAGGAATCTATCAACTTCCACTTTGAATATACCCACAGACTTGGCCTCCACCACAGTCTGTGGCAGAACATTCCCCGGATTCACCACTCTTTGGAAAAAAAAATTCCTCCTTACTTCTGTTCTAAAAGGTCGTCCCTCAATTTTGAGGCTGTGCCCTCTAGTTCAGGATACCCCCACCAGAGGAAACATCCTCTCCACATCCACCCTATCCAGTCTTTTCAACACTCAGTAGGTTTCAATGAGATCTCCCGTGTTCTTCTAAATTCCAGTGAGTACAGGCCCAAAGCTGCCAAACACTTCTCATATGTTAACCCCTTCATTCACGGAATCATCCTTGTGAACCTCCTCTGGACTCTCTCCAATGACATCACATCCTTTCTGAGATAAGGGCCCAAAACTGTTGACAATACTCTAGGTGTGGCCTGACTAGTGTCTTATAAAGCCTCAGCACTATCTCTGTGTTTTTATATTCTAGTTATATTCTAGTCCCCTTGAAATAAATGCCAACATTGCATTTGCCTTCTTTACCACAGACTCAACCTGTAAATTAACCTTCTGGGAGTCTTGCATGAGGACTCCTAAAGGCTGATTTATACTTGTGCATCACATCTACGCCATTGGTAACACGTACCCTACGCCGTGCCTATGCTGTACCCTATGCTGTAGGGTGATGTGCAACTCTCCAGAAAACTCACTCATGTGTCGCAGCAACGCAGACCACAACAACTGTGATTGGTCCACTTGGTAGCATTGCACTTCCTCCTATGCACTTGCGGTTGCTTCTTCTCCGCCATGTCTGTACACCAGTGTGAAATAGATGAACCAAATCATCAAATCTACTTGCCGACGTGTGAACAGGTTTGAAATGCATTTCCTCGTCCATGTCTCTCACCAAGAAACTCAACACAGTAGCATAGAAACCCCACTGCCAACTAGCGTTTTGGCGCACACCAACGCATGCTTGCTGCGGTGTAGAGCGACGCAGGAGCGAAAATCAAGGCTGCAGCATAATCCATAAGCACAAGTATAAAACAGCCTTCAGTCCCCCTGCACCTCCAATGTTTGAATTTTCTTCCCATTTAGGTAATAGTCTGCACTATCATTCCTTTTACCAAAATGCATTATCATACATTTCCCAAGACTGAATTCTATCTGCCAATTTTTTGCCCGTTCTTCCAATTTATCTATGTCCTGCTGCAATCGTTTTGCTTCCTCAGCACTACCTACCCCTCCACCTATCTTTGTATCATCCGCAAACTTTGCCACAAAGCCATCAATTCCATTATTTAAATCATTGATAAACGTTGTGAAAAGTAGCAGTCCCAGTACTGACCCCTGAGAACCACCACTAGTCAATGGCAGCCAATCAGAAAAAGGCCCCTTTTATTCCCACTCACTGCCTCCTGCCTGTCAGCCATTCCTCTATTCATGCCAGTATCTTTCCTGTAACATCATAGGATTTTATCTTGTTAAGCAGCTTCAGGTGAGGCACCTTTTCAAATGTCTTCTGAAATTAAGTAAATGACATCTACTACCTCTCCTTTGTCTACACTGCTTGTACTTCCTCGAAGAATTCTAACAGATTTATCAGAGAAGATTTTTCTTTACAGAAACCATGCTGACTGATTTATTTTATCATTAGTTTCCAAGTACCCCAAACCTCATTCTTAATAATAGACTCCAACACTTTCTCAACCACTGAGGTCAGGCTAACTGGCCTATAATTTCCTTTCTTTTGTCTTCCGCCTTTCTTAAAGAGTGGAGTGATATTTGCAATTTTCCAGTCTTCCAGGACCATGCCAGAATCAAATGATTCTTGAAAGATCATCACCAATGCATCTGTTATCTCTTCAACAACCTCTGTCAGGATGCTGGGATGTAGTCTATCTGGTCCGGGTGACTTATCCACCTTAAGACCTTTCAGTCTGCCTAGCACTTTTTCTTTTGTAATAGCAACGGCACTCACTCCTGATCCCTGACACTCACGGACCTCTGGCATACAGCTCGTGCCTTCCACAGTAAAGACTGAAGCAAAGAACTTATTAAGTTCATCTGCCATTTCTTTGCTCCCCATTACTACCGCACCAGCATCATTTGCCAGTGGTCCAATATCAACTCTCACCTCCCTTTTATTCTGTATATAACTGAAAAAAAAAAACACTTAGTTTCCTGCATTATATTATCGGCTAGTTTGCCCTCATATTTCATCTTTTCCTTCTTGTAGCTTTTTAGTTGCCCTTTGTTGGATTTTAAAAGCTTCCCAATCATCCAAATTACCACTCACTTTTGCTGCCTTATATGCCCTTTGCTTGGCTTTTATGCAGACCTGAAATTCCCTGGTCAGCCACGGTTGCCTACTCCTGCTGTCTCTTTCCCCAACTCCTTTCTTCAGTGCCCTGCCTGTTAGTGTGCTAAGTGCCTGTTTCAAAGTATGAAGTTTAAGATATAGTAGCCATTAAAACAAATGTGAACCAGACTTCATGACGGGTATTTCAACGTGATCTGGATCTCCACAGTAATAACGTTTCCTCATCTCAGGTGGACCTGCTTCGAATAAATGCACTGAGTCTGAGGACTCTGCAGGAGCAGGTTGTTCAATAATTGGCATGTCCTTACTTCTAGCCCTGAGGACCCACCCCACTTGTATCTCCAGCCACTGCTTTTGGAAATTGTTGCCAAGGTTGTCTCCACTGAGACAACTGAGGAATGAGTATCATACCAGTGAAATGCTGGAGAAAGTACTGCTGATAGTTTTACCACATTCTGTTTTTCATTGGAAGGGTTTCAGCAGCTCCCAGTGATTTTAGAAGTTGCCCAGTTAGGTCTTTTAATGTCAATAGAGAATCCCTTTAAATAATAAATAAAAAGACAATCAAGAGCAATGATGCGCTCCTAATTTTGCGGACACAGCCCATAATAGTCACAGATCATAGATTTGACCTTCAACTTCTGCAGGTTAGGGAGAAAATAGACATTGGTTAAATAATGACATCCTTTTAGGCCTGGTGTCAGAAAAATGTGCCCAATATATGGAAGTTCACAGTCAAATTTTCTGGTGTGTGCAGCTTCACCTGGAAGTGGTCACCAATGCTACCATCTCCAGGTTAAGTTGATGCCCATGTGTTTTGCATGCATGAAGAACAAATGCTAAACAGCCCACTTTCTTGCCATGAATTTGGTTGTAGCACTGATTAATGAATTTAAGCAGAAAGTGCGTTAATATGAAGTAATCTGTCAGTATTTCTTATCTTGTGATTGTGAGTTAAGTGCAAATTAATTCCCTCTAAACTGCAAGAATTTGGCAAACTTAAATCACGAGGCAATTATTATTCTTTTGAAGAGGAATATTAACTTTTGCTCATTAACTATAGTAGATCAAAGTATAAGAATCTCCATAGGGTCCTATCATAAATGTTGCAAAAATTCAGAATTCTCGAATAGTGCAAGAAAGTAAATTAAGGACATCAGAAAATTTGCAATAAGGGATTTTTTTTAACCGTGGAAATCTGAAAACAGAACAGAAGATGCTGGAAACAGAAGGTATCCATGGAAAGAAAAACAAGTTAATCTTTTCAGAATAGTTTTGATGCATTGTCTCTGATGTGAAATGTTAACTCATTCTCTCTTTCCATTGATGCTGATTGATCTTCTGAGCACTGTCAGCCCTTTCCATTTTTTTGCAATATAGAATTTAACTTACAAAGTACACAGCTCTCCTAGACTGTGCTCTGCCCACTCTTTCTCTATCCGCACCACCCAGGTTCCCTGAACTTTATGTATAATTCCTGTTTGAGTTAATATTTATGAATGTCCTCAATGTTCAATGCTGCCTGTTGATGGTCATTAATCCTACTTCGAACTGCTGTAGTTATTTTCTTTCGCTGTAGCCTTATGGAGGAAATTAATCATGAGCTTCTCCAAGTTGAGAGATTCACTTTGCAAAATCTCCTGGGAGAATCTCGCAGAAGAATTTCTCCAGATGAAAAGTATATTGCAGTTTTATACTCTTTAGTATGAAGATAACAGCAGGTGATTAAATGCACTTTCAATAATCATGTAGTTTACTTCAATAGTGTTGGGTGTAGGTAAACACTTCCATAGGATTACCTATTTATATTGTGAGCACATCTCAAATGCCACCCACTGACTTTTTAAATATTCAAATAATGTTTTGTTAGGAATAAAGACACAATAAATAGCTTTTTTTCACCACTGTAGTAAGACACGGCTTTCTGGATACATAAGCACCCCAAAATTGATTGCCAGAGCATGTATAAGTATTTGTGAGTGGCAGGATAACCAGTCCAGTCTCCTCCTGATCTCATTATATGGAATAATTTCATTCAATATAGTCTGCTTATACATTTGTCCCCTGTGTGATTTACAGTGGTATAAAACTCAGCATTTCCTATGCCTTGTAAGTTCATTTGAACAATTTGAAGTTTGTTCTGCTATTCGTGTAATTCCTGATTGATATTCCAACCCCTATCAATGCACTATTGAAACACTTACCTGAAATATATATTTCATTGCATATTAATCAAGGAATTTATATCCTGCTGCTACTTCTGGACCAAACAGGTTTTGACTAGGTTTCAGTCCCATCTCAGAGCCTTTGATCCCAGAACCAACTGTTTGCAGATTCTCTGATGATTGCTCAGGTCTTTTACAAAGTAGTCATGCAAATTCGTCCCTTGCCAGCACGTTGGATTGGTTGTCAGCATCCTTCGTTCTTTGCACAATGAGATGCATTAACTTGCTTTGAGGCCCTCCGTTGGTCAGGGTCGATCATGGAAGCTGAGTCCCAGTTGCCTACCTTATATACAAGCCGGGGCAGTGTGATATGGAGAGCAAGCTGTTACCCATGTAGCAGACTTCGCAGCTGATGAATGCAAAGGAGCTGCACAGACCGATGCGATTTAGTGCCAGTGGCGCTGCAGGAGTTGCAGTCAGCGTTGATCTCAATATAGGACTGCCCTAGGGATCCCGGCTCCGGATTTTTCCTCAGGGTTTACTCCCGAAGCCTTCCCCATGAGTGGGTATAGCCTCAAAGCTAAGCCACACGTGGAGGCTAGGAGCTGCACTTGATTGTCAGAGGCTATTTGAGATGGGAGCATTTAATAGGGTGGTGGAAGCTTAATCCCACTAGCACCCCTGACTATAACAACCTTAAGGAACCAGCCAAGCATAATGGTGCACAATTCTGATGTAATGTAATCCAGTCAGTCAGACATTGCAGCAGGTTTTGTGCCTCAGAGAAGTTGCCCAACCTATGATTCTGTGAAGACAATACTTGTAACAAGCTTAGGCACTGATGGAGGAGAGGTACATGCTTTGATCTGTGGCCAGCATTAAATAATGCCAGAACACAATGCCTACTGTGCATTCAGAGCTTATTTTCTCATTCAAGAAAAAGTGTTTGAAACCAGCTGAGTGTAATTATGGTATCAGACCAATTAATGGTTATAAAAGAAGGCCATGGCAAACTGGAGAGCAGATGGAGGATATTTCACATGCCAAGCAAAGGCCCATCCTTGATCATGTGTCATTTTGGTCAACAGAAATTCTCTCTGGAAAAAATATTTACCACTGAACCAACATTATTCTGTACATAAACTTACATCATAAAAATCACTTGATTTTGTCCACATACTTATTTCTATAATAGTAGCTATTACCTTATGGCAGAACTCATATTAACAAAATTCTCAGTTGTCAGAGATTCCAAGGCTGGAATTTTTTTCATTTCTATCAATCCCCATTTTAACCTGATGATGTAAGGCTCAAGAAAGCCATAATTTCATGAAGGAAAGCACCTGTTTGTCACATTATCAGGTCACAACAGGAAAGCATTGTACTTTTATAAAGTATTTATAATAACAGCATGTTGAAAGGTTCACTGTGAAAAAGCAATGGCCCAGAAAATAATATAGTTTGTCCCCTCGTTCTTCTGAATTCTGTTGAGTACAGGTCCAGGACCAATCAACACTCCTCAAAGGATAAGTCTTTCAATCCTGGAATCACTTTCATGAACATCTTTCGAACCCTCTCCAATGTTGGCACATCCTTTCTTCAATAAAGGGCCCAAAACTGCTCACAATTCACCAAGTGAAGCCTTACCGGTGCTTTATAAAGTTTCAACATTACACCCTTTCTTTTATATTCTAGTCCTCTTGAAATGAATACCAACATTGCATTTGCCATCTTCACCACAGATTCAATCTGTAAATTAACCTTTAGGGAATCCTGCACAAGGACTCCCAAGTCCCTTTGCAACTCAGATTTTTGCACTTTCTCTCCATTTAGAAAATAATCTACACTTTTATTTCTTCTATCAAAGTATATGACCATGCATTCCCGAAATTGTATTCCATCTGCCACTTTTTTGCCCATTCTCCCGATCTGTTTAAGTGCTTCTGCAGCCTTCCCGCTCACTCAAAACTACCTGACCCTCCACCTATCTTCGTATCACCCACAAACCTGACCAAAAAATCATCAATTTTCTGATCCAAATCATTGGCATAAAAACATAAAACAAAACAGTCCCAACATAGACCTCTGTGGAACATCACCAGTCGCTGGCAGCCAACCAGAAATGCTCCCTTAATTCTTACTCTTTGCCACCTGCCAATCAGCTGCAGCTTTATCCACGCTAGTATCTTTTCTGTAATACCATGGCTCTTAACTTGTTAAGCAGACTCATGTGTGGCACCTCGTCAAAGACCTTCCGAAAATCTGAGCACACAACATCCACCTTTGAGTATCCTTTGTCTATCCTGCTTGTTACTTCTTGAAAGAATTCCAACAGCTTTGTCAGCAAGAGACTCTCTTGAGAAACCATGCTGACTTCAGCCTATTTTACCATCTGCCTCCCAGTACCCCGAAACCACATCCTTAACCCCTCACACAAACTCTTCTCCCTCCTGCCATCTGGGAAAAGGCTCCGAAGCATTCAGGCTCTCACAACCAGACTATGTAACAGTTTCTTCCCCCAAGTCATCAGATTCCTCAATACCCAGAGCCTGGACTGTCTCCAACTCTACTGTGCCTATTGTCTTGTTTATTATTTATTGTAATGCCCGCACTGTTTTGTGCACTTTATGCAGATCTGGGTAGGTCTGTAGTCTAGTGGGGTTTTTTTTCTGTGTTGTTTTTATGTAGTTCAGTGTAGTTTTTGTACAGTTTCATGTAGCACCATGGTCCTGAAAAACGTTGTCTCATTTTTACTGTGTAAGGTACCAGTAGTTATGGTCAAAATGACAATAAAAAGTGATATGACTTGACTTAACAATCGACTCCAACATCCTCCCAACCACTGAGGTCAGACTAACTAGCCTATAATTTCCTTTCTTCTGCCTCACTCCCTTCTTGAAGAATGAAGTGACATTTGCAATTTTCCAGTCCTCTGGAGCCAAGCTTATTGGTCCCCTTTGGGTACAGATGTAACCCATCCCTTTTTTATCATACCTGGCCCAGAAGAGATTCCAATGATCCAGAAATCTGAAACCCTGCCTATTGAATATTGAAAGGTTAGTACGAATACCTCCACAGTTTCTTCAGCCAACTCTTTCAGAACCCTGGAGTGTACACCATCTGATCCAGGTGACTTATCATTCAGTTTCCCAAGAACCTTCTCCCTGTTAATGGCAAGTTCACTTACTTCTGCTTCCTGACACTCACAGACCCCTGGCTTACAGCTAGTGTTTTCCACAGAGAAAACCAATGCAGAATACTTATTCAGTTCATCTGCCATTCCTTTGACCTCCATTACTACCTCTCCTGCATCATTTTCCAGTGTCCCAATAACTACTCTCACCTCTCCTTTTCTCTTTATATACCTGAAGAAAATTCTGGTATCCTCTTTAATATTATTGACTAGCTTACATTTTTCCCTTTTAGTTACCTTCTCTTCATTTTTAAAAGCGTCTCAGTCCTCTAACTTCCCACTGTTTCTTGCTCCTTTTATGTCCTCTCTTTACTTTTAAGTTGGCTTTGACTTAATTTGTCAGTGACAGTTGCACCCATCCTGCCTTTAGAATACTTCTCCTTTGGGATGATCTCCTTGTCCGCCTTCCAAATTGCTCCCAGAATGTTCAGCCATTGCTGTTCTGCCATCATCCCTGCTAGTATCCCCTTCCAATCAACTTTAATCAGCTCCCTTCTCATGCCTCTGTAATTCCCTTTATTCCATATCTGACTTTAACTTCTCTTTCTCAAGTTGCAGGGTGAACTCTATCTATTACTGTCCCCAAGATTTTCTTTACCTTAAGCTCTTTAATCAATTCTGGTTCAATGCACAACACCCAGTCCCGAATAGCTGATCGATTGGTGGGCTCAACCATGAGCTGCTTTATAAAGCCATCTTGTAGGCATTCTACAATGAGTTCATCTACCTTATTCAACATACCACATGCATTCAAATATAACACCTTCATTCTGACAGTATATTCATCACCCTTTTTAATTTTCCCCACCCCCTTTGCAACTCATTCTGTTGACTAAAATTTTGCCCTGTTGTCAGCCTGTCCTCGCTCATAGTCTCACCACACACTGCCTCTATTTTTAAACCAACTGTCCCTTCCTCAGCCCTATCATTCTGGTTCCTATCCCCCTGCCAAATTTATTTAAGCCCTTCCGTACAGCTTTAACAAAGCTGTCCACTGCTTATTGGTCCCCCTTGGGTACAGATGTAACCCATCCCTTCTCTACAGATCATACCTGCCCCAGAAGAGATCCCAGTGATCCAGAAATCTGAAACACCTGCCTCCTGTGCAGTTATCTACCAAATGCTCCTATTGCTGCATAGGAATGCTGTGAAGCCAAACCAGGACATCCCTGACCCTGGCATCTGGGAGGGACCCGATGTCTCCATTGTGTCCACAGGATCTCATCTAATTCCTCTAACTATGGCATCCTCTATCACTTCTGCAGTCTTCCTCACCTCTCTTCTTTTCTGAGACAAGGTGCCAGACTCAGTGCCAGAGACCCAGTTGTTGCGGCTCCTCCATGGTATGTCATTCCCCTCAACAGTATACAAAACGGTATATTTATTATTGAGGGGAACAGCTAAGGCGTACTCTGTACTGGCTGCCCATTTTCTTTTCTTCACCTGACAGTCACCCAGTTTACCTGCCTCCTGCAATCTAGGGTTAACTACCTCCCTTTAGCTCCTATCTATCACTTCCTCAGTCTCCCAAATGAACCAAAAATCATCGGGCTGCAGCTCCAGCTTCTTAACAGATTCTCTGAGGAGCTGCAGCTCGGTGCACCTGGTGGAGATGTAGCTACCTAGGAAACTGCAGGTCTCCCAGAATTCCCACATCTCACACAAAGAACACAGCACAGCCCCTGGAGCCATGTTCACTGCGCTATCTGTGCCCTAATGGACGAGGAATGAAGAATAACGAAGAAGAAACTTTCGCAATATTTACCTCGCCCAAGCCCGATCTCGTCTATTCCTGATGAGCCAAAGCCTAAGCCTCTCTACTCTCAACACTGGCTCACTCACACAATGGCCACTCCGCTCTCCCCTGCCTCATTTTTATTTGCCGTTCACTGATTAGGCACAGTTCAAACTCTGAAAACTGCCATGAAGCATGACTTTTTTCATCTTCAGTTGCAGATCTTTGTGAAGTCACCTCTTTTTTCCACGCTCCTGCTCGCTGTTTGGGCACAATTCAAAACTGCTGCCACGAAAACGTGACTGCAGGAAGACTCACACGTTGGAATACTGGCAGGGCACCAGGTGAGAATGGCCATCTTTGACAGAGGTCAAAATGCCCTCATCCCTCCAAATCATGCCCATTTCAGCATGAGGGGAATTTGAAGAAAAGTAGATTCTGCTGAGTTATTCTAACTGGGCCTCTTATAATTTTATTCATCTCAACTCAGGCCTCCTCTCATCCTCCCCGATGCAAGAAAGACGATGTTAGCTCATTCAGTCTGGTCTCACAGCTGCAACCTCCCGGTCTTAGCAACACATTTGTAAATCTCCTCTCCTCTGCATCCTCTCCAGTGCTCTGTTGCCTTTCCAAACTGGTGGCCAGATCTCTTCTTGGGTGGACAGAAATGCTGTGACCGCCAGCAAAACCATGGAGGAGGTCTACTTTCTATACCAGTAAGAACACCTCAGTAGTAATGGCCGACTGCTCACCTCAGTTTTTAATGATGAAGTGCAGGCCTTTCTACTTACTGAGGGAGTTAACTGCCATTGTGATTGTTGCTGGTTATGTCTCCCCCAACCCGTGCAAGTGTTGGTGGGGCGAGGGGGTGGGGGTGTTGAGGGAGCTCTATAGTGCTATCTGTAAACTTCAAGCCATTCACCCTGGTGGTTTCTTGATTGTTGCTGGTGAGTTCAATAATTCCAATTTAACATACTTTTGCCAAAGTTCTACCAGCATGTTAACTTTGCAGCCAGAGGAGTAAATATATTAGATCTGGTCTACACCAATAAATGTTGAGACTACAAGGTTGCCCCTCACCGTCACTTTGGACACTCAGACCACGAATCCATACAGACCATTGGTTAAACAAGTCAAAGCACGTCGACTGGAACAAACTCGGGGAGGCGGCTACCTATGATCACATCAACATTGATCAATATGCAGGATCAGTGACTGGCTACATACTGCATCGAGAATGTTTCTGTGATTAAAAACTACACTGCCTGGGAAAATCAGAAATCCTGGTGTTTACAGGATTCCCTGTGAAAGCAGAGTAGCATATATCAGGCAGACGGGATGCAAGGTGGAAACCTGCATCAATGAGCATAGGAGGTGTATTCATTTGTATTCTCTGGAAAAATTAGTGGTGGCAGAACATTGCATTCACAGCGGTCATAGGATTGACCTCAACAGCACAAAACCACTGTGTCACACCAGTGGCTTTTGGGACCAAAAGGTGAAGGAAACCATTGAAATAATACTCAAGGAAAAGAATTTTAACAAAGATGAAGGTCTCACTTTAGGAGATCTAGGCCTCATATGGAGCCAGTGATCATTAATGGAGAATGTGTGGAGCAGGTTAAGACCTACAAGTATCTGGGAGTACAGTTAGACGAGAAGCTAGACTGGACTGCCAACACAGATGCCTTGTGCAGGAAGGCACAGAGTCGACTGTACTTCCTTAGAAGGTTGGCGTCATTCAATGTCTGTAGTGAGATGCTGAAGATGTTCTATAGGTCAGTTGTGGAGAGCGCCCTCTTCTTTGTGGTGGCGTGTTGGGGAGAAAGCATTAAGAAGAGGGACGCCTCACGTCTTAATAAGCTGGTAAGGAAGGCGGGCTCTGTCGTGGGCAAAGTACTGGAGAGTTTAACATCGGTAGCTGAGCGAAGGGCGCTGAGTAGGCTACGGTCAATTATGGAAAACTCTGAACATCCTCTACATAGCACCATCCAGAGACAGAGAAGCAGTTTCAGCGACAGGTTACTATCGATGCAATGCTCCTCAGACAGGATGAAGAGGTCAATACTCCCCAATGCCATTAGGCTTTACAATTCAACCGCTAGGACTTAAGAACTTTTTAAAAGCTACTATTAATGCTTTTTGAGATAGTGATTTAGATGCATATTATATTTTTTACTGAGTTAAGTATTGTATGTAATTAGTTTTGCTACAACAAGTGTATGGGACATTGGAAAAGAAGTTGAATTTCCCCATGGGGATGAATAAAGTATCTATCTATCTATCTATCTATCTATCTATCTATCTATCTATCTATCTATCTATCTATCTTTAAGTAAGAACTGGAATTTGATTATAAACAAGGAGGTACAGTAGGAACTTGATTGGGTGAGGATTAACTAAACAGGAGGGATGGATTTAGGGGTTATATATACCACCAGACTAGACATGTCCAGACATCATCCTTGATGAAAGTGGCAGACTTAGTCATTGAAACATCAATTAAAATCAATACCTATCCCTGTCTGGAAGCCCGAGAAGAGTTTATTCATCATATACGCCAGGAAAGCACAAGATCCTTTTTCAAGTCAAACCAGTTTACAGGCAGATCCAGACCTGGCCAGAAGGTGCCACCTCAGCACTGTAGATCTGTTTTGCAAGCATGGACTGCAGCAGACTCAGGGAGGAGGCTACCTACGATCACATCAACATTGATGAATACGCAGGATCGGTGTCTGGCTACATAGGAAAATGCACTGAGAATGTTTCTGTGATTACTGGTTACTGTGCTCCACCCTTGAACTCATTACTACAGATCAGGAAGAAATGGCGACGGACAAAGCAGAGTGAGGTGACTTTCCAAAATGTGAAAGAAATGGTGGCGTCAGACTCTGTACTCACACATTATGATCCACATCCGCCACTGAAGCTTGTCTATTACGCCTCAGCCTTTGGCATAGGTGCAGTCACATCGCCAAGAATACTGACTATACGAAGATTGGTGGAGGTGCAAAGAGACTGGGAGTCCTTGTGCTGGATTCCCTAGAGTTTACTTTGCAGGTTGAGCCTGTGGTGAGGAAGGCAAATGCAATGTTAGCATTCATTTCAAGAGGTCTAGAGTATAAAAACAAGGATATAATGTTGAGGCTTTTTAAAGCACTGGTGAGACCTCACTTGGAGTATTTTGAGAAGTTTTGAACCCCTTATCTAAGAAAGGATGTGCTGACGTTGGAGAGGGTTCAAAGGAGGTTCACAAAAATGATTCCAGGATTGAAAGGCTTGTCATGTAAGGAGTGTTTGATGGTTCTGGGCCTCTATTCACTGGAATTCAGAAGAATGAGGTGTGATCTCCTTGAAACCTGTCGAACATTGGAAGGTCTCAGTAGAGTGAATCTGAAGAGGATGCTTCCTGTGGTGGGAGAGTCTAAACCAGAAGACACAGCCTCAAAATAGAGGGGCATCCTTTTAAGTGGTGAATCTGTGGAATTCTTGCCACAGGCAGCTGTGGAGGCCATGTCATTGGGTATACTTAAGGTGGATTCTTGATTAGTCAGGGCATGAAGGGAGGAGAAGGCATGAGATTGGGGCTGAGAGGGAAATGGGCCAGCCATGATGAAATGGTGGAGCTAACTCAATGGGCCAAATGGCCTAATTCTGCTCCTTTATCATAGGTCTTACAGTCTTATGTTATGAGTGATGGAAGTGGACACACCACAGCTTTTGCGTCATGTTCCCTTACCACTGCAGAGAAAAAATACACACAGATTAAAACATAGGCCTTGAATCTGGTTTGGGGTGTAAAAATTTCAACCAATACTTCTGTGAGACAGAGTTTGTGCGCATTACTGATCATCAACCACTAAAGTCCATTTTCAATCAATAGAGGGGTCTTCCATTAACAACAGCAGCATGAATGCAGTGATGGGCTCGGTTTCTTGGAGGTCGCAGTTACAAGAATGAATTCAAGAGGACAACTAACCATGGAAGTGCTGATGGATTTCCCCAGGAAAAGAAAACACCTGTAAAATTGACAAAAGAGGACACTCCTCTTGATGAATTCTCCCTAACATGAATCAAATATCTCCTTATTACAGCAGAGATGATCCAAGGGGAAACTAAAAACGACCCCATAGGTTTATATGACAACCCGAAGTGGCAAGGATCTGCAGCAGAAATTCCAGTGCTCTCATCTTTACCAGCACAGGGATGAGCCTGACCTGGACAGATGTTGCCTTATGTGGAGATTGAGAGTCATCATACCATCCAAACTGAGAGCTAAAGAGTTGGAGGAGCTTCAGAACATGCCAGTCATGTAGACGTGGTGAAAATGAAAACCTTGGCTCGAAGCTCTGTCTGGTGGCCTGGGATAGATCCACAGATTGAGCAGCTTGCCATGCATTGCTCGAGATGCCAACACATCCAGGAGAAAACACAAAGTACACTGCAGATGCTGTGGTCAAATCAACACGTACAAACAAGCTGGATGAACTCAGCAGGTCGGGCAGCATCCGTTGAAATGAGCAGTCGTTTTGGGCCAAGACCTGACAAAGTTTGTACATCCAGAAGAAAGGTGTCTAGAGCTGACAAAACCATTTCCTGCAGTCCCAGGGTCAGCTCCTACAACCACTGCAGAGGAGGTCCCAGAGCATGAGATTGTTTCAAAGCCACAAATCTTACTTGCCAAGCAAAGTGAACTCCCTTCTCAGAAAAGATATTATCACACAAGAGTCAGAAATCACCTACAGCGATTAAATCTTTAGGCCTGAATGGGTCAATTTAACATTTACTATGCTGTGGATGTCTATGTAGTCATTGTATTATATCGTATACTGTACGTATATAGTGGTGTCCCTCAGAGATCTGTACTGGGTCCAATGTTGTTTGTCATATACATTAATGATCTGGATGATGGGGTGGTAAATTGTATTAGTAAGTATGTGGATAATACTAAGATAGGTGGCGTTGTGGATAATGAAGTAGGTTTTCAAAGCTTGCAGAGAGATTTAGACCAGTTAGAAGAGTGGGCTGAACGATGACAGATAGGGTTTAATGCTGATAAGTGTGAGGTGCTACATTTTGGTAGGACTAATCAAAATAGGACATACATGGTAAATGGTAGGGCATTGAGGAATGCAGTAGAACAGAGTGATCTAGGAATAATGGTGCATAGTTCCCGGAAGGTGGAATCTCATGTGGATAGGGTGGTGAAGAAAGCTTCTGGTATGCTGGCCTTTATAAATCAGAGCATTGAGTATAGGGGTTGGGATGTAACGTTAAAATTGTACAAGGCGTTGGTGACGCCAAATTTGGAGTATTGTGTACAGTTCTGGTCACCGAATTATAGGAAAGATATCAACAAAATAGTGAGTGTACAGAGGAGATTTACTAGAATGCTACCTGGGTTTCAGCACCTAAGTTACAGAGAAAGGTTGAACAAGTTAGGTCTTTAGTCTTTGGAGCGTAGAAGGTTGAGGGGCGACCTGATAGAGGTATTTAAAATTATGTGGGGGATAGATAGAGTTGACGTGGATAGGCTTTTTCCATTGAGAGTAGGGGAGATTCAAGCAAGAGGACATGAGTTGAGAGTTAGGGGGCAAAAGTTTAGGGCAACACGACGGGGAACTTCTTTACTCAAAGAGTGGTAGCTGTGTGGAACGAGCTTCCAGTAGAAGTGGTAGAGGCAGGTTTGATATTGTCATTTAAAAAAAATTGGATAAGTATATGGACAGGAAAGGAATGGAGGGTTATGGGCTGAGTGCAGGTCGGTGGGACTAGGTGAAAGTAAGCGTACGGCACGGACTAGAAGGGCCGAGATGGCCTATTTCCGTGCTGTAATTGTTATATGGTTATATATAAGTTGAGATGGATTCTGCATTGAATTGGAGTTTATAGCTAGGCAGTGTTGTATGTTTAATATTTCAATAATATTTAAGTAATAATTTAAATATATTGTGATGAGCCTTTGGGCCATGATGACAGACGGGAAAAGTTCATTAATCTCAGCAGCCAGTTTTATTGCAACAAGCACAAAAGCAGACCGGACACTATAACCTGGGAAGAGAAACCACTCAGTCTCATACAGACGGGGGAGGTGATGATCACACACCCCGGTTACGGACAGTGTGGCCCATAAACACAAAGCAAATAACTATATAACCTAAACTAAAATGTAACAGGAATGAACTTGAACATTCCACAATAATCCCACAAAAGCACCTTAAAGCAAAAACAATAAATGGTGCTGGCCACTAGGAATTCTAGTGTGGGCTGTCAACCACCCACCCCCCCCCCCCACCACCCCATCCCTGGAGTGCCACAATATTGTTTGATTAAGCATTCTTGTTCATTTAAATAATTGATTACAGGTTATGTAGAAGTCCAAGAATGGGATACGTCATTATGCCACCATGTCATATGCGCACACCTCACTAAAAATAAAAATGAAATTGAGACGCATGTATCCGGCTCTGCATTTTTCTTTCAATTAGTTTTATGTTTTAGAGTTACAAAACAAGACACCCAGGTGCTAAAAGAGGGGAAGACAGAGTGATGATGCATAACTAAGGACAACTTCGATTCTCTGGCATCTGCTTCAGGAAAGATGAGACCTTTTGTGAAATGAATGGGCTTTACTTAAACACAAATATACGACCAAAGGGTCAGATGGGTAAATAGGGAAGTGAAAAGCAATGTGAGATGGTGTGGTGAGCAGGCAAAGCAGCACAAGGAAGAGCCCAATAGCAAAGCAACAAACGCACACAATTACAAGATTACAAAAACAGTGTGCAGAAACTATACAGGAAGTAGAGGGAGAAGGTTAAATTGTTCAGTTGCAAGCAAGAAGGGAAAACGACAAACCAGAGGTTTTATTCTGGGCAACAAAGTAGAGGAAATGCAGTCGCACCGAATACAAGATAACAATAAAGCTTCCATGTTTCCCTCTCAGATCCCGCTGTTTGCAGCCTTCTCTTGCCTCCACCTATCATCTTGCATCCTGTGTCACTGTTTCCAGTCTTCCCTCCTCCAAATGCCTATCGGCCCTCCTCACCTGGAACTACGTATCATTCGCCAGCTCTTGCTTCATCCCTCTCCTTCTACTCTTTATATCGGCTATCTTCCCTCTTTACTTTCAGTACAGATGGAGGGTTTTGACCTGAAACACCCATTTCCCTCCATTAATGCTGTCTGACCTGCAGTTATTTTCCAGCAGTTTGTTTGTTGCTCCAGATTCCAATATCTGCAGTCCCTTCCGTCTCCTAAAGATACTGCACTGAGCATTACAACACTTGGAGTGTGTGTTCTAACCTTCTGGACTGCTCTTTCATGTATGGCCTTTTGTCAAAAAGTCCACATAGGCAACGCCTACCACCTTGCACTTATCAATCCTCTTGATCAGCTCTTCAGATAAGATGGTTTTCCATGCACAAAGCCGTGCTAATTATCCCTGCTCAGTCTTTGCCTTTCCAAATGCAGGTACGTAGATCCAAACCTTCAGAATCCCCTCCAGCAACATTCCCACCACTCACCATTCACCGGCCTGTTGTTCCCTGACTTGTCCTTGCAGCTGTTCTAAAGACACAACTTCAGCCACCTCCAGTCTTTCAGTACTTCACCCGTGGCTAGTGATGATACAAATATCTCTTCCTGTGCCCCACAAATGTCTTCCCTACCTTGTTCTAGGGATACACTTAACCATGCCCCAGGGGTTTTTGCAGTTTATGTGTTTCAGGAACGCCAGTGCCTCCTCATTTGTAATGTGGATATGTCTCAAGACATCATTACTCTTTCTCTATAAGTTCTGTGTCTTCCATAACTTACTCCACAGTAAATGCAGGTGAACATTTTTCAGTTAAGCTTCACCCATCTCCTGTGGCTCTACACGTAGATGACTCATTGATCAGTAAGGGGCCCTGCTTTCCCGCTGGAATCTTTTTGCTCATAATAATTTTATAGAATCTCCTAGATTTAATCTATCAGAACTATCTCATGTCCAGTATTGCCACCCTGATGTCCCTCTTGAGAACACCTTTCCATCCCTTATACACCACAAGAAATTCATTTGATCCCAGCTGCCTATACTTACATACAACTCTTTTTTTTCTTCCTGACCAAAGTTTCAATATCGCTCGCCAACCAGGGTCTAATCCTGCCAGGCTTGTCCATCACTCCAGTCCTGCCAGTCATGCCCAACACCACCGTGCATATCAAACATCTATACACCTCTTCTCTAGAAGTGTTCAAAGACTCTGCTTCCACCACCATTTGAAGAAGAGATGCCCAAACATTCATGATCCACTGACAGAAATGGTGACTCCTTGTGACCACTAGACCCAGATTCTTCAATGAGGAGTCATCCTCTCCATATCTACACTGTCAAAACTCCTCACATCCTTGAATGTTTCTGTGACTTTACCTCTCACTCTTCTAAGCTCAAGCACATGCAGACCTAGTCTTCCTAACCTACCCTCATGCACGTTCTGCCCATTCCATGTCTGCAGGACATGGGATGCCATATACTGGTATCTGGGCTGACTTCATTTATTAGCTGGGATGTAGAACAGGGGAGCTGGCAGGTTAGGTTGGGCTAAAGTTGAAGTATAATGTATAGTTCGAGTTCAAGTTTATTATCATCTGACTGTACATATATACTGCACAACCAAATGACCATGGTGCACCCACAATATATATTGCACACAGCACGTGAATCAAAATATTACCACAAATAAGTTATTAAAGTATAACTCAAAATGTATGTGAGGTGTGCATCACAGGTAAACAGTAAACAGTACAATAAGCAGCAAACAGCTTGCAGTCCTAGTAATGAGATCTCCGTGGTGACATGGGTGATTGGAGGAAAGTACAGGAGAGATGTCAGAAGTCAGTTCTTTGTACAGAGAGTGGTGGTTGCATTGAATTCCAGGGATGCTGGTAGAGGCAGAAACATTAAAAAAAAATTGGATAGGTATATGGACAGGAAAGGAATGGAGGGTTATAGGCTGAGGGCAGGTGGGTGGGACTAGGTGAGAGTAAGCATTCGGCATGGACTAGAAGGGCCGAGATGGCCTGTTTCCATGCTGTAATTGTTATATGTTATATGGTTATTAGGGGCATTTAAGATAGACTCAACGATGATTAAAAAATAGAGGGTTATGTAGAAGGGAGGGGTTAGATTGATCTTAGAGCTGGTTAAAAGGTTAACACAACCTCATTGCCGAAGAGCTGTGATGTTCTAAGTTCTGTCGTTTATGAATGTAAACTTGAAATTACTTGGGCTCCAATACAGTTTCAAGAAAAGAACCCAACATCAACCAGTAACAGCAGTGTCGCTGAATATTCATTAAATGAACAGTCTGCTTCCTTTCTGCTGCTCAGCAATAAATCTGGGAATAGGGAATGCCATTTTTTTGTGAAAAGAATTTCTTTCTCATATGTTTTGGAAAAAAGCTTAGGAGCAATTTTAAATGGGTATAGAATGCCAATAAGCTTGTGGACCCTCTCAGATTCTGTTTATGACTGCTGTTACATTCTTTAGTACTTCCTCTCATATTCTGACGAATATAAGGCATTGACTGAAAGAAAATGTAAAAAGGCAATAACAACTCGCACTTGGTAATAATTTTAATTGGACAGTGAAACAAGGGGAAGAGAGTGATTTGGGTTGACAGTAAAAGAAGATACAGACTGGAGAAGTGGTGGAAGCAGGTGTATACAAAAGGGGCAAAGCACACAAAATGCTGGAGGGACTCGGCTGGTCAGTCAGCATCTATGGAGGGGAATATTTCTGGCCAAGACCCTTCATCAGAACTGGAATGGAAGGGGGTAGGGAGCCAGAATAAGAAGAGGGGGTTGGAGGAGAAGTCATGGCAGGTGATAGGTGAAAATAGATGGGGGGGGGGGAGCATGAAGAGGTAAAGAGCTGAAAAAGACCAACAGATGGCCAGCACTAAAGGAATTAGTTAAAAATTTATGTTAGTCTGCTTGCCCTCCAAATACAAGAACATGAGAAGTAGGAGTAGGGAGGCCATGTCAAATTTTGATTCATGCTTGGTCCATCCTCAGTTGAAGTATCACGCTTACTCCAGGTTACTTCATTAGAGAAAACACGTGAAGGCATTAGAAAGGGTGCAGGGAAGATTTGGAAGTATAGTTTCTGGGATGAGGTTCTACAATAGCAAGACAGATTGGAGAGGCTGCATCTATTTACTTTAAAGAAGCAGATGAGGTTTGAAAGAAATGGATAAAATGATTTGAAGAAGGGATTGGAGAGATTTCCCATTGGTGAAAGAACTGGGGGTTGCAAGTATACAGGGAAGATAATTTATGCAACATGAGCATAAACAATTTTGTGCCTCAGTGTACTGTAGCCTTTCTGAGATTCAATGAGATGTCTCTTCTACCATTTGGTAAGAGTGTGGCTGATTTTGTACCACTTTACTGCCAAACCCAACAGTAACTGACCTCCACACTTGCACCCCCCCATTCCACTTTCACGCGTTAAAAATCTGTCAATCCGAAATAGCTATGTATCCACATGTTCTTCAAACATTTTTATACACTGTCCACCTGGAAAGTGAAATTGGGAATATTAAGGGTGCTGGATGGATTGTCAATCAAGTGAGCTCCCTTATCCACATAGCAAGCTATACAAGAATATTGCAAACTCTACCTTCATTGTCAGACATAAGGTAGCACACCTATTAAATTCAGGGGCAGCACACAATCTGTTGAAGGAACTCAGAGAGTCGAGCAGCATCTGCAGGGGGAGAGGAGTTGTCAGTGTTTTGAGTCAAAACGCTGCATTAGGTCCTGTTGCTTGACTCGCTAAGTTTCTCCAGCAGATCGCTTAATGCTTCAAATTCCAGCACCTGCAATCCCTTGTATCTCCTGAGAACTATCACATTGGTCCTTTGAGCATTTTAGCTGTAGTCTCTCTGCACTGCAAAAATAGAAAGGAATAATGCTTGAGTCTAAAGGATCAGGTGCCCAAAGCAGTAAGGCCAAATACTGCCAGTACATTCACAGAACTGGATGAACTTTCCAGAAAACAGGAGGAAGTTTGCAGGCAAATGCTTACAAGTGATCCCAGGGAGAAATATAGTTGAGAAGCAGATGACAGAAGGTGCAGTTGAATGCTAGGTTTTGAACTTTAATCTAAGATACTGATGCAACAAGGAATTAATACAAAAAATGTCTGAGAAAAATAAAATCTAGATTTCTTATGTGTGAAAGTGTATTTCAGTGCTTACATGGAAAGTCATTACGTGAAAGTATGTGCTTTATATGGGTTTGTTGACTTGTTGATTGTGTTCAGTATCAGTCACTGGTTTCCATTCAGAGATTCTGAGATGAAACACAACTCCTTGTCTATGTGTGGAAGTATTAAGTTCTGAATGCCTAGGCTTTTATAAACGCTTTTTGAGACTTTTGAGTCACATTTTCGATTGAAAGTGGATGATTGCTGCATGAATTAATGTGTTAGTTATACAGAGATATGTGGTCATTCTGCAGCCTTGTCTAAGTTCTATTATCTAGTTGTAAAACAATTGCATTAGGATTAGAAGTTGCTCTTGCTTCAGACTGTTTCAAGTTATAAAAAGGAATGAGTGACATGCGATGTCCTCCAGTTATAGGTACTTCTCCTTGAAGAAACCCCCAGCCACTGGAAGAAAAAAATACCAGCTTGTTGTAAATTAGCAGGTTTGTTTACAAGTATGCGCCTTTGTCTTTTCATGCATTTTTTCCTTGTTGTGTCTTGTTTTATAAGTGAAAAAGTATTGATCTTACTGCTGGAAGGAATGAGAATCTGAAGTCTATGGCAATACATGGTTATGATTATGATTAGTGGATATACTCAATGCAACTCACTAACAGATAGGAGATGCCCAGATCTTTAAAAATTGGCAACTACAAAGTTAGAATTTCATTTTGAGAAAAGCTTGAGGGCTACTGGTATGTACTCTCAAATGCTGTCTGTCTCAACTCTGAGGATGTTTTCTTTCTTAAGGAGCAATGATATAGGTTTTGGTTTCTACCAGTCTAATCAATTTTGGACTATTATTGTAAACTTCATGTGAACATTAAACATTGAAGAGCAATGTAAGAATTGACATTATTGAACTATTACCATTATACCATGGGTTAAATGATCCTTCCCACTGACAGCACACTGTTTAATTTTAGATGGGTATTTCCCTGCAGTGACAAATTAACCTTCAGACTCATAACCAGTGTCTCCCTGGATTCTGTTCCTCTCTTTATTACTTTGACAAGTGATAATAGCCTTTCAAATGTAAGGAGGGTAGCAAATGATCCAGCAGATTTAAGAATTTGAAACATTTCTGCAAATGTTATGAGACAGCATACTGACAGATAGAACATGGGATTTTTGCCTGTCTGAAATCTGGGTTTAACACGGTCATAGCTGATTCACAATAAACAAGTGGAAATTTGCTCGATGTCTAAGAAGATGATCAGATTAAGAATTTAGGGAATCATGCAGTGGGAGTGCAGACCACAGTGGAAAACGTCACTGATGAACTTTATTTCTGTTACTTCTGCCACAAACATGTTGCAACTCATGAACCTTTAAACATTATCTGTATTGTGTACGGTTCTGGTCACCGAATTATAGGAAAGATATCAACAAAATAGAGAGAGCACAGAGAAGATTTACTAGAATGTTACCTGGGTTTCAGCACTTAAATTACAGGGAAAGGTTGAACAAGTTAGGTCTTTATTCTTTGGAGCGCAGAAGGTTGAGGGGGGACTTGATAGAGGTATTTAAAATAATGAGGGGGATAGATCGAGTTGATGTGGATAGGCTTTTTCCATTGAGAGTAGGGGAGATTCAAACAAGAGGACATGAGTTGAGACCCAGGGGGCAAAAGTTTAAGGGCAACACGAGGGGGAATTTCTTTACTCAGAGAGTGGTAGCTGTGTGGAACGAGCTTCCAGTAGAAGTGGTAGAGGCAGGTTTGATATTGTCATTTAAAGTAAAATTGGATAGGTGTATGGACAGGAAAGGAATTGAGGGTTATGGGCTGAGTGCAGGTCAGTGGGACTAGGTGAGAGTAAGCGCTTGGCATGGACTAGAAGGGCCGAGATGGCCTGTTTCCGTGCTGTAATTGTTATATGGTTATATTATGACTATTGACTAATGTTAGTAATTTGGCTTTGCTACCAAATCTATATGTGTGGAATCATTTAATCAAAAGCACATTTACATTTGCATACTGAAGTGCAGAAACTCTTGGCTGACAGTGGCAATGTGTAGGGGTTTTATCTGGGGGGAAAGGTTTGAATGCCTTAACTTGAAAGTAGCAAGCAGGTGAAGACAACTTCGATCACTGACGACCCCCAGCTCCTAGCACTTGCCTTCTTGTCATTGCTACCATCAAAGATGAGGTGCAAGAGCCTGAAGTCGCACACTTAACATTTCAGGAATAACTTCTTCTCTTCCTCCGCCATCAGATTTCTGAATGGACAATGAACCCATGAATACGTTCTCAAAATTTTTTCTTTATTCGCTCTTGGTTTGCACTATTTATTTATTTTTCATATATATACTTCTAATTGCAATTTATAGATTTTATTACTATGTACTGCAATGTACAGCTGCTGCAAAATAACAAATTTAACAACAGATGTTGGTAACATTAAACCTGATTTTGATTCTGTTTCAATGGATCTATATTTGGATAAAGGAGCCCAATCATCTGCCTTGTTGTTAATCACAAAGTCACATTCCCATAGAGGCTATAAATGGATGTCATTAAGCTGGAAAGATTGCAGAAACGATTTACAAGAATGTTGCTGGGACTTGAGGGGTTTCAGAAAAGAGGGAGGTTGAACAATTTGAGACTATTTCACTGGAGCATAGGAGAATTGAGAGGGTGATTTTGTAAAGGTGTATAAAATTATGAGGGGCTTAAGTAGGCTGAATACAGCCAATCTTTTTCCCAGGGACGGGGAATCAAGATCTTGAGGACATAGGTAAAAGGGGAGAAATTTAATAGGAACTGAGAGGCAACTTCTTCATGCAGTAGGTGGTCAGTCTATGGAATGAGCTGTCAGAGGAGGTGGTTGAGGCAGATACATTAACAACATTTAAAAGGTGCTTGGACACTTAGAGGAACTGGAGAAGTTTAGAGCAACATGGAGCAAGCACAGGCTATTGCATCTAACTGAGATGGCATTCTTGGTCAGCATCAACCAAATGGGCTGAAGGTCCTGCTTTCAGGCTTGTATGATACTATAACTCTATGTACCTATGACCTTGAGGATTGGAAGGACAAACGAGAGAAAAGGACCGAGATGTTAACTGACTGAGATTTAATAGAGGTTACAGAGGTTAACCTCTATTAACTACCCTGTCTTATCCCACACCTACCTCACCCCATCAACACATTCCACCATTAGCCTTCCTATGTGCTTGTATTTCTCATCCCACCTTTAACTGTTACCCAGTTTTATAATTCCAGCACTAGGAAGGCAAATAATATCTTCAAGCTTTGTCAAAGACGACAATGCAACCAAAGGCCTTAAGCTAAAAAGCATGAAGCCGCTGATCAAAAGAATAAAACATGAGTCTAATTTTTGTGGACAAAGTAATTGCTAAAATCCTTGAATTTATTCTGAAAAGTGCATCAAAGAGAATGCTAGGCATGTTAAGTCTGAAATAGCTTCCTTGAATGCACCTTAATCAAGATTCAAGATTATTAATGTCATTTCCAGTACACATCAATAAAGGAGAACAAAATTCTCTGGATCCGATGCAGCACAAATTAAAGCCAATGAGATAAGGGTAAGATAAAAATTTATTCATCCCGAAGGAAATTGTGGTTACAAGGTTGTTCCGTCAGAACTATATATTCAAAATACAAAATGCAAGCATTGAGGTAGGAAAAGAATATAAAATCCACTTTAAAAGGCAGTAGAGCAAAATACAGGTGTGCAGTGAAACCGTATACTTATGTATTTAAGGACGAGGAGTTGTAGAGTCTTAGTGGCATTCAATGGTACACTTTGGTGGTGCACAAGAGCACAATAATAAAAAAAGCACAGTAAATATAATTGCATAAGATGACTTATATATGTAGATTGTATGTCCATAAAGTGACGCTAAGCACGGGAGTGTCTGTATGTCTGACAGGAAGTGATAAAGTAGTGGTGGGGGGGATATGGAGAGGTGGGTAAGTGGGTGGAGGTGCTGATCAGCCTTGCTGCTTGGGGAAACCAACTTTTTGAGTGTGGTGTTTCCGGCGTGGATGCTATGTAGCCTCCTCCCTATGTGAGTGGGGTCAACAATCCATGAGCCAGGTGAATGAGATCATTCATGATGTTACGGACCCTTTCCTGGCGCTTTTCTCTATAAAGGTCGTTGATGGTAGGTAGGCTGGTGTCAGCAATGGGCAACTTAGACTACGCTGTAGAGCGTTCCTGTTCACCACAGTGCATTTTCCATGCCGTGTTGTGATGCAGCGTGTCAGGAAGCTGCCTTCTGAGTATCTGTAGTAGGACCTGAGTATCTTATCTATAATTTCTCCTTCTATTGTCCTCTAACCTTTTTGATATTCATACTTTTGGATGACAGTTTGTAATTACAACTGAATGTCTTGAGACATACAACCCAGTAAGTTGGCTGAATTCCAGATATAAACACTAATTTGTTCATATCTCAGCTATTTAATTTTGATCTAATTCATAACAAGGAAAATGCATTTGTTAAATTCCCAGTCATTATTCCTACTTGTGTCATGTTGCCAAATTCCCTACATTAATGAGCCTGTCATTAACTTACCATTACTACTCTGAAAGTATTTCACTAAGTCATACAAATTATATGAAATAACCAGACTATGAATAAAAGGTCCCAGTTGTTGGTCTCAGAAATGTGAGTGCTGTGTTCTGTCACTAGTTCCTTTATTCTTGCCCCTTGACCAGAATGCTGCAAGCATTGGTAAATGGTTTTGCGAACTGGAGGATGGTAGAGGACTTAATGTATGTATTATGAATATGTACGCCTGAGGTCTATCCCCACTCATTACACTTACAATAGACCAGTAATATGATTATTCGCTGCTGTGCAGACTCAGGATTTTAGCAAATGATGGCAAAATAGAATCCTTTGATCTAGAGCAAAATAGTTCCTTCATTTGATGTTGAGATTATAATAAGCTGACACCAGAATTCCCTTTCTGACTCTGTGCTTCTCCTTGCTAAGAGCAAAATGCTGCATTATCCTGTTAATCGCGCTGAAGGTCAATCTGTCAATGACTCTATTCAAAATAATTTCCCGTAAATCACTAGCTTACCTCCCTGAAAGCAGTTCCAGTCCTAAAAGAAGTCCACTATTAACTTTTTCGGTTTAGCTGCACTCAACGCGAGAGATCGCTCGTTGGTGAGACAGCACGAAGTTTGAAAAGAGGTGTGGGTGATTTTCAGCCCTCTTCCAGCAGGCTGCAAACAGTGCGGGACAAGTAAAAAGAAAGGGGGTGTAAGTGGAGCAGACGTTGTTAGAATGAGGCAATGATAGAGCGGTCTGGCTTTGGCTTAACAGGCTTGGGAAGCAGGCAGATATTCTAAGTAAGTTTCTGGTAAGTTTTTTTTCAATGTACATATATAGCTAGTGCACTGAGAATAGGTCCAAAGGTGGAGAGATGTTCTTTGTGTGAGATATGGAAACACTGGGAGACCTCCAATCTCTCTGATAACTCTATCTGCATGAAGCGCATCGAGCTGCAGCTCCTTGGAGACTATATTAAGGAACTGGAGTTGAACTTCGTTGGCCTTTGGCTCAAACAGGAAAATGAGGAGGTGATAGATCGGAGGTTCAGGGAGGTAATCACCTTTAAACTGCAGGAGGCAGGTACTGGGTGACTGTCAGGAGAGGGAACGGGAATATGCAGTCAGTGCAGAGTACCCCTGTGGCCATTCCCCTCAGTAATAAATATACTCCTTTGGATAATTCTGGGGGGGGGAGGGAAACAACCTACCATGGGGAAGCAGCAGCGACTAGGTCTCTGGCATTGAGTCTGGCTCTGCAGCTCAGGAGGGAAGGGGGTAGAAGAGGAGTACAGTGGTGATAGGAAATTCCATAATTAGACAAGCAGAAAGCAGATTCTGTGGACATGAAAGAGGCACCCCAGTAGTATACATGAGGAAATCTGCAGATGCTGGAAATTCAAGCAACACACACAAAATCCTGGGGGAATGCAGCAGGCCAGGCAGCGACTATTGGAAGAAGTAATGTCAACGTTTCAGTCCTGACAAAGGGTCTCGGCCCGAAACATCGACATTGCTTCTTCCTATAGATGCTGCCTGGCCTGCTGCGTTCCACCAGCATTTTATGTGTGTTACCCCAGTAGTATGTTGCCTCCCAGGTGCCAGGGTCAGGGATGTCTCAGATTGGCTCCATGGCATTCTAAGGTTGAACAGCCAGTAGCTGTGGTACATATTGATGCCAATGACATAGGCAGGTAAAGGGAGAAGCTCCTGAAGAGAGAATATAGGGATTTAGGCATAAAGATGAAAAGCAGGACTTCCGGGGTAGGATTTCTGCCGGTTCCACATGCTCTAGTGAGAGCAAGAATAGGGTGATTTGGCATATGAATGTGTAGCTGAAGAATTGGTGCGGGGGTTTCAGATCTCTGGATCATTACGATCTCATCTGAGGAAGGTATGACAAAATGAATGGATTACACCTGAACCCAAGGGGGACCTTGTGGACCAGTTTGTTATAACTGTTGGGGGAGTGTTTAAACTAATTTGGCAGGGGAATAGAAAGCAGAGTGATAGGCTGAGGATGGGGCATTTGGTATACAGTTAGATGCAGTGTGTAGTGAGACTGAAATGATAGGCAAAGTTGAAGTCAATAGGATGAGTTAAGGTGTAACAGGGGGTCAGAAACAAAAAGGATGATAAAGACAGTACTGAAGGTGTTACCTTTGAATGCACACAGTATATGGAATAAGGTAAGTTATCTTGTAACACAGTTAGAAAATGGGAGTATTGTGGATGTCTCTGAGTCATGTCTAAAAGATGATCATAGTTGGAAGCTTAACATCCAAGGATACACTTTGTAAGCAGGGGAATAGGATGGCTCTGTTGGTAAAAAATTAAACCCAAGACCATAGGAAGAGGTGACATTGGATCAGAAGATGTAAAATCCTTGTGTGTAGAGTTAAGAAACTGCAAAGGTAAAAAGACCCTGATGGGAATTATATCCAGACCTTCAAACTGTAGCCAGGATGTTTGAAAGCTCAAGGTTCAAAGTAAATTTATTTTCAAAGTACATAATTCACCATATACAACCATGAGATTTATTTTCTTGCAGGCACTCAATAAATTGATAATAAAATAATAACCATAATGGAATCGATGAAAGACCGTAACAACTTTGCTGCTCAACCAGTGTGCAAAGGACAAAAAAACTGTGCAAATTTAAAAAGAAAAATACAATAATAATAATAATAATAATAAACTAATAAGCAATAAATATTCAGAACATGAGATGAAGAGTCCTAGAAAGTGAGTCCGTAAGTTGAGGGGACATTTCAATGATATACAAGTGACATTGAGTGAAGTTATCCCATTTGTTTCAAGAGCCTGATGTTTCAGGGGTAATAACTGTCACTGAACCTGGTGGTGTGAGCCCTATATAAATAGAAGAGAGCATGTCCTGGGTGGTGGGGGTCACTGGAGATGGATGCTGCTTTCCTGTGACAACATTTTGTGTAGATGTGCTCAAAAGCAGGGCGGGATTTGCCTGTGATGGACTGGGCCGTATCCACTACTTTATATAGGATGTTCCGTTCTAGGCCATTGGTGTCACCTTACCAGTCTGTGATGCAGCCAGTCAAAATCTCTCCACCACACATCTATAGAAACTTGGCAGAGTTTTAGATGCCATGCTGAGTCTTTGCAAGCTCCTAAGGATGTAGAAGCACTGCTGTGCTTTCTTTGTATTTGCACTACGTGCTGGGCCCAGGACAGGTCCTCTGGATTGATAACGCTGAGGAATTCAAAGTTGCTGACCTTCCCCACCTCTGATCCTCGAATGATCCTCATGGACTTCTGGTCTCCTCCTTCAGAAGTCAATAATAACCTCCTTGGTCTTGCTGACATTGAGTAAGAGGTTGTTGTTTTGGGATGACTCGGCCAGATTTTCAATCTCCTTCCTGGATGCCAGCTATTAATTACAACAGGAGATAAAAAGGTATGTAAAAAAAAAGGCAATTTTGGGGGATATCAATATGCAGGTAGATTGGGAAAATGAGGTTAGTGCTGGATGCCAAGAGAGGGAATTTGTAGAACGTCCATAAGATGGATTTACAGAACAACTTGTGGTTGAGCCCACTAGGAGAACGGCAATTCTGGATTGGAGTTATGTAATGATCCGGATTTGATAAGGCAGCTTAAGGTGAAGGAACCCTTAGGAAGCAGAGATCATAATATAATTGAATTCACATTACATTTGGAGAGGGTAAACTAGCCAATAATATAAAAGAGGATACCAAAAGATCTTTTTTAGACATAAAAAGAGTAAAATATAGACAAGAGTGGATCTTGGATTGGTGGAAAATGACACTGAAGAGATAGTAATGGTGGACAAAGAAATGGCAAATGAACTTAATAAGGATTTTGCTTCTGTCCTCACTGTGAAAGACACGAGCATTATGCCAGAAATTCAAGAGTGTCAGGGGCAGAAGTAAGCGTAATTGCTATTATTAAGGAGAAGATGATTGGGATAGTGAAAGGTCTGAAGGTAGATAGTCACCTCAACCAGATGGACTACAGCCGAGGGTTCTGAAAGAGGTAGCTGAAGAGAATGTGGGGGAATTGGTAATGATCTTTCATGAATCATTAGATTCTGGCATGGTTCCGGAGGACTAGAAAATTACAAATGTCATTCGACTCTTTAAAAAGGGAGGGAGGCTGAAGAAAGGAAATTAAAAGCCTGTTGGCCTGACTTCAGTAGTTGGGAAATAGTTGGTGTCCATCCTTAAGGATAAGGTTCTGAGGCATTTGGAAGCTCGTGATAAAGTAGGTCAAAATCAGCATGCTTTCCTTCCAGGGAAATCTTGCTTAAGAAATCTGTTTTAATTCTTTGAGGAAATAATAGGCAGGATAAAAAAAATAGAGTCACTGGATGTTGTTTACTTGGATTTTCAGAAGGCCTTTGACAAGGTTACACACATGAGGCTACTTAGCAAGATAAGAACCCATGGTATTATAAGAAAGGTACTAGCATGGACAGAAGATTGGCTGACTGGCAGGAGGCAAAGAATAGGAATAAAGGGGCTTATTCTGGTTGGGTGTCGGTGACCAGTGATGTTCAATCCAATGATTTGGATGACAGAAGTGATGGATTTGTGGCCAAGGTGGCAAATGATACAAAGATGGGGGAGGAGAAAGCAACGTTGAGGAAACGGGATCTGCAGAAGGACTTAGGCAGATTTGGAGAATGAGCAAAGAACTGCCAATGGAATATAGTGTCAGGAAGTATTTGTTCATGCAGATTGGTAGAGGGTTAAAGACCTTGCAACACACACAAAATGCTGGAGGAACTCAGCAGGCCAGGCAGCATCTATGGAAAAAAATATAGTCAACGTTTCAGGCCAAAACCCTTCGGCGGGACACAAAGTTTCAGCCCAAAATGTCGACTGTACTTTTCTCCATAGATGCTGCCTGGCCTGCTGAGTTTCTCCAGTACGTTGTATGTGTTGCTTGGATCTGCAGCTTTTCTCTTGTTTGTGAATAAAGGCACCAGTCTATTTTCTAAACAGGGAGAAAAGTGAAAAATCAGAGGAGCAAGTGAACTTGGGAGCCCTTGTGCAGGATTCCTTAAAGGTTAACTTGCAGGTAGAGTCACTGCAAATGCAATGTTCGCATTTATTTCAAGAGACTAGAATATAAAAGCAAGGATGTCATGCTGAGGTTTTATAGGGGATTGGTCAGTCTTCATTTGGAGTATTGCGAGCAGTTTTGGGCCTCCTATCTAAGAAAAATGTGCTGGCATTGGAAAGGGTCCAGAGGAGGTTCATGAGAATGATTCCAGGAATGAAAGAGTTAATGTATGAGGAGCGTTTGATGGCTCTGGGCCTGTACTCACTGAAATTTAGAAGAATGAGGGTGGATCTCATTGAAACCTATCAAATATTGAAAGGCCTAGATAGAGTGGGTGTGGAGAGAATATTGTCTATTGTGGGAGAGTCTGGGACCAGAGGGCACAGCCTCAGATTAGAGGAACATCCATTTAGAATAGAGATGAAGAGGAATTTCTTCAGCCAGAGGGTGGTGAATCTGTGAAATTCATTGCCCCAGATGGCTGTGGAAAAGGCCAAGTCATTAAATATATTTAAAGCAGACGTCAGCAGGTTCTTGAGAGGTCAGTGCATCAAAGTTTACAGGAAAAAGGCAGGAGAATGGGATGAGAGGGATAATAAATCAGCCATGATGGAATGGCAGAGCAGACTTGATGGGCCAAGTGGCCTAGTTCTGCTCCTGTCTTATGGTTTTATGTTATTTAAGTAAGAGATTGATAGGTTCCTGGTTGGTAAGTGACTATGGTGACAGTATCGCTCCCCAATTGTGATAACACAAATAATGAAGAAAAGTGATTTTAGAAGTTAAAAAATAATTAACTGTGCCGTATTTAAGCATCTGCTTTTTCTCCTGAGGTTTGTAGTCAGATCAATTTTCAATTTTTAGTTATTTCACTATAATTCAGAAGGGATGGTTGCCTTCTATGAAACAGAGTAACTTTCCAAAGCCTTGAGACATAAATAATAAAGACAATTCAGCCTATGTTAGTTAATTTGTTCCTACAAATGGTACATTGATATCTAGTGCAGAGTAGCAATGATGAATCAACACATGCATCCCAGCATCAAGTTACAGCACATGAAAGACAAGCTGTGCAAGCATCTGTCAGATGGGAAGCATATTAAACTCTTCACCCTTGGAAACAGTTACCAATAAACCTTCAAAACAGCATTACAAATATTACTAACCTTAAAAAAATTGTTCTAGGGAAAGAGTGTCCCTTAGCATATAAAAAAAGTTTGAAACATTAACCTTTTCTTTGCTCACATTTAGAAAAATGTGGACTAGCACAGCCAGCACAGGGCAGGTCATGTCTTTCAAACTTGTCGAGTTTTTTGAAGAGGTGACCAAGGCAATTGTTGAAGGGTGGGGAGGGGGTGCAGAAGATATTGTCTACATGGACCTTAGTGAAGTGTTTGACAAGGTTGCTCATGGAAGGCTGATCAGGAAAATTAAAATGTATTAGATCCACAGTGTTTGGATTCAGAATCTGCTTGCCCATAGTGATGGAGAGAGAGGCGCTACACCAGCTGGAGCTGGCTGGCGACTGATGGTCCACTGTGATGAGTGCTGAGACCTCGGCTGTTTAGAGTGTCTGCTTTGGAAGTATTGTGGCTGTCGTACAAATGCCTGCGTCTACCTAATGTTAACCAACCAAATGTAACTTGGACTTTAGTACGAGGGTTTTTGGCTAGGGACAAGATACTTAGGCAAGGGTTGGTAACCAGGTTTGCAGACACAAATATTGGTGGCATTGCAAACATTGAAGAAGGTCATCAAAGGATACAAAAGGACATAGATCAGTTACTGTTGCAGGCTGAGAAATGGCACAGAATATAGAATAGTACTGCACACGAACAGGCCCTTTAACCCACAATGTCTGCACCAAAGACAATGCCAGATTAAACTAAATCTCTTCTGCCCATTCATGCCCCATATACCTCCATTCCCTGCATATTCGTGTGTCTGTCTAATGCCACTTTTGTACCTGCTGGCACCCATTCCAGGTATTCAGCACTCTCTGTGCAAAAAAACTTTCCCTCAACCACGAGGAATTCTGCAGATGCTGGAAATCCAAAGCAACAAACACAAAATGGAGGAGCACAGCAGGCCAGACAGTATCTATGAAAAAGAGTAAACAGTCAATGTTTCTGGCTGAGACCCTTCATCAGGACTGCAAAGAAAAAAAGAGAAATCGGAGTAAGAAGATGGGTCGATGGAAGAAACACAAGTTGTTAGGTGATAGGTGAAACTGAAGGAGGGGGATGGGTGCTGGGAAGTTGATTGGTGAAAGGGAGAAAGGGCTGGAGGAGGGGGAATCTGATAGGAGAGTATAGAAGACCATGAAAGAAAGGGAAGGAGGAGGAGCACCGGATTGAGGTGATGTAAGGAGATAAGGTGAGGGGGGGGGGGGGAAACAAGAATGGAGAATGGTGAAGGTGGGGCAGGCAATTACCAGAAGTTCGAGAAATCAGTATTCATGCCATCAGGTCGGAGGCTAGCCGGACAGAATATAAGGTGTTGCTCCTCCATCCTGTGCATGGCCTCATTGTGGCAGTAGAGGAGGCCATGGACTTACATCTCAGAATGGGATGTGGAATTGAAATAGATGGCTACCGGGAGATTCCGTTTTCTCTGGCAGATTGAGGAAGGTGCTCAGCTTGGCGGTCCCCCAATCTACACCGGGTCTCTCCAACACCCCAGCAGCTGTGGATGCAGTAGATGACCCCAACAGTTTTTTAAATCTTGTTTATAAAGCAGATGGGGGTTTAATTCAGGAAGGTAAGAGGTGTCTCATTTTGGAAGATCAAATGTAAGGGGAACATTTACATTTAATGGGAGAAACCTTAACAGCATTGAAAGATCTTGGGATCCAAGTCCATACCTCCCTGAAAATAGCAATGCAAGTAGATGGAGTGGTAAAGCAGGCAAATAGCATGATTGCCTTTATCATTAAGGTTTAGAGTTTGAGTCAGAAAATCAAGTTGCAGTTGTATAAAACTTTTGCTAGGCCACACTTGCAGTATTGCATGCAATTCTGGCTGCTCATTAACAGGAAAGCTGTGGAAGGATGCCCATCACTCAAAACCTGCTCTCCTTTCACTGCTGCCATCAGGAGAAGGTGCAGGAACCTCAGAACTCACAGCACCAGGTTCAAGAACAGTTATTACCCCTCAACAATCAGGCTCTTGAACCAGAGGGATTCATTCAACATCACTCACCCCATCGCTAAACTGATCAAGGACACTCACGTTCTCAATCTTTATTGCTTATTTCTCTCTCTCTGTCTCTCTCTAACTCTCTCTCTTCCCCCCCCTCTCTTTATTTATCTATCTATCTATTTATTTATTTATTTATTTATTTTCTTCTGTATTTGCATAGTTTGTTGTTCTTTATTTATCCTGTCCTGTTGGGTACTGTCTTTCATTGATTCTTTTGTGTTTCTAAGGTTTACTGTGGATGCCTGCAAGAAAATGAATCTCTGGCTTGTATACGGTGACATATATGTACTTTGATAATAAATTTACTCTGAACTTTAAAAGAGTTAATGTATGAGGAGCTTTTGATGGCTCTGTGCCTGTTCACACTGGAGTACTGAAGATTGAGGGGCGATCTTATGGAAACCTATTGAATATTGACAGGCCTAGATAATGTGGGTGTGAGGAGGATGTTTCCTATAATGGAGGAGTTTAGGACCAAAGGGCAGAGCCTCATAATAGAGGGAAGTCCCTTTGGAAAAGCGATGAGCAAGAGTTTCTTTAGCTAGAGGGTAGTAAATTTGTGGAATTCGTTGCCATAGGTGGCTGTGTAGGCCAAGTCATTGGGTATATTTAAAGTGGAAGTTGATAGGTTATTGATTAGTCAAGGCTTCAAAGGTTTAAGGGAGGAGCAGGAGAACGACGTTGAGAAGGATAATAAATAAGCCACTTGGAATGGTGGAGCAGAGCTGACAGCCCGAAAGGCCTAATTCTGCTCCTATGTCTTATAGTCTAAATGCCCCTCCTCCACTTTCACAGTTCATGGACCAGAGGTCCCCAAGATTCACCAGCTGCATTTCTTCAGGGAAGCTTTGAGCACATTCTTTAATCTTTTCCTCACTAGGCCTGGTAATCTCTTATCAAGTTGAGATTGGAGTGTCAGTTTTGGAAGTCTTGTGCCTGTCATATGAATGCCTGCGCCTGCCTAATATTAACCAACTGAATGTAACTTGGACCACAAAGCAGGGTTTTTTGGCAGGAGAAAGGATATTTGTACTCCCACTGAATTTAGATGATTTTGGAGCAACAATGGTGGCATTTTCCAGTACATTGAGATGCCTGCTGTAGGTCTCTGAAGTAACATATAGTTCACTTATGCTTGTATATCATAATCCTTAACTAATTATCCTTAACAACTGTTTCATTGACCAATTAACCACTTTGAAATACTTTCAGCTCATGACATGCAAAATAAATGCAAATATATATTTACTTTCCAATGGCTAACGAATTTTCTGTCACTAAATTATGCCTTCTTTTCCTGGAAAACTACAGTAATAATAGAAACATCTTCCTTGGAAATCTTCAACTCATGCTAACTGCCAGTATAAACCACAATGACTATTTTTTACATTTGCAAAAGACTTGTTGAGCAGTTTTTACAGCCTCAAAATAATCCCACTGCTGCTATGATCAGCAAATACAGCTTGCACTGATTTAGCCCCTTGGATATAATAATGCATCCTAGGGTATTTCATAAGAGTGCTAAAGTTTGGCACCAAGCTATGTAACGATATACTATAATGGGTGGCAATAGCTTGGAAAAAGATATAAACATTTATGAGTGATTTAAAGAAAAATAACCAGAGTTAAGGATGACGTTTCGGGTGGAACTCCAAATAATAGAATCTGGGCAGTGGGCCACACAGCCATCTTTGGTGGAACTATTAAAATCTATGATGCACTAGAGATCAGAATTAAATCAGAACAGAGTCCTTTGAGAGCTGTAGGTCTGGAAGAAATTATAGAGATGGCAATGGACTGGATTACTAAGAGGTTTGCAAACAAGACTGAGAACTTTAAAAACTATGGCAATGTTTAACTGAGAGCTAGTGTAAGCCAATTGGCATGTGGTCATTGAAAGAGAGGTAGAAAAAGGGATGGTAATTTGCAAGGGCAGTGGGGGTTGCATGTGAATTTATTGCAGAGAGTGACAACAAATACAATTTTCAATGAGTGCAGACAGTGCCTGAGGACAGAGTCACACACACACGCACACAAATGGTTACAGACTAATATGTTGGAGTGATAGTTAAATAAACATAATTTTGCAATAAAGATGCAGAACAAAATAATTCCTCACAGTTATGACTGCATTATTTTCTTACTGGTTTCAATGAATTATTGGCACCTCTAATGTTTTCTTCTGGCTTTTTCTGCTACTCTGCGCTCCTCTGAACACTGATATTTTCAGAATAACAAATAATTTAGGAACTTAAGAAGCAGGAGCATTGGCCAGTCAGTTGCTCTTATCTGCTCCATGTTTTAATAAGATCACGCTGACCCGGTCTTCGTCCATTGTGCTCTCCCCATGTTTCTTTGACCTCCGTGTTGTTTAACTCTCTGTCAATTTCTGTCTTGAACATATTCAATGACTCCGGCTCCACAGCTTTCTGGGGTAAAGAATTCAAATGATTCACAATCCTTCCTAAGGAGTCGACCCCTTATTCTGAAATCATGCCTTTCAGATCCAGATACCCCCAATGCATGAGCCAACTGAGCAATAACCTGTCAATTCCTCTGAAAAACACACACAAATAAGATCTTATTTCAGTCTCCTTTACTCCAATGCAGTAAGTCCATCTTAATTGGTCTCGCTCATGCATCAATCCCTTGATCCAGGAATCAACAAAGTAAGCCTTTTCTAAATACGCACATCTTGGCTTAAATCCAGAGACCAAAACTGTGTGTGATACTCTAAATGCTGTCTGGCCAATGTCCTGTGTAGATGCATGAAAACTTCCATGTTTTTCTGTTCTATTGCCCCTTGCAATAAAGGCCAATTGCTTCCAAGTTGCTTGCTGTAGCTGTCTTCTAACCATTTGTGCTTTATGGACTAGGACCTTGGACCCCTTACTGAATGACAATCTGAAAATCACCCATTTTTACCTTCAGAGAATTGGTTACTCCTCTACCTTTGTCGATACGTTACTGCCAGTACCCTGTGTCCAAAAGCACTACATCTATTGATGAGGGGTTTCTGTTGGGTCATTATGAATAAAATCCACCCCATATGTTACATTCTCATAGCAAACTTATCAAACACAACTTCCCTTTCATAAAACCATGTTGACTCTGCTTGACTGGCATGCTATTTTCTAATTTCCTACTACTAACTCATTAATAATGGATTTCTGCATTTTCCCACGGACAAACGTTAGGTTAACTGGCCTACAATTTCCTTCCGTCCATCTCCCTCCTTTTCTAAGAGAGCCATAGCATTTATGTTTCACTTCTCTATGAACCCTTCTTAAACCAGTGAGTACAACACATGCGTCCATTGCCTCTGCAGCCATTTCTTAAAGACCCTGAGAGGCAGGTTGTCAGATGCAGGGTCTGGCCAGTTCTCAATATCTTTAGTTTGCCTTGTCCTTTTTTTCTGGTGACAGGGATTATTTTAAGTTCCTCCCTTTCATAGGTCCCTTGATTATTTAATGTCATGGGGATCAGAATCAGAATCAGGTTTATTATCACCGGCATGTGATGTGAAATTTGTTAACTTAGCAGCAGCGGTTCAGAGCAATACATAATCTAGCAGAGAGAGAGAAAAAAATAGTAATAAATAAACAAGTAAATCAATTACGTACATTGAATAAGTTACTTAAAATGTGCAAAAACAGAAATATCGTACATTTAAAAAAGTGAGGTAGTGTCTAAAGCTTCAAAGTCCATTCAGGAATCCAATGGCAGAGGGGAAGAAACTGTTCCTGAATCGCTGAGTGTGTGCCTTCAGGCTTCTGTATCTCCTACCTGATGGTAACAGTCAGAAAAGGACATGCCCTGGGTGCTGGAGGTCTTTAATAATGAACGCTGCCTTTCTGAGACACCACTCCCTGAAGATTTCCTGGGTACCTTGTAGGCTAGTGCCCAAGATGGAGCTGACTAGATTTACAATCTTCTGCAGCTTCTTTCAGTCCTGTGCAGTAGCTCCTCAATACCAGACAGTGATGCAGCCTGTCAGAATGCTCTCCATGGTACAACTATAGAAGTTTTTGAGTGTATTCATTGACATGCCAGATCGCTTCAAACTCCTAATAAAGTATAGCTGCTGTCTTACCTTTTTTGTGATTACATCAATGTGTTGGGACCAGGTTAGATCCTCAGAGATCTTGACACCCAGGAACTTGAAGCTGCTCACTCTCTCCACTTCTGATCCCCCTATGAGGATTGGTATATGTTCCTTCGTCTTACACTTCCTGAAGTCCACAATCAGCTCTTTCATCTTACTGACGTTGAGTGCCAGATTGTTGCATCATTCCACTAGTTGCTATATCTCGATCCTGCATACTTTCTTGTCACCACCTGAGATTCTACCCACAATGGTTGTATTGTCAGCAAATTTGTAGTTGGTATTTGAGCTATGCCTAGCCACGCTGTCATGTGTACATAGAGAATCGAGCAGTGGGCTAAGCACTGGTGTGCCAGTCAGTGTTAATCGTCAGCGACGAGGATATGTTATCACCAATCCGCACAGACTGTGGTCTTCCAGTTAGGAAGTCGAGCATCCAATTTCAGAGGGAGGTACAGAGGCCCAGGTTCTGCAACTTCTCAATCAAGATTGTGGGAATGAATCTTCAGCGACTCTTCTGTGAAAATAATTAATTATCCAAGGTAATTATTTAGAATTTCTTACTTTGCATTTAGAATTGCAATAACAAAGAAGGAACAGCGGCAGCTGTATCTCAGTAGGAGTTTGAGGAGAAATGGTATGTCACCAAAGACTCGCAAATTTCAACAGTGGAGAGCTTTCTGACTGCTTGCATCAGACCTCGTGTAGAAGCTCCAATATGCAGGGTGGTGATGCACCATCAATAACTCTCGGAGACGGGAGGCAAACGATAGGCTTTTATTAGCTGCAAGAGACCACCACACAACATCCTGTAGACTGAGCGAGGAGCAGTGCCTCCAACCGCCTTTATACAGGGGTCTGCGGGAGAAGCCATTGTCAGTGGGAGGAGCCACAGGAGCAGTCAGCGGGGGGGGGGGGGGGCGTGTCCAGACAGGTATATGTAGTTCACCACAGGTGGCAAGAGGCTGCAGAGGGCTGTAGAGCTCTTATGAGCACAACTTGCCCCACCATCAATGACATCTTCAAAAGACAGTGCCTCAGGAAGTCTACTTACCCTGACTAATTTACCAATAATTCTCTTTTGGCAACCAATCAGAAGTTGCACAATTCTCTTTCCTTTTATATACCTGTAGAAGCTCTTACTGACTACTTTATATTACTTGTTAGCTTTATTCCCATACTCTCTTTTTCACCTTATACGATTTTTTAAAAACTTTCTTTCCAGGAAAGTTTCAATCCTCCAGCCCACTACTAATCTTCAAGACACTAGATGCCTTTCCTTTCAATGCGACACCATCCTTAATTTCCTTCGTTAGCCATCGATGGAGCATATCCTAGCAGTATACCCAGAGTAATCATAGCCAATGAACAGGATAAAATCAACAAATGTATTTACACAGCAGGGGCCAGATCCTGCTGGAAAAATCATGGTGTGTTAATCACACATGCTGTTATTAATCAGCCAGAAAATTCAAGGGATTAAAAAATCTGCTTTCTGTGGCAACTTTCCAGAACTGGCTTGGCGATATTTATTCTAGCACTGGTCCCCCTGGCACAAGCAGTCTTGGAGCCCCAGTACTTTTAAGAGTATTTGGATTTATTAATGAATTTCCCATTTCTAGTTAATGTAGGATTGTAACTAAGGGCACAGGCTGTCTAACCATTGGTATTGGTGTAGCTTTATGTTTGCCAAATGCATCAAGATACAATGAACTGCTTTCGTCCTGCATACCCTCCGGACAGATCATGCCATGCATGATTACATCAAGGTGGCAAAAGCAAAAAAAATATACAGAGCAATACACATCCTGCTGATGGAGCTGCAGAATTTACAGCTGCAATTACAGACAAAGTGGAATGCGGATAAAGGAACGTAACCATGTAAGAATATTTTCCGCAACGTCAACAATTTCTGGTCCTGATCTTCAATCTTCATATCTGCAGCTGGTAATTACTTTCAGTCATTTAAGAAACTGCGTGGCTATAATACTTAATTTTCTTCTTATTTTTCCGCACTCTTTCCATACAAGCTTTTTGACTCTGTTTTTATTTAACTTTCTCTCTCTGATTTACCATTCATTAGGATCCAACTTCTAGCTTGCTGGTTAAGGACATGCACCTTTTCGTGTCCCTGGATGCTAAGGTACCACATTGTCATCATAAGCTAACCTTATGTATTTATGTTTATTGTGCTCTTTATGCTTATTGTTTTTATGCTGCATCAGATCTGCAATAATGTTATTTTGTTCTCCTTTACACTTGTGTACTGACCAATGAAAATAAACAACCTTGAATCTTGCAGCTTGAAGATTTTATCTCCGGTAAGTTACCCAACCAATATTTTTCCAGCTAGTTTCAGAAATGCCTTCGTTAACAGCAAATTTCTCAAAATCTCCTTCAAACAGAGAATGTCGCCATGAAGAAGTAAGACAATTATGCACAACATTCCTACAGAATGGCTCCAAGGTGAAGGAATTAAAAGGGCCAGTGGGAAAACCAGGAACCCTAACAGTGAGGAGGAGCCCGTCTCTGCCACCTGTCTTCCCTATATTTCCACGGTTTCTGGAAGGATTGCCAGGATCCTGAAGAAATACCAAATTAATACCATCCACAAGCCCATAAGGAAGCTGAAATTGCAACTTGTGCAGGTCAAAGACAACCTGTGACTGCATGGTGAAGGAAGTCATTGAAATAAAACTACAGGAAAAAGAAGTTTAACAAAGACGAAGGTCTCTCACTCTAAGTAAGAAGTGGAATTTGATTGTAAAGAAGGTGAGAGAGTGGAAACCTGATTGGATGAGGACTAAGCAAGCAGGCGGGACAGGCGATGGGGTATAAATACCACCGGACTAGACTTGCCTAGGCATCATCCCTGATGAAGATGGTAGAGCTTGTCATTGAAATCAATGCCTGTATCCGGCTAGAAGCCCAAGAAGAGTTTAAAGCATTGTGGCGACCCACTTCCTAGCGCACTCGAACTGGCTCACAAATAGCCAGCGCGCCGGCACAAAGGCCAGTCCCAAAAGGGCGCCAGGTCTGCTTCACCAACAAAGGGAAAAGCTTGCACGGGACTGTGAATACGTGCCCCCTACAGCATCCGCGCCCGGGGAGGGCGGGATCAGGGAGGCTTTAAAATGAAGCCGCAAAGTTCGAATAAAATCTTCTTTAACTGCAGTTTACCAACTCCGTGTCGTTATTTCAGCACTGCGTGTAGCACACCGCTACAATTGGTGACCCCGACGGTCCAAACGATATTTGGACTGGAGATGAATGACGCCACATCTGTTCATGCAGTTTTGTTGAAACTGCCAAGCTTCTGGACACTACGACCTCACCTGTGGTTCCAGCAAGCAGAAGCCCAATTCCCCATTCAGCAGATAACCTCAGAGGACACACGTTACTACTACGTGGTGAGCTCCCTCGACCAGGACACAGCGGCCCAGGTTGAGGAGTTCGTACAGTCTCCCCCAGCAGACGGCAAGTACACGGAATTCAAAGCCCTGCTCATAAGGACTTTCGGACTCTCACGGCGCGGGCGGGCTGCCCGCTTACTACACCTGGATGGTTTGGGGGACAGACCTCCATCGGCTTTGATGAATGAGATGCAGTCCCTGGCCGGAGGTCACAAGCCCTCCCTCATGTTTGAGCAGGCATTCCTGGAGCAGCTGCCCGGGGACATACGCCTGCTGCTGTCCGACGCGGATTTCAGCGACCCCCGGAAGGTGGCAGCCCGGGCGGACTTGCTGTGGAACGCCAAGAAGGTGAGTGGGGCGTCTGTCGCACAGATCACCAGGCCACGCTCCCAGCAGCAAACCAGACCCGGCCCAGCCACAGAGCCCGCTAACTCCAGACGCAGGGGTGGGGAGCCCAACGAACAATGGTGCTTCTACCACCAGCGGTGGGGCGCAGAAGCCCGCCGCTGTAGTCCGCCCTGCAAGTTCCCGGCAAACGCCAGGGCCAGCTGCTACTGATGGCTACGGCGGCTGGCCATCGGGATAGCCTCCTGTATGTGTGGGACAAGCAGTCAGGACGCCGTTTTTTGGTCGACACCGGTGCCAAGATCAGCGTCTTACCTCCGACGAGTTACGACACCCGCAACAGAGAACCGGGTCCCCCCCGAGGGCCGTGAATGGCAGAACAGTAAGGACCTATGGCACCCGTACGGTGCGGCTACAGTTCGGCTCCAGTCGGTTCACGTGGGACTTCACACTGGCCGCCGTAACCCAACCGCTTCTGGGTGCGGATTTTTTGCGGGCTCACAGCCTGCTGGTCGACCTGCCGAGGCAGAGGCTGGTCCACACCGAGACCTTTCAGACGTTCTCCCTGGGTGAAGCCTAGTTGCCAGCCCCACACCTAGACTCCATCACGCTGTCCGACAACGACTTCACCAGGGTCCTGGCGGATTTTCGATCAGTTCTGGCACCGCAGTTCACGGCAGCCATGCCCCAACACGGCGTACAGCACCACATCCCAGCCCAGGGACCACCCCTCCACGCCTGTGCTCGAAGGCTTCCCCCGGACAAGCTCCGACTGGCGAAGGAGGAGTTCAAGAGGATGGAGGAATTGGGGATCATATGGCGGTCCGACAGCCCATGGGCCTCCCCCCTGCACATGGTGCCCAAAGCGACAGGGGGCTGGAGACCATGCGGAGACTACCGCAGGCTGAACGAGGCTACAACACCGGACCGCTACCATGTGCCGCACATTCAGGATTTTGCAGCAAACCTGTACGGCGCACGGATCTTCTCCAAGGTAGACCTCATCCGCGGATACCATCAAATCCCGATGCATCCGGACGACGTCCCCAAAACGGCACTCATCACCCCGTTCGGCCTTTTCGAGTTCCTCCGCATGCCGTTCGGCCTGAAGAATGCCGCACAGACGTTCCAGCAGTTAATGGACGCGGTGGGACGTGACCTGGACTTCGCTTTCATCTATTTGGACGACATCCTCATAGCAAGCAGCAGTCGTCAGGAGCATCTGTCCCACCTCCGTCAACTCTACGCCTGACTGAGTGAATACGGTCTAACAATCAACCCGGCCAAATGCCAGTTCGGGCTCGACACCATCGACTTCCTGGGCCACAGGATTACTAAAGACAGGGCAACCCCTCTGCCCGCAAAGGTAGACACAGTCCGCCATTTTCCCCGACCCACCACAATCAAAGGCCTTCAGGAATTCGTGGGTATGGTAAATTTCTACCACCGCTTCCTCCCTTCAGCTGCCCGGATCATGCGCCTTGCTGTCCGGTCCGGGCAAGGACATTACCTGGGACGAGGTGTCCGCTGCCGCTTTCATTCAAACGAAGGATGCCTTGGCGAACACTGCGATGCTAGTGCACCCCAGAATGGACGTCCCTACCGCCCTCACAGTGGGCGCATCTAACACGGCAGTCGGTGGGGTACTGGAGCAACTCATTGCGGGTCGCTGGCAACCCCTGGCGTTTTTCAGCAAACACCTGTGACCGCCCGAGCTCAAATACAGTGCTTTCGACAGGGAACTGTTGGCGCTATACCTGGCAATCCGGCATTTCAGGTACTTCTTGGAAGGTAGGCCCTTCACCGCATTCACGGACCACAAACCGCTTACCTTTACATTCACAAAGGTGTCCGATCCCTGGTCGTCCCACCAGCAGCGCCATCTGTCCTACATCTCTGAATACACGACGGACGTCCGGCACGTCTCGGGTAAGGACAATGTTGTGGCGGATGCGCTCTCTCGCCCTAACATTCACGCCCTTTCCCAAGGGCTAGACTTTGAGGCGCTGGCAGAGGCGCAGCAGGCAGACGAGGAGATCCCTAGTTACAGAACCGCAGTCTCCGGTTTGCAGCTCCAGGACCTCCCTGTAGCCCCAGGTGAGAGGACCCTACTCTGTGACGTCGCCACCGGCCAGCCCCGTCCCGTTGTCCCGGCAAACTGGCGGCGCCGTGTTTTTGACTCCATTCATAACTTAGCGCACCCCTCCATCAGGCCAACCGTCTGGATGGTCTCCAGCAGGTTCGTTTGGCACGGTCTCCACAAGCAGGTCAATGGATGGGCCAAAACGTGCATGCACTGCCAGACGGCCAAGGTGCAGCGGCACACCAAAGCTCTGCCGCAGCAGTTCCACCCCACCCACCGGCGTTTCGGCCACATTCATGTGGATATCGTGGGCCCCCTGCCAGTGTCGCGAGGAGCGGTCCTCACTATCGTGGACCGGTTCACCAGATGGCCAGAGGCGATCCCGCTCACCGACACCACCTCTGAATCTTGCGCCCGGGCACTGATCGCCACCTGGGTATCTTGCTTTGGTGTACCGGCCCACATTACCTCCGACAGAGGCGCCCAGTTCACCTCCGGCCTGTGGTCAGCTATGGCCAGCCTTTTGGGGACACAGCTGCACCACACAACTGCCTACCACCCACAGTCGATCGGCCTGGTGGAGCGTTTCCACCGTCACCTGAATTCGGCTCTCATGGCCCGCCTGCGAGGAGCTAACTGGGCGGACGAGCTTCCCTGGGTCCTACTCAGCATCCGCACGGCGCCCAAAGACGATCTGCACACCTCGTCAGCCAAGTTGGTGTACGGCGCACCCCTGGTCGTTCCCGGGGAGTTCGTACCAGCCCCAAGGGGGCGAGAGGAAGAACCCGCAGCAGTCCTGGGCAGACTACGCGAGAGGCTCAGTGCCCTGGCCCCCATACCCACTTCACAGCATGGGCAGAACCCGACCTGCGTACCCAAAGACCTGCAGAACTGTAAGTTTGTGTTTGTACGAAGGGGCGGGCATCGGCCACCGCTACAGTGGCCCTACGAGGGGCCATTTGCGGTGCTCAGGAACAACGGGTCCACGTTCGTGCTGGACGTTGGGGGGAGAGAGGAGGTTTTCACGGTGGACCGACTCAAACCGGCCCATGTGGACTTGGCGCAACCGGTCAAGTTCCCGGCACCACGGTGCAGAGGCCGACCTCCCAAACAGGGTCCGGCCCAGACTGTGGACATTGCGGGGTGTATCGCCGGTTCTGGGGGGGGTTATGCGGCAACCCACTTCCTAGCGCACTCAAACCGGCTCACAAATAGCCAGCGCACCGGCACAAAGGCCAGTCCCAAAAGGGCGGCAGGTCTGCTTCACCAACAAAGGGAAAAGCCCGCGCGGGACTGTGAATACGTGCCCCCTACAGCATCCGCGCCCGGGGAGGGCGGGATCAGGGAGGCTTTAAAGCGAAGCCGCGAAGTTCGAATAAAATCTTCTTTAACTGCAGTTTACCGACTCCGTGTCGTTATTTCAGCGCTGCGTGTAGCACACCGCTACAGTATGACCTTTATGAGACAGAGAGATCCATTGGTATCACTCAGCCAGGGGTCAATTAGATAGAAGAATGAGGTGCAAACTTCTGAAAACTAAACCTGTGCAATTATGCATAGAAATTATACATGATCAGAGTGAAAACCAAGAAGGCATCAGAATATTTGACCCCTAAAACCACATCACAAATAAGAACAAAAAATATGCAGGAAATGAAAGGAGAAGGCAAATGGCCTTTGAAACAATGCACACAAAATGCAGGAAGAACTCGGCAGGTCAGGCAGCATCTATGGAAATGAATAAACAGTCATTCTTTCAGGGTAAAACCCTACTTGTGGACTGGAAAGGAAGGGAGAAGGTGCTGGGGAGATGGGAAGGAGGATGGCTAGATGATGATAGGTGAAGCCAGGTGCGTAGGAAGGGCAAAGGACTGAAGAGTAAGGAATCTATAGTAGAGGAAATTGGACCTCTGAGTCAGTTTCATTATTCAATGGGATCATGGCTGATCAGATATTGGATTCAGCCATTCTTTGCTGTCTGATTCCCAAAGCCCTCGGTCCTCAAATGTTCAAAAATCTAGGGAGAAGTTGAAGATGTCTCCAAAATGTTTCCATCTTTCAGGGTTCCTTTGAGGACCCTGACCTGGAGTTACACACTGAATGCAGTACTTTGCGGGAATGGGACCCGCTCTCGGGGTTTCACAACCGGCCATCGTTGTTTGGAGCACCAAAGTCTCGGCCTAAGAGTTCGGCTCAGATTCGGAAGCCTAGGACCTCGGGGCTCTGGCGGCAGGTGGATCGAGGGTTGGCGTCACAACAGGAGACCTGTGGGTCATCAGGGGAGTTGGAATATCTGAGACTGTATGGCTGGAGGCCCAAGATCTTTGAAACCTTCAGACACAGAGCTCAGAAAAAACGCGGTGGACTTTTAACATCGTAAACCAGTGAGTTGTTTGTTATGTCTCCCCACTCGCTGGGAAAACAGACAGACCTCTTTCTCCCTTATTAGGGAGAGAGAGGGCCTGTGGTATGTTGAATACCAGGTGAAACGCAAAGTCTTTGGGGTAATTGCAAGTCTGTGTCTCGTTGCTTTGCTCAGGCTTGAGAGCTTGGTGGCAGTGCCAGTGCTTTTTTTTGCTGGTGGGGGTAGGAGGGGGAGTTATTGCTCACTGCCGCTTACGAGTGGGAGGGAGGAGATCCTGGAGGTTCTTTGGGGTTTATACATTCATTCTTTGGGGCAATCCTCTGTTTTCGAGGATGGTTGCAAAGGAAAAGCATTTCAAGATGTGTATTGTATACATTTCTCTGACGTTAAATTGTACCTTTGAAATCTCCCGTCAGTTGGTCCACACAGAATCTGTGGACATGGACGGGGCCCTATCAAACGTTCTGTCTCCACGGCTCCTTGGGCTGGAGAATCTCAAAACTCACAAACGTCAGAGAGTATCATCCTGTAACCCACAACTCCAGCAACGCCACTAAATTCGGTCTCATCTGCAAAGGTACTTTTCACAGCTCCTTACATTTATACCCATGGTAAAGGTCCCAGTCACAGACTTTTAGTCACAATAAACAGCCCTCCACTGTAGTCCTCTGTGGCCCATCAGGCGGCAACCTTGTCATTTCTTTTTGTCTGTGATTTTTACAAGGGCAAGTTGCTAGCTCAACACTCAACCCGGCACGGATGGAATGCTTGCAAGGAGCCAGACAGATTCGAACCCGGGACCACTCGCCTCGGACTCCAGTGAGGATGTCACTACACCACCAGCCAGCTTATTATCAAGACAAATTTTGGAGCAATTTGTCCGGATCTAACAGCATGGACCATCCTCCCATGTAGGTCTTGTTGAAGCCCTTACTGAGGTCCATGTCATTGTCTTTTGTTACCTTGCAAATTCCAATGAATGTTCAACTCCAGTAAAGCAACAGACTCAGTTACTAACACAAAGATAACACCAGAGGCAAACTCCAACTCAGCACCCAGGCAGAAATAGTAGTAGTAGTGCGATGACTCGAGGCGAGTGCGATGTTCTCCTATTGGTGGGTCCTCACGCAGCTGCAGAGGCCGATCCGGCACAGCTTGGGCAGCAGCAAGTGGAGGCACAGTGGAAGTCATTCTCCCGTAGCTCAGCTCCCTCCTGAACTGATTTCCTCGAGGTGTATCTGTTGAGCGCAAGGTCTTCCCAGTTTTTGGACATGATTTTGATATAAGCACAGCAGCAAATTTAAACACGAGTCATTTTACACAGAGAGCTGGGTGCCTCGAACAGGCTGTCAGAGGTGGCAGTGGAATCAGTTGAAATAATGGCGTTTGTGAGGCTGCTGGATAGATATGAATATGCAGTGAATGCAGGGATATGGATCAAATGCAGGCAGAGCAGATCTAGTTTAATTTGGCACTGTTTGCCATAGGCATCATTGGCTGAAGGGCCTGTTCCTGTACTGTACTGTATGCTCTCTACGAAGGCAGTGCCAAATGCTTATTTGTTTGGGGTAGCACAGTTGTACAGCTGGTTGAGCTGCTGCCCCACAGTACCAGAGACTTGGGTTCCATCTTCACTTCAGGTGCTGCCTGTGCGGAGTTAGCACGTTCTCCCCGTGACAGTGTGGGGCTCCCCCCAAATTGCAAAGCTGTGGGGTGGAAGTTTAATTACCCACTATCAATTGCGTCTTGTGTGTACATGAGTGTTGGAATCTGCAGGAGTTAATGGGAGCGTGAAGAGAATAAAAATGGGTTTAATCTAGGATTGGTGTAAATGGGTGGTTAATGGCCAATGAAGACTCAGTGTGCCCAAGGTCCCATGTCCTTGCTGTATATCTCTGTGCTTCATCACTGCACCAGACCCAAGCTCCAACCTGGTGCCAAATACAATCACAACACCAAGTTCAAACACAGCAACAGGCACAAACACAGCACGAGCACAAACACAACACCAAATTCCAACACAATTCCAGACGGGGCACAGTCCAATAAGCAAAGTTCCCCACCAGTACTCCACATCTGCAGTCTAAGCACAGAAGATTAGCCCTCTAGAGTCTTTCTGATGGATGGTTGCCAGCAGTAATGTGCTGGACTTTGGGGAAACTTGCCATTCAGTTAAGCCTCTATGTACTTTGCTACTTGTGCACTTGCTGTTAGGCATGGGATTATTTGATTGCAGGAGCATGCACAAGATTTCATATTTGCTGATTTTTGGGGGGGGGGGGCAGCGGATATGAGTTCTTAATGAGATGAGAGCAGTGTGCATACACATATGTATAAGCTCATGTATATAATTTTTGTCCTGGATGCATACACCTTGTTAATCTGCCACTTCACACTTGTTCCGACCTCTTTCTTATAGAGGGACAAAGTGTAAAGTGGTTTACTGTGCCAGTTGCCTTCTGAATTAACCTGTTATGATCCTGTTATGCAGACTGGACAGAGTGCTGCCAATCAAGATAATTGACGAATATGGAGTTAAGTTGGGTGAATAGTGTTAGAATGGACATCAGCCATGATCTGAAAGAAAACCAGAACAAGCTTGAGGAGTTGATGACCATGAACTGTTCTCACGTTCCTAGAAGCCAAATGCTAATTTTGATCTTCTGCAACAGCCACTTCAGTTACAGAGGGGATCAGTAGGACATCTCAGTCAATACTGCAAAAAGCAATGGTCATTTTGACTAGTCCAGACAAAAGAGTATGCAGTGTCAGTTGTTGGACTGTAATACATTACTCCACATGAGAAAGTTCTCATGTAGGGTAATGCATGTTAGCGACAACTTGAATGACAGTAGGAATATGAGAGAATGCCTGAAAGTGGGGCTGGCAAACTGCGGGTTTCTGCAGTATCTCCAGGTATTGGCTGGTGAACATTCAAATGGTTCAGGTCTCAATTTTGGCCACTTCCACTCACTTTCATTGATAGGGAATGGGTGTGCTTCAGCGGGCAGTAGGTTTGCCCTCAGGACTGGATAAGTTTGAAGTCTTCATATTAATTTCCTAGTAGAGCAAATATTTCTCTGAAGGGCTTTAGGGTTTAGACAACCGTTCAAGAAGAACATTCTGGATTGATGAGGAACACTATATATCCAGGATGTATTGAGATGCAACACCTGTTATTGGATTCTCAGTAACCAAAACCCTCAAGAATGATTTTAGAAGCATCTTATTCCTAATCAACACAACTATAAAGTAATTCTGCCTCCGGTTCTACAGCTTCATGATAACTCAGCCGGAAGATCAGTCCGTTGTCCAAAGTGATCTTGGTGAATAAAGCCAGCTGCTTATGTGTTCATGCATGTAAACGGCAACACTTTTTAATCAGTGGGATACATGAGACCTTTATCATGAAGTTTTGAGCAGGGCAAACCTTCACATTACTCTGCAAATGGTTACGAGCATTGAGAGGTTGACTAACAGATGTCAACATGTGAAGAAACCCTCACAACCCCTCCCTCTATAAATAAATATTTGCCCTTGCCAAGGTGGCCAGGTTGATTCACCATGCAAAGTGATGAACAGCCTGTTGACTATTGGCAGACTGTTTAAAGCTGTTACACTATCTGAGCCTCCCGTCGTGCTCCAACAGCACTTCACGCCACCAGCCACTCACCATATATGGACTGACAAATCATATCAGTGCTGTTAGATTTGCCTTAACAGTAACTATTAGCTTGGTGGTTTTCCAAAGGCTGCTGATCGGGTCAAAGATAAAAATTCTAGTCTAGACAAATCTGCCTGGTCTGGTGGCAGCACACCCAATGTAGAAAGGTCAGCTGCCTCTCAACAAACTCTGAAAGAGCTCTCCTTCCAGCCAGAACAGGGGAAAACTGCCCAGAACCTCCCTTCTTGCAATATGGTGTCTAGCGTGCTGTGTGCTTCCAGAACTTTTGGTTTGAGTTTCAAGCTCTCCGCCTCAGAAAGTATTTATGCCATTTGCTTGTCATCGGCCCAGGTGGTTTGCCAGCTTACTGGCCAATTTTTGCTCAACAGCTGCTGCTTAAGTTTGTTAAATGACTGCTAATCTCTTTGAGAAGCAGGAGAGCGATCAGCTTGTTGACAGGTAGGTTGGAATTGGCCGTAGCTCTGCCCCTAAACCCAGTTCCAGAGGAGAAAGACAGTGTTTGGTGTGGAAAACATGAAACTCTTTTGTACAGCTGAGAACAAAATGCTGTTGAGGGCAAAAGAGAATGCATGAAGGAATGGCCCGGCACAGGAAGAACATCTTGGATTCTTTCTCCAAAAGTCAGCAGTGGAGATAAGCAAACATTTAATGCCTATAACTAATTTACTGGAATTATTTCCTTTGAACTGTCTCTCACAGCTTGCTGCTTTTTCTGTAAGTCCCCATTGATGCTGATCCCAGGTTCACATTTCAATCTTGTACCAATTTAGTTTGTTTTGACAACAGAATCTTTTGTTTTGATATGGTCCAACAGCTGTAATAAAAGGGTCACTGTCAGGTTAGTATTATTCTAGACTTGCCCTTGCCTCCTTTATGGCCCTCCAGGCAACAGACACTGACTCAAGGGAGTCAAAACCCATGTACGGAAAAACAAGGAAAAAGAGCACACGCTAAATAGTGATTAAATTACCATTAAGTGAGTTTAATCAAACCAATATTCATCAACAGGTCTCCAGACCAGTAACATTACAAATGAGCCACAGCACACGAACGTAACATAGATTTCAAAATCGGTTGCATTTATCAATGGAAGTTTGTCATTTGTTAATTCAAATGATGACAGTAAGAAAGGGTGGGCCGGGTGTTGATATGATTGGCTGGCCTGTGGGTGCTGACAAGCCTGAGTTGGCCATGGGGACGCTGCCTGCATCTCTCCGCAATGGTCTGCCTCAGCACAGTGGGCTGTGCTCCATTCCAGAGCAGCTTGGGGTCAGTTGTGACACTGACCACCCTGGTTTCCTGCCCAGAGTCAGCAGTACACCACTGAGCCCACTGAAGGGGTAGAAACAGGAAAACGTGATAAAAGAAACCTCAGCAGCAACTCACCTTCTTCCCTCTCGAATGCTCTATGTTCTAAGTTTGTGTGTATCTTAAAATAATACACAGCTAGAAGCCCAAATCCACAAATACTCCACAGCTACGAGCAGAGTCAAAACCTCCCAGGCCAAGAGGTTCAACGCTCCTGATTATGGACCTGTTCCACCTCATGCTCTGCCTCGTGGGATGGGAGGGTTAAAATCTTGGAAGAATTTCAGGGGCATTGAGAGGTGCAACATGGGAAAAGGCCTTACAGCCCACCAAGTCGGCACCGACCATCAACCACTTATTTACAAACTCCTACTTTAATCCCGTTTTTCTATTCTCCACACGTTCTCATTAACTTCTTCCAGATTATAACACACACGTTTCTGGGATGTGAAGGAAACTGGAGCACCCAGAGGAAATCCACACAGAACATGCAAACTCCACAGGCGTAGCCCTGGAGGTCAGGATTGAACAGAGGTCTCCAGCTCTGCAAGGTAGCACCTCTAGCAGCTCCGCTGCTGATCCAAAGGATTGTCGTTGCAAGTAGTCTTGGGAAATTGGTGAGGCCAGGCCAGGATTGCAATAATTCTCTCCATTGGAATTCTCTGCTGAAAGTATTTTACCTAAACAGGAAGACTAGTTGTTGCATGTAGTACTCTAGGCCACCATGGAACTTCATCCCACGCTGATTCCATAACTCCTAGAGGGGAAGAAAGGACATAAAATTGGTTTAAAAAAACCAAAATGTCAGTCAAGAATAATAAACACAAGAGACTCTTCAGATGCTGGAAATCTTGCACAACACACACAAATGCAGGGGGTCTCAGCAAGTCGGGCAGAATCAATGAAGGGAATAAACAGTCAATATTCTGGGCTGAGTCCTTTTGTCAGGTATCTTGGCCTGAAATGTCATCTGTTCATTCCCCTTTATAGATGCTGCCTGACTTGTTGAGTTCCTCCACCATTGTGTGTGTGATGGTCAGGTGTGCCATCAGCAGAATATCTATTCTGTGATGAATATCACTTTGGATAACAGTGCATTGAACAGTCATTTGAGTGAGACTGCCTACAAGGTCGATCTGAGCAATATTATCTTGCAGTGTAATATGAAGCACTATGTCGAAATGTCTCCACATGTGGAAGGTTTTGTCACATTTGAGGATTTTGGCCATCCTACTGGGAGACTTTGATGTCAAGAATCAAATTTGACTCAATTGGTTAAAGCCACAGGTCAATTGAGTTGAGAGATGAATTAAAGCAGATTGAGGTATTATACTGGTGTGTCTAAGGTGAGGTGAGTTTGCTTGGACTATACATGAACTACAAGTGAGATGACCCAGCCATTGAACTTCAGGATGTAAGCTAGTCAACTCCACTTCATATTCATCTGTTACGAACCCCGTAACTGGGTCACTTACCAGCAAAGATAGCGAGGTCCGTTGAAGTCTGATGGTACCATTTTTCAAAGTTTTTATTTATAAAGGGGGCACAAACGTAAGGTTAATACAAACATTCAGATAATATACGTCGTCAATACGTAATCTAAAGCGCGGGTATAGTAATAATCATCAATAAGAAGTAGCTCTATCGTTTGTCTAGGGGTAAAAAAGATTGTCCGATGGAAATATAAAAGTCTCTCAAGTTCATGCAGGCTTTAGCCTTTGAGGACCACTGGGTTTTCACTGGTTGAAGTGAGAGAGAGATTTGTGATAAGAGAAACTTGCCCAGTCTTTTAGGACGCAAACCGTTGAATCGGGAACGTTGGTTCCCCGTTGTTAGTTCGAAGTCCTTTTCGGTGTTATCAGCCACCTGCTCCCCAGGCCAGGGGAAACGGAACACACGTGGCTTCCGAATAGCTTCCCGTTATCACGGGAGCGATGAGCGATGGTGTCTCCTTCTGGAGCGTCTGAGGGGCCGTCTCTACAGCCCCTCTTTTTATCTGGACTCACAGGGTCTCAGATGTCAATCAGGTTGGGATGATGCAATCTCTCCTCGTAGCCCAGCCCACGTTGCCCTGAGAGCTGGCACGTAGTATAGGATCGCAATCCACAAAGGTGTCTCCAAGAAACAATGGCCAAATCCGTTGCTTTGTCTTGCTGAGGGCAGGACACATTCCAAAACCTTGAGGATTCTCTCTCATTTCCTGGGTCCAAGACCCGAATTAATAGCGATCTTGCGATTCTCAAGAAGGAGGGGGCTGGGATCATAACACATCAAACACATACTCCAACATGTCTTGGTCTAGGCTTAGGAAATAAGTCACAAGAAGGTGATTTTGCCAGTTAAGAACTGAGCCAGAAGGACTTATTATAAATAATATACCTCAGTGTAGAAGTACCAGACACCTTCATATACCTCTCCACAGAAGGAAATGACCTGAGACACAAGAAACTCTTCTGAGGAAGGTGTGTAGGAGCATATGTAACAGAAACAGCAGGAGACCATCCACTCCCTTATTGGCCATTCAGTCAGATCATAGCTGAAACTCTACTCAATGCCATTTTCCAACACCCATACATTGAAAGTTATCGATCTCTGCTTTCAGCAAATGCCTCCACAACAGTCTGAAATAGGCAATTTCCATCCTCAGAGATGAAAGTTCCCAACTCACTCTTAAATGCCCTTCTCCTTACTTTGACACAGAGACCCCTTATTCAAGAGCCTGGGGATTATTTTCTCTGCATATTCTCTGTTAAACACTGAGAATTTTGCATGCTAAGATGTATTGTTTTAAAAGAAAGGCTGAAGAACGAGATTTTTGTAAACCATGTTTCGATTTGGTTACAAACCAAGACAAATGGCAATGGCTTGCTGGATATGGCATCAGCACTTTGATGTATCCTGACATAAAAAATATTTACAAGGTTCTTTCTCCGGATCTACTTAGGCAGTAGTTTCAGTTCAGACAAGTTCTGGAAGCAGCAGCCTTTAAAGATCTTGGCTGCGCAACCTTGACATGTAGAAAGAAATCAATGTTTTTAGACAGGGCTGAAATGTTAGAGAGATGGTAATGAAAAAGAAAACACGATTTAAGTCCATTTTAAAACTGTTTTGGATGTCATATCTCTTGCTGCTGTGTGACTCATTGTAGCATTCCTTCTCGCTTAAAGCCAAAACAAACATTCTTCCCCATTTGCGGAGGTTTACAGATGGAGCCTGGAGAGCTGCTAAGATATGTACGTGTGCAGATGTGCTTTTACGTTCAAGTGAATGGGGAGGGAGGTGTGTGGAGTCTCCTGACATCACGTTACTTTATGGTAATGAAATAAGCAAATGGTAATAGGGAAGCTTCTCACTGTGAGCGGTATAATGAGAGAACTCAGAACGGACAGTGGGAGGGAGAGATTTATATTCCACAAGCAGTCTGACCCGAAGGACGCACAAGTAATAAAGTACCCCAAGTTAGTCATGGTGAGTGTCTTGAGTGGATGATAAATTTAACATATCTCCTCATTTCCCCGTTCATTGCACACACTGTATCTAAATAAAATGAAATCAAAACATAATGTTGAGTTATAAGGAGACAACAGCCATCTGGTAATCTCAAGAAGGAGCCTATCAAAAAAAAATCATCAGCAGTAAGACAGACTTTCACTCCATTAACACACACACACACAGGTAGAAGATTACATGCTGCTCACCTGTCATGCCCCAAGGCGCACGCTGTTCTCTGATGGGAGGGGTGGATCATTAGGGCCAGCAAGGCGGCATAGTGGTTAGCACAACGCTTTACAGTACCAGTGACCCTCCGCTGCCGGTAAGGAGTTTGTACATTCTCCCCGTGACTGCATGGTTTTCCTCCAGGTGCTCCGGTTTCCTCCCACAGTCCGAAGATGTACCTCCCATGTAGATCTCAATAAAATAAAATCAATTCCCTTCAAATATTCGCTCACTGTGCTGTTTCTTAATTATAACATGCATGAGGTGAACAGAAGTACGAGATGTTGAACTTTGGGAGATTAAATGTAAAAGAAAAGTGCACACTTACTGGCAGTACTAACAACACTGATGTTCAGGGGCATCTCTCGGTACAAATCCATAACTCTCTGAAAGCAGCTGAACAAGTTGAAAGGACAGTAATGATAGTGTATGGGGTGCTTGCCTTTATTGCTCGAGTCACTGAGTTCAAGAGTCAGGAAGTTATGTTGCAGTTTCATAAAACTCTGATGAGGCCACATCTGGAGTACTGCATTCAGTTCTGGTTGCTATGGATAAGGTGTAACAGGATGTGGCTTGGATTAGAGAGCATGCATTGTAAGGAGAATTCTGCTCCAGCCCAGTTGCAAGAGGAGCAGGGTTGGGCATGTGGCTAGCAACCCCATCCTGCAAAAACACCGAGCGGCAGAAACACCAACAGTAGCTCTAGATGCTTCATCCCTGGAAGAGGAGGGATCTTTAAAGATGGGGACAATTTGAAGCACTGGCCCAGGACAGAGGACTCTGATGAGGTGCTGTTAGTGGCCTATGCCCTGCTAGGGGTGATGGGCTTCAAAAGAAGCTGGTTAAACTCGAGTGGCAGAGGCTGAGGGAGATCTGAAAAAAGATTATAAAATTATGAGAGGCATGGATAGAGTGGGCAGCCAATATCTTTCTCCTGGGGACAGCCAGTATCTTTCTCCCAGGATTACCTTTAAATACCTACATCTAAAAAGCATGCATTTAAGATGAGAGGGAGAGTATTCCAAGGAGATGTGCAGGGCAAGATTTTTACACAGAGAATGGTGGATGTCTGGAATGGGATGCCAGGAGTAGTGGGGAAACCAAAGACAATAGAGGCATTCAAAAGGCTCTTAGACACTGTAAATGTGCAGAGAATGGCAAGATATCAACCATGTGCAGGCTAACGGGATTGAGCATCATTAGCTTAGCTATTTTGGCCTGTTTCAATACTGTTGTGTTATTCCTTCTTACATTTCAACAAGCAAAGAAAGTAGACACATAGCAGGAAAATGCATGAGCAAGTTTGAGATTCACCTGGGAAGTTCAATACAGGAGATATTCATCCGGTTCAGGTTCCTCTCATGCTTTCTTGGATTTTTTTTTAGGCTAAACAGTAAATATTATTCTCCTTTCTTCCATGGTTTATTTAATTTTTATTGAAGGACATCTTGGGTATTCACCTATCTTTTAGAGATAACTCTCTATCTTTTGAGTAAAGAATTCCCAATTGCATGTATTAGTTGTTGCCTTATATTTCGGACCCAAAGTTTGGATGCACGCAAGTGAAGCCATTCTCTTTATGTTTCCACCCAAAAAACACTCACAATCTTAAAGACCTCTGTCAGGCTGCACTTCAGACTTCTCTTTTCTAGACAAGAAGAAGGGCCCAGAACCTGATGGATATAATTTTTCACTTTAAAAATCTTGTATCTACCTTCTCTAAGGAATTTCCATACTCCACAATGCAGACATTAGAATGTAATATGCTCTTAGGAACTGAACACATTACAAGAGATAACTTTAGAGACAGTGTTATACCAGGCATTAACAATAGTTAAGAATTTATTGTCTTCAGTAAAAGATGTTAGAAATTTTCCTTCTGTTACAGTATGTGCCTTAAGAGATAGCAGCTGTAATAATTATTGCATGGAACTATTCACTGTATTGGAAGTAAAGTCTTACCAAGTCTCTTTACAAAGTTAATGTCATCACCATCCTTTTAGCAATAAAATCTGATGCTGTGATTTTGATAGCTTTGTTAATCTTAAATGATTCATGCCTCTGTCTTCATAGATCCCATGACTGCTTAACCCCTCGCAAACTCATTTTTTCCCAAGCAAAATATTGTAAGTGCAGGAAATTGTGAAATAGAAAAAGGAAAGTATTGAAATACTCAACAGACTCCCAGCTTCCCGGATGGCCACATCTGCGCCAGGTGTGCCGAGCTGCATTAGGGACTGCATTAGGGAACTGGAGATGTAGCTCGATGATTTTCGTCTGGTTAGGGAGAGTGAAGAGGTGATAGACAGGAGCTAGTCAGGTAGTCACACCGGGGCCTTGGGAGACAAATAAGTGGGTAATAGGAGAGGGAAGGGCAAGAGTCAGATACTAGAGAGCACCCATGCAGCTGACCCCCTTAACAGTAAGTACTCCTGTTTGAGTACTGTTGGAGTGGGGGGGGATACGGCCTACCTGGGGGAAGCGACAGTGGCCGTGACTCTGGCACAGTGTCTGGCCCTGTGGCTCAGAAGGGTAGGGAAAGGAAGAGGATGGAAGCAGTGACAGGGGACTCTATAGTTAGGGGGTCAGACAGGCAACTCTGTGGATGCAAGAGAGAAACACAGATGGTAGTTTGCCTCCCAGGTGCCAGGGTCCGGGATGTTTCTGATCGTGTCCACGATATCCTGAAGTGGGAAGGAGAACAGCCAGAGATCGTAATACATATTAGTACCAATGACATAGATAGGAAAAGGGAGGATGTCCTGAAAACAGACTACAGGGAGTCAGGAAGGAAGTTGAGAAGCAGGACCTCAAAGGTAACCATATAACCATTATAGCAAGGAAACAGGCCAATTCGGCCCTTCTAGTCCATGCCAAAAGCTTACTCTCACCTAGTCCCACTGACCCTCCATTCCTTTCCTGCCCATATACCTATCCAATTTTACTTTAAATGACAATATCAAACCTGCCTTTACCACTTCTACTGGAAGCTTGTTCTGCACAGCTACCACTCTCTGAGTAAAGAAGTTCCCCCTCATGTTGCCCCTAAACTTTTGCCCATTAACCCTCAACTCATGTCCTCTTGTTTGAATCTCCCCTACTCTCAATGGAAAAAGCCTATCCACGTCAACTCTATCTATCCCCCTCATAATTTAAAATACCTCTATCAAGTCCCCCCTCAACCTTCTATGCTCCAAAGAATAAAGACCTAACTTGTTCAATCTTTCTCTGTAACTTAGGTGCTGAAACCCAAGTAAATCTTCTCTGTACTCTCTCTATTTTGTTGACATCTTTCCTATAATTCGGTGACCAGAACTATACACAATACTCCAAATTTGCCTCACCAATGCCTTGTACAATTTTAACATTACATCCCAACTCCTATACTCAATGCTCTGATTTATAAATGCCAGCATTTCTTCACCACCCTATCCACATGAGATTCCACATTCAGGGAACTGTGCACCATTATTCCTAGATCCCTCTGTTCTACTGCATTCCTCAATGCCCTACCATTTACCATGTATGTCCTATTTTGATTAGTCCTACCAAAATGTAGCAACTCACACTTATCAACATTAAACTCCATCTGCCATCTTTCAGCCCACTCTTCTAACTGGCCTAAATCTCTCTGTAAGCTTTGCAATCCTACTTCATTATCAATAACGCCACCTATCTTAGTATTATCCACATACTTACTAATACAATTTACCACCCCGTCATCTAGATCATTAATGTATACGACAAACAACATTGGACCCAGTACGGATCCCTGAGGCACACCACCAGTCTCCGGCCTCCAACCTGACAAACAGTTATCCACCACTACTCTCTGTCATCTCCCATCCAGCCGCTATTGAATCCATTTTACTACTTCAATATTAATACCTAACGATTGAACCTTCCGTGTGGAACCTTGTCAAAAGCCTTACTGAAGTCCATATAGACAACATCCACTGCTTTACCCTCATCAACTTTCCTAGTAACCTCTTCAAAAGATTCAATAAGATTTGTCAAACATGACCTTCCACACACAAATCCATGTTGACTTCCTAATCAGACCCTGTCTATACAGATAATTAGATATACAATATATATACACGGAGTAATCTTGGAATTACTGCCTGTGCCACATGACAGTGAGTATAGGAATAGAATGAGGTGGAAGATAAATGCGTGGCTGAGGGATTGGAGTAGGGAGCAGTATTTCAGATTTCTGGATCATTAGGACCTCTTTTGGGGCAAGTGTGACCTGTACAAAATGGACGGGTAGCACTTGAATCTAAGGGGTCCAATAGCCTGGCAGGGAGGTTTGCTACAGCTATTGGGGAGAGTTTAAACTAGAATTGCTGGGGGGTGGGAACCGAACTGAAGAGATGGAGGAAGAGGCGGTTGGCTCACAGATAGAGATACCTTGTAGACAGTGTGAGAGGGAAGATAGGCAGGTGGTAGAGAAGGGACATGCTCAGACCGATGGTTTGAGATGTGTCTATTTTAATGCAAGAACTATTACAAACAAAGAGGACGAGCTTAGAGTGTGGATCAGTACCTGGAGCTATGATGTTGTGGTCATTATAGAGACTTGGATGACTCAGGGGCAGGAATGGCTATTTAGAACGCCAGGCTTTAGATGTTTCCGAAAGGACAGGGAGGGAGGCAAATGAGGTGGGAGCACGGCACTGTTGTTCAGAGATAGTGTCACAGCTGCAGAAAAGGTGGACGTCATGGAGGGATGTCTACAGGGTCTCTGTGCATGGAAGTTAGGAAGAGGAAGGGGTCAATAACTTTACTGGGTGTTTTTTATAGGCCACCCAATAGTAACAGGGATATCAAGGAGCAGATAGGGAAACAGATCCTGGAAAGGTGTAATAATAACAGGGTTGTTGTGGTGGGAGATTTTAATTTCCCAAATATTGTTTGACATCTCCCTAGAGCAGGCATGGGCAAACTACGGCCCGGGGGCCATATGCGGCCCGTTAAGCTTTTTAATCCAGCCCGCAGAACTTGATGAAATTATATTAATAAACCTTGTTAACATTTTTTCCCCGCAATTCTGGCGTTTTCCCAATAGATGACGCACTCTATATACATTGACCTTTGTTGAGGTGCAGCGTATTATTCCACATTTGCGCTTTACTCTTTGACCTCTCACCCCTTCTGTAAAGATGAGTGGAGCTAAGAAAAGAAAAGTGGATAGAGAATGTCGGGTGTTTAATAAGGAGTGGACAACTAAATATCTTTTTACCGAACACCGATCAACTGCTGTATGCCTGATATGCCAAGAGACTGTGGCGGTTTTTAAAGAATATAATATCAGCCGTCACTTTGCCACAAAACATGCCAACTATGCTAGCAACCAGTCAACAAAAGAACGGGAAGCTAATGCTCAGAGGTTGGCAGCTAATTTACAGGCTCAACAAAATTTTTTTCACCGTCAAACTGCCATTCATGAATCAAGTACCAAGGCGAGTTTTATGCTGTCATTCAAATTAGCAAAGGCCAGCAAGCCTCTGTCTGAAGGCGAGTTTTTAAAAGAATGTATGGTGGAGACAGCAGGTGTATTGTGTCCGGAGAGCAAAGACAAATTTGAAAAAATCAGTTTATCACGCAGGACAGTGACTCGCCGTGTGGAACTGATAGATGAAGATATAACCAGCGACTTAAATAAAAAGGCAGAGTCATTCACGTTATATTCATTAGCACTGGATGAAAGCAACGATGTAAAAGACACTGCTCAGCTCCTCATTTTTATCCGAGGAATTAACAATACTTTTGAAATAACGGAGGAGTTTTTGACAATGGAGTCTCTGAAAGGAAAAACAAGGGGAGAGGACTTGTATGACCGGGTGTCTGCTGTCATCGAAAATATGAAGCTCCCTTGGAGTAAACTTATCAACGTCACCACAGATGGATCTCCTAATTTGACAGGGAAAAATGTCGGCCTGCTGAGGAGAATACAGAATAAAGTGAAAGATGAAAATCCTGACCAGGATGTTATTTTCCTTCACTGCATCATCCACCAGGAATCTCTATGTAAATCGGTATCACAGCTGAATCATGTTGTGAATCCTGTCGTAAAACTTGTCAACTTTATACGTACAAGGGGACTTCAGCACCGTCAGTTCATCACGTTCCTGGAGGAAACTGATGCGGATCACCAGGACCTACTTTATCACTCCCGTGTCCGCTGGTTAAGTTTGGGCAAAGTGTTTCAACGAGTATGAGAGTTCAAAGAGGAGATCGGTGCATTTTTGGAGTTACTGAGGAAGGCCGGCGAATTTCCTGAGCTGAGCAACAAGAGCTGGCTTTGTGACTTTGCGTTTGCTGTGGATATATTTTCACACATGAATGAACTGAACGTGAAGCTACAGGGGAAGGATCAGTTTGTGCATGACATGTACACAAACGTGAAAGCCTTTAAATCCAAGCTGGCTTTTTTCTCCAGGCAAATTTTGAATAAGTTATTCACTCATTTTCCCACACTAGCCACGCTGGAAGAGGCCGGCGCAAATGTGAAAAAATACAGCGAGTCACTGGATGCGCTGCACAGAGAATTCTGCCGTCGCTTTTCTGATTTTGAAAAAATTGACAAGTCACTTCAGTTGGTGGCCTGTCCCGTCACAAGATCCTGAAACAGCACCAGAGGAGCTACAGCTGGAACTGATCGACCTTCAGTCTGACCCCGTCTTAAAAGAGAAGTTCAACTCTCTTAAACTGTATGACTTTTATGCTTCACTTGGTAAAGAGGTGTTTCCAAACCTCCGGAGGACGGCACAGAAGATGCTGGCGTTGTTCGGCTCGACCTATTTGTGTGAACAGGCGTTCAGCGTCATGAACATCAACAAAGCCAGCCACAGATCCAAGTTAACTGACCAACACCTCAGATCCATCCTGAGAATCACCACAACAAAACTAAATCCAGACTTTGATGCGCTGGCTAAAAAGGGACACCAACAACACTGTTCCCACTGAAATTAAAAATAAGTTTCTTCGTTGTGTTATGTAAAAAATGCATTTGAAAATATTTTTTTCAATAAGCCTTACATGTTACATGTCATTTCTGTTAAGTGATGGACATGAGTAGTGCGCAGGTGCACGTACATTCTCAAAATAAAAAAATGCGCTCCAGATCAAATAACACGCTCCGCATACTGGCGGGCTGTCACTGTTCTGTCCTTGTGCTGGTCGTTGTTGAGTTTTGGCACAGGGGACAATTGAATAAGAAGGAGCAGGACAAGTAGACCTGCATCTCCTACCGTTTTTGAAATAAAGACAGTCAGGAGGAGAGTGATGATGATAATATCTTGAAGGATAACAGAATTTTCAGTGCTTTAAAATAATAACTGTTACTATTAAAAAAGCTGTATTTTATTCATTTAATTTTCAGTGCTTTAAAAGTCATTTCAATAAATAGCTAAATACCATGGGTCTTCAAAGACAGATATTTTGTTGTAATGCATTTGTTCATTTTCAATTGAAATTAAAGCACATGTTTTCTACATATCCCTTGATATTTTATTTTCTCTTATGAGGTGTATTACCAAAACACTCTGTCCATCTGCTCCTGGTCTGGCCCCCCTGTCAAATTTTAGAACCCTTTGTGGCCCACAAGTCAAAAAGTTTGCCCACCCCTGCCCTAGAGCGAGGGGTTTAGATGGGGTGGAGTTTGTTAGATGTGTTCAGGAAGGTTTCTTGACACAATATGAAGATAAGCCTACAAGAGGAGAGGCTGTACTTGATCTGGTATTGGGAAATTAACCTGGTCAGATATCAGATCTCTCAGTGGGAAAGCATTTTGGAGATAACGATCACTATAGGATAAGTTTTTTACACAGGGGGTGGTGAGTATGTGGAATGGGCTGCTGGCGATGGTGGTGGAGGCAGATATGACAGGGTCTTTTAAGAGACTGGATAGGCACATGGAGCTTAGAAAAATAGAGGGCTATGTGTAACCCTAGGTAATGTTCGGCACAGCTTTGTGGTCCAAAGGGCCTGTATTGTGCTGTAGGCTTTCTATGTTTCTAGGGCAGAGAGAAATAGAGTGAACATTTCAGGTCAATGATTGTTCATCAGAGCAGACATTTATTTTCCAAGGCTTATATGACATGGCATACTTTACAAATGCACCATTGCACTATCATCTATATTGAAAATAACTTGTCCGATTTTATCTAGTTTAACTTGGAGCTGAGTTTTGTGTCATATATCACTGGAATTTCTGAAGGTTTGTTGTCAAATCTCTTACATAGAGTGCTCTGAACCAAACGTGCTATTCCAAAGACATCCTGACCAATGATTTGTATCAAGAGACTTGACAACAAATTTCCAGAAATTCCAGTGATACAAGGCATTCCCACATTCCCATCAGCTCCCCACAAATTCTACCCCTCACCTACACACCAGGAAAAGCTTACAGTGGCCAATTAAGCTACAAATGCACTGATCCTCAAGATGTGGGAAGAGATGGGAAGCCCATCTGGCCTTTGGGAGAATGTGCAAACTTCACACAGACATCATCGAGGTATAGGATTGAAGCTGGAACTTTGAGAAAGCAGGTCTACTTGCTTGAGCCACTGCAACACCCCTAAGAACAGTTCCCATATCCTAACAGAATTTATAAGCAAATATCACATACAAAATTTTGGAGGATCTCAGCAGGTCAGGTAGTATTTATGGAAAACAGTGAAGAGTCAACGTTTTGGACCAAGGCCCTTCTTCAGGGCGAAAAGTTGCTGTCTGACCTGCTGAGTTTCTCCAGCATTTTGTGTGAGTTGCTTTAGATTTCCAGCATCTGCAGACTTTCCTGTTTTTGTTATAAGCAAGTATGTTTGCCCTGTATTAACTTCCATGAATAACTTTATTGCCTAATTTTTGATTAACTTTTGTTAACTGAAAGGAAAGATAAAAGAAAATTACAGCAACAAGAAAAAAAATACGTGCTATGCATTTGTGAACTTTCTGGATGGTAAGTATTCCCTCATGAATAATTACTGTAAAATATTGATTCTAAAAAGAATTAACTAAAACACAGTTAACTTCGGTCCAAGCATTAATACTTCATTAATAGTTCTGAAAGAAGCAAATTATGTTAATAATATATGATATATTATACATTAAAACCCTTTTGTGTAATTGAACTTTCTGAGTTTCAAAGTAGAAATATCAGACAATGTAAGCCCATACTGTGAGTCCTGGGTGAAATACGAGACTCCCGCAGGATTGATTTGTGTTCTGGGGTCTGTCTTCGTACAAAGCACTGTTATGAGAAGGGGTCATATTTCAGTTCTGCAGATGCCTGCAGCAGTTTTATTTCAGTATTTCCTGAGGTTAAATTAAATTAGCAAAGTCCTGAGATTAGTCACTAAATAATTGTAGATGCCAACAAAAAAATGACAGCATTAATGCTTATTGAGAAAATGGACAGGAGACAACACAGGTAGAGGCAAGAGAACAAAGTAGACTGTTCATATTTTCCATATTTCCTTATGACAAAGGAGAAGGGCGTTTGGCCCATCAAGATTTTGCCAGCTCACAGAGAAATCCCTCCCCCACTAATTTTTACTGTGACATTTTCCCATCATCTCTCTGCAGATCCTACCATTTTTTTACACTAAGGACAATTTACAGTGTCCATCTGAGATGCTAGCCACAATTTCAGGAGAGCAGGAAGGGATTACTCAAGGAGATGAGGTAAGGAGAAGGTAAAGTAGAAGTTTAGTGAAGATAAAAGAGAGAGAACAGAGAAATTGGTAGAGTAAGTTTTAGATGGTAGGGTAGAGAAAGACAATGCAGGGATTAATGTGATTCTGAGGATGTTGGTTATGAGATCCAGAGCTCCAGGGCCCAATGCCTCAGTTTGTTGTTCTTTATCCAGGAAGCTCTTAAATTTTAGAAAAATTCCAAGAAAAGACTAGGTATCTCACTATAGTAAAAATTAATAACAATCTTTATGAATGTGGCACTTTATAGCACCCTAAATCTCAATCAAAATGATGAATTAACTTGTAATTGTGAGAGAGTTGTGGTAGATGGTTGCCTCTCTGAGTGGAGGCCTGTAACTAGAGGTGTGGCACAGTGTTGGGTACTTGGTCCATTGTTGTTTCTCATCTATATCAACTGATCAGAAAATTTGCAGATGACACCAATATTGGGGGTGTAGTGGACAGCAAGGAAGGCTGTTAAAGCTTGCAGTGGGATCTGTAACTGCTGGAAAAATGGGCTGAAAGTAGCAGATGGAATTTAATGGAGACAAATGTGAGATGTTGCACTTTGGGAGAACAAACCAGGGTGGGTCTTACACAGTGAATGGTAGGGCACTGAGGAGTGTGGTAGAACAGAGAGATCTAGAAATACAGATCCATACTTCCTTGAAAGTGGTATCAAAGGAGAGCTATTGGCACATAGCCCTTCATAGATCAAAATGTTGATTTCCTGAGTTGGGGTGTTACGTTGAAGTTGTATAAGATGTTGGTGAGATGTTGGTGGAGTATTGTGTGCAGTTCTAATCACCTACCTGCAGGAACGGAATGTAATGCCGTTCAATCACTGCTGATTTATTATCCCTTTCAACCCAATTCTCCTGTCTTCTCCCTGTAACCTTTGATACCCTGACCAATTCAAGGACCTACAATCCTCTGCTTTAAGTATATCCATGGACTTGGCATCCACAGCTGCCTGTGGCAATGAATTCCACAGATTCACCACCCTCTGTCTAAAGAAATTCCTCCTCATCTCTGCTCCAAATAGATGTCACTCTATTCTGAGGCTCTGCCCTCTGGTCCTAGACTCCCGCACTACAGGAAACAACCTCTCCACCTCCACTCTATTGTGACTTTTCAATGTTTCAATGAGATCACCCCTCATTCTTCTTAACCCCACGAGTATTGGCCTAGAGCCGTCAAGCACTCCTCATATGCTAATCCTTTCATTTGTCGAATCATTCTCGTGAAGTTCCTTTGGATCCTCTCCAATGCCAGCATATCTTTCCTTAGATAAGGGGCCCAAAGTTACTCACAGTACTCCAAGTGCGGTCTGACCAATGCCTTCCAAAGCCTTAGCTTTTATACTCCAACCCTCTCAAAATGAATGCTAACATTTGCCTTCCTAACTAACAAATCAACCTTGAAGTTAACCTTTAGGGAATCCTGCACAAAGACTCCTATGTCCTTTTGCACCTCTGATTTTTGAATTTGATTCCCATTTTGGAAAACAGTCTACACCTTTACTCCTTCTACCAAAGTGCATGACCATATACTTCCCTACACTATATTCCATCTGTCACTTCATTGCTCATTCTCCTGATCTAAGTCCTTCTGCAGACTCCCTGCTTCCTCAACACTGCCAGCCCCTCCATCTATCTTTGTATGGTCAGCAAACTTGACCACAAAGCCATCAATTCCATCATCCAAATCATTGCTGTGTGTCCCTATATCAACCTCTGCAGAACAGTCACCAGCAGCCAACCAGAACTCCTTTATTCCCACTCTTTGCCTCCTACCAGCGAACCGATCTTCTATCCATGCTATTTTTCCTCTAATTCCATGGACTCTTACCTTGTTAAGCAGCTTGCTGTGTGGCACCTTGTCAAAGGCCTTCTGAAAATACAAGTAAACAACATCCACTGATTCTCCTTTATCTACCCTGCATGTTATGTCCTTAAAGATTTTTAACAGATTTAGAAAATCCCCTTCAGAAAATTATGCTGACTTTGGCCTATTTAATCAGGTGCTTCCATGTACCCTGAAACCTCATCCATAATAATGGACTCCAACATCTTCCCAAGCACTGAAGTCAGAATAACTGGCTTATAGTTTCCTTTCTTCTGCCTCCTTCCCTTCTTCAGTAGTGGAGTGACATTTGCAAATTTCCAATCCTCTGGAACAATTCCAGAATCTACTGATTCTTGATAGATCTTTACTAATGCTTCCATAATCTCTTCAACTACCTTTTCAGAATCCTGGGCTGTAGTCCATCCGTTCCTGGTGACTTCTCTACCACCAGACCTCTCAGCTTCCCAAACACCTTCTCCTTAGTAAGAGCAAGTACACTCACTTCTGCCCCCGACACTCGAATTACTGGCATAATGCTAGTGTCTTCCACAGTGAAGGCTATAACACAAAATACTTACTAGTTTCATCTGCTGTGTCTTTGTTCCCCATGACTACCTCTCCAGGATCATTTGGAGTCGGGCAGCGACCAGTCAACAGAGAGGGATTCATTAGACAGGACGAATAGGAATAACGCAGGTGCATGTGCAAGCAGAGCGGCCATTTTTTAGCAGCTATTGTCTTGAGTGTGTCAGTCTTTAGAGTGTCTTTGGCTCACCAGACTGAGGTGAGGTCAAGCTCGGGCAAGGTAAAGTTTCTGGCAACTTTTCTTATCTCTTTATTCCTCATCCATTACGGGATAGTAATAGAGTGAAAACGGATCCAGAGGCAGTGTTTTGAACTCTGTGTGAGATGTGGGAAGTCTGAGAGACCTTGAATAAGAGATCTGAGAGATCTTGAATAAACACATCTGCACCAGGTGCACCAGGCTGTAGCTCCTGAGAGAATGTAATAAGGAACTGGAGCTGCAACTTGATGACCTTCTACTCGGGAGAACGAGGAGGTGATAGAAAGGAGCTACAGGGACGTAGTCACCCCTAGGTTGCAAGAGACAGGTAACTGGATAATTGACAGGAGAAAGAAGGGAAATGTACAGCTGGTGCAGAGTACACCTGTGGCCGTTCCCCTCAATAATAAGTGTATAACTTTAGATACTGTTGAAGGGGGTGACCTACGGGGGGAGCCACAGTGACTGGATCTCTAGTACTGGCTCTGGTGCTGTGGCTCAGAAGAGTGGAGAGATGAAGAGGACTGCAGTGTTGATAGGCGATTCCTCAGTCAGAGTAACGCAGACAAGATTCTATGAGCCCGAAAGAAACGCCCAGATGGTATGTGACCTCCCTGGTGCCAGGATCAAGGATGTCTCAGATCAGGACCGTGGCATTATCGAGGACAAAGGTGAGCAGCCAGAGGCCTTGTGCATATTGGCACCAATAACATAGGCAGACGAGGTGAGGAGGGTCTGAAGAAAGATTTTAGGGAGCTAGGTAGAAAGCTTAAAAAACAGGAACTCTGGATTGCTGCCTGCGGGTAAGAACCGGATGATTTGGCATGTGAATGTGTGACTAAGGGGATAGTGATTCAGATCTATGGATCACTGGGATCTCTTCTGGGAAAGGTACGACCTATATAAAAGGAAGTGGTTACACCTAAACCCAGAGAGGTCCAATATATTAGCAGGCAGGTTTGTTAAAGCTGTTTGGAAGGGTTTGAACTAATTTGGCAGGAGGATGGAACCAGAGTGACAGGGCTGAGGATGAAGTAGTTGATTTACAAACAGAGGCAATCTGTATTGAGACTCCTAGCAAGGAGAGGCTGATGACAGGGTAAAATTACAGACAACAGGATGAGTTGCAATGTAAAAGACAGACAAAATCAAAACATGTGAATACAGGACTGAAGGTGTTATACTCGAATGCACGCAGTATATGGAATAAAGTAGATGAACTCTGTAGCACAGTTACAGGTTGGTATATATGATGTTATATGCATCACTGAATCATGGCTGAAAGAAGATTATAGCTGTGAACTGAACGTACAAGGATACACATTGTATTGAAAGGACAGGCAGGTAGTCAAAGGGGGGTGTAGTGGCTCTTTTGGTAACTCAAGTCATTAGAAAGAAGTGACAAAGGGTCAGAAGGTGTTGAATATTTGTGGATAGAGCTAAGGAACTGCAAGGGAAAATGACCCCGATAGGAGTTGTGTACAGACCCTCAAGGATGTAGTAAGGATGTGGTCTACAAATTACATGTGAAATAGAAAAGGTATGTAAAACGGTCAATGTTACAATAGTCATGGGGGATTTCAACATGCAGGTAGATTGAAAAACTCAAATTGGTGCTGGATCCCAAGAGAGAGAATTTCTAAAGTGCCCATGAGATCGCTTTGTAGAGCAGTTCATGGTTGAGCTCACTAGGGGACCAGCTATTCTGGATTGCGCGTTGTGCAATGAACTGGAATTGATTAGAGAGCTTAAAGTAAATAACTCCTCAGGAAAAGGGATCATAATCTGATTGAATTCATCCTGAAATTTGAGAAGAAGAAGCTGTAACCCTTAGGTTCGGCCAGCGGCGTTAGTCTAGGGAAGACAGACTCTGGCCCCACCAAACATGTGAAATCTGAGATTCAAAATCTCTTGTTTGTGTGGATGCTGTGTGATCTGTTCCCCGTTACAAACTGGTACCACGAAATAACAGACAGTATACCATATGCAATTAAACAATTTAGCTTTAAAATTCTTAATTTGACTAAAGGGTTAGTAAAGAAATACAAAAAGAAAAGGGCCTATTTTAATGAAACAGAGTAATGTGCACTAGTTGGAGCTCACGTTTCCCTTCCATTGGTCCTCCATCGATTTCCCTGGGCTTCGTCAACTCCAAGTCCACTCCGTCCTGGTGTCTATGACCTCTCCATTCTGGCATCTTCTCTCTCCATCTTCCATTGATCGAAAGACCCAGATCACCTCATTCTCAGGCACACAACAAGAAAAAACTCTCCCTTCATTGGACGGTGCACATTCCAAAGCTCCCGTTATCTCTAGCCATAACCCAAACACCGCTGCTAGAGAAAATCTATTACATTGGCACTGCTTCTACAGAAAAACCATTACATTAGCAGTGAAACCATTCCTAGGGCGTTACAAAGCCAAATTCAGATGTATCAGTATTTCAGTACAGTCAAGGAAATTACTGAGGCATGAAAAAGGAGTTAGTCAAAATTGATTGGAAAAGAACACTGGCAGGGATGATGACAGAGTAGCAATGGCTGGAACTTCTAGAAGCAATTTGGAAGACATAAGGTATATACAACCCAAAGAGAAAGAAGTATTCTAAAGGGAAGATGACATAACCATGGCTAACAAGAGAAGTCAAAGCCAAAGTAAAGCAAAAATTAGTGGGAAGTTAGAGGATTGGGAAGCTCTTAAAAACCACCAGAGGGCAATGAAAAATGTCATTAAGGTGGCATACGAAAGTAAAATTAAAGAGGATACTAAAGTGGGAAGTTAGAGGATTGGGAAGCTCTTAAAAACCACCAGAGGGCAATGAAAAATGTCATTAAGGTGGAATACGAAAGTAAAATTAAAGAGGATACCAAAAGCTTCTTCAGATGCATAAAGTGCAAACGAGAGGTGAGAGTGGATATCAGATCACTGGAAAACAATGCTGGAGAGGTAGTAATGGGGGACAAGGAATTGGCAGACAAACTGCATAAGCATTTTGCATCAGTCTTCACTGTGAAAGACAACAGCAGTATGGTGGAAGTTCCAGGGGTCTAAATGGGAAAAGAAGTGGCAGATGGAATACAGTGTCAGGACATATATTGTCATGCACTGTGGTAGAAGAAATAAAAGGGTAAACTATTTTCTAATGGGGAGAAAATCCAAAAATCTAAGGTGCAAAGGGACTTGGGAGTCTTGGTGTAGGATTCCCTAAATGTTAGTTTGAAGGTTGAGTCTGCAGTGAGAAAGACAAAGGCGATGCTAGTATTCATTTCATGTGGAGGCTAAGTCTTTATGCATGTTTAAGGCAGAGGTTGATAAGCTCTTGATTGATCAAGGCATGAAGATATACAGGGAGAAGGCAAAAGACTGGGGCTGAGAGGAATAATGGATCAGCTATGATGAAATAGCAAAGTTGACTCGATGGGTCAAATGGCCTAATTCTGCTCCTATATCTTATGGTCTTATGGCTTATCATTTCCAATATCCACTCTCACCTGTCTTTTACTCAATAGTTCAATAGTTCCATTTAATATCAGAGAATGTATACAATAAACAAGCTGAAATTCTTACTCTCCGCAGATATCCTCAAAATAGAAGAAAAAACCCAAAGAATGAATGACAGAAAAAAGATGTAAGAACCCAAAGTGCCCTGTCCCCCTCCCACACACCAGCAGCTAACAGAATCAACACTCCCCCAAATTATTCTAGCATTCCCACCACCCACCATACAAAAACTGCAAAGCCCCCAAAGAGAGACCATGGGCTACAGTCCATCAAAAGTAACTGTTCACTCCAACATTTCGACATCCCACAGGCTCTCTTTGTATCCTCTTTAATAGTATTGCCTAGCTTACTTCATATTTCATCTCTTCTCTCATGCCTTTTTAGTTGCCTTCTGTTGGTTATTAAAAGCCTTCCTCTAACTTCCCACTAATTTCTGCTATAGTGTATGTCGTCTCTTTTGTTTTAGTGTTGTATTTCAGAATCAGAATCCGGTTTATTATCACCGGCATGTGCTGTGAAGTTTGTTAACTTATTGGTGTCACAGTTGCCTCATCCTTCCTTTAGAATACTTCTTCATCTTTGAGATGTATCTACCCTCTTCCTTCCAGATTTCCCTCAGGAACTCCAGCCACTGCTGTTCTGCAGTCATCCCTGTAGTGTCCCCTTCCAATCGACTTTGGCCAGCTTCTCTCTCATGCCTCTATAATTCCCTTTACTCCATTGTAATATTGATACCCCTGAATTTACCTTCTGGCTCTCAAACTGCAGTGTGAGTTGTATCATGAGCATTGTCAACTCTACTTTTCTTTACTTTAACCTCCCTAATCACATCCAGTTCATTACTCAACAATCAATTCAGTTTTGCATTTCCCCTGGAGAGCTCAACCACAAGCTACATCTTGTACAAATACTACAAGGTCCTCCTCTTGGGATCCAGCGCTAACCTAATTTTCCCAGTCTACCTGCATATTGAAAATCCCCCATGTCTATTATAATATTGTCCTTTTCACATGCCTTTTCTATCTCCCAATGTAACTTCTATCCTATATTCTGGCTACTATTCAGAGGCCTGTATACTGTATAACTTCCATCCAAGTCTTTGTACTCTTGCAGTTTTTTCACTCTACCCACAAGGATTCTACATCTTCTGATCTATGTCCGACTGTTATTTATGCATGATTCATCTCTAGATTTTATCCTTACCTTAAATTATTGTGCATTATGTGTGTTATGTGCCTTACCCCCCGGTTTGAAGAAACATATCACTTCTATAGACATTATATACTTTGCTTGCATGTATGTAGTTAAATGACAATGAACTTCACTTGACTTGACTGTATTTACATTTCTCAAGTCCTCCAAGTGAACCACAACCTTGGTAGGGTCACCCACGGCAGACAGGTCAAAGGGTAGAGGCCAGATTAAGAGTGGTCCGCTGGTCCTCTAAATTTGGGGGGTTTAGCTCAGGGCAAACAACACTGACTGGTCAAACAAAACTGTTACGGAAACAGCAATGAAGAATTCTTCTTCATCTGTGAGTGACGGTATTCCTGAGTCTCCACCCAGGACTCGCATGACTGACAGCAGTGAAAACTACAAGGAAGCCGCTGACATGGTGAGAAGAAGCCCGTGGCCAAGGACGGACAGGGATGGAGGACCTTCAGCGCTGGCCTAAAGCCAGCAGGCTTAATGGGCAGTGAGTAAATAAGCACATTTCTCAAGTGGCTGTTCAGTATTGGACAATGGAAGCATGAAGGCACAATGAATTATATGTTTATCATCGGCTGGCGCAGTTTATGTCATTGTCACCACACTTGATGCCATGAGGTTATTCACATTTCATATCTCAGATGTGAGAGCTATGAGGTTAAATTTGAAACCGAGGAAAGCATTCCTCTGAGTACAGTGTAGAATATCCTCAAAAATGTCCCTCATGGGTGTATTTGACACAAGTGCAAGCCATGTGTGCTAACCACAGAATATCTTTTATTCAGTTCCAGTTAGACCTTATGATAACCCCTACAGCTGTTGGATTTACAGTTAAACAGCATTGGGAATATTACAGTTTACTGACAGTGACATTATTGCAAATGGAAATACAACCTGGAAAAGAAAATGTATATTAATACGTTCCTATGTAGTTCTTATCTGGACTGCTTCAATTACCTCAGGACTGAGAAATGTGAACTCTTCTGAAGATGTTTTAGAATGGATATGCAAATCAAACAGACAACCTGATGAGAAGTGGAGGTGACAAGTTGGAAGCTGGACACAGAACTCAGTCTTGAGAGGGAAATGCGGGCTGCATTATAAATATTTCCATCAAGTGTTCAGCATGTGCCGCATTAAAAATTTAAAACAGAGGTGACACATTTGACGGAACGGTTTTTGCTGGAGGATTACTTCTGCAGCTACTGTGATGCATAGAGTCAAAGAAAGAAATGGAAACTATAAGAGTATTCAGGCCACTCAACCTGTGCCAGCCCAATAAAAGAACTCTGATGCAGATTTCTGTAGATGTGCAGTGGAGAGAATCCTGACTCAATGTATCCTGGCGTGGTATCGAAATGCAAATGCTCAAGAATGGAAAAGGCTACAAAATGCAGAGGATACAGCGCAGTCCATCACAGGAAAAGCCCTCCCCACTACCTGGCACATCAACAAGGAGTCCTGCTAGAAAAAAGCATTGTCAGGAACCCCCACCATCCAGTCCAAGCTCTCTTCTAGCTGCTGCCATCGGGAGGGAGGAACAAGAACCTCGGGTCCCACACCACCATGTTCAGGAACATTTATTGCTCTTCAATCATCAGACTCCTGAACCAGTGTGGGTAACTTCACTCACCTCAATACTGAACTGATACCATGGACCTATGGACTTACAAGGTCTCTGCAACTCATGTTCACGGTAGGGGCAGGGTGTGTGTGTGTGTGTGTGTGTGTGTGTGTGTGTGTGTGTGTGTGTGTGTGTGTGTGTGTGTGTGTGTGTGTGTGTGTGTGTGTGTGTGTGTGTGTGTGTGTGTGTGTGTGTGTGTTTATTCATTTGTATTTTTTGTATTTACAGTTTGTCATCTTTCGCAGATTGGTCGTTTGTTAGTCTTTGCATGTAGTTTTCCATTGAATCTATTGCGATGTTTTGTTCTACTGTAAATGCCTGCAAGAAGATGAATCCCAGGCTAGTATATGCTGACATATACGTACATACTTCAATATTTAACCAATCCATTTTGTCCTCTAGTCATATGTGCTAAACACAACAGAGTTGTACTGTAAGAAAACTTGCTTACTCTAGCCTAACATCAGCAGGTTAGTCCATAATGGAGGATGTGAACACTGGACACATTGAAACGAATAAGAAAGGACAAAAGCATTATGGCTTTGTGAAAGGAAAAAAAACGATAGTTGAACAATCTTCTGGAGTTCTTTAAAGACATGCCTCATAGATTAGATTTGGGACAAACTGCTGACGCAATGTTTTTAGATTTCCAGAAGGTTTTCCTTGACATTCCACACAAAAGGTTAGAGCACATGGGGGCACAAGAGACTGCAAATGCTGGAATCTGCAGCATTAAGCAACATGCTGGAGGAACTCAAGACTGTCAGGCAGCTACTGTGGAGGGAAATGAACAGTCAACCTTTTAGGTCAAAACCCTTCATGTAGACTGAAAGAGTAGAGGGCAGGTAGCCAGCATAAATAGGTGGAAGAGGTGATGGAATACAGGCAAGCTGGGAGAGCGGACAAGGATATAGCAGAAGGGATGCAATGCAGAAAAATATGAGATTATCCTCTTTTTGCACCAGACTGAGCATTTTTAAAGTGGTGAGAGACTGGGTGGTGTTGATGTTCATGGGAAACTGGAAAACAAATAAAACAGCAGATCTGAAACAAAAAAGAAAGAGAAATGCTGGAAGAACGCAGCCAATCAAGCAGCTTCTGTAGAAAGAGAAATCAGTCACCATTTCTGATCAGCAACACTTCCTCAGAAGAGGGAGACAGTAGAGCTTACTTTTTAAAACAGAACTGGGGTGGGGATTGAGGTCTGTTATGACCTCGGCCCCCTCCTTTGTGAGAATCGCAAGAGCCCTAGTCAAGGGGGGGTCAACTGACCCAAGAGGGGGAGAGACGTGCTGAATAGACACAGGAGATGGGAGAGAGAGAGGGAGATGTGCGGAAGATCATGTTCTCCCGAGAAACAGAATAAAGGCGACATTGACTATTGTCTCATGGAGACCACGTGAAAAGCCCTCGGGCAAAGTGGGCTGGTTGAGAGAGAGATCGCATCACCTGCAACCTGATTGACACCTGCGATCCCGTGAAGAAGTATAAAGGAGGGTCTGAGGGGGGGACAACCCTCAGACGCACCAAGGAGACACCAAGGAAGCACGATACCGATTCCCGTGGGAGCGGGAAGTCATTTTGAAGGAAGCCACGTGCGTTAGATTCCAAATTTTGAATCTGTGGCTAGAACCAATGGAAGACCGCTTTTAACTAACAACGGGGAAGCCTGCTCCCCTGATTCCAAGGATTTGCTCTGTAAAGACAACGGGCAAGTGTTTATCCTTTCTCAACCATCTCTCTCTCTCCACAACGTGAAACCCCAGCGGTTCCCAAAAGGGAAAAGCCTGCAGACTTCTGAGTGACTCTTTATATTTCAATTGGACTCAGTATTACCCCCTAGACAACTATAGAGCTTATTTCTGATTGATTATTATTACACCGGTGTTTTAGATTGAGTTTTGACGATGTATATGATCTGAATGTTGTGTATTAACCATACGTTTGTGCCCCTTTTTGAATAAAACGTTTGAAAATAGTAGCATCCGACTCAGCTGATCCCGCTATCTTTGCTGGTAAGTTACCTGGTTACGAGGTTACGTAACAGGTCTAAGACAAAGGTCTGTATGGAGATGGGTTACGACAGATCAGGTGATGAGTACTGATGTTAGGACAGCACAGAATCGTAGGAGTTAGCACAATCATATTACAGCGCCAGTTATCATTTATTCGTTTATTTATTTATTTATTCAGATACAACACGGAATAGGTCCTTCGACCCAAACCCCGATTTAACACTAGACTAATCACAATGACCAATTAACCCTCTAATAACATGTCTTTGAACTGCTGGAGGAAACACACACAGTGATGGGGGGAATGTACAAACTCCTTACAGGCAGCTGCGGGAATTGAACCCTGGTCACTGGTACTGTAAAGCATTGTGCTAACCACTTGTGGTGAACTACATATACCTGTCTGGACAAGCCCCCCCTGCTGACTGCTCCTGTGGCTCCTCCCACAGACCCCGGTATAAAGGTGATTGGGGCCTGAGCCCTGCCTCTCAGTCTCCAGGATGTAGCATGGTGGTCAATTGCTGCTTGTTCTTTCTTCCAGTCAATAAAAGCCGATATCTCGCCTCACGTCTCAGAGAGTTATTGATGGTGCATCACCACTACACTACCATACCATCCCATCATTGATCAGGATACAATTCCCACCACTGTCTGTAAGGAGTTTGTATGGTCACCCATAAATGCACGGGTTTCCTCCGGGTGTTCTTCTGCCCTACCACATTCCGAAGACGTATGGTTAGGGCTTGGGTTGGTAACCTGTGTGCATGCTGTGTTGCTGCCAGAAACATAGCGACATTTGCTGGCTGCCTGCAGTGTAATCTTCGTTAATTTGATTGATGCAAAATGACACTCAACACTGTATGTTTTGATGTACATGTGACAAATAAAGCTAATCTTTAATCTTTAAGGCATCTGAAGAAAACAAGTGAAAAAGGGACATTTGCACGATAATGGAAAATAATGATAGAGTCCAGCCCAAAAGTTTGTACACGTTATTGAAGATTAACATGCCAGTGTAACAAGTCAAGTCAAGTCAAGTCGCTTTTTATTGTCGTTTCGACCATAACCGCTGGTACAGCACACAGTAAAAACGAGACAACGTTTTTCAGGACCATGGTGCTACATGAACAATACAAAAACTACACTGAACTACGTAAACCAACACAAAAACTACACTATCTACAGACTGTACAGACTCCATAAAGAGCACAAAACAGTGCAGGCATTACAATAAATAATAAACAAGACAATAGGCACAGCAGAGGGCAGTAGGTTGGTAGTCCGATGGCTTGGGGGAAAATCTGTTACATAAATAAACAGCTGAATGGTGGCATCTGGGATTCCGTCTGTTTCTGTACTCCCGCCGAGTATTTCGTTGCCACAGATGTAGTCCAATTTATTGTCCATTGGAGAGCAGAATGGATGGGAGAGCCGGCCGGCTAGGGCTTGCTTTTCTCCTGGCACGGACTCCTGCCCGCTCGCCTCGCTTCCACTTCCTCGCACACCGCCTGATTCAGAGAACAAATGATAGCCTTTATTATGAAAGTATTTAAAAACAGGAGTATGGAAGCCTTACTCCTGATATAGGGGCACTGCTTAAAAGAAGGTTCATGAGGATGATTCCAGGAATGAAGGGCTTAACATATGAGGAGCGTTTGGCAGCTTTAGGCCTGTACTCACTGGAATTTAGAAGAATGCATGGGGATTTCATTAAAACCTACCGAATGTTATAAGGACTAGATAAGGTGGATGTGGAGAGGATGTTTAGTATGGTGGTGGTATCCAGAACTAGCGGACACTGCCTCAAAATTGAGGGGTGACCTTTTAGAACAGAAGTAAAGAGGAATTCTTTTAGACAAAGAGTGGTGAATCTGTGGAATGCTCTGCTACAGACTGCGGTAGAGTCCAAATCCATGGGTATATTCAAATGATGAAATGGCAGAGTGGACTAGATGGGCTGAATGGCCTGATTCAGCTCCTATGTCTTATGGTCTTATAGGCATCACAGTCAGCAAAAACAAGGTGGAACCATAAGTGCCCATTTCTGTACAGTGAGTTTCTAGACTGTGATACTATGAAAGCTACAAAATTCTTATAGATTGGATGCAGTGAGAACCAGACTGAGGAACCAGGAATTAGGGATAGTCCTAAAACAAAGGATGGACTGGGATAAGGAGAAATCTCAAATCTCAAAGGGTAGCCTATCTGGAATTCTCTGTCCTAACGGCTATGGAGGATCAGTTATTAATTTCATCAAAAACAGAAATCAGCAGCTTTCCAGATATCAACAGAATATAGGGATAGTACATGAAAATAGTGTTAAGATGGAAAATTAGATATGACCTCACGGATGGAGAACTGTTTGGCAAACAGGGAACAGAGACTAGGAATAAAGGGAACTTCCTTAAGGTGGAAGGAAGTGTGTGGTGGAGTACCACAGCGTTTCGTGCTTAGGCCCTGACTATTCACAAAAAAATCAATGAAACAGATGGGAGACCAAACATAGTATTTTCAAGTGTGCTATTAACATTAAACTTAGCTGGGTTGTAAATTGTGAGGGGGATGCCAAGAGATTACAAGGTGATTTAACAAATACAAGGCAGAGATGCAGTGGAAACAGGAGAAATGTGAATCTTTCTACTGCAGTAGGGAAAACGGAAAAGCAAGATTCTATTTAAATGGTGATAAACTGAGATTAGTTTACCTACAAAGTGAGTTGTGCACACTGGTCACTGAAAGCAAACATACATATACAGAAAGTGATTAAAACAGCCTTCATCAACAATAGAACACCGAACTGCAGAGGAACAGGCTCCTTGGCCCATTATGTCTGTACTAAACACTGATGACAAATTAACTGAATCTTTTCTGCCTGTACATAATCCATATCCCTCCATATTCATCAATCCAAGAGGTTTTGAGTAAGGATGTCTTAAAGTTCAAAGAACATTTTATTATCAAAGTATGTATAAATTACACAACCTTGAGATTCTTCTGCTTAACAGGCAGCCACAAAACAAGAAACACAAAAGAACCAATTTTAAAAAAAGACGAACACACAGTGAGCAGAGAGAGAAAATGAACAATCAAATCAGATCATGCAAACAATAAAGGAAGAAACAGGATACAGAGGGAATCGGAGTCTATAAAGCCGAAGCCAGGAGCAGCCAAATCGGGCCCCAGTCGCACTGCATCAGTACGCTTTAGGTTGCTTCTGGCCCATACTCATCCATTCCAAATCGATGCGTTGCTTAGATGGATCAAACCTCGCTCACCGTTTAGTTGGTCGGGCTCCAAAACAGCTCCGCTTCAGCTTTTCTCCACTCCGCTCGCTCCGCCCACATCTTTGATTCTGACTCCAACTCCCACTTCTCCTCAAACATGCCTCGAACACTCTCCAGCTCTGTCTTGCACCCGTATGCCTCAACCCTCAGATCAGCTTCACTTCCATTTGCCTCTTCATTGCTTGCAGTGATTGCTTACCAATATTTCCCATATAAAAAGTGTCATTAATAGAGAATTTAGTCAAATTTCTTGCTCTGAAAACCACCAGTAAGCTGTCACCCACATTCGGTGGCGCCATCTTAAACCATCTTACTACAAGCATGCAAGGCCCTTGAGGGACATTACTGGGTACTATGTGCAGGGGAGATTGGGTTAACTAGGCCTGCAGTGGTTATAGATGAGAAGAATGAGAGGGGATCTCATTGAAACATTCAACACTGAAACATTGACACCTCTTCAGAGACTGAATAAAGGAGGATACTTACCCTGACTGGTGAACATGGTGTCTAGCGTGGGGGTCACAGTCTCAGGATATGGAATAAGTCACTTAGGATAGCAATAAAAAGAAATTTCTTTATTTAAAGTATTGTACATCACCGAAGGTAGTTGAGGCCAATTTGCCAAATATATTTATGAAGAAGGCAGATCTATCTCTAGACACAAAAATAACATCAAATGATATGGGAAGAGAGTGGGAATATGATACTGAGGTAGAGAATCAGCCATGACTGTGTTGGTTGACAGTCAGTCAAAGGAATGAGTTGCTCCTATTTTCTATGTTTTAATGTTTCTATGATTTTGATGAATGTCCGAGCAGGCTTAAAGAGCCATCTGTCCTACTCCTGCTCCCGATTCTTGTGTTCTCATGTGATTTCAGCTCATTGTAGTACACTTAACTCCGCACATTCCCAAATCTGGAGTATCTCAAAATTTACTGGCACTGACAGCCCAGACAGTGATCAGAGGCAAATCTGCTTTGATTTATTCAATTTCTTTTTTTCAGAGTTATTATTGAATCTGCTTCCATCACTCTTACAGCCAGTGCCTTGTATATCACAGCACCCCGCAGCATAAAAACAGGCTCTCCAATCACTTCTGCTTCTAAGGCCTAAAATCTATCTCCTGTCTTCTGCTTCCCAGCTCTTCTATAGTGGGTCAGTTCCTGCTGACTTGTTTCAAAAATAACACATTTGGCTGGGTTAAACTCTGTCTCTCATTTATCCACCCATATCTGCAACTGATCTATATCCTGCTGTATTCTTTGCCAGTCTGTCTACGCTGTCCACAGCACCACCAATCTTCATATTATCTGCAAACTTACTAACCCACCCATCTACATTTTCAGCCAGGTCATTCATATACATCACAGACAGCAGAAGTCACAGTACAGATCCCTGTGGAACACCACTAATCACCGACCTCCAGCTAAAATAATTCCCTTCCACCTCCACTTTCTGTCTTTTTTGAGCAAGCCAGTTCTGAATACAAATGGTCAGTACACCATGCATCTTAATCTTCTGGATGAGTCGCCCCTGAGGGATCTTGTGAAACGCCTTACTAAAATCCATGTAGACAACATCCACAGCTCTACCTTCATCAATTACTTTTGTCATTTTTGACAACAAGCTCAAACAAGTTAAGTAATAGACAAATTGCCAGACCTCTCTAATTAGACAATGTTTTTCCAAATGTTTATAAATCCTATCCCTAAGAATTCTCTCCAGAAACTTCCCTACCAGTGATGTCAGACTTGCCGGTCTATGGTTTCCAGGATTATCCCTGGTTCCCTTCTTGAATAATGGGACAACACTAGCTACTCGCCAGTCCTCCAGAAACTCGCCTGTGGCTAGAGAGGACATGAAGATATTGATCAAGGTCCCAGCAATCTCTTCTCTTACCTCTGTCAATAACCTGGGCTATATCACCTCACCTTGAGTACTGTGAACAGTTGTGGGCTCCTCATAGAACCATAGAACATTACAGGCCTTTTGGCCCTTCTTGGCTGTGCCGAACCATTTTTCTGCCTAGTCCCACTGACCTGCACCTGGGCCATATCCCTCTAAGGAAAGATGTGATGGCATTGGAGAGGGCCCAGAGGTGGTTCACAAGGATGATTCCAGAAATGAAAGGGTTATCATACAAGGAACGTTTGATAGCTCTGGATCTGTACTTGCTGGAACTTAGAAGGATGTGAGGGGATCTTATTGAAACCTTTCGAATGTTAAAAGGCCTAGACAGAGTAGATGTGGAAAGGATGTTTCCCATGGTGGTGGAGTCTAGGGCAAGTGGGCACTTCCTAGAAGAGAGGGGCGTCCATTTAAAACAGAGATGCAGAGAAATTTCTTTCGCCCGAGGGTGGTGAACTTATGGAATCTTTTACCACAGGCAGCTGTTGCTGGGTGTATTTAAGACAGAGCTTGATAGGGTCTTGATTGGACATGGCATCAAAGATTTTAGGGAGAAGGCCGGGAACTGGGGCTGAGGAGGGGAAGAAAGGATCAGCCAAGATTGAATGGCAGAGCAGACTCAATGGGCCAAATACCCTAATTCTGCTCCTAAGTCTTATTCCCATCAGGTCCTTAAGAGACCCAAGATCACCTCTTCCTTTAGCTCAAAATGCCCTAGCATATCAATACTCTCTGCACTGATTTTGCTATCCTCCACATACTTCCCTTGGTGAATTCTGGTGTGAAGTGCTCATTGGTGACTTCACCCACATCTTTAGCATCCAAGCAAATATTCCCCCTTTATCAATGAATGGTTCTACCCTTTCCCTAGTTATCCTCTTGCTCTTGATGTATGTATAGATTGCCTTGGGTTCACTTTAATCCCACTTACCATGGGCTTTTCATTGCCCTCCTAGCTTTTCTGATGCCATTCCTGAGTTCTTTGCTGGCTTCTTTATAATCCTCAAGGGCTCTGTTTGTTTCTAACTTCCTAAGCTTTACATTTTTTTTTCATTTTTCTTCTTGACTAATTTCATCACTTCCTTCGACATCCATGGTTCTCTTACCTTGCCATCCTTGTCCCTCCCTCTAACTGGAACGTACCTGTCCTGTACCATGGGCAGTTAGTCTTTAAACATCCTCGACATGTCAGATGTGGACTTGCCCAAAAACAGCTGCTCGCAATTAGCTCTCCCTAGTTCCTGCCTAATGCTCTTGTAATTTGCCCTGCTCCAATTTAATACTCACCCTCAAGGCCCATACATATCCATATCTATAGCTATCTGAAAACTTAAGGATCTGTGGTCACTGTCCCCCTAACTGTTCACCCACTGAAAGGTCTGTCACCTGCCCAGGCTCATTACCCAACCCCAGGTCCAGTACAGTCCCCCCTCTGCTGGACTGCCTACATAGAGATTTAAGAAACCCTTCTAGATGTACCTAACATAGTCTGCCCCACCTACCCTTCTGGCACTCAGACGGTCCTGGTTTATGTTAGGAAGTTGAAGTCCCCCATGACAGTAAGTCTGTTGTTCTTATACCTTCCTTAATCTGCCTGCGTATCTGTTCCTCAATATCCCAGTGGCTATCGGGGTGTCTGTACTAGCAGAGTGATTGCACCCTTCCTATTTTTGAGTTCTACTCATATAGACTCAGTGGACAAGCTCTCCATTGTGTCCCCTTTCAGAGTAGCTGTAATATTGTCCCTGATTAGTAGTGCAACTTCCCCAGCACTTTTACCTCTTCTCTCTATTTTTTTCTAAACTATTGAATCCCTGGGACATTAAGCACCTATTTCAGTTCCTCTTTCAACCAAGTCCCTGTAATGGCTACGACATCATAGTTCCATGTACTGATCCATGCTCTGAGTTCATCATCTTCATCCATAATCCTCCTAGTATCAAAATGCACACATTTCAAACTAACAGTCCCGTCGTATCAATTTATTTGCTCCTGCCTGTTTTTACTGGCCCTAGCATTTAATTTCTTCTCCACCTCTCCACTCTCTGATCCAGCGTTCCAGTACCCATCCTCTTGCCAAACCTTCCTGAGTACCACTAGTGAACCTCCCAGCCAGGATATTGGTTCCCTCCAGTTAGGTTCAACCTGTCCCTCTTGTACAGGTCAACCCTGCCCCAGAAAGGGTTCCAATAATCCAAGAACCTGAAACCCTGCTTCCTACATCAGTTCCTCAGCCACTCATGCATCTGTACTATCATCCTATTCCAGCCCTGGCTAGCACGTGGCACCAGGAGAACTACCTTGGAGGTCCTTCTCCTCAGCCTCTTCCCAAACTCCCTAAACTCACTGCCTAGGACCCTTTCCTCCTTCCTACCTATGTCTGAGGGAGAAGACGTGAAGGAAGAGGACTGTGAATGTGCATCTGTAGTTGGTGAGTGAGAGGGAAGAATGGGGATTGATTTAGTGTTGTTGTTTGGCCACTTGCTGTTTTGTTGTGCTCCATGTAGTTTAGCCGAGCATTGTGGGACACATTTTGCTTGTGCCTGAATTTGTGGCGGCACATCCTTGGGTCATGCTGGTTGTTAAGGAAAGCCACATTTCATTGTGCGCTTCGATATACACGTGATAAATGAATCAGGATCTGAAGCTGAACAGGAAAGGTCCACTCAGTGATCAACACTTTATTTGTCTCGTGGTTATTGCACAAGGTGTCCTGCTGCTGACCAGTGTGTCACCGTGGTTTCTGCTTCATTTCCTTTTTTTGAGGAAAACAATCCATCCTTACATTTTTGTGGTAAAATTATTATTTCAGCTTTATCATTAAAGTTCCTCTCTGGCAGAGCCCCTTCCACGGATCACAGGGAACATCCACCGTAGAGTGCTGAGTCCAGAGTTTTACTTTCTCCAATTGGCTTCGAACATAAACTACTCTTCAAACGATGTCACATTCCACCTCTGCAAGCTGATTCACGTGCCTTCCCATGGCATTCATCTATTTAACTCCAGGCTTTTTGTGCATCTCACAGATATGCACAGGGAGTTCAGCATTCGGAGGGGGATTTTGAACAGATGGATGCTGTATCTATGCACACATCCTTAATGTGCTTAAAGTCCATTGGTCTGGGGGAGAGGCGTTGGGTCCTTGTTGGTACTTACGTTCATGCATCTACAGTCTGCTACACTAGGACCCCCACCTCCACCACCCCCCCCCCAACAACCACTGACCTGACAATGAAATCCACAATTAAACTTTGGTTGCCCCAGGAAATGCCCTTCAATTTTTCACTGATTAATGGAAAAGAGCACTCTACTCTGTTACACTTACAGTTTCCTGGCATCCGTACCAGAATAATAACCGGCTTGATCACCTAACCAAGTTTGCTGGATGTTATGCAGTTTACAGAGATTGATTGAAGTATTATGAATCTATTTAGTATTGAACCATTCTTCCCCGTGCCAAATTTAGATGACTCAGGAAATGCTTTTTCATATCCTTTGTCCTTGTGTAATTATTCAATAGTATTCAAAGCTGTGATTGATGTAACAGTTAATTGCAACTTGTATTTACACAGTTTGTGAAGAAATTAAGTGCTTCAAGGGGTAAAACTAAAGATAAAATACCGAGTTAAGAGAGAGAGTTTAGAGAGGGAGTTGGAAGCCTGATGGCTGGACAAAAGGAGGAAGAGAAGTAGAATAGGTGGTGGGTCTGAGGAACACAGGAACAGATGTGTTGGCCCATTCCATGCTGTGCTGAACTAATTAGACCAGAGACAGCTAATTCCATATGCTCCATATCCCCCTCCCCTTCTCTGCTCATTCATTTGCCTAACTAAAAGCCTCTTAAACACCTTATCATGTCTGCCTTCACCACCAACCCTGGCAGTGCATTCAAGGCACCCTCCCTCCATTCCCTGTGAAAAAAAATTGCCCACATGTTTCCTTGAACTTTTCTCCTCTCACCCCAATTGCATGCCCTCTGATGTCAGGCATTTTGACCCTGGAAAAATTATCAGTTGTGTATTTTATCTATGTGAAACCCCACTGGTTTCCTTAGTTGTGTAAGATCTGGGGAATACACACTCTGGTGCCACCAGTCGATGAGATTGAGACAGTTCTCCCACCCCAAACCCCGGTTTGTGTGGATGCTGTGTAATCTGTGACCCTGTTACAACTCAGTGCTGAGAAATAACAGACGGCACACTGCGTACAACTAATAGAATTATATTTATGAATCTTAACTTACCTAAAGGGTTAGTAAAGAAAAGAAAGAAAAAAATCAAAAAGGGCCCATTATAATTAAACCGTTAAATTTGCACAAGTTGAAGCTCTACTTTTCAAAAAATCATACATATTCACTGATCCTCAGTAGACCCCAGCACCTTGCTCCATCGAATCACAGTCCCCCATCGGGTCGAATCCTGCAACCGGTTCTCTCAAGCATCTTCTCTCTTCATCTCCTGCCGAACAAACCCCAGCTCACACCAGTGTCAGGCACATGACACGAAAACACACTCCCCTCATTGGACAACTCACATTCCAAAGCACCCATTATCTCTAACCATAACCCAAACACTGCTTCCACAGAAAGACCATTACATCAGCAGTGAAACCTTTCCCAGGGCATTATATATGCAATGCAGAATATGGACTGGGGAGTAGACATAAGAAAGTCCCCATTTCTACCTCAGTGTCTCAACCCAGTATGTTAACTGTCCATTTCCCTCCTGATGAAGAATCTGGGCGTGAAACATCAACTGTCCATTACCCTCCATAGCCAGTCCTGATGAAGTGTCTCAGCATGAAACATCAACTGTCCATTACCCTCCATAGCCAGTCCTGATGAAGTGTCTCAGCGTGAAACATCAACTGTCCATTACCCTCCAGAGTCAGTCCTGATGAAAGGTCTCGGTGTGAAACATTGACTGTCTATTACCCTCCAGAGTCAGACCTGCTGAAGTGTCTCAGCCTGAAACATTGACTGTCTATTACCCTCCAGAGCCAGTCCTGATGAAGTATCTCGGCCTGAGACATTGCCTGTCTATTACCCTCTAGAGCCAGTCCTGATGAAGTGTCTCAGGCAGAAACATCAATTGTCCATTACCCTCCAGAGCCAATCCTGATGTAAGGTCTCGGTGTGAAACATTGACTGTTCATTACCCTCCAGAGCCAGTCCTGATGAAGTGTCTTGGCCTGAAACATCAGTAGTCCATTGCTGCCTGGTGTGCTGAGTTCCTCCAGCAGTTTGCACGTTGCTCCAGATGAAATCAGAAGCAGACAGAAGTTAAGGGGGTAAGAAATATACCTGCCTAAGGAATAGTATTGGATTAGGGTACAGAAATGTAATTTTTTCTCGTATTTTTCTTGTAGTGTAACTTTCTTATGCTTACTTGTATTTTTATAAGATCACTTGAGTATATGTAATTGTTCAGTGAATTTTCCAGTAATTATGGTAAAGTTACTTCAGTGTTTTTCTAGAAGCTTCGTAGTTTTGTGTAGCAGGTGACACGCTGCTTGAATCCGGCTATTTCATACATTAATTGTTATCACTGGAATTCTGTTTATCTCTAGTGAACACGACTTCTTTTTTCTTTTTTTTTCCTTTCTTTTTTCATTCTTCATTCTTGTAACACTTAACAAAATGGCCATAAGGAAAGAGTTTTATTCTTGACTTTCAAAGAACCTTTGGATCGCAAAAACCACCAGGATCTAGCAATAGGTATTTAACTTAGAACTCAGTGCAGAATCGACCAGGATGCCAAGATCGTTGTGGTCTTTGTTCTTCTAGATGAACCTCATACCAGGTGAGTGACATTTGCAGTGGGTGGGGAGACCAATTGAGACTGAGTAGAGAGCCTTTGATTGTTTACATACTAAAGCTTATCGCATGCCTCCGAATTATGTCACAAAATGAGAGCACGGACAGGAGGCCAAGAATAAGAAATAGGCGGGTAAACTGGGTGACGCAGTCATGCAGCAGTTCGGACTCTGCTTTGCAGCTCCGTGATCCACGTTTCTTACCAATCTTCACCGTTACCTGCGCAGAGACTGCGCGTCTTCCCAGTGACCTCCTGAGTTCTTCCAGGTACTCCACCTCCCATCCAGATCTCAAAGACGAGCTGATTTATTATACGTTTCCCCGGGTTGCAGCAAGTGACATAAGAATCAAAGAGACTTGAGGGAGAATGAGCTACAGGGAACCAAGACACAGAATGTGAAAAGTGGGATTGCTCTGCTGGACCCAATGTGCTGAAGGGCCTCCTCTTGGTCTGTAAGAGGTAACAAGTAAGAAAGGTTGGAGGTGAAACGTGCTGCCCTCTGGATGGTGGTGAAATACTCCACGTTTTAGCTGAGGCAACAAACGATTTTCTGGAGGAATTCAGACTGATGTCTGATGTCAGGGGATCACATTAGTCAGCTGATCATTCTTAAGGAACTGAATGAAGTAGTATTTTCATTTGAAGGCCTATGGTGTAAAGTGCAATCTGGTGGATCAATGTTATTCAATGGTGGTGTTAAGTGGAAGAAACTCTCCAAACACAGGCCCTGAAAGGAAATTATGTGAAATCTTTAAATGATGTTCTATCCTGTCTGAGTGTAAATGCATATGTGGATCAGCGTTCTACAAATGAAAAGGAAGATGGTTACATTCTGCACAATCTAGTTTTACAGAGAATCCTCCTGACAACGGCTTTTATTTCTACTTCTCTGGACGGGCCAAGGTCTCAGGAAGCTCCTGTAATGGAAGCCCCAGGAATAGAAGATCAAGGCTTCGGGATTAAGAGGCAAGGCCACAGGAATGAAACTCCAGACCGGAATGTCAGAACCTTAGGAACGGATGAATAATGACCCATCAAGTACGCCACCAGGAATGGAAGGCCAAAGCCCCAGAATAGGCCCAGGAATAGGACCAAAGGCTTAAGCTGCTACAGTAATCAATATCCTTTTCAGAATTGTTCTAATTATTGCTTAATTTAATCATGTGTTATGTGAGAAACACTAACGTCTGTAGATGATAGAATTTGGAGTAAAAAAAACAGGTGGAGGAACTTAGCATGTCAAGCAGCATGTGGTGTTAAAGAGATGGCTGACATGTTGGGTCCAGACCCTGTATTAGGATTTTTTGTTGTAATGGATATTTTTTCTGCGGCATCCTAAGAAATTACTATGACTAGAAACTTATAAAAAGTGAACCATTCTGATTGTCAGCTGATGGCACTTGCACTCCAAATGACGTGAACATGTCTTCACTTTCTGCCTCTGCAGCCAACATGCATAATTTTAGCCGTAGGGTAACACATACAAATGCTGGAGGAGACCCAAGCTCCCCAAAATGTTGACCAGTTATTTCTTTCCAACAGTGCAGCCAGATCTGCTGAGATCCATCAGCAGTTTGTCTGTATTACTCTGGATTTCCAGCATCTGCAGAATCTCTTGTGCTTATATTTCAGTCATGTATTTTTAAAACTTCTTTTCATAATTTAATTCCATTTGCTTGCACTTCACTCTAATAAAAACAGATTTAAACCAGCGGGTGATGGTTTCAAGGATTTAGCCACTAGAAACTGAAGCAATATTTCATCATAATGTTTTTATTGGTCTCATACTATACTGTTCATTGTGTCTTTTATCTCAATGTATTAACTCACACAAAGTTTTTCTGATAAGCAATAGAGTACAATGGGGGCTGAAATTGCTCCGTTTCTAATCGGAAACCAAACAGGAACATTGCACTCTACTACAAAAGTGAACTAAGTTTATCTTGGAAGTGTTTTATGTGCTTGATAGAAAAATTGGGCATCCCATTATTCAAAGTTACATATCATTGGTTTGAGTTTGGAATCACTGTCAATTGGCTGTCTCTCAAGTGTAAATCCAGCAATTAATTCATTGCATTACATCAGAACAGGAAAACAGGCAGAGGGCAGGCAGTGAAGCCAGCTGGATTGTTCGTAGGTATAATCTACATTGACTCAAAGGATGAAGTGGCTTCCTCCTGTGCAGCAACCATTCAGTGATTCTACAATCTATGATAATAGCATGCAAATTGTTCTTCTAGGAGGTGGTGGAAGTGATTCAAGGCAAAGCACCCAAAATGGTCAGCAGGTCAGGCAGTATCTATGGAAATGAACGTAGACTGTTTGTTCATTCCCATAGATGCCTCCTGGCCTGCTGAGTTCCTCCGGCATTTTGTGTGTGTTTGATGCACCATCAATAACTTTCGGAGACGTGAGACGAGATATAGGCTTTTATTAGCTGGAAGAAAGAACAAGCAGCAAATGACCACCACACAACATCCTGGAGACTGAGGGAGGAGCCGTGCCTCCAATCGTCTTTATACCGGGGTCTGTGGGAGGAGCCACAGGAGCAGTCAGCAGAGGGGTGTGTCCAGACAGTTATCTGTAGTTCACCCCATTCACCCCCCCTTTGTTTTAAAAGAGAGTCCCCATGGGGCGAAGTTTCTTACAAGTATATTTACAGGTTAAGTTTATCAGGTGGTTGAATCTGTCGCTGCGATCTACGTAGCACCAGCTGTGATGGCACAGGTGACGGTGGTTGTGCTGGTTCCGGCCTGACTGGAGGTGTCAGCCCACTAGGCGTCAGTGATCCCTCATGTGTGTGCGAGGCGCCTGGTATGGGAGTGTCATGAGGAGTCTGTGTAGGGCTTGGTGTGCACGGTGTCACCTCGGGTACAGGGTTCATAGTTACCGTGGAGTGTTCAGGGTAGTGGTCTGCTGCTCCTGCGGGCGCCAGGTCGTGGACGGAGACTGTGTCCTCCCACCCATCAGGTAAGACCACGTAGGCATACTGGAGGTTCGCATGTAGTAGGTGAACCCTCTCGACCAGCGGGGAGTATTTATTGCTCCTCGCATGTTTCCGGAGCAGCACTGGCCCTGGGGATGTCAGCCAAGCCGGTAGGGTGGTCCCAGTGGCAGACTTCCTGATCCCTGTAACAAAGGCGTCTCGTACTAGCAGCTCCGCATGCTGTTCCGCCGTCAGTCCCTTGCAGTCGCAGGCCCGCACGAGTGTCTGTAGGGCTCGGAGAAACTCCCCGCTCGACTCGCCGTTCCGCTGCCGCCGCATCGCTAAGCGATGTCTTGCGTAGACGGTGTTCACTGGCCGCAGGTACAGTCTTTTGAGGGCGTCCAGTGCCCCTTGGTAGGTCGGCAGGTCCCTGATAAGGGAGAATACTTTCGGGCTGACCCTGGAAAGGAGGATTTTGTACATTGTGGCAGGCTCAGTCACGGGAATCACTTCCAAGTATGATTGGAAGCATGCAAGCCAGAGTTCAAAGGCAAGAGCTGCTTCTGGAGCTTGGGGGTCCAAGTCTAATTTTTCCGGATGCAAAATACTCTCCATGTTTTAAAACTTCCAGCCAATAAAATTGATGCACCATCAATAACTCTCGGAGACGTGAGGCGAGATATAGGCTTTTATTGGCTGGAAGAAAGAACAAGCAGCAAATGACCACCACACGACATCCTGGAGACTGAGGAAGGGGCTGTGCCTCCAATCGCCTTTATACCGGGGTCTGTGGGAGGAGCCACAGTCAGTGGGAGGGGCCACAGGAGCAGTCAGCGGGGGGGGGGGGGGGGGGGCGTGTCCAGACAGGTAAATGTAGTTCACCACAGTGTTGCTTTAGATTTCCAGCATCTGCAGGCTTGCTCGTGTTTATAAGGTGCTTCGAAGTAGCCGCAGTGTGCCTTGCAGGTGGTGTTCACCGTGGCAAAGAGAATCATGGCTTTGAATGGTGGATTGGGTATCAACTAAATAGGCTAATCTGTTCTGGATAATACCAAGACTTTTTTGGATTTACACATTAATAGTTAAATAGTAAATCTAATATAAATTAGGTCCTAGTCCTGCACCATGAGTAGTGTGGTGGGGCAGTCATTTATTTCCTCCTTGAAGCATAAGCACAAATTCTTTGCTTTAATACTTGGGTTCCCTCAACTAAGTAATTGTTGAAATGACACAGAGGACACATTGCTAAGAGGTAGCTCACTAAATGCAGTTGACTTGCTGTGCAATGATGGCCCAAGTGCAAAGGATAGTTCACCAAATTTTTAATAACTGCACAGAACAAAAGGAACTTAGTAAATGCTCTGCCAACAGGGCTATTAATTAAAATTCTCAAATTAACTAAAAATTAAAGCTGACACTCCAGCTCAGAAGCAGTAACGTAATAATAAATAAATTTTGCTCCTTAACAGCATTAATCTAAAGTGTGGTCCCAGAATGGGGACTAAGGTAAGCAGGTAGTGTTGCTATCGCTGTGCTTCGGTCAAGATTCAACAAGACTGAAACGAAAGGGAGTTAAATGCAACAAAGAATTTCTAATTGGCTGGAACGTGCATACTCACAAGCGTGAATGATGACCCTTTTGAACTTCCCACCCGCGAGGGCACACAGACTCCACAGCAGAGTGCGTGGTTGTGACAGCAGTGGATGGAGAATGCTAACTTTAACTTCTCCACATGCCTGCATCGAACTGCAATGAAGTTTTAAAAACTCCACTTTCGGTAAACAAAGTGTTCTCCAAATGGAATGGGAATTGACCCATGAACTAATTCAGTCTATTCTGCTCACCATCAAATTATCATGTTTCTTCTACTAAATGTTACATTCAAATGTTACATTTTCCATCTTTTTTAAAGATTCTAGTGAATAGGTTATGTGTAAGAATATTCCTAAAACCCATCTTCCCTTTATAGCTTTACAAAAGATATGATTTAGATTCATACGTCCATCTCCAGCTTTGCTTACTATCAATCATTCTCCCCTCAGTGTCTCGGAACCACATGCCTGCTCTCAGAAATCTTTGCTTTATATTACTCCACCTCACCCTTTCCTGTGAATTACTTCCAAAGCCTATTATAAACCTATCTCTTCTGATCTTTGTTCCCATTCTTTGCTCTCATCCAGTGTCTCCTTTCATCTCCTTTTATTAAGTTGAAAACCTTCTCCATTTATCACATTAAATTGAATGGATTCTTGTCATTACACCCAAAAGAAACTCCTGTGGAGGAGGATAAATTTTGGAGGAAACTGTACTCTGTAAAGTATCCCAAAACTCCAAGTGTTGAGATGACATTGACTGATCTGTAGCCTTTTCACTGACACAGCATGAATATTTTGATGAAAGTATTCATGACTTTCAGGTGAGTATTAAGCTGAATATTTTTTCTTTATGTCAAGAACTACATTTTCCATACAAGCTGATAAAGGTTTATGTTAATCCATCATAAAATGAAACATGAAAGCTTTTATTTCTTTAATCACCATACAAAGAATTACACAATCTTGGAACTAAAGTTATAAAAATTAATTACATCCATGATAGAGATGGAAGGCCAGAGAAATAATTAGCCGCAAAAACACTAGCTTAGGCTAAGTGCCTAAGATTATCTCATCATAAAACTTCAGAATTAAGGTAATTGAACAACACTTTACCAGATTTTCTTCACAATGAATACAATAAATCAGCCTGCAGAGAGAAAATAACTCTCTTCACCTGTTCTGGGAACTATTTTTTTTATTCTCGACTATGTGACCACAGGTTCTTAGAGGAAAAATGTTTAACCTAATGAAGCAAACACGAGGAAATCTGCAGATGCTGGTAATTCAAGCAACACACACAAAATGCTGGTGGAACGCAGCAGGCCAGGCAGCATCTATAGGATTGTACTTCTCCCTATAGATGCTGCCTGGCCTGTTGCACTCCACCAGCATTTTGTGTGTGTCGCCTTAACCTAATGACATTGTTTTAATTCTTCATCACATTAGGTCATCAGAGCAATCATTGCCTAGTTCACAGTGCCTTGCTGGAATAGTGCGCCTTGCACTATTATCCACAATCCACAATCTACCATTTTGAGAACCCAATCCCAGAGAAGCTATAGAAAAGGCAGTAAGTAGGAGGAGTGTGGGGTGGAGGTGGCTTGTGGTCAGGGGCGGAAATATGAAGCAAACTATTTAATCCACCTGGCATATTGAATAATAATCCCAGGGAAATTAACCATATTAAGAAGTAGTATTTATGTTATTCTTTTCACATACTTGCAATATCCTGAATGTTCTGTGTCCTATTAAGTATTTTTGAAGTGTAGTCATAAATACTCTGCAAGGAAATGCAATGTCTGATTTCCGCAAATCTTTTACTGTAATGGTGTTGGTTGAAGAATGAATGTTGGCTGAGGCACTAGGAAGAGTGCTTCGCTTCACCTTTGAATGGTACAGTGTTTATTCACTCACCAGTAATGCTAAGCAGGACCATTATTTCATATCTCATCTGAAAAACAGCCACCCAGGTATTATCACACCAGTGAAGTGTCTGCCTGATCTTCACCAGCTACCGTGCAGCTCACTGGACATGTTAACATCCTCTACAACAACCATTTTTGGTTTCCATGGCTGAATATAGAAGAAAAATTAAATTTGTTTGTATTTAATACTTTTAATACTTTCACTTAATATCATCGTTTAATATCTTCATTTAATACCATCATCCCCTCAAAACTAATCAGTAAACTGCAGGACCTGGGCCTCAATACCCCATTGTGCAGTTGGATCCTGGATTTGCTCACTTGCAGGCCCTTGTCAGCTAGGACTGGCAAAATATGAAGGGCCTGTGCTGTACTGTGCTGTACCATTCTGTGTTCTGTTCTAAAACATCTCCTCCACAGTATCCACCAGCACAGGTGCACCACAGGGATGTGTGCTTAGCCCCCTGCTCTGCTCGTTCTACAGCTATGACTGTGTGGCGAAGTACAGCTCCAGCACCATATACAAGTTTGCTGATGACACCACTGTTGTGGGCCTTTTCAAAGGTGGTGATGAATCACATACAGGAGGGAAATTGAGAATCTGGATGAGTGGCGTAATAACAGCAACTTCTCACTCAAGAAACTGATTGTAGACTTGTGGGATGGAAACCAGGGGTCCATGAGCCAGTAATCATCAGAGGATCAGAGGTGGAGAGGGTCAGTAACTTTAAGTTCCTGGGTGTCACCATCTCACAGGACCTGTCGTGGACCCATCATATAAATATTATTGCAAAAAAAGCATGACAGCGTCTCTACTTCCTCGGGAGTCTGCAGAGATTTTGCATGTCATGAAAAACCTTGGTAAACTTCTGTAGGCATCTAGTGGAAAGTGTACTGACTGGCTGCATTCCAGCCTGGGGTAGGAACACCGATGCCTTTGAGTGGAAATTCCTATGAAAGGTAGTGGATTTAGCACAGTACATGACGGCTAAAGCCCTCCCAATCATTGAGCACATCTACATGAAACGTTGCTGGGAAAAGTAGCATCCATCATCAAAAATCCTCACCACCCAGGCCATGCTCTTTTCTCACTGCTGCCATCAGGTAGAAGGTACAGGTGTCTCAGGACTCACACCACCAGGTTCAAGAACAGTTACCACCCCTCAACCATCAGGCTCTTGAACAAAAGGGAATAACTATACTCATTCTAATTCTGGTGTTCTCACAACCAAAGGTCTCACTTTAAGGACACTTTATCTTGTTATTTCATTCTCTCATTATTTAATGCTATCTATTTATATTTGCATTTGCACAGTTTATTGTTCATTGATCCTGTTTACAATTACTGTTCTATAGATTTGCTGAGTATGCCCACAGGAAAATGAATCTCAGGGTTGTATGTAGTGACATATATGTTCTGTGATAATAAATTTTACTTTGAACTTCAAACTTTTTGCTTATTAGGGATTTACTTCCAGTAGTTCCTGCATGTTACCATGATGTCACCAACTAAAAGTTCCTGAAATGGCTCAACATCACACAGGATGAAACTGAAACAGAGACAATTTGCTCTTGCAGTTCTGTGACAGGTGAAATTGTTCAGTGTGTTCAGGAAAATTTCCTCACACAATATATTGAAGGCCCTAACAGGGAGAGGACAAAGATTGGCCTGCTCTTGGGAAATGTGGCGGGACAAGTGACTGAGGCGACAGTGGGGGAGCACTTTGGAATCAGTGACTATAATTCTCTTAGTTTTAAATTAGTTATGAAAAGGGACAGATCTGATCCACCTGTTAAAGTTCTAAATTGAATAGAATATAGAACAGGTCAGGCTCTTTTCACCATGCTTTTCACCAACCTGATCCAAGATCAATCAAACCCTCCTTCTTACATAGCCCACCATTTGTACAATGGGGCAAGGCATATTTTGACAGTAGTAGATAAGAACTTGCAAAAGTGAATTGCGGCAAAGGGATATTTGGCAGGTGCGAGGCCTAAGAGTGAGATAGCATGCGTTCAAGATCTACATGTTCCCGTTAGAGTGAAGGGCAAGGCTGTCAGGGGTAGAGAACCCAGAAAGATGAAATGACATTTAGGCTCTGGTCTGGAAAGAAGGAGGCATGGAGCAGGTACATTCTGCTGGGATTAAGTGAATCCCAGGAGAAGTATAAGGTTGGCATGAGTATTCTCAATAAGGAAATCAGAAAGGCTAAAGAGAGCATGAGTTAGCTTTGGCAGAGAAGATGAAGAAAAATCCAAAAAGATTTTGTAGGCGTATTAAGGAGAGAAGAGTAACTAGGGAGAGAATAAGGCCCCTCAGATACCACTATAGACATATTTGTGTGGAGTTGTAGGAGACAGGTAAGGTTCTCAAAGAGTATTTCTCCTCTATCATTACCATGGAGAAGGATGTGAAGAGTTTTGACCCTGAGTTAGTTAATGGGGTTAGTCTACACTATGGCAGATGAAGTACTGGATGTCTTAAATTGTATGAAATTAGACAAATCTCCTGGGTCTAATCAGGTACTATATATCCAAGAATACTGTAGGAAGCTCAGTAAGAAATTGTGGGAACCCTGGATGAGATATGGGCACCTTTGTTAACGGTGAAGTGCTGGAAGACTGGAGAGTGACTAATGTGCTTTTATTTACAGAGGGCTACAAATTAAAACCTGGGAACTATAGACCAGTAAGCTTAAGCCCGTTGTATATAACTTACTAAAATGGACTCTGAGGAATAAGAGATATAAGCATTTGGAAAGACAAGGGTTGGTTATGGATAGTCAACGTGACTTTATGCATGGGAGATCCTGTTTCATGAAGTTGATTGAGTATTTTGAAGAATAACCAAGAAGGTCAACGAGGTCAGGGTAGTAAACAAATTTTCTCCCTATTTAGAAAATAGCCTATGACTTCATTCCTTCTACCAAAGTCTGTATTAGGTATTGGAACTCAAGCAAAATATCAAGTACTAATTAGCAAAGCATTTTTCTTTTGGATCACTTGAAACTTGAGTTTACTGGATTGGTGAAATATGAGCTTTTCTTCATGCTCGTAGGTCTGTATATTGAGGTCAAAGCAAACAGAAAAGCCAAGACAACTGACCTCTCCAAAAGACCCCTCCATCGCTAGAAATGATATTAATTTTGGGTCTTGAAATGTATGATATTCTAACACTAAAAAAGTAATGAGACGTCTCTTTTATGAGTGATGACTAGGTCTGTTTTGGATGGAATTCTTTGCGTCAATGGAGTAGGATATCAAATCACATTGGATGATCTATAAATAGCAGAATGATTCTGCACTATCATGCAAAGTGATGTCATATGTATGGTGTTGATTGCATTGCTAGTTTGCCAGACTGCGATAAAGCAATATCAAAATCAGAATTAGGTTTATTATCACCGGCATGTGAAGTGAAACTTGTTAACTTCACAGCAGCAGTTCAATGCAATACATAATATAGAATAAATAAATTACAGTATATGTATATTGGAGATTAAAAATCATGCAAGAACAGAAAAAACATACATTGAAAAAGTGAGGTAGTGTTCATGGTTCAATGTCCATTTAAGAATCAGATGGCAGAGGGGAAGAAGCTGTTTCTGAATCATTGAGTGTGTGCCTTCAGGCTTCTGTACCTCCTACCTAATGGTAACAGTGAGAAAAAGGCATGCCCTGGGTTCTGGAGGTCCTTAATAATGGATGTTGCCTTTCTGAGACACCGCTTCCTGAAGATGTCCAGGGTATTTTGTAGGCTAGTATCCAAGATGGAACTGACTAAATCTATGACCTTCTGCAGCTTCTTTCAGTCCTCTGCAGTAGCAGCCCCCTCCATACCAGACAGTGATTCAGCCTGTCAGAATGCTCTCTACAGTACATCTATAGAAGTTTTTGAGTGTATTTGTTGACATGCCAAATCTCTTAAAACTCCTAATGAAGTATAGTCGCTGTCTTGTAAGCATCGATATGTTGGGAGCAGGTTAGGTCCTCGGAGATCTTGACACCCAGGAACTTCAAATTGCTCACTCTCTCCACTTCTAATCCCTCTATGAGGATTGGTATGTGTTCCTTCATCTTATCCTTCCTGAAGTCCACAATCAGCTCTTTCATCTTACAAAGTACATTGAGTGCCAGGTTGTTGCTGCACTAGTTGGTATATCTCACTCCTGTACGCCCTCTCATCACCAACTGAGATTCTACCAACAATGGTTGTATCATCAGCAAATTTGGAGATGGTATTTGAGCGAAGCCTAGCCCTAGCCACATGGTCATGCATATATAGAGAGTAGAGCAGTGCGCTGAGCACACACCCCTGAGGTGCGCCAGTGTTGATCGTCAAGAGGAGGAGGTATTATCACCAATCTGCACAGATTGTAGTCTTCCAGTTAGGAAATCGAGGATCCAATTGCAGAGGGGGGTACAGAGGCCCAGGTTCTATAACTTATCACTCAGGATTGTGAGAATGATGGTGTTAAATGCTGAGCTATAGTCAATCATCAGCATCCTGACATAGGTGTTTGTATTGTCCAGATGGTCTAAGGCCGTGTGGAGAGCCATTGAGATTGTGTCTGCCATTGACCAATTGAAGCAATCAGCAAATTGCAGTGGGTCCAGGTCCTTGCTGAGGCAGGAGTTCATGATCATCCTCTCAAAGCATTTCATCCCTATAGATGTGAGAGCTACTGGATGATAGTCATTAAGGCAGCTCACATTATTCTTCTTAGGCACTGGTATAATTGTTGCCTTTTTGAAGCAAATGGGAACTTCCACCCATAGCAGTGAGAGTTTGAAAATGTCCTTGAATACTCCTGCCAGTTGGTTAGCACGAGAGTTCAGAGCCTTACCAGGTACTCCGTCGAGGCCTTCTGCCTTGCAAGGGTTCACCCTCCTTAAAGACCATCTTTATTTACTTGTATCTACTATTCATGGCTCCACTGTGCTCAAAATTCTGTAAAGAAATGGAAAGGCACATTATTTTTTGAACAAAAAACATGCTGGAGAATAGAATACAGTCCGTTTCTGGAAATGTGATGGTGCTTGGATCAGACGCTGAGAAATCTCTTATCAAAAGCAGGATACCTTGATCCCAAATTTACGTGAGAACTCTGTGTAACATCCATGAAACTTTGAATTCAGAATTAGGTTTGCATTATATTAGTTTTAATAGTTTGGCTGGTGTGATGAGCAGCATAAGAAATAGAGATGTAATGAGACTTGCCTTTGTTTTTCCTTAAAATCGAAGCAACATGTAAAATGGAGAACATATGTAAAAGCATGGAGGAACTTCTACCCAAATGTTGTACGCAATTTAGACTGGAGAAGGCATGAAACAACTTTAGACCCAATCATTGTGTATAATTTGGGCTGCTGGAGGTATGAAGCATCATCCTACCCAATCATTATACACAATATAAGCTGTGTAAGCCTGGAGCAACTTCATACCCAATCACTGTGCACATTTTGGGTTGCATCAAATATAGTTTCCTGTCAAGAGCACAAAGAACAAGTTTGGAAAGGTACAAAAATAACAGGGTTGTTGTCATGGGTGACTTTGACTTCTCTGATATTGATTGGTACCCCCTGGGTGCAAGATATTTAGATGGGGCACTATTTGTTATTTGCATCCAGGAAGGATTCCTGACATAATAGATCTCAAGCCGACTGCAAGAGAGCCCATATTGGATTAGCTACTAGGTAGTGAACTTGGTGTGGTGATAGATGTCTCAATGGGTAATCATTTCAGAGTCAGTGACCACAACTCTTGACTTTTAGCACAGCATTGGACAGGGAAAGGAGCAGACAAAATGCAGAAGAATTCAATCGGGGAGAGCTCAGGGAAATGTTCAATTGAAATCTGAAAGTTGTTCAGGGAACAATAGGTTTGTCTCATTGAGGCAGGGAAAGGGTGGTAGGGAGGCGGGACCATGATTGACATGAGAGGCAGAATATTCAGTCAAGAGAAAGAAGGAAGCATACTTAAGGTTTAGGAAGTAGGGATCAGGTAGGACTCCTGAGAGTTATGAGGTGGACAGGAAGCAGCTTAAGAACAGACTTACGTGAGCTAGAAGGAAACATGAGTAGGCCTTGGGAAGTAAGGCTAGGGAAATCCCAAGGTAGACTACGTGAAGAATAGGAAGATGACTAGAGTGAGGGCAGGACCAATCAGGCATAAAAGAGGGAGCATGTGAATAGAGTTTGAGGATGTAGCATCCTTAATGAATGGTTTGCTTCAGTTTTGACCAGCGAGGGTGACCTTGATGAATATGAGGGGTCAGCATAGAACAGGCTAATGTGCTGGAACCTGTTGAGGTTAAGAAAGGGGCACTATTGGAACTTCTGACAAACATGGGATATACCAGAAGGGATCTGTGGAAGCAAGGGTATGGAATGCCATTGATGATGATGCAGTTGTGCACATTCAAACACATTTACTTCTGTCAGCTGTGTTAAATCTAAAGTGGTTAAAATGTGTTGTAGGAATATCAATAAAAACGTCATTGAACAGACGTGACTCTTCCTGGGGGAAATAAAATGGGTCTTCAATTTATTGCAAGGTGAACTTGACATTTTTAAACCACACAATACTGGTGAAAGTCACATCAAATGATCTCTATGCTCTGTGTACAGTATACACTTAGTGAGAGGTAGTAAGTGCTGAACATTCACCTGAAAGTGGTGGTGAAGATGGACAGAGTGGAGATAAGGTATATGCTATGCTTGCCTCCATTGGCTGAGGCACTGAGTACAGGGTAGGAATGCCCTGTTACAGTAGAGTAAATTGTTGCTTAGGCCACATTTGGAGCGTTGTGTGTAGGTCTTGTCACAACATCATCAGAAGGATACAATTGAGCTGGAGAGGGTGCAGGAAAGATTCATAATAATGTTGCCCGGACTAGAAGACTTGAGCTGAAAGGAGAGTTTGTTTAGTCTGGGGCTGTTTGCCCTGGAAGCTGAGGGATGACTTCATAGAATCATGAAAAGCATTCAGAGTGTAGACACAGTAAGTCTTTTCCCCATGGTAGGGGAGTCTAAAACTGGAGGGTATCATTTTAAGTGAAAAGGGGAATGATTTAAAGGGATCCTGAGCACATGTTGTTTTCACACAGTGGATGATGAGTATACAGAGGCAGTGGTAGAGTAAGGTACAATTATATGTTAAAAATGGTTTTGGATAGGTACATGGATAGGAAAAGTTTCACGGGATAAGGTCCAAATGCAGGCAAACAAAATTACTCCATAAAAAATTCTTGGTTGACATGGACGAGTTGGTCCAAAGGGCTTGTTTCTATGCTGTATAAATATGACCGTCCATTAACCTGAAAACAGTTCCGTAGAAGGATTGGTGATGTCTCCTAACCAGGAAGTTCTCAATGTTTATAAATAAGGCACCAATCAAATTCAAAGCCAGTTTTGATTACCACCAGTAAAATCAGGAAATTTGCATTAATTTAATAATTTACAGGATCTGCAGTATAAAGTGAGCACTTAACTATTTGTATTGAAGCACTGTAAATAATGTTTTCCTTAGAGTAGGGCCGAGAAAGTACAGAAATTGCAATAAAGAAGCTGAGTGATCAACACTGAAGAGAATTAAATTCAATCCTGCCAAACAGCAGGAGAAGAAAAATAGTGAAGTTTCTCTGGCTTATGACAATCTCAGCACTTTAGCAACCTGGAATATTAAATCATGAATGACAAGGCAGAAAGAATAAAAGACAGGTTGGGTCCAGGTAATACGACAAATTTTGAAGGATTGTTTGTCTAAGTTAAATGTAAATTGTGTATTATGAAAAGCAAATATTTAATAAAATACTTGTTCAAAATTCACAGTTGGATAATTAATACTTATAGTCAAGCTCACAAATGCTAAGCTCCCTACTGTAATTAATATTTTGTGTCACAGCCAACCCTAGCTGTGCTTTGTATGTTTTATGCACCTTCTGAACACGTACTGTTTTAGCCATAAAACTGTCATATTATCCAAAATATCAAAAGTGCACTATCATATTTCAATAAACAACAGATTGTCATTTACTGATTTAAATACCAGTGCCTGAAAAGAGCTGGTAACTTGCCTCAATGACGATCACTAGCAGCACTTACATACACCGTAATAAAGTGCTTCAAGAAGTTAGCAAGTCCTGCCTGATGAATGACCTGCATCCGGTCCAATCTGCATGTCGCGACAACAGGTCAACAGCAGATGCCATGTCATTGGCCCTTTACTCAGCTCTGGAGCATCTGGACAATAAAGATGCATACGTCAGAAAGCTCTTCACTGACTACGGCTCGGCATTCGACACTATCATCCCCTTGAAACCCATCACTTAGCTTCGGGACCTACTTCTCATTGTGCAACTGGACCCTTGATTTTCTCACTGGCAGACGTACTTTATTACAGTATGGCAGCAACATCTCTTCCATCAGCACAGGTGTACCACAGGGTTGTGTGCTTCACCTCCGGGCTCTACTCTACTTCGATTACGTGGCTAAGTACAGCCCCAATGCCATATTTAAGTTTAATGATGCCACCTACGTTGTTGATCAAATCAAAGGAGGAAGAAGCTGAAGATCCATGATGCAGGCCTCAGAGGGGGAAAGGAAGTGGAGAGAGTCAGTAGGTTTAAAGTCCTTGGCATTAATATATCAGAGGATCTGTCCTGGGACCAGCATACAAATGTCATCACAAAGAAGGCACAATAGTCCCTCTGCTTTCTTTGAAGTTTGTGTAGATTCGACATGCTAGCAAAAACTTTGACAAGCTTCTGTTGACGCACAGTGGAGAGTATCACTGGTTGCATCAGGGCTAGGTATGGAAACACCGACGCCCAGGATGAAAAATGACCCAGAAACTGGAGACAGCCTAGTCCATTCACAAACTAGAGAAAATCTTCAGATGCTGGAGGTACTCAGCAGGTCAGGCAGCATCTATGGAAAAGAGTATCGTCAATGTTTCAGGTCGAGACCCTGGAGAAAAAGAGATGAGGAGTCAGCATAAAAAGTGGGGGGAGGGGAGGAAGAAACACAAGGTGATAGGTGAAACTGGGAGGAGGAGGGGTGAAATAAAGAGCTGGGAAGTTGATTGGTGAAAGAGATACAGGGCTGGAGAAGAGGGAATCTGATAGCAGAGATCAGAAGGCCATGGAAGGAAGAAAAGGGGAGGGGCACCAGAGTAAGGTGATGGACAGTAGGGAGATAAGGTGAGAGAGGGAAAGGGGGATGGGGAATGGTGAAGGGGGGGTGCCATGACCAGAAGTTTGAGAAATCAATGTTCATGCCATCAGGTTGGAGATGACCCAGACGGAATAGAAGGTGTTACTCCTCCAAGCTGAGAGTGGCCTCACTGTGAGAGTAGAGGAGTACTCCTGTATATCGGTGAGACCCGATGTAGATTGGGGAGACCACTTCACTGAGCACCTATGCTCCATTTTCCAGAAAAAATGGGATCTCCCAGTGTCCACTCATTTTAATTCCACTTCCCATTCTGTTTCTGACATGTCAGTCCATGGCTTCCTCTACAATCATGAACCATTCCAGAAACTAGTGATTCTTGAAAGCTCATTATTAATGCTTCAGCAATCTCTTTAGCCACCTCTTTCAGAACCCTGAAGTGTACACCATCTGGTCCAGGTGATTTATCTATCTTCAGCCTTTCGGTTTCCCAGGAATCTTCTCCATAGTAATGGCAAGTTCACACATTTCTGACTGCTGATACTGGAACTTCCAGCACATTGCTAGTGCCTTCCAGAGTGAAGACTGATGAAAAATACTTATCCAGTTCATTCTCCGTTTCCTTGTCCCCATTACTGCCACTCCAGCATTGCTTTCCAGCGGTTATCTACTCTCGCCTCTCTTTAACACTCTATGCATCTGAAAAACTTTTTGGTATCCTCTTTAATAGTTTAGGATAGCTTACATTTGTGTTCCATCTTTACCTTCTTAATGACTTTTTAGTTGCCTTATGCTGGCTTTTAAAAGCGCCCCATTCCTCTAACTTCCCGCTAATTTTTGCTCTATTATATGCTCTTCTTTGACTTTCATGTTGGCTTTGACTTCTCATGTTAGCCATAGTTGTGTCATCTTTCCTTCAGAATACTTCTCCCTCTTTGGGGTGTATATATCCTGTGCTTTCTGAATTGCTTCCAGAAATTCCAGCCATTGCTGCTCTGCCATCATCCCTGCCAGTGTTCTTTACCAATCAATTCTGGCCAACTCCACTCTCATGCCTCTGTAATTCCACTTGCTCCACTATAATACTGATACGTCTGACTTTAGCTTCTCAATCTCAGATTTCAAGGCGAAATCATTCATTTGATCACTTACCCCCAAGGGTTCTTTTACCTTAAGCTCTCAAATCAATTCTGGCTCAATGTACAATACCCAATCCAGAACAGCTGGTCCCCTAGTGGGCTTCATGCTTGGTCAATGCAGTCTCTTATATGCAATCTCTTAGTCTATGGAGCAGCTTGTGCTTCTAACATCAATTTACTGCTTACAATTTACAGAAAAACTGAAGGCTAATAGCAAGTTTCCTGAACTTATTTACATTTACAATAAGAACTGAAGCCTGATTCTTATTTTAATTGATATCTGCCATATTCATGTAACTCCAGAACACTCCCTTACACTTCCTCCCCTCTCCCACCAGTTGTTTCTGTCATTCAGCTCCCCCTTCTCCTCTAATGGTTCCCATTTTCACCTCCACTTCTTATCCACAATTTATTCAAATCCAGTTCTGGTAGCACCTTGTGTTCCTGTGCACCTCCCTCCAGAAGCTATCTCCCATTTTGACGTTGCTCTCACCCCACCTTGGTCCATCTGTTGCCTTTTTTCCATATTCCTTCTCTCTTTGCGGTCTCCATTGAGCATTCAGCAGCCACAATCTTCCAAATCCGCCCACGCTCTCCTCCCCTACTGGCACTACCTTCCTGTCATGCTACATCCCTCCGTAGTCCACCAATCACCTTGGACTCCTTTCTTGCCATTCCCCTCCTCCTCTCTCTGCTGGCCATCTTGCATTTCCAGTCCTGATGCAGGGGGTTTGACCCGAAACACTAACAACTTCGTTACCTCCCACTAAAGTTGTGCATCTCCCTGAGTTCTTCCAGGCTCCAGCATCTTCAGTCCCTTGTGTCTCCTGATGGTTCCGACTCCGTGTTACTTTTCATTTTAATTTTGCACCTTCCACTTACTTCATCAATGGATAACAATGCCAGATGTCGGCATGCAATCAGCTGCTAATCCATCCACGTATAATTACAGTTTGTGCTGTGTATTTCACATAACATGGTATTTTGATAAGATTGTATTGGAATCCCAGGCTTCAAATGATGCTTAATTGAAGTCTTTGCAATGCCAGTAAGAAACCCATCCAAAAATGGTCTGAGGCTCAATCTTCACATCCATGCTGAATTAACTGACCTTGTTCTAAGTGCTGGAACTGCATAACTCCTCGAGGATAAGGGGGAGAAACCTGGCAAAGATTCCTCCTCACGATCGCTATCCAGTGACCTCTGCTGAAAAGTATGCTCGTGTAGATATCAAGATTGTATACTATTCCCTTGCGTTAAATAACTGCCAGATCACACTGTCCTGGCTCACACATGGCCACGGGGGTGAATTGCTGGGCATGTTTCTAATCTGTTAGCTGGGGCTTTTCACCTCTTGTGTTCACAGCACGTCCTCCAGACTCCCCTTTGGAATTCTAATTTATCAACAAAGAGAATGTGCAGTATATTAAAAATTCTGACTTTTCTCCTCACTTATGCTGCTGAATTTATGGCTTTTACTGTCCTTGCAGAGAGAGGCCCAGAAGGAGTTTCAAACTGCTTTGAATTTTGTCTGAGTAAGGGGTTCAACACCAGATGTTCCCTAAAGTAGTAAAACTGATAACAGACCTTAATTAAAGCAAACTTTCAAATTAAAAATTGTGGTGTATTTCATAATAAACCCTATGATCATATCACTAGGGATCGATATACGCTGTAATCGATTTCTGACATTGGGGAGGAAAATTTACTACAAGGTTAACAATTCTTTAAAGCACATTTTAAAGAAAGGGAAGATCTTTCATTTGTGTAATAATGTGTGTGAACTCAGATAACCTGCAATTGTCTTACTGATTTGCTGTTGGTGTAGTGACTGTCTTAATTCAATGCAACTTGAAATTTTTTGGAAGATCAAATTAACAGAGCTAAAGTGTTCTTTCAGAACCAGAATCAACAAATGTAATTGCAAAAACTGAGCTGACTGATTAAAAATCTCCAAGATTGAAAACCTATCTTGGCAGTTACTTGGACTGCCCAATATGTGACTCCAGTCGCAATTCAATTTTATTTATCACATGTACGTCGAAACCATCAGTGAAATATGTCATTTGCACTAACAACCAACACACTCAAGTCTGTGCTACGGGCAGCCCACAAGAGTTGCCACGCACTCCAGTGCCAACATAGCATGCCCACAATGTTCATCAGAACAACACAGAAAACAACAAGCAACAGGAGAAACAAGCCCCAGTACTCCCTAACGCCCACCCACATACACAGTTCTTTAACCCCAGGACGGGCTCCAGCCTCCAGTAGACATGGACTCTGGCAGGCTGACACTGGACTTTGACCTCCCCAGCAGATTCACAGAGATTTGCAGTCTCACCTCCAACCAACAGCCCTCGACTTCCAGATTTATGATTCCACCCTTGGTCCTCAATCGTAGGACATCCCTATCATTGAATACTAGCCTTTGACTCTGGACTCACCACTGACTGGACCGAAACACTAGGCCTCAAACTCCGGTCTCACTGATTCACAAATTCAGAGGGTTATTGAAAATCGCTCCTCCTACCGTATGGAACTTCAAAACTGAAACCAACACTGCATTTAGCTGCTCTCTGAGACAAGATGGTAAAGCCAATCACTCTATCAACATGCCACAACAGTTCAGGAGTAAGACGTGCAATCATCTGTACACTATCTGCCTAATCTAGTTCTGCATAGCTTATTCTAACCAAAGCATTTCATCATAATGTTATTAACAACATATTTTCATATATTTTGGCATATATGTTCACTGAATTAGATTGTATATTTGACCCTAAACAAATAGGAGGCTGTTTAGATGCTTAAATCTGCAGTATGTTTAAAGATGAAGTTACCGTAGTGTTTGTGACTTGCTCAAAGATTTTGTCCTATTTACTGTATCTACCAAAAGAACTTTTGCTTTTATCCACCTTCCTAAGCCAGTGACATTTTGCAAACCATCAGATATCACCATCTCTCTCCTATTAAACTGGCTCAATAATTCAAACCACAAGCCCAGCTGTTCCTCTACTCAGACAGTCTACTTCCTTCAAACATCAGCTGTGGCTCAGCTGGTAGTATTTTCCATTTGTATCAGAAGATCTGAACACACTTCAAAACTACGGAGGGAAGATCGCACTGCTGAGGTGTCATCTTTCAGAGGAGCTATTACGAGTTTAGCTGCACCACAGTTCATGAGGGGACACTGGATTCCGAAGCGGAAGAAACAGTTCAAAAGAAGTGAGTGGTGGCAGTCGGGACATTCTGCATGCCACAGTTCCCGAGGAGCCATAGGATTGTGCATAAAGAGGCACTTGTTAAGGGCCAGTGTTAGAGGGGAGCGTTCAGGCTTTGGCGAGGAGAGGCAAAGGCTGCAGGTAGATTTTTTTTTCATTTTATTTTTTTTCTTTCTTACGGCACAGTCAGAGTGAGAAGGCAAGCAGGATAGTGGAATGCTCATCTTGGGAAATGTGGAAAGGCAGTTAGACCTCAATAGGTTTCAATAGGTACATTTAATGTCAGAGAAATACATACAATATGCATCCTTAAATTCTTTTTCTTCGCAAACATCCACAAAAACAGAGGAGTGCCCCAAAGAATGAATGACAGTTAAATGTTAGAACCCTAAAGTACTCCCCAGCTCCCCTCTCCCACGCATTAACAGCAACAAAGCAACAGCACCTCCCCCACCAGCAAAAAAGCATCGACACCCTCCACCGAGCACTCAAGCGTGCAGCAACGCATCAATAAAGACACAGACTTACAGTACCTCAAAGACTACTCATTCTGCTGGTAATTCCACATACCACAGGATCTTCCTGTCCCTAATTAGGGTAAGAGAGGTGCCCCCATTTCACAGTGAGAAGGGAGACATAACAAAACAACTCGCTTACTTATGGTGTTAAAAGACTGTTACGTAGTTTTTTCCGAGCTCTGTGCCCAAAGAACTCGGGTCTCCGAGCACACAGCCAGCAGCCGGCTCACTGTTTTCGATCTTCCGTCTCCCACGACACACCAGGCAGCGGCACTGGCCTCGAATCAGCCCGTCACCAGAGCCACGAAAATCCGGCACCCTGAAAGCACGCTAGTCTTCCAGGCCACGTCCTGGGCATATCGAAAAGTGTCTGGTCGTGAGGCCCTGAGAGCGGGTCCCATTTCCACAAAGAACCAAATTCAGCATGTAACTCCAGTTAGGGTCTTCAAAAGAACCCCGAAAAGGAAAAAATAGAAATACAGCTGTTTCCGAAGATGCAAGCCAAGGAGTCGCCGTTAGGTACCATCATCCTAAGCTCATCCAATGTCCCTGATAACTTCACCTGCAAGAGGTGCATCCAGTGGCAGCTTCTTTCAGTCTGTGTTAAGGAACTGGATGAATTTTGGATCATTAGGGAGGTTGAGAGGTGATTGACAGGAATTTCAGGGAGGTAGTCACACACAAAGTGCAGGACACAGGCAACTGTGGTGACTGTCGGGAAGGGCAGACAGGATAAGTAGCCAGTGCAGAGTACCTCCTCACAACAGATAAAACACTTTGGATACTGTCGGTGGGATTGACTTGGCAGGGGAAAGCCACATGGTCTGGTCTCTGGCACCGAGTCTGGCCCTGTGCATCAGAAGGAGAAGAGTCAAGCTGTGGTGACAGCAGATTCATTGGTTAGGGGAACAGACAGGAGGTTCTGTGGATGAGAATGAGATTCCTGGATGGTATGTTGCCTCCCAGATGCTAGGGTCAGAGACAACTCGGATCGATTCCACACATTCTGAAAAGGAAGGGTCAGAAGCCAGAAGTCGTGGTCCACATCCACACAAATCACATAGGTAGGATGGGTGACCAGGTCCTGCAAAGTGAGTTCATGGAGGTATGGGCTGCTGGCAATGGTGGTGGAAGCGGATATGATAGAGTCTTTTAAGAGACTTTTGGATGGGCACATGGAGCTTAGAAAAATAGAAGGCTGTACGTAAGCCTAGTAATTTCTGAGGTAGGGACATGCTCGGCACAACTTTGTGGGCTGAAGGGCCTGTATTGTGCATAATTGTGCTCAGGAAAGCCATCTCACAGGCAGACTGGCAATTCCAGACTAAACATGAATCAATGAAGGATGCGCAACAGCTGTGATAGGGCTTGAATACTATCACTTCTTTAAAGTTAAATCAAGCGACGTAGGAGACAGCAGAGCTTCACTTCCAGCTGAGCTCACTAACTTCCATGCTCACGTTGACCGTCAAAACATGGGGGGACCTTCATGAATCAAAATATTGAGGACAGGAGTTGGGATGTTAGGTTGAAGTTGTACAAGACATTGGTGAGGCCTAACTTGGAGTGTTGTGTGCAGTTTTGGTCACCTACCTGCAGGAAAGGTGTCAATAAGATTGAAAGAGTGCAGAGAAAACTTACAAGGATGCTGACAGGACTTGAGAATCTGAGGTGTAGGGAATGTTTGAATAGGTTAGGACCTTAGGGGAGATTTGATAGAGGTATACAAAATTATGAGGGGTGCAGATAGGGAAATGCAAGCAGGCTTTTTACTCTGAGATTGTGTGAGATTCAAACTAGTCGTCATGAGTTGGGGTGAAAGTTGAAATGTTTAAGGGGAGCAAGAGGAGCAATTTCTTCACTCAGACAGTAGTGAGAGTGTGGGATGAGTTGCCAGTGGAAGTGGTGGGATCTGCGTTCGGTTTCAACATTTATGGAAGGCTATGTTCCCCATGGGTGGGACTCGGCAGTTTAATAATTCAGCACAGACTAGATGGGCCAAAGAGACTTTCTGTGTTGTACCTTTCTATGACTATGACTCTAAAACAAGGTTCTGTTGTTCCTTTCAGAGAGGCAGAAAAGATTCTGTGGGAGGGACTGTATGTCTGGATCCCTGGTCAACGACTGCTCCTCACCCAAACCTCACTAACACAGGTATTTGCCTCCTCTGACATTGCTGTTTGATGGGGCTTGCTGCGTGTGAGCTTGTGACTGAGTTTCTACCAGTTCAAAAATAATGATATGTCAAAAGTGTATTATTACTCTGAAGCACTGTTGGGGATTCTGAAAGATCCTATATAAATGTATTCCTTTCTTTAATCAGCAGGCTGATTTTATTTCTCCCAAAACTAGCCTTGATAATAAAAGGATTAACTGACTAGGGCTAATGGAAAGGATTTTAAAACGTATTTTTATTTATTACCAGTGGAAATATTCAGGAAGTACATTCAATGAAGCTTCTTATTTTGACCAGCTTCCTGGTAAAGCTTATTGGATGTTGCGAAACAAATTATTTGATAATGCAGAGTAGAAGTTGTTTCTCATTATTTGGACAGCTGAGGGCTTAGCTGTAAAGTATAAGCAAAGATCTAGATTGACTCTATGACATTATAAACCCCTGTTAATTAACTGAAATGTCATCTGTTCTTTCAGTCCTTTGATAAAATGTTCTTCATCCTGACATTTATTTATACAGTTGAGACAAGGATATATATTTGGCCTAAGTTATTTCCATTTGCAAATGTTACCTATAAATGTGAGCAAATATTTACAACTCTAGCTAAACACCAGCATTCTGGTTATTAATATTTTCATCAACGGTATTAAAAAAATTAATCCACTAATTGCTGTTAACATTTCATTAATAGACAATAGACAGTAGGTGCAGGAGTAGGCCATTCAGCCCTTCGAGCCAGCACCGCCATTCACTGTGATCATGGCTGATCATCCACAATCAGTACCCTGTTCCTGCCCTCTCCCCATATCCCTTGACTCTGCTATCTTTAAGAGCTCTATCTAACTCTTTCTTGAAAGCATCCAGAGAATTGGCCTCCACTGCCTTCCGAGGCAGAGCATTCCATAGATCCACAACTCTCTGGGTGAAAAAGTTTTTCCTCAACTCTGTTCTAAATGGCATTAACTTAAATTAACTTATATAACTGGAATTGTACCTGATTAAACAATGAACATAATGTGTTTTAATGATTTTTTTCATATGCATATTGCACACAGGGAAAATGAATTTAACTGGGGACCACTATTTTGGTTAGATTCATGAGCTCGGTATGAAAGATGGCAGCTTTCTTTCAGTGGCATTTTAAATCCCTGTGGTTAAGAAAAGGATTATGATTAACAACCTAATGGAGTTTTCTTGGATCCACTCCTGTTGATGTTAACATTTTTATAAACAGTGAGTTACTTTACAGAGGCTACTGCTCTGGAGGTGAGAACATCCCAGACCGCAAGAAGGATTGAATTTAGTTTGCGGTTGTACTTCTGACATGAATTAAAGAAGCTATTGCTGGAAGTAAACATGTTACAAACCCTCATGGAAGACCAGCAATAAAGCCTCAGTCATCCACTTCTGCCTCTGGAACTATTCTCCCTCGTCCATCAATGCAATTACTTTTGCATGAGTAAATTCAAAAGCAGAATTAAGATTCACTGGAACAAGCGTTACAGATTTGTAGGAGGTTCTGGAAAAAGCTTTCTGTACAATTTATTTGTCTTTCCGGATGACTTAATTTGTCATACCAAACTCAACCTTGGCTGTCAGGCCCCCAAACCAAAGGGGATAGCTTCATTCAACTTCAATTATCCCATCAATGAAATGTTCCCACAACCTATGGACACACTCTCAAGCACTCTTCATCTCAGATTCTTGATATTAATTTCTTATTTGCTTATTTACAACAATAATAATAGTAATTATTATTATTGTTGGTGTTATTATTATTATTATTCATTTTTTCTCAGCTCAAGCAGGTAAAACTTAAGATACGGGCATAGCCAAGCATGCTCATTTAAATTTGCTAGGAACTTTCGGACTATTCAAGTCGTGTTTATTGTGACTTTCTGAAGATTTACATACAGTGCAGCCCTAATTGTTCAATGTTATTGTGTAGTGCCTTTGGAATGATTTCTACATTTATTATCTTGAATTTGTTGGTCTTTTATTTTGCAGTTTTGATATTTTTTGTGTTAACTTGTGACAAGGAACCCTTCTGTTTCTGGGAATAGGTCTCCAACTCTGAACCAAGGATGGGAGCTCAACATCCAGGGATATTCAATATTCGGGAGGAATAGACAGGAAAGAAAAGGAGGTGGGGTAACATTGCTGGTTAGAGAGGAGATTGATGCAATAGAAAGGAAGGACATTAGCCTGGAGGATGTGGAATCGATATGGGTAGAGCATAACACTAAGGGGCAGAAAACGCTGGTGGGAGATGTGTACAGGCCACCTAACAGTAGTAGTGAGGTTGGGGATGGCATTAAACAGGAAATTAGAAAGGCGTGCAATAAAGGAACAGTAGTTATAATGGGTGACTTCAATCTACATATAGATTGGGTGAACCAAATTGGTAAGGGTGCTGAGGAAGAGGACTTCTTGGAATGTATGCAGGATGGTTTTCTGAACCAACATGTCGAGGAACCAACTAGAGAGCAGGCCATTCTAGATTGGGTATTGAGCAATGAGGAAGGGTTAGTTAGCAATCTTGTCGTGCGAGGCCCCTTGGGTAAGAGTGACCATAATATGGTGGAATTCTTCATTAAGATGGAGAGTGACATAGTTCATTCAGAAACAAAGGGTCTGTACTTAAAGAAGGGTAACTTTGAAGGTATGAGACGTGAATTAGCTAAGATAGACTGGCAAATGATATTTCAAGGGTTGACGGTGGATATGCAATGGCAAGCATTTAAAGATCGCATGGATGAACTACAACAATTGTTCATCCCAGTTTGGCAAAAGAATAAACCAGGGAAGGTAGTGCACCCGTGGCTGACAAGGGAAATTAGGGATAGTATCAAGTCCAAAGAAGAAACATACAAATTAGCAAAAAAAAAGTGGCACACCTAAGGACTGGGAGAAATTCAGAGACCAGCAGAGGAGGACAAAGGGCTTAATTAGGAAAGGGAAAAAAGATTATGAGAGAAAGCTGGCAGGGAACATAAAAACTGACTGTAAAAGCTTTTATAGATATGTGAAAAGAAAAAGATTGGTCAAGACAAATGTAGGTCCTCTACAGTCAGAAACAGGTGAATTGATCATAGGGAACAAAGACATGGCAGACCAATTGAATAACTACTTTGGTTCTATCTTCACTAAGGAGGACATAAATAATCTTCTGGAAATAGTAAGGGACCGAGGGTCTAGTGAGATGGAGGAACTGAGGGAAATACATGTTAGTAGGGAAGTTGTGTTAGGTAAATTGAAGGGATTAAAGGCAGATAAATCCCCAGGGCCAGATGGTCTGCATCCCAGAGTGCTTAAGGAAGTAGCCCAAGAAATAGTGGATGCATTAGTGATAATTTTTCAAAACTCCTTAGATTCTGGATTAGTTCCTGAGGATTGGAGGGTGGCTAATGTAACCCCACTTTTTAAAAAAGGAGGGAGAGAGAAACCGGGGAATTATAGACCGGTTAGTCTGACATCGGTGGTGGGGAAAATGCTAGAGTCGGTTATCAAAGATGTGATAACAGCACATTTGGAAAGAGGTGAAATCATCGGACAAAGTCAACATGGATTTGTGAAAGGAAAATCATGTCTGACAAATCTTATAGAATTTTTTGAAGATGTAACTAGTAGAGTGGATAGGGGAGAGCCAGTGGATGTGGTATATTTAGATTTTCAAAAGGCTTTTGACAAGGTCCCACACAGGAGATTAGTGTGCAAACTTAAAGCACACGGTATTGGGGGTATGGTATTGATGTGAATAGAGAATTGGTTGGCAGACAGGAAGAAAAGTGTGGAAGTAAACGGGACCTTTTCAGAATGGCAGGCAGTGACTAGTGGGTACCGCAAGGCTCAGTGCTGGGACCCCCGTTGTTTACAATATATATTAATGATTTAGACAAGGGAATTAAATGCAGCATCTCCAAGTTTGTGGATGACACGAAGCTGGGCGGCAGTGTTAGCTGTGAGGAGGATGCTAAGAGGATGCAGGGTGACTGGGATAGGTTAGGTGAGTGGCCAAATTCATGGCAGATGCAATTTAATGTGGATAAATGTGAGGTTATCCACTTTGGTTGCAAGAACAGGAAAACAGATTATTATCTGAACGGTGGCCCATTAGGAAAAGGGGAGGTGTAACGAGACCTGGGTGTCATTGTACACCAGTCATTGAAGGTGGGCATGCAGGTACAGCAGGCGGTGAAAAAGGCAAATGGTATGTTGGCATTCATAGCAAAAGGATTTGAGTACAGGAGCAGGGAGGTTCTACGGCAGTTGTACAAGGCCTTGGTGAGACCGCACCTAGAGTATTGTGTGCAGTTTTGGTCCCCTAATCTGAGGAAAGACATTCTTGCCATAAAGGGAGTACAAAGGATGTTCACCAGATTGATTCCTGGGATGACAGGACTTTCATATGAAGAAAGACTGGATCGACTAGGCTTATACTCACTGGAATTTAGAAGATTGAGGGGGGATCTTATTGAAACGTATAAAATTCTAAAGGGATTGGACAGACTAGATGCAGGAAGATTGTTTCCGATGTTGGGGAAGTTCAGAACAAGGGGTCACAGTTTAAGGATAAAGGGGAAGCCTTTTAGAACCGAGATGAGGAAAAACTTTTTCACACAGAGAGTTGTGAATCTGTAGAATTCTCTGCCACAGGAAACAGTTGAGGCCGGTTCATTGGCTATATTTAAGAGGAAGTTAAATATGGCCCTTGTGGCTAAAGGGATCAGGGGGTATGGAGAGAAAGCAGGTACAGGGTTCTGAGTTGGATGATCAGCCATGATCATACTGAATGGCGGTACAGGCTCGAAGGGCCGAATGGCCTGCTCCTGCACCTATTTTCTATGTTTCTAACCAGGCGTTCAATGCTTTCTTGTCAACATCTAGTCTGCACAGATCATGGGGATGTCTTTCATGGAAGGTCACGCTCTTCCACTGGTTAAGTTTCTCTTTGATGAAGTTTGTCTTTGTCTGCTCTCATGTTAGTGTTTAGCTCTGTTACTTGATAATATACTCCCATTATGAACGTGTTTACTTCTAATCACCATTTCATGCATGTTTTTCTTTTCTTAACTGCTTTAGTGGTCTCAGCTGTAAGTGGATTGCTCCCGTGATAAATACTTGCAGCAGTCGCAGCCTGTGATGTTTGTGTGCTACTTTGAATAGTGGCTGTATCTTCTTTGGGTTTCCTGGGGGCTGCCACCTATTTAGCAGTGTACCACCAACAGTTCACTTACTGTCCTGACCAGCACTAGCTCCATGCATGCCCTGGCTGTTGTTATTATTATTTTTTTCTCAGATCAAGGCGGCAAAATCTGAGGTACAGCATAGCCAAACATGTTCATTTGTCAATTATTAGGAGCTTTCAGACTATCCTGGTGGTCTTTAGCATTGTGGTTTTCTGAAGATTTATATAAATATTACTGTGTAGCCTTAATTGATTAATGCTATTGTGTAGTGTCTTTGGCATGATACCAGTTGTATATATTACTATCGGGACAATGTTGATGTTCCATAGTCCTTCAATTTCCTCTTTTAATTCAGCATATTTCTGGTGTTTTTCACATATTGATTTCTGTAAGTTCTGTGTATTTGGAATGGCTATATCTATTAAATAATTTGTTCCTGCTTGTTCATCCTGTATTATTATATCGGGACAGTTATTATGGGTTGTCCTCTCTGTAATAAATGATCAGTCATAATGTAATTTGTCATATTCTGACTCTAAAACTGGACCAGGCTTGTATTTATAGTAAGGTGTAATTTATTTTATGAGTTTGTATTTTAATAAATGATGTTAGCCACTTGATTGTGCCTATGTAAGTAATCAGATAGAGTTAAACTGCTACAGGATCCTGTAATGTGTTGGATTGTTTCTGGTTTTTCTTGGCATTTTCTACATTTATCATCTTGAATTTGTTGGTCTTTTATTTTGTATTTTTGATATTTGTTTGTGTTAACCACCTGGTCCTGTATTGTCACAAGGAACTCTTCCATTTCTGGGAAGAGGTCTCCAACTCTGAACCAGGCGTTCAACGCTTCCTTGTCAACATCTAGTCTGCTTAGAACGTGGGGATGTTTTCCGTGGAAGGCCATGCTCTTCCATTGGTTAACTCTTCCTTTGTTGTATGATGTCACATCAGTCTCAAGTTCTATTACTCAATAATATACATGCATTATGAACGTGTTTAGGCTAGGGAGCCTAAGACTTTACTGTTCCTATTTACACAGTACTGTTGCTATTTACACTTACCCTCTATCAAACTCAAGTTTTAACTCTTCACATAATCACTGAGTATTTTCAAGACAGAGGTAGATAGATTTTAAGACTTTGAGAATCAAGAGAAATGTGGATGCTGCTTTCTGGTGACATTGCTTCTTGTAGATGTGCTCAATGGTGGGGAGAGCTTTACCCACCATTCCCCCCCCCCACAACATCCACTTGATTGAGGCCTTTCAACATTCTATAGTTGATAATGAGGTCATCCCTTATTCTTCTGAATTTCAGTGAGTAGAGGCCCAGAGCCATCAAATGCTCCTCAAATGATAAGCCTTTCAATCCCAGAACCACAAATACGCAGTTAAACAAATGGCCATCAACTTGATATACTTAGCTGATTTCCCCACAGATACTGACTGACCTGTGGAATATTTCCAGCATGTTGTGCTTCATTTTAAGTACTCACACTTACTAGGATGATCTGACCCTTCAGTTGAAATGGGGTCATTGCAGGAAAATGGTGCTGATGTAAAGGAGAAGCTATAATCCTAATGAATGGTAGAATAGCAAGAAGCCTGAATAGCCTCCTCCTGTTTCCCTTTCTTCTGTTCTACATCAGTGAAGCAGCTGCCAGTAGTCGTGTTACTAGAATTGGCTCCATTTCATTACCTAATGCAATAATCCCTGTAAGCAGCTCTGTTTTGCCAAAGATTAATATATTTAGTACATTATAGAAGAAATAAAAGCATAAATTATTTTCTAAATGGTGACTAAATTCAAAAATCTGAGATGCAAAGGGACTTGGGAGTCCTCGTGCAGGATTCGCTAAAGGTTAACTTGCTGGTTGAGTCTGTGGTGAGGAAGGCAAATGCAATGTTAGCATTCATTTTTGCGAGGACTAGAATATAAAAGCAAGGTTGTAATGTTGAGGCTTTATAAAGCACTGTTGAAGCCTCACTTGGAGCATTGTGGGCAGTTTTAGGCCCCTTATCTAAGAGAGGATGTGCTGACTTTGGAGAGGGTTCAAAGGAGGTTTGAAACCTGCAAGGAATGCCTGCAAAGAATCCATAGCACTTCCGTCCACAGTGATAAAGTGTTTTGCGAGGTTGGTGATGGAATATATCAACTCCTGCCTGAGAAGTGACTTGGATCCACTCCAATTTGTCTACCAGAACAGCAGGTCCACAGAACATGCCTTCTTGTTGGCTCTTCACTCCACTCTACGCTGAAACATCTGGACAATAAAGATGCACACATCAGGATGCTCCTTATTGACTTCAGCTCCACAATCAATACCATCATCCCCTCAAAACTGCTCAATAAGCTCCAAGACCTTGGCCTCAGTACCTCCTTGTGCAATTGGATCCTCAATTTCCTCAATTGCAACAGTCAGTTTCGATTGGCAACAACCTCTCCTCAACAATCTCCATTAACACAGGTGCACCACAAGGCTGTGTGCTTAGCCCCCTGCTCTACTCACTTTACACTTATGACTTGTTGGATAAGCATAGCTCATGGAGATATTCAAATTTGCTGACAACACCACTATTATAAGCCAAATCAAAGGTGGCGACGAATCAACATATAGGAGGGAGATTGAAAATCTGGCTGAGTGGTATCACAACTATAACCTCTTATTCAATGTCAGCAAGACCAAGGAGTAAATTATTGGCTTCAGGAGGAGGAAACCAGAGGTCCATGAGCTAGTCCTCCTCGGAAGATCAGAGATGGAGAGGGTCAGACAACTTTCAGTTCCTCAGTGTTATCATTTTGAAGGACCTGTCATAGGTATAGCTCGTAGGCGCAATTACGAAGAAAGCACACCATCACCTCTACTTCCTTAGGTGTTTGCAAAGATTCAGCATGATATTGACATTCTAAAACATTGACAAACTTCTATGGATGTGTGGTGGGGTGTATATTGACTGGCTGCATCGCAGCCTGGTATAGAAACACCAATGCCCTGGAAGGAGATCCCTACAAAAAGTGTGGATATGGCCCAGTCTATCACAGGAAAAGCCTTCCCCACCATTGAGCACATCTACATGGAGGCGTTATTGCAGGAAAGCAGCATCCATTGTCAGGGGCCCCACCACTCAGGTCATGCTCTCTTCTCCCTGGGAAGAAGCAAGAAGGTACAGGAGCCTCAGGACTCACACCACCAGGTTCAGGAGCCTCAGGACTCACACCACCAGGTTCAGGGACAGTTATTACCTGTCAACCATCAGCCTCTTGAACTAAAGGGGATAATTTCACTCAAGTTCCCTTGCCCCATAATTGAAATGTTCCCACCACCTATGCACTCACATTCAAAGATTCTTCATCTCATGTTCTCAAAATTTAGTGCCTAATTATTTTCTTTCCCTTCCTTTTTGTATTTGCACTATTTGGTGTCTTTTCCAAACTGGTTGAATGCCCAAGTTGTTGTGTTCTTTCATTGATTCTATTATGGATTTATGGAATATGTCCACAAGAAAACTAATCTCAGGGTTGTATATGATGATATACATTGAAGTGGAAACCCACAACAAAACACTGATCAGGAAAGAAAATTCACATTTAGGATTGGTTGTAACCTGATTCAACAAGTTTCAGTAGCACTAATGTAAACCTTAATCTGGTTCAATACTTAAATTAACTGAATTATTTAACGTGTTAACTGAAACAAAGTGTAGTGTTTACTATTTTCCTGACCTGGGGTGCATGAGTTTAGATCATAATTGGATCTATTGACTGTAAAATAAACTAGAGCAGAGGGAGTGTTGAACTAAGGTTATGTAATTATATATTGAATTGCGGAATTTAAATAGATGTAGAAATGTTCATGCAACTCAGAAATCCCACTGAACTGACAAAAATATTAAGGCAGCCCAAAACTGGTTAACAACTGAAACCCACAAGGGTTGGACTGAAAGAACTAATATGAAAGAAAGACAAGTTTCTTCAAATGGCATCAATTTAGAAGGAGTTAAGCGAAAAAAAATTACACAGCTGTAATGAGAGAGAAAACATGATCCCGGTTGTAATATTAGATTGTCAAATCGAACAACTGGTCACAGACGTCACATGGGCCTAGCAAGACCAATTGTAACAATCAGTTGGTGTTCCAGCAGCCAAAGAGAGGAAGCCATACTCAGGGAACACCACAGGGACAATAGTCATATTGTGGTGGAGTTGTGTTTAGGATCAGACTTTAAAAGAACAATGGGAGATTATTAAGCTTTAAGAAGTTAGATTATGAGGAGATTGGGAAATCAGCCTGGAAGCACAAATAGATTGACAGAGAAAATGAAGAACCGATCAGATTTAGAAACCCAATATGCAGAGCACAAAGCAGATACGTGTCACTGGCAGAAAGGGGAAGAAATGAAAAACCTCAATGTGACCAACAATTACAGCAATGCAGCAAATAAACCGAAGTAAAAGGAGATGGGCCCCACAATTACTGTACATTGACAAGACAGTGCCCACGTGCCCTCCAACTCTTACCAGTGTGTAGGCAGTAGGAAGAGCAGCATTTGTTTACACCAGGTGGCTGTAAAAACATCAAGAGCCATCCCAAAAAAAATGTTGGTGAGTTGCCAAATTGCCGACACCGCCTCATCCACTTCATTTCAGGAAATTCTGCAATCGGCCTGAGGCAAGAGGCCCATCCAGAATTTCAGATTCTTCAGTCAGTGATGCATCAAAATGTCACAGGGTCCAAGGCAAGTTGCTTCAAATTTGTGTTGGAAAGTAACACTTGCTACAACAACTAAGTTGCTCAGCCTATTTCTATACATAAAGGAGTCACACATATCACTGTAGTGTGAGAGCTCCACTGTGTATATTTTCCTGCTTACAGTTTCTCTCCATTATCAAGCCTGCTTTTCATGTTAAAGAAATTTGCCTTGACTGTGATGTTTAATTTTTTGAAGCCTCAGCCAATATTGACTGTTAGTAAATTAACAACAGCCTTAAGATAGTGTGTGCCTCAGCAAGAGATAGAGAAGCAAAGACAGGACGTTGGAAAGAATATAAAATTATTTGATTGATGTGATAGATTGAATCATGAAGAGTAGATATATAAAAAAATCTTAAACATGAGGAAGTCTGCAGATGCTGGAAATCCAAAGCAATACACACAAAATGCTGGAGGAACTGAGCAGGTCAGGCAGCACATATGGAAATGAATAAACAGTCAACGTTTCGAGCTGAGACCTTTCTTCAGGGCTGGAAAGGAAAGCGCCAGAATAAAAAGGTTGAAGGGCAGGAGGATAGCTAGAAAATGATAGGTGAAGCCAGGTGAGTTGGAAAGATAAAGGGGTGGAGAAGAAGGAATCTGATAGGAGAGAGGACCACCAGAGAAAGGGAAGGGGAAGAGAACCCAGGGTGAGGTGATAGGTAGTTGAGAAGAGATAAGAAGCCAGAGTGGCGAATAAAAGAAGAGGGGTGGGGGAGGGACTTTTTTTTTACCAAAATCAGAATCAGGTTTATTATCACCAGCATGTGACATGAAATTTGTTAACTTAGCCGCAGCAGTTCAATGAAATACATAATCTAGCAGAGAGAGGAAAAAAATAATAAATAAAATAAAGGATAATAAATAAACAAGTAAACCAATTACACATATTGAATAGATTATTTAAAAATGTGCTAAAACAGAAATACTGTATATTAAAAAAGTGAGGTACTGTACAAAGCTTCAAAGTCCATTCAGGAATCGGGTGGCAGAGGGGAGAAGCTGTTCCTGAATCACTGAGTGTGTGCCTTCAAGCTTCTGAACCTCCTACCTGATGGTAACAGTGAGAAAAGGGCATGCCCTGGGTGCTGGAGGTCCTTAATAATGGACGCTGCCTTTCTGAGACACCGCTTCCTAAAGATGTCCTGGGTACTTTGTAGGCTAGTACCCAAGATGGAGCTGACTAGATTTACAACCTTCTGCAGCTTCTTTCAGTCCTGTGCAGTAGCCCCTCCATACCAGACAGCGATACAGCCTGTCAGAATGCTCTCCACTGTACAACTATAGAAGTTTTTGAATATATTTATTGACATGCCAAATCGCTTCAGACTCCTAATAAAGTATAGCCTCTGTCTTGCCTTCTTTATAACTACATCGATATGTTGGGACCAGTTTAGACCCTCAGAGATCTTGACACCCAGGAACTTGAAGGTGCTCACTCTCTCCACTTCTGATCCCTCTATGAGGATTGGTATGTGTTCCTTTGTCTTACCCTTCCTGAAGTCCACAATCAACTCTTTCGTCTTACTGACGTTGAGTGCCAGGTTGTTGCTGTGACACCACTCCACTAGTTGGCATATCTCACTCCTGTACGCCCTCTCATCACCACCTGAGATTCTACCAACAATGGTTGTATCATCAGAAAATTTATAGATGGTATTTGAGCGATGCCTGTTCACACAGTCATGTGAAATCAGAGAGTAGAGCAGTGGGCTAAGCACACACCTCTGAGGTGCACCAGTGTTGATCGTCAGCGACGAGGATATGTTATCACCAATCCGCACAGACTGTGGTCTTCCAGTTAGGAAATCGAGTAACCAATTACAGAGGGAAGTACGGAGGCCCAGGTTTTGCAAATTCTCAATCAGGATTGTGGGAATGATGGTATTAAATGCTGAGCTATAGTCGATGAACAACATCCCAACGTAGGTGTTTATGTTGTCCAGGTGGTCTAAAACCATGTGAAGAGCCATAGAGATTGCATCTGCCATTGACCTATTGTGGCGATAGGCAAATTTCAGTGGGTCCAGGTCCTTGCTGAGGCAGGAGTTCAGTCTCATCATGTCCAACCTCTTAAAGCATTTCATCACTGTCGATGTGAGTGCTACCGGGTGATAGTCGTTAAGGCAGCCCACATTATTCTTCTTTGGTATAATTGTTGCCTTTTTAAAGCAAGTGGGAACTTCAGCCCGTAGAAGTGAGAGGTTGAAAATGTCCTTGAAATCTCCTGCTAGTTAGCTGGCACAGGTTTTCAGAGCCTTACCAGGTACTCCATCTGGACCTTCCACCTTGTGAGGGTTCACTCTCTTTAAAGGCAGTCTAACATCGTTCTCTGAGATGGAGATCACAGGGTTATCAGGTGCAGCAGGGATCTTCACAGCTGTAGTTGTGTTCTCCCTTTCAAAGCGTGCATAGGAGGTGTTGAGTTCTTCTGGTAGTGAAGCATCACTGCCATTCATACTATTGGGTTTCGCTTTGTCCCTGCCAGAGTTGCCGTGCATCTGATATCACCTCCAACCTCATTTGAAATTCTCCCTTCACCCTTGAAATAGCACTCCGCAAATCATACCTGGTTTTCTGGTCCAGGCCTAGGTCGCCAGACTTGAATGCCACCCATCTAGCCTTCAGCAGACGACGTACCTCCCGGTTCATCCACGGCTTTTGGTTTGGGAATGTACAGTAAGTCTTTGTGGGCACACACTCATCCACACAGGTTTTAATGAAGTTGGTAGCAACATACTCATCCAGATTCAAAGATGAATCCCTGAATACAGTCCATTCCACTGATTCAAAGCAGTCCTGTAGGCGCTCCTGTGCTTCCCTTGTCCAAACCTTCTTGGTCCTCACTGCTGGTGCCGCAGTCTTCAGTCTCTGCCTATACTCGGGGAGTAGAAGTACAGCCAGGTGATCAGACTTCCTGAAGTGAGGGCGTGGAATAGCATGGTAGACATTCTTGATGGTGGTGTAACAATGGTCCATTTGCCAGCTTTTTCAATGCCACACAAGGCAGCCAAAAATGGTGCCCACAATTCTAATGCTGTACAACGCACGCACAAGCTACTTTTCTGATGGATATGATGTCTACTGTATACTACCATTTTACAGAAGACACAGCCTTGTTCCTGTACTCCAGTAAGAGTGACATGATCTGGTCATATCACCAGTTCAGTAATTCTTTAGCTTCGTACTTAGTCATTAGAGGCGACAGAGAGGTTTTGCCTCAATGCTTAAACTTCACGGCAAATTTGCAACAAGGAGAAATCAATATTAAAAGAAATCTACTTTTTACGCATTTTGCAAGTTTTTAGTTGAAGTTGATGTTCCAAGTTCCGTGAACGTCTGTGGTTCCAAAATGTGTAATTGCACTATCTTACATTGTGGTATTTTTCTGAATGTAATTTAATTAGCTGTGCTAGTTTAAGCTCATTAATTTCTCTTACACTATAACAAAATAAACAAAGTAATTAATCATCTCTTTAAAAATTTTTGATTTCCATTAAAATAGCCTTTAAAGTTTATTTGTCTTGTAGTATATGATGGTTACAGTAACAGTGCTATCTTTAAAATTTATAACATCTTTTAATTTATCAAACTTCTCAATTTTTAACAATAAACTGTTGCTCAATTAACTCATAATGACACCAGAAACAGTGAAGAAACAAGTATATTCAATAAGAGAATTCCTTCCCAGATTTGCTTCCAAAATTTCTATGTCCCCAGTTAGAATGAAACAAGATTTGTTAATATGAATTGGAGCATTCACTCCTTCAACTAACAGCAATGGATCCTTATCAAGAGGCTGTTGGCATTTTTCCTTGATGCCTGGTAACCTCAAAGCAGTGTATCTAAAGTCAACCTTGGTGAATTGAGATATTTTATAAAGGGTACTGTTACATTTGTAGATCCATGGAGCATTGTAATTGGGTATTGTGGTCAGATTTTCAGACACAAAATATATCACAATCAAAACCAGAATGTGAAAACAGGAAGTGGCATATGTAACCTGTTTTCCATCAGAAAAAATGTAATTGCTAGTTTCTCCATATTGGGAAAGTGATTTCCTTTAACATTTAATTATTCTGAATCCGGTGGCTCAATTTTCCCACAGCTATTACTGAAGAGTAAATTTTATTCTAAAACTCAACTTGCTAATTTATTGACTCTAAACTGTAAAAGCATCTTATACAAATTTATTGGGATTACATTTGAGTGAAACTTTTGAAATGAATATATGGAATTTCTGCTGACTTTGAAATGCATGAAACTACCAGAGATTTTTGAAATTTGAAATGGAACACTAAAGCAGAGGTTGCAAAGTAAATTTTACCCTTGTTTCAGTGCTCTGCAGTTTGACACTGCATGGAAATAGGAACTGCAAACAAGTCCAGGGACTGCTATCTCAGCTCGTATTTATTCCAAACTAATACCAGCAAGATTTATTTAACATCTGGGGAAGGAATTGTTCAAGTGTAGGGGTAGAAAATCTGGAATAAATTGTGCTTAAGCCATTGCTCCACATAGATTGCAAATTTGCCGTGAAGTTAAGCAATGAGGCAAAACCTCTCTGTCGCCTCTAATGACTAAGTACGAAGTTAAAGAATTACTGAACTGGTGATATGACCAGATCATATCACTCTTACTGGAGTACAGGAACAAGGCTGTGTATTCTGTAAAATGGCAGTATACAGTAGACATCATATCCATCAGAAAAGTAGCTTGTGCGTGCGTTGTACAGCATTAGAATTGTGGGCACCATTTTTGGCTGCCTTGTGTGGCATTGAAAAAGCTGGCAAATGGAATGAGTTCCAGGACCTCTCCTCATTGCTGGTCTGACGTTTGGTGGAGTTGCCTGCCATTCTCTTCATCAGCCACTTTCTGACTTCTACTTGCCAATAAAGCATGTCCTTCACCTCAGTTCTGGTATCTCCTGGTGTACGTATATACTGGGCAGTCACGCCATTCAGTGATCCAACCCCATCAAGATCTTTCAGTGCAACTGAGCAATCTGTAGCTGAGTAAAATCCAGGCCTTTTCTGTCTCTTTGGTTCAGTTCAGGACTCTGGAGTAGGGTAGGGTAGGAACAACTTTCATATCCCTCTTCCTTTACTTCTTCATCTTAATCCTCATGCTACCCCCACCAAAGGATAGACGATGACTTGCTTCCATTCTGGTTTCCTGGGTCCTGAGATGGATAATGAGGTCAACAAGAGTGTTGCAGGGTCTTCCACATAGTAGTGTGCTCCTTCTCCACTTTGACCAGCCAAAGGCCAGAAATTCCCAGGAGTCAGTGGAATGTTGTATTTCTCCAAAGAGGCGATGAACAAATTCTTAATCCTTTTGTTTTCTGTCTACTTGGCAATTTCTTCCAATGACAGTGTTTGAAACAGAGTGTATCTGGTACCCCGGGTGCAGCCCCCTCTATATCAGTGAAACCCAACGAAAACTAGGGGATGGCTATGTTGTACATCTCTGTTCGGTCCGTTTCAAAAGGCAGGATTCTCTGGCTGAATACATATTTTAATGTAACTTTCATTCTCATTCTAACATCTCTTTCCAGGGCTTCCTCTGCTACAATGATGAGGCTAAACTCAGGTTGGAGAAGCAACACCTCATATTCTGTCTGGGAAGCCTCCAGCCCAATGGCATGAACATCAATTTCACTAACTTCCAGTTATTTCATCTGCCTCCCCCACCCCCATCTTTTTTACCATTGCCCATTCTGGTTACCCTCTCAGCCCTTCTCTCCTCACCTGTCGATCTCCTCCTCCTCCCCTTTCTTCCATGGTTCACTGCCCACTGTAATAGCATCACGCTAACCATTGCGCAGTCTCTGATAGATATTGAAAGGCCGGAATAACTGCTGCTTGGTAGACATTTGGGCTTTTAACAAAAGTTGTGCTGGCCCCTTCAAAGGAACATTATTAATGTCTGCTTTTGCCAAGCTGTAACCTCTGTGCTCTGGAAAGTAGTCCACATTTCCAAATGTCTTGCCAGGAGTTTTAATAGGTAATCATCTCCAACAATCAATGAAAATCTCAGCTAGCACAAACTGGATGCAGAACTGATTCAAATAACATTTCAATGCAAACGAGTTATTCCACCTGCATTTCAACCATCATGTCTCAAGATCATCATCCTCTGTTTTCTGGCCCCATCCAGGCTAACCCATTTTCTCTCAGAGGCTCTATACTTATTATTACTAAGCAAAGTCAAAAGTCATTTCAGGTGAAGCTAGATCCCTGAAAAAACACTAGTCAGTTTATTTGCTTCTGTGATGCTGACAGAACACAGAACAAGCATGAGCGAACCAAAGCAAAGTACATTCCTATTTGTGAAATTTAAAGCAGTGGGAATTACATCTGCAGTTTAATGATGTTTATTAGGAAATGAAAGTTGGCAGGGAGGAGCTGAGCTTAGTTTCTGTTCCTTTTGCCAAACACAAGATAGCAATTTAGAGTTATAGAAGGTGAGATTGATATGGTCAGTACCACTGAGCTGAAACAATAAAAATCCAGGAAAATCTGCAACAACTTCTGGATCACCATTAACACTTGCTTTAATTTTCCACAGTCTGCAATTTGTGGAACAATATCAGCTTGATCTGAGAAAAACATGAATGCAGTAGCCCAATGTCCAACAGACTGAATGTTGCTAAAAATGGATTTTATTGAGAAAGGAAAACAACAATAGTTGTATTATTTATAAAACAATAAATGAATATACACATCAAGATTTGTGGCATTTCTTACATTAGCTCTCTTCCTTCGAAATAGAGCCCACTGACAAGTTAACACATAGAAATTAGCATTAAATGTTATCCACATTTTTGTATGCAAAATTGATAGAAACTGTCAGGAAATGTTGAGGATTCTTGACCCAAACACAGAGCAGAAGAGACGATTTAGTGGTGAGCGATAACTTTAATACTGAACTACAAATTACCAAGCCACAAGGGTCCACAAAACAAGGTAGAATGGATACTTAACACAACAGGGCAACAAGGTAACTGAAGACTAGGAGCAACTATCCAAGGCTGGCTGGTTTATATGAGTGGACAAGGATTGTGGATGAGAGCAGGGTTTAAGTAGGCTGCCGGTGATGAATTGGAAATAAGGGGCAGATGATTCCTGTTAGCTGCATGGAGAATGGAAGGTGCCTGCCTTTGCAGGCTTGACAGGAACCCCCCCCCCCCACCTTTCCTGTGGCTGGCACATGATGACCCAGGGTGATCTCCAGTGAAACTCTTCGATGAGTGATGCAGAATGAAAATGAGACATTCATGTAACTTATCTACATACCCCTGGATCAATTCTCTATCCTCCTCACTCATCTTTGCATTATCAGCAAACTTGGATGTATTACACAGTGCCCTCGAACAAATTACTGATATGGATTATGAGTACTGGCCACTAATTTGTCATAACCTTGCCATCCAAAGTGACCTGTTTGTTCCAGCCCTCTACTTTAAGTATGTTAACCAGTCCACAAATTATCTCATCGGCCACACCACATTTGAAGTATCTAAGAAAGGATGTTCTGGAATTGGAGAGAATCCAGAGGAGGTTTACGAGAATGACACTGGGAATGAAAGTGTTAATGTAGGAGGAGCATTTGATGGCTTGGGTCTGTACTTGCTGGAATTTAGAAGAATAATATGAGGGGGAGGGGTCACACTGGAACCTATAAAACATTGGGAGGTCTACGGAGAGTGGACATGAAAAGAATGTTTCCAATGGTAGGAGAGTCTAGGACCAGAGAGCACCATCCCAGAATACAAGAATAGCCCTTTACAGCAGAGATGAGAAGGAATTTGTTTCGCCAGATGGTAGTGCAACTATGGAATTCATTACCGAGGAGGGCTAAGGCGCCCATGTCATTGGGTATATTTAAACCGGTGAGTGATAGGTTCTTGATTAGTCAGGGCATCAAAGGTTATGAGAAGGCAGGAGAATGGGGTTGAGAGGAAAAATAAATCAGCTACTAAGAAATGACACTGTTTCCTCGGTGGGCTGAATGCGAGAATTCTTCTCCTACCTCTTATCGTCTTCAAAGGTTTCAAAAGGTGCAATTAATGTCAGAGAAATGTATACAATATACATCCTGAAATCTTTTTCTTCTCAACCATCCATGAAACCAGAGGAGTGCCCCAAAGGATGAATGAGTTAAATGAGCCTCTCAGCTCCCCCTCCCACACGTAAGCAGCAGCAAAGCAATGCTCCCCCCCATACACAAAAAAAGCATCGGTGCCCCCCCCCCACCAAGCACTCAAGCATGAAGCAAAACCTCAATAAAGACACAGACTTGCAGTATCCCAAAGTCAAAGTCTAATCCCGTAATTCAGCATACCACAGGCTCTCTGTCTCCCTAATAAGGGAAAAGATGTATCTCCATTTCACAGTGAGAGGAGAGACATGGCAAACAACTTGCTGATTTACAATGTTAGAAGTCCGTTGTATCGCCTTTTCTGAGCTCTGTGCCCAAAGAACTCGGGCTTCTGGACACACAGCAAGAGATCTTCCATCTTCCACGAGACACCAATTTCTTCCAGAGGCACTGACCTCAAGTCTGCCACCTCCAGAGCCACAAAATACTAAAACTCCAAAGGCTAGCTAATTTTCTAGGCTGTGTCCTTGGTATATCGAATAACGGCAAGTCGTGAGACCCCAAGAGCTGGTCCCATTCCCGCAAAGAACTGGAGTCAGTGTGTAACTCCAGGTCAGGGTCTTCAAAAGAACCCCGAAAGGGAAAAATAGAGATATTAATGATAGAAAATAGAGCAGTTTCCAAAGATGCAGGCAAAGGAATCACTGTTAGGCACCGTTGTCTCCTAAACTCCACCCCTTATCATCTTATTGTCTATTTTACCACTGATTCTTTGTGCTTTTACTTCATTTAATAACCCACATTTTCATCAACTCCCTGAAGATTCTTCCATTTACCTACGCACTAGGGTAATTTATAGTGGTCAGTTAACCTAGCCCACATGCCTTTGGGATGTTTGAGAGAACTGGAGCGCCTAGAGGAATTCCACGTGGTTACAAGTGAAGTGTGCAGAATCTACACAAACGACATCCAAGATCAGCTTTAAACCCAGGTTTCTGGCATCACGAAGCAGCAACTCCCCTAACTGTTGACACTCCCAACCCTATTAACACTTTCAAAGCAATATGTTACCATTTAATTAATAATAGTGAAACCCCCTGGTTTCCCTGGCTGCGTAAGTCGAGGGAAGACAACCTCCGGCTCCACCAAACTCGTGAGATTGAGGCAGTCTTCCACTCCAAACCCTACTTTGTGTGGATGCTGTGTAATTTTCTATCTGTTACAAATTAGTGCCATGAAATAACAGACAGTACACCGCATATGATTAAAACATTATACTTATGAATCTTAATTTGTCTAAAGGGTTAGTGAAAAAAAGAAAAAAGAAAAGGACCCATTTTAATGAAACAGTCAAATGTGCAGAAGTTGGAGCTCGAAGTTTCTCCATAGTCACCGATCCTCGATCAATCTCACCCTGGGCTTCATTGAAAAACATTCCTACTCTGGGTCGAATCCTACCACCTCTTCTCTCCTGCATCTTCCCTCTTCCTCTCCTCTCAAACAAAAGCCCAAAACCCAATCTTAGTGTCCCTCACCAGAGGAACCTCCCCTTAATTCCTAGTTGGATGGAACACATTTCTCCTCATCATTTATCTCCAACGATTACTCAAACAGGCTGAAAGCAGAACAGACCGCTCTTACAGAGCTGCTAAATGAAATACATACAGCATAACAGGAAAAATATGAACCAGGGCATTACAACAGATTACAGCATTTCAGCTATTAATAATGTCAATTTAACTGGTCTGTATGACCCCCCCACTTTCTCTCTCCTACCTTCCTTAATTAATAGGGATATATTTGTACCTTCCAACCTAGTATCTATAAAGATGACTAAACGTCTCTATTTCTATTTATTTCTCAACTTTGGATTATAGGTCACTAGCTCCTGGCATTTAACAGCTTTCAATCCTATTGATTTCTCCCATGCAATTTTATTACCAGTGATAATTTCTTTGAGCTCCTCATTCAAATACTTACAGATCTCATTATTTCCAGCAATTTTTCTGTGTGCTTTCTTCCGCGATTTGTTTTGGAGCAACACAGTAGGAGCTCAATGGGTCAGGCAGATTCTATGGGGGAAAACCAACCATGAATGTTTCAGGTCGAAGTCTTTCACCAGGACTGGAAAGAAGGAGAGGAGATAGCCAGTATAAAAAGGTAAGGGGGCAGGGGCAGAGCAGGAGCTGGAGGGTAATAGATGGCTCCAGGTGAGAGGATGATAGACAGGTGAAGGAAGGGAGGAGTGGGACTGAAGTAAACAGCTGCAAGATGTTTAACTTGTTTAATTTCTCTGCCATTTTTTTTTAATTCCCTGATATAATTTCACCTGTAATTTTCAACCAAATGTCCCTGCCTTGTCAATCAGTCAATAATCCCCAGTCACAGCAAGTTTGATCTCACACAATGATTTCAAGTCATGCATTCATGATGACTAGCATTTCCCAGCTGTTATGCAGGATAATTTTAATCAGTTCCTTCAAGGAGCACTGTAAGGACAGGTGCTCAACTAAAAGTTCACACAGACCAGCTGTCATTCCAAATAATTCACAGTGGAATGAATGTCGAGCAGCATTTTGTGTCTCTGTACATAAATGATGAAAATGGCTTACTAACCACCGTTTAGAAGTTAACAAAATGATTAAAGCATGGGCAAAGAGCACAGTAACAATGTCAAAATGGCAACTTCAATATTAATTGTAAGGGAAGTCTTTAAAACAATTTAATGAATCCAGTGAAGTGTATGGTTGTTTTTATCAATAAAGTGGCGCCCATTAAATGGTCAGTGGTGGTAACTGAATGGCTAAGAGCAAAGGAAATATATATTAAAGGCAAATACAGGCTGCAGTTAGCTCTGCACTGATAGATGTTGCCCACAGCCCAACCTATAAATCCACAGATACTCCGCTCTGATGAACATGTTTGAATAAAACAACATGGGCTTTAAATTAACATATAGTAATCTCTCACTTATGTTGTATTTGTGCATCCAGAATTCTCGTGCCAGCAGAAAAAAAATTCAAGTATAGTAGAAAATAATTGTGAAATGAAGTTGTGGCAACAACAACCTCCTTGAAGATTTGGCACTTGAGTCCAATCACTCATTTAATTTATTATTGCTGTATTTTACATTAATATTATTTATTCTTATAGTATAAGGAGCGGCAAGGTAGCGTAGTGGTTAGCACAAAATCTTTACAGCGCCAGTGACCCGAGTCTGCTGCCTGTAAGGAGTTTGTACGTTCCTCCTATGACGACGTGGGTTTCCTCCCACAGTCCAAAGGCGTACGTTACTTGGTCATTGTAAATTGCCCCGTGATTAGGCTCGGATTAAATTGGGGGATTGCTGGGTGATACTGCTTGAAGGGCCTATTCCGCACTGCATCTCAATAAAAAGATAAAGAATATTTAAACACTGTTATTTAAAAGATTATGAATATGACAAAAACAAAAAGTGCTGTAAATGCTCAGCAGACCAGGCAAAAACTGTGGGAAGAGAAATCGAATTAACTTTTCAGACCGAAGACCCTCAGTCGTGACAAAGTGTCTCTGACCGGAATCGTTGACTGTTTCTCTTCCCACAGATGTTGTCTGGCCTGCTAAGTATTTATAACATTTTTCAAGCAGGTTTTCTTATGTTCACCTATGGAGATGATATATAGAGTAGTTTGGCAACGTACTTAAAAGCGTATACAAATAATACTAATGTGTGATTCACTGCAATGTCTTCTTGGGCAATTCTCATGCAAAGACAAAGCCAAAGTTGAGTTTATTGTCATATTCACAAGTACATGAATGCATGGGTGCAGTGAAAATCTTTCGTGAAACAGCAGCACAGGCACATAAAATCACATACACTCAGTGGCCACTTTATTAGGGACCTCCTGTGCCGAGTGAAGAGACCACAGTGTGTATGTTCACGGTCTTTTGGTGCTGTAGCCCATCCACTTCAAGATTCGATGTGTTGTGCATTCAGAGATGCTCCTCTGCACACCAGTGATGTAACATGTGGTTATTTGAGTTACTGTCATCTTGAACCACTGTGGCCATTCTGCTCTGACTGCTCTCATCAACAAGGCATTTTTACCCACAGAACTGATGCTCTGTAAGCTCTAGAGCATATATGTCAAACTCAAGGCCCGCAGGCCAAATCCGGCCCGCGGTAGAATTATCTTTGGCCCGCGAGATAATATCTAATTACTATTAAAGCTGGCCCCAGTAATCGAAGCGCCTATGGCGTATGATATGGCTAATGCTGAGTTTATTCAGGTACCAGGTTTTCAGGGTTTTTAGTGTTTATTTGGCAGTCTTGCTCGGCAGTCTTCTTCATAAGAAACGGAATTTTGTAAAGTGAAACACTTTGTAGTTATAGCAGAGACTGAGACACATGAGAGCAGGCTGAAAAAACGGAGGCAACGAAAGCTGCGTTCGCACGCGTCCGACTGATCCGGCCCGCATGAAGCTGCATTTTGCTCAATCCGGCCCATGACCTAAAATGAGTTTGACACCCCTGCTCTAGAGACTGCTGTGCATGAAGATCCCAGGAGAGCTACAGTTTGAGATACTCAAACCACTCAGTCTAGCACCAAAAAATCATTCCATGGTCAAAGTCACGTAGATCACACTTCTTCCCCACTCTGATGTTTGGCCTGAACAACAACTGAACCTCTTGGCCTTGTCTGCATGTTCTTATGCACTTAGTTGCTGATACATGATTGGTTGATTAACGAGCAAATGTACATGTGTACCTAATAAAGTGGCCACCGAGTGTGTGCAGCATTCACGGATAAAAATAAATTTAAAACATAAATTAAACAACTTTTTCAAAAAAGAATACAATTATGACAAAATAAAGCCCATTTTAATGCAAAGTGATCAAAATGGTCATTGGGTTGCTGAAAACTGTAGTGATTTTGGTTGTGCTGGCTGGTTCAGGAACTGAATGGATGAAAGGAAGTAGCTGTTCTTGAACCCACTTGTGTGGACCTTCAGCCAGAAAATAGCTACAAAGAGATGATGGATATTGCCTTCTTGAGCCAGTGCCTCCTGTAGATATGAGACCATAGACACAGGAGCAGAATTAGGCCATTCTGCCCAGCAGGTCTACTCTACCATTTCATCATAGCTAATCCATTTCACTCTTATCCCACTCTCCTGCTTTCTCCCCATAACCTTTCATGCCCTGACTAACCAAGAATTTATCAACCTCCACCTTAAATACACCCAATGACCTGTCCTCCACTGCCGCCTGTGACAACGAATTCTATAGATTCACCACCCTTTGGCTAAGCTCGTATCTGAAGCTATGTCCTTTGGTCCTAGATTCCCCCACTACAGGAAACATTCTCCCCACGTACACTCTACCTAAACCATTCAATAGGTTTCAGTGAGATCCTCCTTCATTCTTCTAAATTCCCAAAGGCCCAGAGCTATCGGCCGCTCCTCATACAATAAGCCTTTTATTCCTGGAATCACTCTTGTGACCCTCCTCTGAACCCTCTGCAAGGTCAGCACATCCTTTCTTAAGTAAGGGGACAAAAACTGCTTACAATACTCCGGCCTTCTAAAGCTTCAGCACTGCACCCTTGCTTTTACATTCTAGTCCTCTTGAAATGAATGCTAACATTGCATTTGCCTTTCTCACCACCAACTCAACCTACAAATTAACCTTTAGTGAATCCTGCTTGATACATTGGGCAGAGCCCACCTCTCTCTGCAGCTTCTTACAATCCTGCACGTTGGAATTGCAATAATGTTCAGCTTGCCAAATTGCAATCGTCGTATTCTTACAAGCAGCACCTCCTTCTCACTAGTCCCCATGGATGGCTGAGAGTATTATCTGCAAAGGTCTTCTTCCTCCTAGCAGTCTCAGTAGACTGCACGAACAATAACAGTGCAATCAGAAATTCTGCTCTCATACGCTCTATAGAAATATCCTCACTTTCCCTTGTAGCTCAGGGTCACATGTTAAGCCTGATTATACTTCCAGCTGTGTTGTAACCTGTCAATCAGATCGCATTATGCCTTCCTTCACCAGAGAGCTGAGCTCCAACATCCTGCAGCCATCTGCACAAGCTCATTAAATGGCTTTTTTTCTTTGTTCCCTAATGGACTCCCTTTGCCTTTGTGAATTTGATGAGCTATTTTGTGCCTCTGGTGAAGTTAACGGAGTATCCTGAAGTATGGCTCAGCCAATATTTCTTACAAACATGACAGGTTCAAGGGCACTTGTGGTAGGATTAACAGTTTAATGTTTCAGATCAATGTCCCTTTATCAGAATTAGGAGGTGTTGGAGATCAAACAGCTTTTATACAGATGTTAAACCTGGAGTAAAGGAATGCAGCAGGCCAAAGTCAGAGTTCCCATATGTGGGGGACAGAGAATTATAATGACAGGTGACTGGGGCTCTAAAACTTTTCATAAGAGCTCAATCCCTCTTTGCACGGTTGCTGACTGACCCTGTGAATATTTCCAGTATTTTCTAGCTTTTAATGCTATACGTTGTCTTGAAAAACAAACAAAGGAAAGACATCAGCCCTCTTTCAGAATTCTGAAAACAGATTGAATTGAATTATAAAACTTGTCAAAGGTACTTTTCATTTTATAATAGCAATGGCCATCACTCCTGCTCCCTGACACTCACGGACCTCTGGCACACAGCTAGTGTCTTCCACAGTGAAGACACTGATGCACCATCAATAACTCTCGGAGACGTGAGGCGAGATATAGGCTTTTATTGGCTGGAAGAGAGCAGTCAGCAGCAAGAGATCCCCATATGACATCCTGGAGACTGAGGGAGGAGCCGTGCCTCCAATCGCCTTTATACAGGGGTCTGTGGGAGGAGCCACAGGAGCAGTCAGCAGAGGGGCGTGTCCAGACAGGTATATGTAGTTCACCACAGACACTATGAAATACCTATTAAGTTCATCTGTCATTTCTTTGTCCCCCATTACTACCTCACCAGCATCATTTTCCTGTGGTCCAATATCAACTCTCACCTCCCTTTTACTCTTTATATAACTGAAAAGACTTTTGGTATGCTGCTTTATATTATTGGTTAGTTTGCCTTCATACTTCTTTTCCCTTCTTATAGCTTTTTAAGTTGCCTTTTGTTGGATTTTAAAAGCTTCCCTATCATCCAACTTCCCACTCACTTTTGCTACCTTATATTCCCTTTTAGAACATAGAACAATACAGTACAGTACAGGCCCTTTGGCCCACAATGTTGTGCTGACCCTTAAACCCTGCCTCCCATATAACCCCACCCCCACCTTAAATTCCTCCATATACCTGTCTAGTAGTCTCTTAAATTTCATGAGTGTATCTGCCTCCACCACTGACTCAGGCAGTGCATTCCATACACCAAACACCGAGTAAAAAAACCTTCCTCTAATATCCCCTGCATTTTCCACCCTTTACCTTAAAGCCATGTCCTCTTGTACTGAGCAGTGGTGCCCTGGGGAAGAGGCGCTGGCTGTCCACTCTACCTATTCCTCTTAATATCTTGTACACCTCTATCATGTCTCCTCTCATCCTCCTTCTCTCCAAAGAGTAAAGCCCTAGCTCCCTTAATCTCTGATCTTAATGCATACTCTCTGAACCAGGCAGCATCCTGGTAAATCTCCTCTGTACCCTTTCCAATGCTTCCACATCCTTCCTATAGTGAGGCGACCAGAACTGGACACAGTACTCCAAGTGTGGCCTAACCAGCGTTTGATAGAGCTGCATCAATACCCCGCAACTCTTAAACTCTATCCCTCAACTTATTAAAGCTAATACCGCATAAGCTTTCTTAACTACCCTGTCTACCTGTGAGGCAACTTTCAGGGATCTGTGGACATGTACCCCCAGATACCTCTGCTCCTCCACACTACCAAGTATCCTGCCATTTACTTTGTACTCTGCCTTGGAGTTTGTCCTTCCAAAGTGTACCACCTCACACTTCTCTGGGTTGAACTCCATCTGCCACTTCTCAGCCCACTTCTGCATCCTATCAATGTCTCTCTGCAATCTTCAACAATCCTCAGCATTATCCATAACACCACCAACCATTGTGTCATCTGCAAACTTGCCAACCCACCCTTCTACCCCCACATCCAGGTTGTTAATAACAATCACGAAAAGTAGAGGTCCCAGAACAGATCCTTGTGGGATACCACTAGTCACAACCCTCCAATCTGAATATACTCGCTCCACCACGACCCTTTGCTTTCTGCAGGCAAGGCAATTCTGAATCCATCTGGCCAAACTTCCCTGGATCCCATGCCTCCTGACTTTCTGAATAAGCCTACCATGTGGAACCTTGTCAAATGCCTTACTAAAATCCATGTAGATCACATCCACTGCACTACCCTCATCTATATGCCTGGTCACCTCCTCAAAGAACTCTATCAGGCTTGTTAGGCATGATCTGCCCTTCACAAAGCCATGCTGACTGTCTCTGATCAGACCATGATTCTCTAAATGCCCATAGATCCTATCTCTAAGAATCTTTTCCAACAGCTTTCCCACCACAGACGCAAGGCTCACTGGTCTATAATTACCCGGACTATCCCTACTACCTTTTTTGAACAAGGGGACAACAGTTACCTCCCTCCAATCCTCCGGTACCATTCCCAATAACAAGGACATAAAAATTCTAGCCAGAGGCTCAGCAATCTGTTCCCTCGCCTCATGGAGCAGTCTGGGGAATATTCAGTCAGGCCCCAGGGACTTATCCATCCTAGTGTATTCTAACAACTCCAACACCTCCTCTCCCTTAATATCAACATGCTCCAGAACATCAACCTCACTCATATTGTCCTCACCATCATCAAGTTCCCTCTCAGTGGTGAATACCGAAGAGAAGTATTCATTGAGGACCTCACTCACTTCCACAGCCTCCAGGCACATCTTCCCACCTTTATCTTTAATCTGTCCTATATTCAATCCTGTCAACTTTTTGTTAGAAACATAGAAAATAGGTGCAGGAGTAGGCCATTCGGCCCTTCGAACCTGCACCGCTATTCAGTATGATCATGGCTGATCATCCAACTCAGAACCCTGTACCTGCTTTCTCTCCATACCCCCGATCCCTTTAACCACAAGGGCCATATCTAACTTCCTCTTAAATATAGCCAATGAACCGGCCTCAACTGTTTCCTGTGGCAGAGAATTCTACAGATTCACCACTCTGTGTGAAGAAGTTTTTCCTCATCTGGGTCCTAAAAGGCTTCCCCTTTATCCTTAAACTGTGACCCCTCGTTCTGGACTTCCCCAACATCGGAAACAATCTTCCTGCATCTAGCCTGTCCAATCCCTTTAGAATTTTATACGTTTCAATAAGATCCCCCCTCAATCTTCTAAATTCCAGCGAGTATAAGCCTAGTCGATCCAGTCTTTCTTCATATGAAAGTCCTGTCATCCCAGGAATCAATCTGGTGAACATCCTTTGTACTCCCTCTATGGCAAGAATGTCTTTCCTCAGATTAGGGGACCAAAACTGCACACAATACTCTAGGTGCGGTCTCACCAAGGCCTTATACAACTGCAGTAGAACCTCCCTGCTCCTGTACTCAAATCCTTTTGCTATGAATGCCAACATACCATTTGCCTTTTTCACCGCCTGCTGTACCTGCATGCCCACCTTCAATGACTGGTGTACAATGACACCCAGGTCTCGTTGCATCTCCCCTTTTCCTAATCGGCCACCGTTCAGATAATAATCTGTTTTCCTGTTCTTGCAACCAAAGTGGATAACCTCACATTTATCCACATTAAATTGCATCTGCCATGAATTTGCCCACTCACCTAACCTATCCCAGTCACCCTGCATCCTCTTAGCATCCTCCTCACAGCTAACACCGCCGCCCAGCTTCGTGTCATCCCCAAACTTGGAGATGCTGCATTTAATTCCCTTGTCTAAATCATTAATATATATTGTAAACAACTGGGGTCCCAGCACTGAGCCTTGCGGTACCCCACTAGTCACTGCCTGCCATTCTGAAAAGGTCCCGTTTATTCCCACTCTTTGCCTCCTGTCTGCCAACCAATTCTCTATCCACATCAATACCATACCCCCAATACCGCGTGCTTTAAACTTGCACACTAATCTCCTGTGTGGGACCTTGTCAAAAGCCTTTTGAAAATCTAAACATACCACATTCACTGGCTCTCCCCTATCCACTCTACTAGTTACATCTTCAAAAAATTCTATAAGATTCGTCAGACATGATTTTCCTTTCACAAATCCATGCCGACTTTGTCCGATGATTTCACCTCTTTCCAAATGTGCTGTTATCACATCTTTGATAACCGACTCTAGCATTTTCCCCACCACCGATGTCAGACTAACCGGTCTATAATTCCCCAGTTTCTCTCTCCCTCCTTTTTTAAAAAGTGGGGTTACATTAGCCACCCTCCAATCCTCAGGAACTAATCCAGAATCTAAGGAGTTTTGAAAAATTATCACTAATGCATCCACTATTTCTTGGGCTACTTCCTTAAACACTCTGGGATGCAGACCATCTGGCCCTGGGGATTTATCTGCCTTTAATCCCTTCAATTTACCTAACACCACTTTCCTACTAACATGTATTTCCCTCAGTTCCTCCATCTCACTAGACCCTCGGTCCCTTACTATTTCCAGAAGATTATTTATGTCCTCCTTAGTGAAGACAGAACCAAAGTAGTTATTCAATTTGTCTGCCATGTCTTTGTTCCCCATGATCAATTCACCTGTTTCTGACTGTAAAGGACCTACATTTGTCTTGACCAATCTTTTTCTTTTCATGTATCTATAAAAGCTTTTACAGTCAGTTTTTATGTTCCCTGCCAGCTTTCTCTCAATTTTTTTTTACCTTTCCTAATTAAGCCCTTTGTCCTCCTCTGCTCATCTCTGAATTTCTCCGAGTCCTCAGGTGTGCCACTTTTTTTTGCTAATTTATATGTTTCTTCTTTGGACTTGATACTATCCCTAATTTCCCTTGTCAGCCACGGGTGCACTACCTTCCCTGGTTTATTCTTTTGTCAAACTGGGATGAACCATTGCTGTAGTTCATCCATGCGATCTTTAAATGCTTGCCATTGCATATCCACCATCAACCCTTGAAATATCATTTGCCAGTCTATCTTAACTAATTCACATCTCATACCTTCAAAGTTACCCTTCTTTAAGTTCAGAACCTTTGTTTCTGAATGAACTATGTCACTCTCCATCTTAATGAAGAATTCCACCATATTATGGTCATATTATGGACCTGCGTCTCAATATCACCAAGACCAAGGAGATGGTGGTGGACTTTAGGAGATCTAGGCCTCATATGGAGCCAGTGATCATTAATGGAGAATGTGTGGAGCAGGTTAAGACCTACAAGTATCTGGGAGTACAGTTAGACGAGAAGCTAGACTGGACTGCCAACACAGATGCCTTGTGCAGGAAGGCACAGAGTCGACTGTACTTCCTAAGAAGGTTGGCGTCATTCAATGTCTGTAGTGAGATGCTGAAGATGTTCTATAGGTCAGTTGTGGAGAGCGCCCTCTTCTTTGTGGTGGCGTGTTGGGGAGGAAGCATTAAGAAGAGGGACGCCTCACGTCTTAATAAACTGGTAAGGAAGGCGGGCTCTGTCGTGGGCAAAGTACTGGAGAGTTTAACATCGGTAGCTGAGCGAAGGGCGCTGAGTAGGCTACGGTCAATTATGGATAACTCTGAACATCCTCTACATCGCACCATCCAGAGACAGAGAAGCAGTTTCAGAGACAGGTTACTATCGATGCAATGCTCCTCAGACAGGATGAAGAGGTCAATACTCCCCAATGCCATTAGGCTTTACAATTCTACCGCCAGGACTTAAAAACTTTTTAAAAGCTATTATTAATGCTTTTTGAGATAGTGATTTAGATGCATATCATATTTTTTTTACTGAGTTAAGTATTGTATGTAAGTAGTTTTGCTACAACAAGTGTATGGGACATTGGAAAAAAAGTTGAATTTCCCCATGGGGATGAATAAAGTATCTATCTATCTATCTATCTATCTATCTTACCCAAGGGACCTCGCACGATAAGATTGCTAACTAACCCTTCCTCATTGCTCAATACCCAATCTAGAATGGCCTGCTCTCTAGTTGGTTCCTCGACATGTTGGTTCAGAAAACCATCCCGCATACATTCCAAGAAATCCTCTTCCTCAGCACCCTTACTAATTTGGTTCACCCAATCTATATGTAGATTGAAGTCACCCATTATAACTACTGTTCCTTTATTGCACGCATTTCTAATTTCCTGTTTAATGCCATCCCCAACCTCACTACTACTGTTAGGTGGCCTGTACACAACTCCCACCAGCGTTTTCTGCCCCTTAGTGTTATGCAGCTCTACCCATATCGATTCCGCATCCTCCAGGCTAATGTCCTTCCTTTCTATTGCGTTAATCTCCTCTCTAACCAGCAATGCTACCCCACCTCCTTTTCTTTCCTGTCTATCCCTCCTGAATATTGAATATCCCTGGATGTTGAGCTCCCATCCTTGGTCACCCTGGAGCCATGTCTCTGTGATCCCAACTATATCGTATTCATTAATAACTATCTGCACGTTCAATTCATCCACCTTGTTACAAATGCTCCTCGCATTGACACACAAAGCCTTCAGGCTTGTTTTTACAACACTCTTAGCGCTTATACAATTATGTTGAAAAGTGGCTCTTTTTGCTTTTTGCCCTGGATTTGCCTGCCTGCTACTTTTACTTTTCACCTTACTACTTTTTGCTTCTACCCTCATTTTACACCCCTCTGTCTCTCTGCACTTGTTCCCATCCCCCTGCTACATTAGTTTAAAGCCTCCTGAACAGCAGTAGCAAACGCTCCCCCTAGAACATTGGTTCCAGTCCAGCCCAGGTGCAGACCGTCCTGTTTATACCGGTCCCACCTCCCCCAGAACTGGTTCCAATGCCCCAGAAATTTGAATTCCTCCCCCTTGCACCATTTTTCAAGCCACGTATTCATCTGAAATATCCTCCTATTTCTACTCTGACTAGTACATGGCACTGGTAGCAACCCAGAGATCATTACCTTTGTGGTCCTACTTTTTAGTTTATCTCCTAACTCCCTAAATTCACCTTGTAGGACCTCATCCCGTTTTTTTTACCTGTATCGTTGGTACCTATGTGCACCACGACCACTGGCTGTTCACTCTCCCATTCCAGAATGTCCTGCAGCCGCTCAGAGACATCCTTGACCTTTGCACCAGGGAGGCAACATACCATCCTGGAGTCTCGTTTGCAGCCGCAGAAACACCTATCTATTCCCCTTACAATCGAATCCCCTATCACTATAGCTCTCCCACTCATTTTCCTTCCCTCCTGTGCCGCAGAGCCACCCATGGTGCAATGAACTCGGCTGCTGCTGCCTTCCCCTGATGAGACATCTCCCCCAACAGTATCCAAAACAGTATATCTGTTTAGGAGGGAGATGACCTCAGGGGACTCCTGCACTACCTGCCTACTGCTACACTGTCTAGTGGCCACCCCTTCCCTTTCTGCCTGTGTAGCCTTTACCTGCGGTGTGGCCAACTCACTGAACCTGCTATTCACGACTTTCTCAGCATCACGGATGCTCCAGTATGAATCTAATCGCAGCTCCAGACACTCAATACGGCCTGCCAGAAGCTGCAGTTGGACACACTTCCTGCACACATAGTCGTCAGGGACACTGGAAGTATCCCTGATTTCCCACATGCTGCAGGATGAACAAACCACAGGCTGATCTCAGCTGCCATGACCTACCCAATACTTGCCTCAACTTTTGAAACTTTCTCCTTTGAAAGGAACTTACCCGGCCTTACCTCACTTGGAGTGAAGCTCGTCCTCAGCCTCTTCTTGTCGAAGCCTCAAATCTCCACTCCTTCACTAGCCCACCAACTCACTGGTCACTTTCCACAGGCTGCTCCACTTGAGCTACCCCTCTATTTATTTGTTTGAGCTTTTCAAACTGCTTGGTGACCTGACCTCGATTGCTCAATCAGCTGCTTTCTGCTGAGTCTGAGCTATTCAAATCTTGATTGTCTAATCACCGGCTTTCTGCTGAGCTATTCAAATCTTGATTGACTTGATTGCACAGTCCAACTGCCAAAACTGCCAGAATCTCTCGAGTCAAAGCCTCAAATCTTCTCCTTCACTGGCCCACTCACTCACTGGCCGCCTTCCATATAATTGTTCTTCACATAATTGAAGAATGCCTTGGGGTTTTCCTTTACCCTACTCGCCAAGGCCTTCTCATGCCCCTTCTTGTTCTTCTCAGCCCCTTCTTAAGCTTTCTTGCTACCTTATATTCCTCAATAGACTCATCTGATCCTTGCTTCCTAAACCTCACATATGCTGCCTTCTTCCATCTAACTAGATTCTCCACCTCACTTGTCACCTCACTTTTCTTCCCTTAACTTTTGTCACCTTAACTTCCTACCCCATGGTTGCCTACCCCTACCATTTGAGAGCAACTTCTTCTGTGAACTTCTTCTTGTGAACTATTCCCAGAAACTTCAGACACCTTTGTTTCTGCCTTCCACGATTTGTTGGATTTATTCCTTTTTCACTTCTGATACATTAAGGACACTTATGACCGCTGATATTTTATCTACATAGGTAGTTTCATAATCTCCCTAAAAACTTGAAAAACATCAGTCTGACAATGTACAGACTGACAGACCTACTCAATATTGATTGCTACTAGAAAATTGATTGCAAATGGGGCACCATGGGAGCATAATGGTCAGTGTGAAACTATTACCATAAGACCATAAAAGATTGGAGCAGAATTAGACTACTTGGCCCATCGAGTCTACTCTGCCATTTCATCGTAGCTGATCCAATTTTCCTCTCAGCTCCAATCACCTGCCTTCTCTCCTTACCCCTTCATGCTATGACCAATCAAGAATCTATCAACTTGCCTTAAATATACCCATTGACTTGGCCTCCATAGCTGCCTGTAGCATAGGATTTCACAGATTCACCACTCCCTGGCTAAAGAAATTCCTCATTGCCTCTGTTCTAAAAGGTTGCCACCCTTATTCTGAGGCTATGTTTTCTAGTCTTAGACTCTCCACCATAGGAAACATCCTCTCTAGATCCACTCCTTCAAGGCTTTTCACCATTCAATAGATTTCAATGAGGTCATCCTCATTCTTCTGAATTCTAGTTGCTACAGGCCCATAGACATCAAACACTCTTCATATGGCAAGCCGTTCAATCCTGGAAGCTTTTTCGTGAACCTCCTTTGAACTCTCCCCAGTTTCAGCAGATTCTTTCCAAGATAAAGGGCCCAAACCTGCTCACAATATTCCAAGTGAGGCCTCACCAGTGTTTTTAAAAATATCAACATTACATCCTTACTTTGATATTTTAGTGTTCTTGAAATGAATGCTAACATTGCATTTGCCTTCCTCACCACAGGCTCAACCTGTCCCTTGTCCCCCCAAGACTCCCAAGTCCCTTGGCACCTCAGTTTTGTGTATTTTCTCTCCATTTAGAAAATAGTCAACCCTTTCATTTCTTCTACCAAAGTGCATGACCATACACTTACTGACACTGTATTCCATCTGCCATTTCTTTGCCTATTCTCCTAATCTGTCTAAAACCTTCTGTAGCCTCTCCACTTCTTAACAATTACCTGCCCCTTCACCTATCTCCATATCAGCTGCAACCTTTGCAACAAAGCCATCAATTCCATCATCCAAACCACTGGCATACAACGTAAAACAAATTGATCCCAACACAGACCCTTGTGGAACACCTCTAGCCACTGGCAGCCAATCAGAAAAGGCTCCCTTTATTCCCACTCTTTGCCTCCTGCCAATCAGCCATTGCTTTATCCATGCTAGAATATTTCCTGTAATACCATGGGCTCGTAGCTTGTTAAGCAACCTCAGGTGTGGCACCTTGTCAAAGGCCTTCTGAAAATCCAAGTGCACAACATCTCCGATTCTCCTCTGTTACTTCTTCAAAAAGTTCCAATAGATTGATCAGGAATGATATTCCCTTGAGGAAACCATGCTGACTATTGCCTATTTTATCATGTGCCTCCAATTACCCTAAGACCTCATCCTTAATAATCGACGCCAACATCTTCCCAACCACTGAGGTCAGACTAACTGGCCTGTACTTTCCTTTCTTCTGCCTCTCTCCCTTCTTGAAGAGTGGAGTGATATTTGCAATTTTCCAGTCCTCCAGAACCATTCTAGAACCTAGAGATTCTTGAAAGATTACTTATAATGCCGCCATGATCTCTTCAGCCACCTCTTTCAGAACCCTGGGATGTACACCATCTGGTTCAGGTGACTAATCTACCTTCAGACCTTTCACTTTCCCAAGAACCTTCTCTTTAGTTATAGTAACTTCACACACATCATGCCCTCGACACCTGTACTTCCACAGTGAAGCCTGATGAAAAATACTTATTCAGTTCATCCGCCATTTCCTTGTCCCCCATTACTACCTCTCCAGCATTGACTTCCGTCGGTTATCTACTCTCGCCTCTCTTTAACACTCTATGTATCTGAAGAAACTTTCGGCATCCTCTTTAATATTTTAGGCTAGCTTATGTTCGTATTCCATCTTTACCTTCTTAATCGCTCTTTTAGTTGCCTTCTGTTGGTTTTTAAAAGCTCCCTAATCCTTTAACTTCCCACTAATTTTTACTCTGTTATATGCCCTCTCTTTGGCTTTTATGGTGGCTTTGACTTCTCACATTAATCATGGTTGTGTCATTTTTTGTTTAGAATACTGCTTCCTCTTTGGTGTATATATAACCTGTGCCTCCTGAATTGCTTCCAGAAATTACAGCCATTGTTGCTCTGTTGTCATTCCTGTCAATGTTTGTTTACAATCAATTCTGGCCAACTCCTCTCTCGTGCCTTGGTAATTCCCTTTACTCCACTGAAATACTGATTCATCTGACTTTCGCTTCTCCTTCTCAAATTTCAGGGTGAATTTGATAATATTCTGATTACTTATCCCAAAGGGTTCTTTTACCTTAAGCTCTCTAATTCTGGTTCCTTGCACAACGCCCAATCCAGAACATATGATTCCTCCAATGGGCTCAACCACTAGCTGCTCCAAAAACCATCTTGTAGAAATTCCCCCTCCTGAAATTAAGGACCCACCTGATTTTATAAATCTACCTGCATATTGAAGTTTTTCATGACTATTGCAACATTGTTCTTTTGGCATGCATTTTCTACCTCTTGTAATTTGTAGGCTTTGTCCTTACCACTGTTTGGGGGTCTGTATACAACTCCCATCAGGGTCTTTTTATTCTTGCAGTTCCTTAGCTCTACCCACAATGATTTAGCACCTTCTGACCCTATGTGACCTCTTTCTAATGACTTGATTTCATTTTTTTACCAACAAAGCAACGCTGACCCCTTTTCCTTCCTGTCTGTCCTTACAATAGAATGTGTATCTCTGGACATTAATTTCCCAGCTATGATCTTCCAGTCAGTGCTGCCTACAACATCACACATGCCAATCTGCAACTGTGCTGAAATTTCTTCTATCTTATTCTGTATACTGTGCACATTCAGATGCAACACCTTCAGTCCCGTATTCACCCTTTTCGATTTTGACCTGTTGACTGCAATTTTGCCCTATCAACAGCCTCTCCTCATTACACATTGCCTCAGTTTGTAAACCGGCTACCTCATCTTCAGCACTGTTATGCGCTTTTCCTACAATACTTTTTGCAGTGAAATATAGGCAGCTCGTGACAGTAGTTGCACCATGGTCAACCTTTTGATTCCTAACTTCGTCTGAATTCTTACCAACACCTGCCTCCACAACCCCTCCACTAACTGTTCTGACACTCTGGTTCCCACCCCCCTGCAGCTCTAGTTTAAACCCCACCATGCAGCATTAACTTTACAGCTCAAGGCATCGGAGTTTGGGGCTCGGTACCGGCATCTTCGGTAAACAAGTTTACATGTTCCTTCCTATGCGCGTATGGGTTTCCTCTGGGTCTTTCAGTTTCCTCCCAGTGTCCAAAGACATGCAGGTTAGTAGGTTAATTGGTTATTGTGATTAGGCTAGGTTTAAATCGATAGGTTGCTGGGCAGGGGCAGCTCAAAGGGGGTAAAAGGGCCTGTTCGATGCTTAATAACGAGACGCTCTTGCAAGTGAAACCAGTTTTTGCATTTAAGATAATGTGGACTCAGATATGATGAATGTAACTGGAAATCCAGCAGGCGGCAGATGGCAATGAGGTGTTTTTTAAAGGCTAACAATAATCAAGTTTCCATCTGTTGTTCAACCTTGTTTTATCCCTATAGATCAGAACTCATAGAGTTCAGCTAAACATGCCAAAGATTATTATTTCTCAGTAACAATATGGAAAGTTGAATTTATCCACTTAATTTCCCTAACAAGCTAGAAGAACAAATGACCAGATGCTAATTAAGCTGCCAATATAGATTTCTAACAATACAATCTTTTTCTAGAATTGTTCGGCAAAGTTTGGAAGAGTCAGCTTATTTTTTTATATCTCATTGCTTCACCTACTAAATGTGGAGAACCTCCTGGGACAATGCTGGTCATTGTCAGGCAAATTATCCGGATATAGGAAGGTTATGATGATGACAGGAGGCAATTGGTAGTGGGGCATGGGTGCACAGTTTGTGAAATGGTCTGGCCCTTTTGCCTCTCTCCCTGGGCTTCTGTGTGTTCCCCATCCCAAATACTAGCTCTCCATTTTGAGCAAGTGTAGACCAAGGCCTCCCTGACAGCTCAGAAGAGCAGCTCAGTATGGACTTGATGGGCTGAAGGGCCTGGTTCTGCGCTGTAGTGCTGTATGGTTTTATGACTTTCTCAGGCAATGCATTCCAGATACTCAAGTTCAAGTTCAGTTCATTGTCATTTCAATCATACATAATTCAACCAAACAAAACAACATTCCTCCAGACCAAAGTACACAATGCAGTACATATAACTCACACACACACACACACACACACACACACACACACACACACACACACACACACACACACACACAAAGTAATATTATCACAAATAAATTATCGAATAATAAGGTGCATTTACATCACAAGTTAAAAAATAAACTGTATAATGCTACTGGTGCATCATGCATGATGAGATCTGGGTGGTGGCAGGAAGTTCAGTAGTCTCACAGCCTGGGGGAAGAAGGTACTTCCCATCCTAACAGTTCTTGTTCTAATGCTACAGTACTCCCTACCTGATGGTGGGCGGGGGGGGGGGGGATCGGGTGGTCAAAGATGTTGTTGGACTGATGGGGAAAAATCATCGACAATGCTAAGGGCCTGCGCACGTATCACTCCTGGCAAGCATTTCAAATGGGTGGAAAAGAGACCCTGATGATCTTCTCAATATTCCTCACAATCCCCTGTAGCGAGTTGCAGTCAGATGTCTTGCAATTCCCATACCAGACTGTGAAGCAGCTGGTCAGTACACTCACAGAGGTGCTTATGGAAAAATTGGTTAGAATGGGGGTGGGAGGCAGTCTCACTAGTCTCGATTTCCTCGGGAAGTGGAGACACTGTTGTGCATTTGAGACTAAAGAAATGTCATTGAAGGACCAGGTGAGATCGTCTGCTATGTGCACTTCCAGAAGTTTGGTGCTCCTAACTCTCTCCATGGAGGAGCCATTTATGTGCAGTGAGAAGTGATCGGGCTGCACCTTTCTAAAATCCACAACCATCTCTTTAGTCTTGTCCACATTGAGACTGAAGTTGTTGTGTTATCACTATTCTACAGCCACTCTGTACGCCATCTTGTCATTGTTGTTAACGAGGCCAGCCACTGTTGTGTGATCGGTGAGCTTGATGATTCAGCTGGAATTGAAGCTAGCAGTACAGTCACGCACCAGCAGCAGCCTGAGCTCGCAGCCCTGGGATACATTGGTGCTCAGCATGATTGAACTAGAGCTGTTGCTGCCAACGTGGGACTGCCCATGGTCTTTCTGTCGAGAGGTCCAAGATCCAGTTACAGAGAGAGGTGTCGAGTCCCAAAGAGGACAGTTTACCCACCAGCTTCTGAGGGATGATTGAGCTGAAATCGATAAGCAGCATCCGGACATACGAGGCACCATTTTCCAGATGGGACAAGATGGAACAAAGGGCAAAGGCTAAGGCAACATTAATGGACTGATCCGAGTGTGAACTGCAGAGTCCAATGTAGCAGGAAGACAGGATTTAACATGATCCATAGCCAGCCGCTCAAAGCACTTCGTTATTGATGAGGTCAGTGCCTCTGGATGGTAGTCTTAGGCACTGGGATGTTTGTGGTTGCCTTGACACCTGAGGGAACAGTGGACTGCTCCAGAGAGATGATGAAGATGTCTGTTAGAACCTCTGTTCACTGGGCTGCACAGTCCCTCAGCACCCGAACAGGTACGTTATCAGGCCCCGCAGCTTTACACGATCTAGGCTCCTCCTCACATCAGCTGCAGCCAGACAATGTGCCAGTTCCTTGGGGGGAAGGTGGGTATTCCTCACTGGCTCATCATTCCCTGTATTAAATCATGCATAAAAGAAATTCAGCCTATCAGGAACAAAGGCATCGCTGTCATTGGACTTATCGTCCATTACGTCTGAATGCCCTGCCGTATGTATCTTGTGTCTCTCGTGTCACAGGAATGACTGTTTACTCTCCATCAGTAATCCTGTTTTGCCGTCTCGATGGCACAGGGAAGTGCAGCGCTTGCTGAACTGAGAGATGTCTCGTACGCCAATATGAAGGCAACATCCCAATATTCTGATGAAGGGTTTCGGCCCGAAACGTCGTCACTACCTCCTCCCATAGGTGCTGTCTGGCCTGCTGAGTTCTGCCAGCATTTTGTGTTTTTACCCCAATATCTCAGCCGATCCCAGACCTCTGCTGTCAACAAACACGAGAAAATCTGCTGGAGATCCGAAGCAACACACACACAAAATGCTGGAGGAACTCAGCAGGCCAGGCAGCACCGATGGAAAGGAGCAAACAGTCAACGTTTCGGGCCTAGAAGTGTGTTGCTCTGCTGTCAACCTTGGCTTTGGATTTGCCCTCACAGAGGTGTGTTTAATTACAATGACTTCCTCAATACACTTCTCTATAGAGCTAGTCACAGAAGCCGCGTATTCATCAATGATGATGTCATGGTCATAGGTAGCCACCTTCCTGAACATGTTCCTTTTTTTAAAAGCAGTCCTGCAATGCTGAGGTTGCTCCTTCTGGGTCTGGCCAGGTCCTCATTTCCCTTTCAACTGGTTTGACACATCTGTATGCAGGAATTAGCATAACGGATAAGTGATCAGAGTATTCAAGGTAGGGCAAGGAGCTGCTTTATAAGCACCACAGATGCTGGTATAAAGCAGGTATAATGTGTTCTTACCTATGGTAGCAAAGTCAACACGCTGGTAGAATTTAGGCAGGACTATTTTTAAGCCAGCGTGGTTGAAGTCATCAGCAACAATAAAGAAGACGTCAAGGTATGTGCTTTGATGGACCACAGAGCTCATGCAGTGCTTCCCCATTTCACCAGCGTTAGCACAGGGTGGGGGTGTGGGAGGAGGAAGATGTATAGAACCACAATCACAATGGCAGTGAATTCCCTCAGTAAATAGAAGGGCCTGCACTTCATTATTAAAAATTACCAGAGGTGAACAGTGAATCATCACTACCAAAGCATTCATATACTAGTTATTATTAATACAGATACATAGCCCTCCCTTGCAGATCTTACCAGAAATCCCTTGATTTCTGTCAGTCTGAAAAGAGATAAAACCTCTAGCTGGACAGCTATTTCAGGTTGGTACACTGGAGTCATGCCTCCATCAAGAACAGTCTCTCGCTGATTCTGTCGCAAATCATAAGACATAGGAGCAGGATTAGGCCATCTGGCCCATCGAGCCTGCTCCGCCATTCAATCATGGCTGATCCTTTTTTCCCAATTCCTCCCCCTCGAACCCAGTTCCCGGCCTTCTACCTGCAACCTTTGATGCCTTGTCCAATCAAGAACCTATCAATCTCTGCCTTAAATACATCCAACAACGTGGCCTCCACAGCTGCACGTGGCAACAAATTCCACAAATTCACCACACTGGCTAAAGAAATTTCTCCGCATTTCTGTTTTAAATGGACACCCCTCTATCCTCAGGGTGTGCCCTCTTGTCCTTGACTCTCCCACCATGGGAAACATCCTTTCCACATCTACTCTGTCTGGGCCTTTCAACATTCGAAAGGTTTCAATGAGATCCCCACTCATCCTTCTGAATTCCAGCGAGTACAGACCCAGAGACATCAAATGTTCCTCGTATAACTCTTCCATTCCTGGAATCATCCTTGTGAACCTCCTCTGGACCCTCTCCAATGCCAGCACATCTTTTCTAAGATGAGGGGCCCAAAACTGTTCACAATACTGAAGGTGAGGCCTCACCAGTGCCTTATAAAGCTTCAGCATCACATCCTTGCTCTTGTATTCTAGACCTCTTGAAATGAATGCTAACATGGCATTTGCCTTCCTCACCACCAACTCAACCTACAAGTTAGCTTTCAGGGTGTTCTGTACAAGGACTCCCAAGACACTTTGCATCTCAGATTTTTGGATTTTCTCCCCATTTAGAAAATAGTCTGCACATTTACTTCTACTACCAAAGTGCATGACCGTGCATTTTCCAACATTATATTTTATTTGGCACTTTCTTGCCCATTCTCCTAATCTGTCTAAGTCCTTCTGCATCCACCTGTTTCCTCAATACTACCTGCCCCCCCCCCCACTAATCTTCATATCACCTGCAAACCTGGCAGCAAAGCCATCTATTCCATCATCTAAGTCATTTATATACAGTATAAAAAGAAGCGGTCCCAACACCGACCCCGCGGAACACCACATGGATAATTGTGTTTATTTTCTAGCAATCGAATGCTTGAAAGCAGACTAGATGGGGAGGCTAGACTGCAGGATTTCATCTTTAGTCTCACATGAATACCAGCACACTTTCCATACTTCTGTTGCCTTGGACACCTCTTCAAATGCCTTCTACCCAGCATGGCTGGAGCAGGTGATGGCGCAGTACGCAGTAAATCCACACTGCCCAGCATCTTCAATATCCAGTGTTACGTACCCACGGGTATCTTGTACTTGTCACGTGACACTGGTGTTGAAGATATGCTGGACCTAAGGTAGTGGTCTTGTGATGGTGGAGTGATGTCATTTTCCCACCAGTAGAGGTCGTGTGACAGGTTTTTTTTACAGGGTATAAAAGGAGAACCCCTCCCTGTGAGGAGGGGCAGTTCGTGGCTGGATTTGCCATTTTGATTCCATGCCACTGCGTGGTCAATCTTATGACGCAGTTTTATTTAATGCCTAAAGTTTAAAAGGTCATTGCCGGCAGTTTCTTTATAATACTTCCAGTTAAAAATCAGTGGAGAGTGAAGATCGGAGTTCGGGAGCTAAAAGGTCAAGGAAAGTCGATTTCGATGGTGAAACAGGTTCGACCTTGTTTGATCCTCATTCGGAAGGAATTTGTTGGCTGTGCCCGTGTTAACCCCTGCAAATAATAGCAGAAAGGGTTGGGTACAGTTTTGTAAAGGAAAGGTCAGTGCCTTTAAGCTGTTTCATTTTCATCTTCGTAAATTCTCCGGGAAAAGTATAGTTCGACTGGGAACCGCAACAACACGACATGAAAGAAAATTTAAATCGTCTAAAAAGTCTCTCCTTTAATGGACTGTAAGCATTTTGAACTTTTGTAGTACTACTTTGAAGAACTGTTTTTGCAACATCACTTTAAGAACTGTTTTCGCTTTATTCCTTTAAGAACAATTTAAGCTGCCGCACAGCAGCTGATTTCCGGTTACGTTAGTTGTTTGTTTACTTTTGGGGGTTTGTTTTTCAGTGTTTAATAAATGTTTTATTTGTTACAAAAAACCCTGCCTCACATATATTTATTGTTGCTGAATCAGTAACGTAAATATGGCGGCTATATCTGGGAAGAACCATTTTTGAGTTTACATGCTTGTCATATTTTGAATCGCTGTTTTGGAAAAGGGGAATACTCGGTTCTTTTGTTTGATTGGCTTCTGAGTGGTATTCGGCAACAATGAATATTGATGAGTTTCTGGCTTCGCCAGACACAGAGTTATTAGCGAAGGTGAGAAAAAAAAGAGGTGTCTGAGATAGCTAGTAGATTGGAACTTAAAGGTATTTCGAGGTCTACATCAAAGGCTCTAATACAGAGAAAAATCGCGTCACACTATGTAGATTCGGGTGATTTTGATGAATCGATTTTAGAGTTGTTTCCAATAAGTAATCTAGAGATGCAGTTGCAAATCGAACAAATGAAGTTGGAACAAAGCAAAGCAGAATTGGAGCGTTGTAGGTTAGAAGCTGAAAATAAAAAGAGGGAAATTGAATATGCGATGGTGGAATTAAGGTCTGAGAATCAGTTTTCTGGTTCTAGAAAACCGTTTGTTGTTAGTCAAGAAATTAAATTGGTCCCTCCATTTAGTGAAACAGAAGTAGAATGATATTTCCAACATTTTGAAACGATTGCTCAGATTTCAGAGTGGCCAAAAGATAAATGGTCAGTGTTGTTACAGAGTGTAATTAAAGGCAAAGCACAACAAGTTTATACAGCTTTAACTGCTGCGCAAGCACTTGATCATGATATTGTGAAATAGCTGATTTTGAAAGCATATGAATTGGTTCCAGAAGCGTGTAGAGAAAGATTCAGAAGTCTGTGGAAAAAACTTATGTGGAATTTGCCTATGATAAGGCTGTGTGTTTTGAGAGATGGGTTTCCTCTAAAAATGTAAATGGGGGCTATAATAAATTGAAAGAGCTGATTTTAATGGAGGAATTTAAAAGAAGCATCCCTGTTGAAGTAAGGACCTACTTAAATGAGAGGGATACTGATACATTGCAGGACTCTGCTAGATTAGCTGATGAGTATGTTTTAATCCATAAGAATACATTTCCTTAGGGCAGAATTTTTAAGAGGAAAAATAACAGAGACTCAAGGTAAATCAGAAATTAAATCAGAAGTTAATGAGAAAGATAAGGAGAAAGGAAAACCTGTGAAGGAAAGACAGTTTGGTCCTATTTGTAACTATTGTAAGAAACCTGGCCATGTACTAGCTAACTGTTTCCAATTGGAAAAAGAAAGAGAAGGAAGCAGTCCCAGATGCTTGTGTGCAACATACTGAAACACCTGTAAAATTACAGGGTTTGATAAACACAAATGAAGTTTTGTTAGAGTCTGACCAAGTTAAAAAGGGATATGATCATTTTATAACTGAAGGGTTTGTATCGTTGAAAGAAGGATCTACTCTGGTGCCAATAAAAATCCTTAGGAATACTGGAGCTTCTCAATCACTGATGTTAGACAGTGTATTGAAGTTTAATGAAGAGTCTGATACTGGTGAAGTAAATTATATACGAGGTGTTGGGAGTGCCTTTATGCCTGTACATTTGCATAAAGTAAATTTAAAGTCAGGGTTAGTTACAGGACTTGTTAAAGTAGGATTACAGCCTAGATTACCTGTGAAGGATATTTCTTTATTGTTAGGTAATGGCAGGTGGACAAGTTTTTCCTGAAGTGCATTTGACAATGGAGTCAGAGGAACCACAGATGAATTCTAACACAGATTCTTCCTGTGTTGTGACTAGAGCTATGGCTAAAAAGATTGATGTGCAGAATGAGGTTGTTACTCATGACTGTTCAACTCAGGATTCGAGTTTTGAGGATGTGTCAGAGACGTTCTTACCTTCATTGTTTGAACAAGATTCTTGGAGTAAGTCTGACTATGAAGATTTATCTCTGTCTCGGAAGGAGATGATAGCGGAGCAGACTAGGGACCCTGAGATTATAAAATTAAGACAACAAGCTCTACCAGATAGTGAGATTGAGAAGGTGCAGTAGGATATTATTTTGAAAAAGGAGTGTTGATGAGGAAGTGGAGATCGCCTACAATTCCTGCAAGTGATGAATGGAATATTGTTTACCAGGTAGTTGTCCCTAAAGTTTATCGAAATGAGATTTTGACTTTAGCTCATAGTGTGCCCTTAGGTGGACATCAAGGGGTAAGGAAAACTGAGGACAAGATTTTGAAACATTTTTACTGGCCTGGTCTAAGAAAAGATGTGGCGATGTTTTGTAGAACGTGCCATACTTGTCAAATTGTGGGTAAACCAAATCAAGTTACACCAGTGGCTCCATTACAACCTATTCCAGCATTTGGTGAACCATTTTCTAAAATTATTATAGACTGTGTTGGTCCATTACCAAAAACAAAAACTGGTTATCAGTACTTGTTGACTATCATGTGCACTTCGTCTAGGTTTCCAGAGGCAGTACCACTTAGGAATATAACAGCTAAAAATGTGATAAAGGCTCTTATAAAATTTTTTACTTATTTTGGGTTGCCTAAGGAAATACAATCTGATCAAGGCAGTAATTTTATGTCTGGATTGTTTCAACAGATAGTTTATAAATTAGGAGCTAAGCAAATCACTTCGTCTGCATACCATCCAGAATCGCAAGGTGCCTTGGAGAGGTTTCATTCTACCCTCAAGAATATGATTAGGACATATTGTGTGGAAAATGAAAGTGATTGGGATGAGGGTATAAACTTTTATTTGCAGTAAGGGAATCGGTACAAGAATCCTTAGGTTTCAGTCCATTTGAACTTGTATTTGGGCATAGAGTTAGAGGACCTTTAGCTTTATTAAAAGAACAGCGGATTAGTAAGGAAGTACACACTAATTCGTTAGACTATATTTTGAAATTTAAGGACAGGTTACATAAAGCTTGTAGCTTAGCCAAGGAAAATTTAAAACTGGCTCAGGAGAAAATGAAAACTTGGTACGATAAAGAAGCTAGGATGAGGATGTTTAAGCCTGGAGATAAGGTGCTGGTTCTTTTCCCAGTGCAAACAAATCCTTTACAAGCTAGATTTCATGGTCCTTATGAAATTGTGTCTAAAATCAATGATGTGGATTACGTGATAACAACTCCAGATCGTAGAAGGCCAACACAACTTTGCCATATAAATATGATAAAACCATATTATGAGAAACAGTCTGCTACTGTGACTGTTGTGGTTAATGATAATGAATTTGATTTAACTAGGAACATGATAGATGATTCATCTGAATTTCATTCTAAATCCAACATTGTTTCTGTCAGGTTACCAAACTCAACCATTTACAGCCAGAGCAGAAACAGCAGATGAAGAAATTAATTTTTAAATATAAGGATTTGTTTCCAGATATTCTGAGAAGGACTACTATAGCTTCACATGATGTAGATGTTAGAGATGCCAAACCCATTAAACAACACCCATATAGAATGAACATAGAAAAATGTGAACTTTCTGAGAAAGAAATTAAATATATGTTAGAGAATAATATTATTAGACCTTCTAACTCGAATTGGAGTTCACCCTGTGTTATGGTGCCAAAACCAGATGGTAGTATTAGGTTTTGTACGGACTATAGGAAGGTGAATGCTGTAACGAAAACAGATGCATATCCAATTCCTAGAGTAGATGATTGTGTAGATAAAGTTGGAAAAGCAAAGTTCCTTACAAAGATTGATTTATTGAAAGGGTATTGGTGTGTTCCACTAACAGACAGAGGTAGAGAGATTTCTGCATTTGTAACTCCATCTGAGCTATATGAATATAATGTTCTTCCATTTGGGATGAAGAATGCCCCAGGTACTTTCCAGAGGATGATTAACTCTGTGATTCAGGGATTGAAAGATACAGATGCTTATATTGATGATTTAGTGACAGGAAATGATACTTGGGAAGCACACATTAGCGGTGGAGAAATTGTTTGAAAGGCTTTCAAAAGCTAACTTAACTATTAATTTAGCTAAGAGTGAATTTGGACATGCCACTGTGACTTACCGTGGTTATGTTGTGGGTCAAGGTAAGGTAGCTCCTGTTCAGGCAAAAGTTCGGGCAATTTTAGAGATTCCCACTCCAACGGGAAAAAAAAACTCTCGGGAGATTCTTGGGAATGGTAGGATATTATTGAAAATTTTGTAAGAATTTTGCTAATGTTGCCCTTCCATTAACTAACCTCTTGAAGAAGAATGAGAAGTTTGTGTGGACAGTGCCTTGTCAAGAAGCATTTGAGAAATTGAAAACTATGATATGTCAACAACCTGTGCTCAAGGCACATGACTTTGAAAAACCTTTTTCATTAGCTGTAGATGCTAGTGATGAGGCTGTAGGAGTAGTTTTAATGCAAAGGAATGAGGATGATGAGGTTTATCATCCAGTAGCTTACTTTTCTAAGAAATTTAATAAGCATCAAAGAAACTATTTGACAATAGAGAAGGAATTGTTATCTCTTGTTTTAGCTTTAGAACATTTTGATGTATATGTTGGTACAACTCAAAAACCACTTATTGTTTACACTGATCATAATCCATTAGTGTTTCTGAGTAAGATGAGAAACAAAAACAGGTTATTAAATTGGAATTTGATGTTACAAGAGTACAATATTGTGGTAACTCATCTTAAAGGTAAAGATAATGTGGTTGCTGATTGTCTATCTCGATGTTGAATGTACAATGTAATTTTTTTTGGAGTGTTTTTTTTACAATTGTAACACTCCTACTGTATTGTAAGTTGTAAGATGTTATATGATGATACTATGTATACTGTGTATGTTATAAAATTTATACATTTGTTTTTTTTTCTTGTAAGTAATTGTTAAAATTTTGTTCTTGACAGACCAAATTTTTTTTTTGGAGGGAGGTGTTACGTACCTGTGGATATCTTGTACTTGTCACGTGACAGTAGTGTTGAAGATATGCTGGACCTAAGGTAGTGGTCTTGTGATGGGGGAGTGATGTCATTTTCCTGCCAGTAGAGGTCATGTGACAGTTTTTTTTACAGGGTATAAAAGGAGGACCACTCCCTGTGAGGAGGGGGGCAGTTCGTGGCTGGATTTGCCATTTTGACTCCATGCCACTGCGTGATCCAATATTATGATGCAGTTTCGTTGAAAGGTGGAGTTTTATTTAATGCCTAAAGTTTAAAAGGTCATTGCCGGCAGTTTCTTTATAATACTGCCAGTTAAAAATCAGTGGAGAGTGAAGATTGGAGTTTGGGAGCAAAAAGATCGAGGAAAGTCGATTTTGATGGTGAAACAGGTTCGACCTTGTTTGATCCTCATTCGGAAGGAATTTGTTGGCTGTGCCCATGTTAACCCCTGCAAATAATAGCAGAAAGGGTTGGGTACAGTTTTGTAAAGGAAAGGTCAGTGCCTTTAAGCTGTTTCATTTTCATCTTCATAAATTCTCTCGGAAAAGTATAGTTCGACTGGGAACCGCAACAACACAACGTGAAAGAAAATTTAAATCGTCTAAAAAGTCTCTCCTTTAATGGACTGTAAGCATTTTGAACTTTTGCAATACTACTTTGAAGAACTGTTTTTGCAACATCACTTTAAGAACTGTTTTCGCTTTATTCCTTTAAGAACTGTTTAAGGTGCCACACAGCAGCTGATTTCCGGTTACGTTAGTTGTTTGTTTACTTTTGGGGGTTTGTTTTTCAGTGTTTAATAAATGTTTTATTTGTTATAAAAAACCCTGCCTCACATATATATTTATTGTTGCTGAATCCGTAACACCAGCGACCCGCTATCGTGGTAGACTTGTCGCATGGTAATATCCAACAGTGTCTTGGAATTATAGAAAGTCATAAGGGACGAGCAATTACACCATTAGTTGGAGCAGGAGTAGCCACTGCAACTGGGTGCACCATCATCTTCATCATTCTTTGGTTCTCATCAGTGCTGCGGTTAAAAAGTAAGGTGACAAACAGGTGTCAAGGTGTAGGAGCAGGGCAATTGGCTGCAGGATGTCAATGATGAAACCTCCAAGAACTTTGCCAACTAAAACAGGCATCCTCATCAGCACAACTTCCAGTCCTGAGCAATATGAGGCCTTATGACGTTTTAATTCTTTGGCCCCATGTTTATAAAACTGTATCTAGGCCGAACCGAATGGGAAATAGAGCATTGGAACTGGTGCACTCCACTGGGGCCGGCGTGGCACAGCATTTGGGTTGGCGTTAGTGCTGCCCACCCACAGTGTTTGCTTGGCAGGATCATATATTTTGTGTGATTGTGTTTTACCAATATCCTACACGTGCTTGCTTCTTGCACGTACAAGGTCCAGGCCTCAGGCCATGGTCTCGCCTCTTTACAGCTGCCTTCTCCTTTTCAGTTGGTTCAGGGATGTGCTTAAAATTCCCTTGGAGATGTGGAACATTCCCACTGACCCTGGAACTCTCTAGCCCACACTGAGCTCAAAGTAGAGGAGAAGCATTTAGGATGTCCTCGCACCACAAACCAAGGAGAGGATCTGGGACAATCCTGCCTGACAACCAGATACCAGTCTGCACATTTTGTTGAATGGAAACAGTGGGCTAGAGAACCACCTAGCCAAGCAAAGGCTTAGATTGACAGGGTGAGAAAACTTCACGTGGTTGACAGTAGTGATCACCGGCAAGTCCAGCAGTTTCCACAGAGGGAAATAAACAGTCGACATCTTAGGCCGAGACCCTTCAACAGGACTGGAAAGGAAAGAGGCAGAGACGTAGCTCAAAGAAACATTGCAGTGGAGCAGCAAATCAAGCATTCACTTCCATTTTAAATATTTCTTATGTATTAGCTCCCAGCATGTGACATTTGACACCATGCAGAAAATTCTGGAAATTCACCACACTCCACAAGAAGAAATTTCAATACATCTCAGTTTTTTAATGACCAGCTCCTCATCCTGGTGCTTTCTGCCCTTGTTCAAGAAGCTCCCACAAGTGAACATATCCCAGCATCTAAGGTTTTAGCTGAACATAGTTGAATATTCCAAGCTCCACTTCCTTTACCTACATAAACAAGCATAACAGAAGCTTTAGCTTCCCAGATAAGTATGGCAAAGCAAGCAACATGGATAGAGTTCTGTTCAATCTGATCTAAGAGAGCTTTATGTCACAGTTAAACCCAGAGCATCTCAGCAGTGAATTCCTCATATTTATTGCAAATGGTGATTTTTTTGTCCCAGTTTGTGGTGGCCCAGGTCAGAGCTCAACTAATCAAGAGAGAGACATGAACGGTGATCTTAGCCCAGTCTGTAGAATACAGACACGGCTGGAACTCGATGTGTAAGGCAACTGCAACAGGAAGTTGCGGCATTGAGTTGAAGATCCATTGAAGCATTCAGGCACAGGAATCTGGGGTTTGGGGGAGGAAGTTGACAGGCGTGGAGTTGCTGCAGAGAGTTGGATGAAAATGGTAGACAAATGGTCAACAGTTTCCTGCTGCTTGTGCCAGCGGACAACTTTTTTGATTTGAGCATATTCTGTTAGGTCGATCATTGGCTCACTCGTTCTGTCAGCAAGTGGAGAGGGGGCTTGACCCAAAAGCATAGCAGTGGAGACGGTTCTGTGGTGAGCAATAACTTTAACACAGAGTGCAAAATAACAAGCTGGAAAACAAAAGAGAACTGAAACTAATCACAACAGGCAACAAGGTAAACTTTAGGCAGGGAGAGTGAAAGCTAGAAGTAACTGGCTGTGTCCAACTGTTTTGATGAGTGAACAAGGCATTTGGGTGAGAACTGGGGTTAGGTAGGCTGCAGGTGATGAGTCTAGAACAAACAGCAGGTGAATCCTATTAGCTGGGTGGAGATTGGGAGCTGCTTGCATATGCAGGCTGGAGTAGGCCTGACAGAAAATGTATTTTTTTAAATAGCAAGAATTTCTGTTTAGAGACATAGAAACTTAAGGGCAGGAGTAAGCCATTTATCTCCTACTGCCTGCAAACATTTAGTGGGAAAATGTCTGATCCTCTGAACAATATTCCTGCTCAAGTCCTGATTTTCAAATGCATTGCTCGCAGATGTGATGGTCCCAGTGGGAAATAGCAGCCAGCTGGCTGGAGAGAACAGGATTCCAGACAGTAGGAATGGGTCCTGGCACTCAAGCAAATGATTAGGATCAAGAAAGTTTCTCAGTCATGGAGAAATTACAGAGCACAGAATCATGCTCTTCAGGGTTTGTTTTAACATTTGTTACCTGAAGCATACCAGTAATCTCACCGAGCAAACTACATATAATATACAATTCACAACGCATTCCAGGCATTGCACAGGCATTGTTCACCTCTCCAGTAAAATATATTAATCCAATAATCATATCATGGAAAGGACACATTTGCCTTCTGTTTCTGTGACAATACACAGGGAAAGAAAGACAAACAACCTTGTTGTTGTAAACTGCCTTTCACCTTAACTTATTTGGCAGCCAATATATATTTTTAAAGAGTATTAATTGTTATAAAAGGAGCACATTGCTGATTTGAAGACCATGATGACAGCTTTACATAGCACACATGTGTGAATAGTTAAAAACACAAGAGTTTACTTGATTTACTTTAGGGAGCTGAAATATAATGCAAGACCTTTGTTCAGGAGTTTATAAGATAAATTCACCAATATTGTACTGCTATTGGGAGGCCCTCTGGAATAGGAGAGTGTTTTCACAATGGTGTACAATGCAGCTGCGTTGCTGCTCAGAACACTACACATAGAATCAATGATCTTTTCTTCATTTAAGATGGAAAAAAATAGGTGAAATAAATATACAGTTCAAGGAGATTGTTATGATATTAATAGACATCTCACTGTGTTTTCCATTTACAACTAGTATCACCTCACCCAATCCCCATTTCCAATCTCAGCAGAATACTATTGAAATTTTGGAATAATTTCTCTCTAATCAAAAGAAGAAATCAGTTTTACTAAAAATCAAATCAAATTCATTCACAATATTTCTCATATTTCATTTTAACAATATTGAAATAAAAATGGAGGCTTTCAAGACTCAAACCTACTAGTGAAAAACCCAGAGATATTTTAGCCTAAATTATCAGTGTTTGCTCATTGTTGCCTTCATATTGATAACATGAGAATTTGTGATAGCTTTATACCTAAATGTAATGGACAGTTTGAAACACATTTACTTTTGATAGGTGTACTTCCAGGCTTAAAAGGCAATGGAGCGTTGTCGCAGGAAAGCAGCACCCATCTCACCACCCAGACCATGCTCTCTTCTCACTGCTGCCATCAAGAAGATGGTACAGGAGTCTTAGAACTCATACCATCAGCTTCAGGAACAAATATTACCTTCAACCAGCAGACACTTGAACCAGAGGGGATAACTTCACTTGCTCCATCACTGAACTATTCCACAACCAACACTTCATCTCATGTTCTTCGTGTTTATTACTTATTTATTATTATTACTTCTTTTTCTTTCTTTTTGCATTTGCACAGCTTGCTGCCTTCTGCACACTGGCTGTTCCTCCTGTTGATGCAGTCTTTCATTGATTCTATTATGCTATTGGATTAATTGAATATGGCCACAAGAAAATGAATCTCAGGGTTGTATATGGTGACATATATATATTTTGATAATAAATTTACTTTAACTTTGATATGCCAGTGATAGTAAACCCAATTCTGATTTATGGGTCCTTCCTACACCTCAAAATGGCTTAGACATTTGTCTAATTAACAAGTCACCGTGCATCTGAAAATCTGGTCTGTGGTGCAAATTTCTTGGACCAGTCATAATGTTAAAATGCTGACTATTTATTCATTTATGTATACAAAACACTTAATCCTTTCATGTACGAGAAGATTCTTCTTTTTTTCTGAATGACTTGAAAGTCATAAGCTATAGTATTCTATAAGAATGCTTTCTTCTCCCTCACCTTTGTTTAAAGTGTTTGATTATTCAAAAATAAATTCTGTCATCTTGATGAACAAAAGTATTTCTTCAAAATTCACATTTCCAGGCAACTTTTCTGCTTTTGAAACTGCAATTTACCAGCTCTCAGCAGTTTGTACCAGGCCAAGAAACTTTGACAAAGAACTGATGGCCCACAGTAACTTAGTTAACATTTTATGTTTCCTCTAAAGAACATTTGTGTCAATATTGCTCATTTCCGTGATTAGCTCCATATAAACCATCATTTAATAATGATTAACAATTTACATGTTCTTTATGTCATCCCTACGCAGACAATAGGAGGCAATGTATCAGAACTTGAGGGGTGCGGGCATTTACGTGCTCGCTCAAGTGTGACAAAAAAGCACCTGCATAGATCCCCAAAACTTTCAATGTGTTGTTTTGTCAATTTTGTTTTAAGAACCAGTTGAGGAAATTGTAATGTCCAGCTTCAAATGCTGAGATCTGCTGTGAAATTCTTAATAAGAGTTCAAAAGGAAAACAAAGATTAAGCATAATTTCACTGAACTCCATCATTACAGATATACCTGATGCACCATCAATAACTCTTGGAGATGTGAGGCGAGATATAGGCTTTTATTAGCTGGAAGAGAGCAGTCAGCAGCAAGAGATCACCATACGACATCCTGGAGACTGAGGGAGCAGCAGTGCCTCCAATCGCCTTTATACAGGGGTCTGTGGGAGGAGCCACAGGAGCAGTCAGCAGGGGGGGTGTGTACAGACAGGTATATGTAGTTCACCACAATACCCACACCTCAAGGATGGAGTTTAAGATGCAGCTCATCGCCAACCATTTATGGGTAAGTAGGGAAAGTAATTAAGGTAAGGCAACATCAGATGCACGACAACTCTGGCAGGGTCTGCAAGACATTACTTCCTACAAAGCGAAACCCAATAGCATGAATAACAATGATGCTTCACTACCAGATGAACTCAACGCCTTCTATGCATGCTTTGAAACATGCATGCTACTACAGCTGTGAAGTTCCCTGCTGCACCTGATGACCCTGTGATCTCCGTCTCAGAGGCCAATGTTAGCCTGTCTTTAAAGAAAGTGAACCCTCACATGGTGGAAGGTCCCAATGGAGTACCTGGTAAGACTCTGAAAACCTATGCCAACCAACTGGCGGGAGTACTCAAAGACATTTTTAACCTCTCACTGCTATGGGCGGAAGTTCCCACTTACACCAGTGCCTAAGAAGAATAATGTGAGCTGCCTTAATGACTATCACCCAGTAGCACTCACATCTATAGTGATGAAATGCTTTGAGAGGTTGGTCATGACTAGACTGAACTCCTGTCTCAGCAAGGACCTGGACCCATTGCAATTTGACTACCACCACAATAGGTCAATGGCAGATGCAATCTCAATGGCTCTCCACATGGCTTTAGACCACCTGGACAACACAAACACCAACATCAGGATGCTGTTCATCGACTATAGTTCAGTATTAATACCATCATTCCCACAATCCTGATTGAGAAGTTACAGAACCTGAGCCTCTGTACCTCCCTCTGCAACTGGATCCTCAACTTCCTAAATGGAAGACCACAATCTCCTCGCTGACGATCACTGGCACACCTCAGGGGTGCGTGCTTAGCCCACTGCTCTACTCTCTATATACACATGACTGTGTGGCTAGGCATAGCCCAAATACCATCTATAAATTGTCAGACAATACAACCATTGCTGATAGAATCTCAGGTCATACAGGAGTGAGACATGCCAACTAGTGGAGCGGTGCCACAGCAACAACCTGGCACTCAACATCAGTAAGACGAAAGAGCTGATAGTGGACTACAGGAAGGGTAAGATGAAGGAACACATACCAGTCCTCATAGAGGGATCAGAAGTGGAGAGAGTGAGCAGCTTCAAATTCCTAGGTGTCAAGATCTCTGAGGATCTAACCTGGTCACAACTTATCGATATAGTCATAAAGAAGGCAAGATAGTGGCTATACTTTATTAGGAGTTTGAAGAGATTTGGCATGTCAACAAATACATTCAAAAACTTCTATAGTTGTACTGTGGAGAGCATTCTGACAGGCTGCATCACTGTCTGGTATGGAGGGACTACTGCACAGGACCGAAAGAAGCTGCAGAAGGTTGTAAATCTAGTCAGCTCCATCTTGGGTACTAGCCTAAAAAGTACCCAGGACATCTTCAAGGAGCGGTGTCTCAGAAAGGCAGCGTCCATTATTAAGGACCTCTAGCACCCAGGGCATGCCCTTTTCTCACTGTTACCATCAGGTAGGAGGTACAGAAGCCTGAAGACCCACACTCAGTGATTCAGGAACAGCTTCTTCCCCTCTGCCATCTGATTCCTAAATGGACATTGAATCTTTGGACACAAACTCACTTTTTAAATATACAGTATTCCTGTTTTTGCACGTTTTTTAATCTATTCAATATACAGTATGTATACCATAATTGATTTACTTTTTTTAATATTTTTTTCCTCTCTGCTAGATTATGTATTGCATTGAACTGCTGCTGCTAAGTTAACAAATTTCACATCACATGCCAGTGATAATAAACCTGATTCTGAAGTTTGATTAATATGCAAAGCCCTTATCCCTTGAAGGAATGAAAAAAACTAAGATTATATGATCCTACAGGCGAGTGAATTTATTGGTTTTGAGGCAGGAGGTGTTGAAATGTTTCTCCCATTCCCAACATGCCTGCTGCATATCACTGGAGACTTGCTACGTTTTAAGCAGCCCTACCTCAAAGCCAATATCCACACAAAGTTCAATTTATCCATCGCCACTTCCCCTACTTAAACAGTACCTTTGTTATTTCTGGTTTATCTCTAAAACTTGCCCATCAATGTCTAAATTTCGCCACACTCACTGACAGGCACAAGTTTTACTCCCCAACAGTTCTTCAGTGCCTAGCCAATAAACCTGCGGAATGAAATACAAAAAGATGTGCCCTTTTTTTTAAAATAGAGATTGTTTTTTTAAATCTAGAATTAATACGGAAAATGCTGGAAGTATTCAGTAGGTCAGGCAGCTCCTGTGGGAAGAGAATGGGGTGGAAGTTACTTTATTAGATCTGGGAAAGTGGAAAAATAAGTTAGAAGAAAAAAGCTTGGAGGAAGGATGGATCGAACAAGTCAAAATAGACGAGTGGTGATCCTGCCAGAGAGAAAAGTGGAGAATTTCTTCAAAGTTGACATTGCTGGAAGAGAAGTGGGAGTAGGGATTCCCACCCATTAACTGAGGGGTCCATGGACCCCTGATTGAGAATGAATTTAACAGTTAATGACAAAAAAAACCCTGCAGATTCTGGAGAAAGAATCATACAGCACAGAAATTTGGCCCACCATCTCCATGTCAACCTTTATGCTAATCTACACTAATACTATTTTTCCCACTTTATTGAATTGACTTTGTTTCTTACATCCTTCACATACATGAGTAAAAATCTGTACGTTACATCTCCATCTAAATAATCAATCATAATAATTTATAATAAATAGAACAGTCAATGTAACATAGAATACACTCAAATCAGCATGAGTTCATCAGTCTGATGGCCTGGTGGAAGAAGCTGTCCCGGAGCCTGGTGGTTCTGGCTTTTATGCTGTGGTACCGTTTCCCAGAAGGTAGCAGCTGGAATAGATTGCAGTTGGAATAGCTTGGGTCCCAATGATCCTACGGGCCCTTTTTACACACCTTTCTTTGTAGATGTCCTGAATCATGGGAAGTTCACAACTACAGATGCACTGGACTGTCCGCACCACTCTCTGCGGAGTCCTGCGATTGAGGGAAGTACAGTTCCCATACCAGGCAGTGATGCAGCCAGTCAGGATGCTCTCAATTGTGCCCCTGTAGGAAGTTCTTGGGATTTGGGAGCCCAAACCAAACTTCCTCAACCGTCTGAGGTGAAAGAGCCACTAGATAGATAGATAGATACTTTATTCATCCCCATGGGGAAATTCAACTTTTTTTTCCAATGTCCCATACACTTGTTGTATCAAAACTAATTACATACAATACTTAACTCAGTAAAAAATATGATATGCATCTAAATCACTATCTCAAAAAGCATTAATAATAGCTTTTAAAAGTTCTTAAGTCCTGGCGGTTGAATTGTAAAGCCTAATGGCATTGGGGAGTATTGACCTCTTCATCCTGTCTGAGGAGCATTGCATCGATAGTAACCTGTCGCTGAAACTGCTTCTCTGTCTCTGGATGGTGCTATGTAGAGGATGTTCAGAGTTTTCCATAATTGACCGTAGCCTACTCAGCGCCCTTCGCTCAGCTACCGATGTTAAACTCTCCAGTACTTTGCCCACGACAGAGCCCGCCTTCCTTACCAGCTTATTAAGACGTGAGGCGTCCCTCTTCTTAATGCTTCCTCCCCAACACGCCACCACAAAGAAGAGGGCGCTCCCCACAACTGACCTATAGAACATCTTCAGCATCTCACTACAGACATTGAATGACGCCAACCTTCTAAGGAAGTACAGTCGACTCTGTGCCTTCCTGCACAAGGCATCTGTGTTGGCAGTCCAGTCTAGCTTCTCGTCTAACTGTACTCCCAGATACTTGTAGGTCTTAACCTGCTCCACACATTCTCCATTAATGATCACTGGCTCCATATGAGGCCTAGATCTCCTAAAGTCCACCACCATCTCCTTGGTCTTGGTGATATTGAGACGCAGGTAGTTTGAGTTGCACCATATCACAAAGTCCTGTATCAGTTTCCTATACTCCTCCTCCTGTCCATTCCTGACACACCCCACTATGGCCGTGTCATCAGCGAACTTCTGCACATGGCAGGACCCCGAGTTATATTGGAAGTCTGATGTGTACAGGGTGAACAGGACCGGAGAGAGTACGGTTCCCTGCGGCGCTCCTGTGCTGCTTACCACCGTGTCAGACCTACAGTCTCCCAACCGCACATACTGAGGTCTATCTGTCAAGTAGTCCACTATCCAATCCACCATGTGAGAGTCTACTCCCATCTTCGTTAGTTTGTGCCTTAAGATCTTGGGCTGGATGGTGCTAAAGGCACTAGAGAAGTCAAGGAATGTAATCCTCACAGCACAACTGACAGACACTATTGTGTCTTTTTCACCACACAGCTGGTGTGTACGGACCACATGAAGTCCTCAGTGATGTGGATGCCAAGGAACTTAAAGCTGTTTTCCCTCTCAACCCCAGATCCATTGATGTCAACAGGGGTTAGCCCGTTTCCATTCCTCCTGTAATCCACAACCAGCTTCTTTGTTTTGCAACATTGAGAGAGAAGTTGTTTTCTTGACACCACTGTATCAGAGAGATGACTTCTTACCTGTAGGCCACCTCGTTATTGTTTGAGACAAGGCCAATCATTGTAGTGTAGTTGGCAAATTTAATTAGCAGATTGGTGCTGTGGGTGGTGATACAGTCATGGGTATACAGAGAGTAAAGGAAGGGACTTAGTACACAGCCCTGAGGGGCTCCTGTATTGAGAGTCAGAAACATCTCCACAATCTCCATCAGCACAGAAGCACTGTAGGGATGTGTACTTAGCCCCCTGTTCTACTAGCTTTACACCTAGGAGAGTGGCCAAGTACAGCTCCAACACCATATACAAGTTTGCTGATGACACAACCATTGTGGACTGTATCAAGTGGTCATAAATCAGCATACAGGAGGGAGACTGAAAATTTATAACAACCTCTCACTCAGCGTCAATAAGACTAAAGAACTTTTTGCAGATTTCAGGAGAGGGAAACCAGAGGTCCATGAGCCAGTAATCAGAGGATCAGAGGTGGAGAGGGTCAGTATCTTTAAATTCCTGAGCGTCACTATCTCAGACAACCTGTATTGGACCCATTGTATAAACATAATAGAAAATAAAACACAATAGCACCTCTGCTTCCTCAGGAGTCTGCAGAGATTCCGCATGTCATTGAAAACCTTGACAAACTTCTATAGATACGTGGTGGAAAGTGTGTTGACTGGCTGCATTACGGCCTGGTGTGACAACACCAATGCTCGAGTGGAAAATCCTACAAAAGCTTGCGGATTTGGCCCAATACATCACAGGCAAAGCCTTACCAACCTTGAACATATCCACAAGAAACGTAGCTGTATCTACATAGAAAAGCAGCATCTATCAGAGAACTTCACCACCCAGGCCATGCTGTTTTCTTGCTGTTGCCATCAGGTAGGTCTATAGAACACTATGGCACAGGAAACAGGCCATTTGGCCCTTCTAGTCTGTGCTGAAACTTCATTCCGCTAGTCCCATTGACCTGCACCCAGTCCATAACCCTCTAGACCTCTCCCATCCATGTATCTATCCAATTTATTCTTAAAACTTAAGAATGAGCCCACATTTACCACATCAGATGGCAGCTCATTCTACACTCCCACCACTCTGAGTGAAGAAGTTGCCCCTAATATTCCCCCTAAGCCTTTCCTCGTCGCCCTAAAGCCATGTCCTCTCGTATTTATCTCTCCTAATCTAAGTGTAAAGAGACTACTTGCATTTACTCTGTCTATACCCCTCATAATTTTGTAAACCTCTATCAAATCCCCCCTCATTATTCTACGCTCCAAGGAATAAAGTCCTAACCTGTTCAATCTTTCCCTGTAACTCAACTCCTGAAGACCCGGCAACATCCTAGTAAATCTTCTTTGCACTCTTTCAATCTTACTGATATCCTTCCTATAGTTAGGTGACCCGAACTGCGCACAATACTCCAAATGTGGCCTCACCAATGTGTTATACAACCTCACCATAACATCCCAACTCATATACTCAATACTTTGATTTATGAATGCCAGGATGCCAAAAGCCTTCTTTACAACCCTGTCTACCTGTGACGCCACTTTCAAGGAATTATGTAACTGAACTCCAAGATCCCTTTGTTCCTCTGCACTCCTCAGTGCCCTACCATTTACTGTGTATGTCCTATCTTGACTTGTCCTTCCAAAATGCATCACCTCACACTTGTCTGCATTAAATTCCATCTGCTATTTTCTGACCCATTTTTCCAGTTGGTCCAGATCCCTCTGCAAGCTTTGAAAGCCTTCCTCGCTGTCCACAACGCCATCAATCTTAGTGTCATCAGCAAACTTGCTGATCCAATTTACCACATTATCATCTAGATCATTGATATAGACAACAAACAGCAATGGTCCCAGCACAAATCCCTGAGGCACACCACTATTCACAGACCTCCAGTCTGAGAAGCAATCATCCACTACCACTCTCTGTCTTCTCCCACACAGCCAATTTCGAATCCAGTTTACAACCTCTCCATGGATACCCAGTGTCTGAACCTTCTGAACTAGCCTCCTATGTGGGACCTTGTCAAATGCTGTAGGACCTTGTCAAATGCTGTGCAACCTTGTCAAAATAGAAGGCACAAGCGCCTCAGGACTCGCACCACCAGGTTCAAGAACAGTTACTACCCCTCTGCCATCAGGCTCTTGAACTACATCCTTTCTGTTTCCGGTGTTCTCACAACCAATGATCTCACTTTAGGGATTCTTCAGCTTGTTATTTCATGCTCTTGTTATTTATTGCCATATATTTATATATCCATTTGCACAGTTTGTTGTTCACTGATCCTGTTTACAGCTACTGTTCTATAGACTTGTTGGGTATGCCCGCAGTAAAAGAATCTCAGGATTGTATGTGGTGACATGTATGTACTCTGATAATAAATTTTACTTTGAACTTTGAAATATACCCAATGACTCTGCCTCCCCAGCTCCCTGTGGAAATGAATGCCACACATTCACCACTATCTGGCTAAAGAAATTCCTTATCTCTGTTCTAAATAAATGTATCTCTATTCTGAAGCTATGCCTCTGGTCTTAAACTCTCCCATCATAGGAAACACCTTCCCTGCATCCACTTATTGAGGCCTTCAACATTCAATGGGCTTCAAAGAGATCCCCTCTCATTCTTCTGAATTCCAGTCAGTACAGGTGCAGAGCCATCAAACGTTCCTCATATGATAAGTCTTTCAATCCCAGAATCATCTTCGAGAGCCTCCTTTGAACCCTCGCCAATGGCAGTACATCCTTTCTTGGATAAGGGGCCCAAAACTGCTCACAATTCTCAAGTGAGACTTCGCCAGTGCCTCATTAAGCCTCAACATTACATCCTTGCTTTTATATTCTAATCCTCTTGAAATGAATGCTAACATTGCATTTGCCTTCCTCACCACTGACTCAACCTGCAAATTAACCTTTAGGGAATCTGCATGAAGACTCCCAAGTACCTTTGCACCTCAGTTTTTTTTAATTCTCTCCATTTAGAAAATAGTCCACACTTTTATTTCTCTACCAAAGTTTATGACCATACACTTCCCAAATCTGTATTCCATCTGCCTCTTCTTTGCCTGTTCTTCTAATATGGGCAAGTCCTTCTGCTTCCTCAACACCATCTGCCCCTCCTTCTCTCTTTGTATTGTCTGCAAACTTGGCCACAGCCATCAATTCCATCATCCAGATCATTGACGTAACACAAAAAGCAGCAGTCCCATCACCAACTTTGCAGCACACCACTAATTAATGGCAGCCAACCAGAAAAAGCCCCCTTTATTCCCAATGTTTTCCTTCTGCCAGTTAGCCAATCTTCTATCCATTCTGGTACCTTTCCTGTAATACTATAGGTTCTTTTCTTCTTAAGCAGCCTCATATGTGTCATCATGTCAAAAAAAAACTTCTGAAAATCCAAATAAACAACATCCACAGGCTCTCCTTTGTCTATCTTGCCTGTTATTTCCTCAAACAATTCCAACAGATTTGTCATGCAAGATTTCCCCTTTAGAAAATCATGCTGCCTTTGCACTATTTTATGACCTAGAAAGGAAAAGGAAGGAGGTTCTGAAGAGAGAATCTTGGAAGGTAGGTAGATTGCTGAAAAGCATCACCTTCAGGGTAATATGCCTGCTCGGGTAAGAATAGGATAATTTAGTAAATGAATGCTCGGCTGAAGAACTGGTGCAGAGGGCAGGGGTTCAGACTTCTGGATCATTGGGATCTCCTCTGGGGAACCCACGCCCTGTACAAAAGGGATAGTTTACACCAGAACCAAAGGGGGACAAATATCCTTGCAGACAGGTTTGCTCGAGCTGTTCAGGAAGGTTTAAACTAATTTGGCAGAGGGATGGGAAACAAAGTGATAGATCTTACGATGGGGTAGTTGGTTTACAAACAAAGACAGAGTGTGTAGTGAGACGGCTAGCGAGGTAAGGCTGATGATAGGGCAAAATTGCAGTTAACGGGATGAGTTGCAGTGTAAAAGGGGGACAAAAATCAAAAAAGGTGATGAATCCAGGACTGAGGGGATTATATTTAAATGTACACAGTATAGAGAATGAGACAGATGCACTTGTAGCACAATTACGGATTGGCATGTATGATGTTGTGGCATCACTGAATCATGGCTGAGAGACTATAGCTTGGAGGTTAATGTCCAAGGATACACATTGTATCAAAAGGGCAGGCAGGAGGTTAGAGGGGGTGAGGTGCCTTTGTTGGCAAGAAAATGAACCCAAATCATTAGGAAAGAGGTGATGTAGGATCGGAAGGTGTAGAGTCGTTTTGGGCAGATCCAAGGAACTGCTTTTCTCCCCCCACTTCGTAGGTCAATGATTTCGACGAAGGAATTGGTGGCTTTGTGACCAGGTACATAGACCATACAAAGATAGGTGGAGGGGCAAGTAGTGTTGAGAAAGCAGGGTGTCTGCAGAAGGACTTGGACAGATTGGGGCAATGGGCAGAGAAGTATCAGATGGAATGCAAGGCAATATATGTTCATGCTCTTTGAAAGAAGGATTAAAGGCCTGGACTACTTTCTAAATGGGGAGAAAACTCAAAAACCTGAGGTGCAGAGGGACTTGGGAGACCTTGTGCAGGATTCCCTAAAGGTTAACTTGCCGGTTGAGTCGGTGGTAAGGAAGGCAAATGCAATGTTAGCATTCATTTTGAGCGGATTAGAATACATAAACAAGGAGGGAATGCTGGGGTTTTATATGGTATTGGCCAAACCGCACTTGAGTATTGTTGAGCAATTTTGGGCCCCTTATCTCAGAAAAAGTGTGCTGGCATTGGAGAGGGTCCAAAGTTCAAAAGAATGGTCCCAGGAATGAGGGGCTTAACATATGAGGAGCATTTGATAACTCTAGTCTTGTACCTGCTGGAGTTCTAGATAATAACAAGGGATCTCATTGCAACCTATCAAATATTGAAAGGTATGGATGAAGGGGATGTGGGGATGATGTTTCCTAAAGTGCAGGAGTCTAGGACCAGTGGACACAGCCTCAGAATTGAGGAATGTCCGTTCAGAACAGAGATGCAGAAACATTCCTTTTTCCAGAGAGTGGTGAATCTGCGGAATTTATTGCCACTGATGGCTGTGCAGGCCATGTCATGGGGTATATTTATGGCAGAAATTGATATGTTCTTGATTAATTAGGGCATGAAAGATCACAGGAAGAAGGCAGAAGAATGGCATTGAGAAGGATAACAATGATGAGATGGCGGAGTAGACTCAGTGGGCCTAATGGCCTAATTCTGCTCCTATGTCTTGTAGTTTTATGCAGATGCACAAGGCCACAGATATACACACACCGCACTGATTATTTTTAGTGGAATAAATTTAAAGAACAGAAGTTAAGTTTAGAACTTTGCTCTGACCACACGTAGAGAACTATTGCAGTTCTATTATCTCTAATACACAAAGGCTCTGCAAGCACCAGAGAAAGGACTGAGAGCTGGTGCACTGTCAGGTACAAATGAGCAGCTGCAAGCTCCTTTCTCGTGAGAAAGAGAGCAGCAAGAGATTACCTGACTGGACCTTTAGAAACAAAAAGGATTTTACAAGGCAGGTAAAAAAGAAATTAATATAGGACTACCACAAAAATTACTAACTGCAAGCAACACAGAATTTATTTCTGATGGCATATTTGAAGACCTCATATAAAAAATAAACAATTTAGCATCTATTTGGTTGCATCATCAACATTATGCGACTACTGTCATCTCACCTGCAAGAGCTGAAATAACTTGTTAAATAAAGCAAAGCTACTTCTTGCTTAATTATCAGTTCCACTAATGCACCAGCACACCAGCTCAGACGGAGTTTCCCATATATAATTTTCACAAAATATGCCACACTAATTTACAAGAAGATGTTCACATAAAACAAGTTGACCTACGAGACTGCAAATACTGGAATTTGGAGCAAGAAACAAATTGGTAGAAGAACTCAGTAGGTCAAGCAGCATCTAAGGGGGAAGGAGGTGGTTGACTTCTCAGCTCTAGACCCTGTGCCAAAGTCCTGAAGCAGGGTCTCGACCCAAACATTGACCATCCCCTTACTTTCACAGATTCTGCATGACTTATTGAGTTCCTCCAACAGTTTGTTGTTGCTCTATGTTCAAGAAAGCACTTAGCATCAGAACATTGTTACATGGAGATGCAGTTAAAAGTTGTTTGTGTGGACAAATATTGCTAGCCACGGATAAAGGTAGGTAGCCAGAGCAGTCAATTGCATGGTTTGCGACTGACCTGGACATGGTTGTGCCCAAGGACAGATCCATAGTAAGACACCAGTAAATGTTCTCCCCTCTTCACCTGGCTTCCTTTGGTCGAAGACCAGGACAATAGGACTGAAGTGCACCCAAAGATTGGAAGCCTTTAATAGGTCAGACAGCTGTGGAAAGAGAAGCAGGCCTATGACTCTTGTTGGAGACTCCTCACCAGAACTAGGGGAGAGAGAAAGCAAGCAACACACACGAACTCTGGAGAAACTCAGCAGGCCAGGCAGCATCCATGGAAAAAGAGTATTGCCGAAGGGTCGCGGCCTGAAACGTCAACTGTACTCTTTTCCAATGATGCTGCCTGGCCTGTTGAGTTCCTCCTCATTTTGTCTGAATTGAATTTCCAGCATCTGCAGATTTTCTGTTTTTTGAGAGAGAAAAAAAAGTTAAAAGTTTTAGGGAGGGTGAGGAGGGATAGATAAGATCCAACAGGAAGAGACCAGGGTCACCTGATGATTCCCTGTTCTTCGAGAGGTTCTTAAAGCAGCATTTCCCTTCACTATTACTTCTTAGCTTAATTTGTAGGTGGCCTTAATCCTTACAGGAATGCTGGTATGTTATCTGAATCTTAAAATTTCTATATACTGGAAATCTGAAATAAAAACAAAATATTCTGAAACACACCAGTCAGGCAGCATCTGTGGAGTGTGAAACAGCTAACATTCAGTTGTCAATCTCTGCACAGACAGACTGATCTAACAGCCCTCTGCAGCACTCCTCAAAATTCTCTTCTACTTACATTTCTTAGTTTTACTTGTCCATTTGTTAGTGTTCTTTTTCAAAGTGACTTCGCATGCCTGACACTGAACTCCCAAAACTGTTACAACATTCTGCTGGTACCTCTCTCAGAAGCCTGGGATGCAGTCCATCCAGATCAAATGACTTACTGACCTTTAGATCTGTCAGCTTCACAAGTACCTTCTCCCTAGTAATAGTGATTGCACTCATTTCTATCTCCTGACACTCTAAAAATTCTGGCATGTTGCTGGTGTTTTCTGCAAGACCATAAGACACAGGAGCATAATTAGGCCATTTGATCCGTCGAGTCTGCTCTGCCATTCAAACATGGCTGATTTATTATCCATCTCAAACCCATTCTCCTGCCTTCTCCCCATAGCCTTTGGTGCCCTAAACAAGAACCTAATAAGCCCAATGATTGGGCCTCCACAGCTGTCTGGCAGTGAATTTCACATATCCACTACACTGTGGCCAGAGAAATTCCTCCACGTATCTGTTCTAAAATGATGTCCATATCTTCAGAGGTTATGCCTTCTGGTCCTAGGCATCCACACCATTGGAAACATCCTCTCAATGTTCACGCTATCTTGACGTTTCAATATTCAATACATTTCTCTGCTCCCCATTCTCACTTTTCCAGGAGTCCCATGTCCCTCCTGACCTCTTTCACCCTTTAGATATCTGAAAAAATCTCTGGAATCCCATTCTAGATTTTTGGTTGGCTTAACTTCATATTTCACCTTTTCTCTTTTTATTGCTTTTTTAGTTTCCTTCTGTTAAAAAACTTTCCAATCCTCTGGCTTCCCACTAATTTCACACTATTTTATGCTTTTTTAAAAACCTTTTTGCAGTCTTTGACAGATGCAGCCCAACCAGATTTTTATAACCTCGACTCTTGAGCTCATATCATGTACTTTCTTTACCCACTATCAACCTGTGCAGGCACTTTCAGGGAACTACAGACTTGGACGCCAAGATCTCTCTGTGCACCAATACTGTTAATGGTCTTCCCATTAACATTGTACTGGTCCTTTATATTTGATCTCCCAAAGTGCAACACCTCAAATTTGGCTGGATTAAGTTCTATCTGCCATTTCTCTGCAACCAAGCTTATATTCTATCTTTTTACAGTCTTTTACACTATCCACGACATCATCTTTGTATCATCTGAAAATTTACCTACCCACCAAGCCATTTATAGACTGTATATATCACCATCAGCAGTACAGATCCCTGCAGAGCACTACAAATCATGGACTTCCAGCTAGAATAAGTCAAATAAGATGCAAAATTAATCTTAAAAAGCAGCAAATCACAAACTAAGTAGCTCTAAAATGATCAGCAGCACAATTAATTGTTTTGAATGCAGTTACTTCAAATTTTATGTATAACAACTGAGTGATTTATATTTTCACAAGGAATGTCATGAATCGGTTAATTTATAATTAACATTATAATCATAAATACAAGTGCTGTAAATCTCTAAGAGCTCAATAAAGACTGTGCTGTTTCAGAATGTGCACGTTATTTTTGTGCATATTTATAGCTATCACAGCAGACAACCACTGTTTTGATTCGGAGTCTTTACAGTCCTCTCAACTGAAATCATCCTGGATTTTTCAACTCCCTCTTCTATACTGAGAATGAAAGGAAAAATTATTGCATTGTAATGTAAAATAGTGGATGAATTATAGATATGTATGAAGCCCTTTATCCGATGAGGAATTCTCTTAATCAAATAGGAATGTGAAAATACGAGTATTTCTAGGACTCAAGTCAAGGATTTTGCTTCTCCTTATCAATTCGCAATATCACAAAGGCGTTTTCCAGTACTCCTTCTATTTAGCTATTATCTTTCCTGGGCCCTGGAAGACACAAATGTGAAATATTGTAAGTTTGCCAAGCTAGTTGGCTTGGCTCACAAGAGTGAGTAAATCACCCACATCTTTCTGTTGAAATGAGAAGTGATCAACATATTATGTTTGGTTTATAGGTTTTTCTTGACTCTCTTCCACTACCTTGTCTTCATAGGCTGAGCTATTAAGAGTTTTTCAGATGGCAAATGTATAAATCACTTATTAAACGGCACTTGTGTGAATTTTAGTCATCAATATTGTGTAAAGTTATGGTCAACTCACTATAGAGACTCACTTGGTCTATAGTTTGCAAGATTATCTTTATTTCCCTTCTTGAAGGATGAAACAAGATTAGGCACTTATCAGTCCTCTAGGACCTCACCTGTGGCGAGAGAGGAAATAAAAGTGTTGGTCAAGGCACCAGCCATCTCATCTCTTGCTTTGGGTATATTAGCATCAGACCCTTGGAATTTATCAATGATAATGTTCCTTAAGAGTCCCAACACTACTTCCTTCTTTATCTTGAAATACCCTGCCAAATTAGCACACTGCACACTCACTTCCCCGACATCCTTCACCTTGGTGAACACTGATACAAAGTACTCATTTAGTACCTCACCCTCATCCCCTGATTCCATGCACATTCCCCCTCCTTAATTCTTGCACGGTCCTACCTACTCCTTGGTTATCCACACAAACACGAGGAAATCTGCGGATGCTGGAAATTCAAGCAACACACAAAATGCTGGTGGAACACAGCAGGCCAGGCAGCATCTATAGGAAGAAGTACAATCGACATTTCGGGCCGAGACCCTTCATCAGGAATAACTAAAAGAAGAGATAGTAAGAGATTTGAAAGCGGGAGGGGGAGAGGGAAGATCCGAAATAATAGGAGAAGACAGGAGGGGGTGGGGTGAAGCTAAGAGCTGGAAAGTTGATTGGCAAAAGGGATACAGAGCTAGAGAAGGGGAAGGATCATGGGACAGGAGGTCCAGGGAGAAAGAAAGGGGGAGGGGAGCACCAGAGGGAGATGGAGAACAGGCAAGGAGTGATTGTGGGAGGAGCAGAGAGAGAAAAGAAAAAGAAGAGGAATAAATAGATAGATAGATAGATAGATAGATAGATAGATAAGGGATGGGGTAAAAAGGGGAGGAGGGGCATTAGCAGAAGCTAGAGAAATTAATGTTCATGCCATCAGGTTGGAGGCTACCCAGACAGAATATAAGGTGTTGTTCCTCCAACCTGAGTGTGGCTTCATCTTGACAGTAGAGGAGGCCATGGATTGACATATCAGAATGGGAATGGAACTTGGAATTAAAATGTGTGGCCACTGGGAGATCCTGTTTTCTCTGGCAGACAGAGCGTAGGTGTTCAGCGAAACAGTTTCCCAGTCTGCGTCAGGCCTCACCAATATATAAAAGGCCGCACCGGGAGCACCGGACGCAGTATACCACACCAGCCGACTCACCCGGAAGGACTGTCTGAGGCCCTGAATGGTGGTGAGGGAGGAAGTGTAAGAGTAAGTGTAGCACTTGTTCCGCTTACAAGCATAAGTGCCAGGAGGGAGATCGGTCTGAAGGGATGGGGGAGATGAATGGACAAGGGAGTCACGTAGGGAGCGATCCCTGTGGAAAGCAGAATGGGGGGGAGTGAAAGATATGCTTGGTGGTGGGATCCCGTTGGAGGTGACGGAGTTACGGAGAATTATATGTTGGACATGGAGGCTGGTGGGGTGGTAGAGAGGACAAGGGGAACCCTATCCCAAGAGGGGTGGCGGGAGGATGGGATGAGAACAGATGTGCGTGAAATGGGAGAGATGCCTAGCAGAGTTGATGTTGGAGGAAGGGAAGCCCCTTTCTTTAAAAAAGGAAGACATCTCCTTCATCCTGGAATGAAAAGCCTCATCCTGAGAGCAGATGCAGTGGAGACAGAGGAATTGCGAGAAGGGGATGGCATTTGGGCCCTTGCTGAACTCCTGTCACACAGAGTCAGGAGGCCAAGTGCAAGTGTTTAAACAATCATTCAGATTAATGGGAATCCAATTGACTATCATGTCCATACTGGCAAATCCTAATTTTTGGTCCATAGTTGATGTCTCTCCTATTTTGTGCATAGTGGGTAGTTCTCTGGCTTTCTGAATATTGTGTCCCTGATATTCGGGTGCAAACATTACTTGGCCACACTGAACTGGACATCAAGGCCACAGGCATTTTTCAATGCTAAAATTTGTGAATGACATTACCAAAATGGTTTAAGTAGCCAATCCCGTGCATCCCATGCATAAGATTTATTGTTTAACAGTATCCCCAAGTGAGTTTCTGTTGATGTTTGTTGAGCATTCAGGGAATTGTTTAATTATGTAAAATATAGCTCCAGGGCTGGAGAATTAAAGGGAGGAAGTTATGTTCCAGAAGTGCACAGTCTTGGTCAGACTCCATCTGGAAATTCACTCAGCTTTAGGCTTTGCATCTTGGTGACTTTCTAGCAGTTTCTGAGCACAAAGTCACCCCTATGCCCCCGAAGCTTAAAGAGTTAACATACGAGCTCACTTTACATAAACATGTTTTGAAATTCCTAGAGAGTAAAATATTGGGATTTGATTTGATCTAAGCTGTTTAAAACGTCAAAACAATTGAATAGGGTAGGTACAGAGAAACATTTCTGATCACGGAAGAACCGAAAGTGCCAAGACTTTATTTTTAAATTAGATTTTGGAGATTTGGGAGTAAAGTTAAAAATCCTTTTACATACAAAAGGCAGCAGAGTACATTTGCTGCCCTTCCTCATACTCTGTCTCCATCCTACCTCACTAGTCTAATGACTCTTGGGATAACTGGAATTTTTGAGACTGAGGTTGAGGCATTATTAGTTTAGTGAATGGATATGGAGCTACAATGGATAAAGGCATAATGTGTTAGTCATACACAGAGGTCCATGCTGTATAAACAATCGTCGTGGCTCCCAACTGATCGGATACTAAACTCCAGGGGACTTCCATATTACAGCAGTTTATGCCACAGAAGTTTGCCTGGATGGAATTCACAAACCTCTACCAAAAATTCAGCCTCAAGGACAATATGTAGGAAAAAAAACAAATAAATAAATGTAATTTTTTCCCCTCAATGTGCATGTCTTGGCATATGCACAGAAGATGTGGCTTCATATCATGGAAAACTGTGATGCAGAGTTTTATAGGACCACATCAGCCCCCACCCTCTCACCACTCCACTTTCCCCTGTAGCTCCAGGGTCATCTGTATTTGATGAAAGATGCTGTGTCCTTGATTTAGACAGCGCTCCAAAAATCATGGCACTGTGATACAACAAACTAGCAGAATTACAGTAGGTTTTGTAAAGAATTGACAAATAGAAACAAAATTAAAAACATTAAATATTTTTTATGATTCAAAATAGCTGAAAGCATGTGGAATTAATTAAAACCTCGATTCATTTCATGAGAAAATTTAAACAAAACCTACTCTCCTCCCTTTGCCCTTCCACCCTCTCTAGAGCATCTACATTGTTTCAGACCAAACTTATGGCCAATGTTAATTGTCTCAATGTTTCCACCCACTGTCTTATTTTAATGTTTTCCTGTATGAACTAATAGCTCACAAAGTCCCAACTGGAGAATTATTATTAAATCTGCTGAAACTGCACTTCCTGTCATTGTCAATCTCAAATGTTGCAGTTGTTTCAGTACCTATGGCCTTTGGATTTGTAAGGGAAAGAGTACAGGTCTTCCGGACTCTGTCATCCTTTGAATGCAAGCTGCTGCTGTTGAAAACCAATTAGTATCTTACAGAGGATGAATACCAGTTCTCTGAGACCTTCCATCAACTGTCCCAGGCCACTACTGAAAAAAAGGACCATTCTTTCCAAAACTGCCACTGGTTTCATTCTCTGGAGGTTCAACCACATAGCCTCAAAAACATGTAAGACTTACCCACAAAGGCTGGTATATGTCTAGGGGAAAAGGAGATCCAGCCACACACCAACCCCGCCTCCCGTACACGCAGGTGCTGTGAGAATCGAGTTTATGCCTCGCTCCCGCCGACAGTATCAAACCCACAACAAATACCGTTATGAAATACAATTTAAAGAGTTTACTAAAGTTAAAAGAGTATTAGGCAATACAATATATATACAAGGAAAAAAAACAAAAGGCGCCAACTTATCAAAGTTCAGTCAGGGTAGTGCACTCGTTGGAGCTCAACCAGCGAACGATTCGACCCCTCGTCGCTTGCCTCCGACTTCAACGTCTTCCACCTCGGACTCCCCGGTGGTCTTCCGAGAGCACGTCCACCTTCCTCGGCGTCTCCCTCCCGACTGCCTTCACACCCCAAGCCTGCGCAACCCCTCCCCCAAGTTCCCAACCTCACAAAACACAATAACATTCCCCATTGATTAACAAATGAATACAATTACCATATCAGCCATTCTAAAGCGAAACAACGGCGAGAGAAACACTTATCAGACAAAGAAGCATTCCTACTCGTAACAAACCAAAGAAGCCATTTTGAGTAACATACACAGGGCATTGTACAAACAGGCTGCTTTCCAAAGCTGGAGGGTAATGGTAGACCTCCTTGTATCAGCCGGCTCATGCCCATAGAACATATCCCTTTATAACTGCCAAAATATGTTTCACCCATATTCCAGATGCCTCCACTTGCATCCACAAGGAGTAGCATTCAGGTGGTATTGATGATGTTTCTCAACCCCGCTGGTTCAAATTCAATCCTGGTCTGCTGCTGCCTGTGTAGAATTTACACATTCTCCCTGTGACAGTGTGGGTTCCCTTCCACATCCCAAGCAGACATTCAGGCTCATAGTTTAATTGGTCCTTGTAAAATTGCCCCTAACTGAGTTGTATTATTTAGGGAGAAGCTGATAGGAACATAGGGAAAATAAGATGGCAATTGTGCAGGATTAGTAGAGATGATCGCTTGATGGCTGGCACAGGCTCAGTGCCCAGGAGAGACTGTTTCCAAGCCATATGATGAATAAGTTGTGTATAGGTTATGTATAAGCTATTATATAGCTTTCTTCTTCTCAATGTTTCATTTCTACTGCTCTCTCGATATTTTCATCCCCAACCAGGACAGCCTGATGGCCAAACATATCTATGTCTATATTTATGTCATATCAAAACGTTTGTCAACAGCCTGAACTAATTCTCACATTGAATAATTAATCCATTTTCCAAACTCACTGTCTTTAAATAAAAGCGACCATTAGAAACCTGAGTCATCACTATGCCTGCCTTACCATGGAACACAGAGAACCTTCTTTGGTTTGGGCCTGCTTAGGTCTCCTCCCTCACCTTGTTTTCCTCACAGTGATGACTTTATCTGTGCCGCTTTCTGCTTTCTCCCTTTGTGCTTTGATAATTTACAGCAGATTGCCTGTTATTCTGTGCATAGCTTTTCCCTCATAACCATATGTCTGTAATCAACTGTTCATTGACATGGAATTGGGGGGGGGGGGGGGGTGTGTGTGTGTGTGTGTGTGTGTGTGTGTGTGTGTGTGTGTGTGTGTGTGTGTGTGTGTGTGTGTGTGTGTGTGTGTGTGTGTGTGTGTGTGTGTGTGAGAGAGAGAGAGAGAGAGAGAGGACAATGTGCCCAGCAGGGGTACACGCGCATTCTGATACTAATTAAAAGCACATTAGGAGTACGTGTGTTTTCATGTCAGTATATAACATGCTTGTCAAATATGCCCCCAAAAAGCAGCCAAATATTTATTCCTACTTGCACCCCTACAAGGAACTTGCAGAACTTGAAACTCATTTGAAAAGCAGGAGCTTGCAAGCAGGAATCTCTGATATCACAAAAGGTATTGAAAAGCATGCATTAGGACATCCAGATAATACCTAGGCCAGTGAAAACAGGCATTTTTATCATTGGTTCGAATTGTTCAAAAGACTTTCAAAATGTTGTTTACAGAAGTCATTTCATAAGTCCATTTCCTTATCTGCTTCCTTCATGCTCTTTAGAATTGCATATTGTAACAGAACTGCCAATGGTGTAATAAAGCATAGCCGCAGGATGTAAGTGTATTCAGTATGCAAACAGGGAGAAACACGTTGAATGTCTTATCTAAGTGCATGCAGTGTGGGCTGTAACACTACATTATGTGCAACATCTTGACTGGTGGAGTATAAGGTAAATTCAACTATCCACGGTTCTTTGAAAAGCCAATAAAATACATTAGAATGGCTGAGAGCTCAAAAACTATTCAAAATAATCTGGGTTATTATTCAATTTAACATGAATTCTGACAATGTCCTGCGGCTTGTGAAGAGGATTCTGATATAAAAAAATACTTGGCAGACTTCCAAACTGTTGAAAGTCAACATGTCTTTTTTAGTGCCAGATTAAACATTGCATTCAGCACGGATACCAGTTCTGCTCTAATTGAAGTGAAGTAAAACACAAAAAGAAAATTATAGTTTGAAAGCTGTTCAAATATTGACCTACGTCTATTGTTTACTCTTTGTGAAAATATGTTGCAAAGAAAAATGGATTTCTTGTCAAAGTCTCCAGTATTGTTGCTTTGATTTCATAATAACTTTAACTATTAAAGGAGCTGAATTCAACAAAAAATGGAATACATACAGTGTAAATAATTCAAAGGTCTAACTTAGTAATGTCACGCTGTCATTAAGTACTAGCTCTTACTATATACAGCCCCAATGTCAGTGTGACTTACAGAACTATTGGGACCATATAAGGTACATGTGCACACATCGGCTCTCCCACCATTTGAGGCTGTGATCCTGTGACACTAAAATGCAAATCAGATATAAACCTAGTTGGGCCACTAAACAAAGTAAGTTGCAGGTCAGTAACAAAAAGTAAATGGCTGATTTCCCATATTACAGTGATATTTATTTTCAGATACAAGGGATGACATGGGCTTTTTTTTTGTTTTATGTTTATTTTAATGCTGTGCATTCCACTTTAGGATTCAGACAGGTTGTGTTTTTAATCTTTATATAACAGTGATTCAGAGAGCTGCCTTTCCCCCGAGGTATTGCATTAGAGCTCACGTAACCTAATGAGCATCGACTATGCGTTTGGCGCAAATACTCTATTACACTTCTGAAACATCATTGTTTGGTAAGTGCTTCCCAACATTACAACAGTGACTACACTTCCAAAAATGCTTTGTTCGCTATAAGATGTTTCAGTGTACCCAAAGTTAGGGAAAGGTGCACAGCTAAGGATTTCCTTAAGTTAACAATTAAAGGATGCCTGGTTTGTTTTGCTGTTAGACTTAACAAGCATAATGTCAATGATTTAAACTTGTTCAGACGATAGCATAAAACCTATTGCACCACACAGGGACATCTGAACAGTGAGCTGCCTTTCTCAGTAATTTAAAAAGCACTCATCTTCTTTAAGATGGCTGTACTATGTCAAACAAGTTATCACCTCAAGATCAGACTGGGGCAGTTGTCAGTAAGATAAGTTCAGGAAGGTATAGCAGATTGTACCACTGAAAGATAAATTAACACTTGGCAGACATCTTTGACTGTATTATGTACAGAGTTTGTGAGAGTGTGGCAAAGCTTCTACCAGTTACAAGCTCGGAGTAATTGCAGGCCTGTTTTCATCATAAGACCTGACTTCCATATTAGAGGAGGCTCATTGCCTGAAAAAGGCAAATGCTTTGGACATCTGGTGGTGGACTCCTTTTGAAATGAGGTGCAAATTGACCCCATGCCATCTCCAACATAATTGCAATCCCATTGAATTCCAGCATGCTCAGCCTGCAGCAGCCGGTAATGTACGTGCACTTTCTTGAGTCAGCTCTTTGCTTTGTTATTCCAAAGAGCGTTTTTACATTTTAACTTCATTGTTTGCTCAATGAAAGAAAGATACCCATTAGACAGTTCATGATATTCACACTGCCTCAACTAGTCTTGTTACTGTATCAGGAGAATTGTTGTCTCATGCAAAACTAAGTACAATTCCCTCACCATGAAGTAAAAAAATCATAGAGGTATGAATGTTTGCCCTGAGCTATTATAACAGAGCTCAGCACTTTAACCGTCTGAGTACTGAAAGTGATCAGAGCTGCATGCTCCTACCATATGTGAGAAGTTATATCATTCTGGTGGCATTTCCCTCCATTGTAACTTTACTTCTTTAATTGTACAACACTTTTGGAAGACATGAGGTTGTGATGCTGTTCAGTATTCTTAGTTTTGTGTAAGGCCGTGGAATAAGCTTCTTCAATGACCATGTAAGCACATCAGTTACACTGTAACATGAAATTTTCATATTATTTGCAGAGGACCATTTCTGTTGACAGGATTGTGGCATGGTACTTTTTAATTATTGAAAGAAATTGCTTTTTCTTGATGGAAAATTCTACTGACATTAGGAAATAATTTGTCTTTGGCTGCAGTGGCTAAATGGGATGTGAGCCTGCTGTGCACTCGTGCTCACTTCTGTACCTACCTCAGAACAACTTTTTAAATATATTGAAAGCTAATTTGTGAAATGGAGATCCAGAAGTTAGTCTTGAAAGGACCTGTGTTGGGACAGATCAATGGTCCCTATGAAAAAAATTTCTGAGGGAGGTGAGCTCTCACGTATATAATGCTCCCCAAATAAGAAAGGGAAGTTGCTGCAACCTGAGGCCCTCTGTTGGTCCGGGGTCAACTATGTATGTTGCGTCCCAGCTGTCTACGTGATATACCAGCCAGTACGCAAGCCAGAGCAGTATGATGTGGAGAGCAAGCTGTTGCCCACGTAGCAGGTCCCTCTCCATGAGGCTGACAAATGCGAGGGAACTGCAGAGACCGATACAGCTTAGCATCAGTGGCATCGCAGGAATTGCCAGTCAGCGTTGAACTCAACGTAGGATTGCCTTAGGGACTGCAGATTTTTTTCTCGGGGTTTTGGAATTTTTTTCTCCTGAGGCCTTCCCCACGTGTGGGTATAGCTGCAAGGTAGGAGAGATTTGAGATCAGAGATTTCATTCTCCTACATGAGCTGTCAATCATGGCCGACGAGCCCCATCTGCCACAAAGAGTACATCACTTTGAGGTACTGGAAGGGGAAAGTTGATCCGAAGGATTATGATTGCGTCAGCAAGTTGGTGAATGGTGGAAGCCTCCTCACTGAGAGGATACCAAGGTGGATTTAAAATCAAGCACAAAAAAATCAAAATGTTAACTTTAGATCCTGTCTGGACAATGATATTTACTGATCCCACCAGGAGTGCAAAGTACAACTCCCTCAAACACAGCCGTACTATTGCCTTTCTCTGCTGCCACATTTATCCTTGACCAGCTTTACACTTGCACTCTTACCACCTTGGTCATGCTTATTGTTCCTATCTTTCTATTGGCAAACCATGAACAGTTGGCTCAAACATTAGAATGAGCATCAGCCTGCATGGAACCACATATGTTTAATAAATCGGTAGTAGTAGGCAGCCGTCGATCCCAGGGGATCACGGGTTTGCGCCTCTGGTGGGCTGCGGCCTCTCCAGGGCGCATGCCTGGATGATAAGATTTGAAGAACCGGCTGTTTCCCATGCAGCGGGTTCCCCCTCTCCACGTCACTGATGTAGTCCAAGGGAAGGGCAAGTACTAATACAGCTTGGCACCAGTGTCATCACAGAGGCTGCCAGAGTGAAGTTGTAAACAACATCAAACTGCCTTAGGGACTGTGAAGTACTTTGAGCTGCAGCTCCTTAGAGATCATGTAAAGGAACTGGAGCTACAGGTGACCTTCTTTGACACAGATGACCTTCAACTCAGAGAGGAAAATGAGGAGATGATAGATAGGAGTTACAGGGAGAAAGAAACCCCTAAGATGCAGGAGGTATGTACTTGGATGACTGTCGGGAGAGCAAAAGAGAAAAGGCGGAAATGCTGTCTACCCCCGTGGCCATTCCCCTCAATAATGTGTTTGCTTTGGATGTCGCTGAGGGGAGAGGGGGATGACCTACTGTGGAAGCCTTTGCAAACAGGACTGTGGCACTGAGTCTGGCTCTCTGGCTCAGATGGGAAAGGGGAGAAAGAGGAGTGTAGAGATAGGGGATTCCATAGTTAGAGGAGCAGACAGGAGATTCTGTGGACGTGAAAGAGACACCCGGATGGCAGGTTGCCTCTCAGATGCCAAGGTGAAGGATATTGCAGATCAGGTCCATAGCATTATAAAGACAGAGAACACACAGCAGGAAGTCCTGGTACATTTTGCTATCAATGACATAGATGGGAAAAGGAAAGAGGTAATAGAATAATAGAAAGATACAGCACAGATAAAGGCCTTTCAGCCCATCTAGTCCATATCATACCATTTAAATTGCCTAATCCCATCGAATATAGAAGGGAGAATCTCAGGAGTTAGGTTGAAAGCAGAAAAGCAGAACCTCCAGGGTAGTAATCGCTGGATTGCTGTTGGTGCCATGCGCCAGTTAGGTAAGAATAGGATGATTGGGAGATTAATGTGTGGCTGAGGAGCGGGGTTTCAGATTTATGGATCATTAAGATCTCTTCTGGGAAGGTATGACTTGTACAAAAAAGATATGTTACACCTGAGCCCAAGGGGAACCAATATCCTTGTTGACAAGTTTTCTAGAGCTGTTGGGGAGGGTTTAAACTAATTCGGCAGAGGAATGGGAGCCAGAGAGATAGGGCTGAGGGTGGGGCAGTTGGTGTACAACCATATGCAGTGTTTAGCGAGGCTGTGAGGTTGGACAGGCAGATGAGAGAACAAAATTGCAGTCAGTGGGATGGATTGAAGGGTGATGAATACGGGATTGAAGGTGATATATTTGAATGCACTTAGTAGACAGAATGAGGTAAAGGATCCTGTAGCACAGTTAGAGATTGGCAGGTATGACATTGTGGGCATCACTGAGTCGCGGCTGAAAGAAAGTCATATTTGGCATATTTCCTGGCAAAGAGTCTTGGCCCGAAACATCGACTGTACTTTTTCCCATAGTGGCTGCCTGGCCTGCTGAGCTCCTCCAGCATTTTGTGTGTGTTTCACTTTTTACATTCTTTTTGAATCTCCCTTTGTAATTTGTAACTCACATCCTGGCTACTATTCAGAAGCCTGTATCTAACTCCCATCAGAGTCTTTTACCCTTGCAGTGTCTATGAGATGGCTCTTTAGGGCAGCTTGTGGTTGAGCCCACTGGGGGATTAACTATTCTGGATTGGGTGCTGTGTAATGAACTGGATTTGATTTGGGAGCTTAAGGTAAAGAAATCCTCAGGAGACAGGAATCATAGTATAATAGAATTCATCCTGCAATTTGAGAGGGAGAAGCTAAAGTCAGTATTACAATGGAAAAAGGAAATTACAGAAGCATAAGAGAATAGCTAGCCAACTAGAAGAGAGGTTGTACTTGATCTGGTATTGGGAAATGAACCTGGTCAGGTGTCAGATCTCTCAGTGGGAGAGCATTTTGGAGTTAGTAATCATAACTCTATCTTCTTTAACATAGCACTGGAGAAGGATAGGAGCAGAAAATTTGGGAAAACATTTGATTAGGGTGGGGGAAATATGATGGTATTAGGCAGGAACTTGGGAGTGTAAATTGGGAGCAGATGTTCTCAGGGAAATGCACGGCGGAAACGTGGCAACTGTCCAGGGAACATTTGCATGGCATTCTGCATTGGTATGTTCCATTGAGGCAGGGAAAGGGTGGTAGAGTTAAAGAACCATGGCGTACAAAGGATATAGAAAATCTAGTCAAGAAGAAAAGAAAAGCTTATGAAAGATTCAAGAAACTAGGTACTGCTAGAGCTCTAGAAAATTACAAGGGTGCCAGGAAGGAGCTCAGGATTGAAATTAGGAGAGCTGGAAAGAGCCATGAGAAGGACTTGGCGAGCAGGATTAAGGAAGACTCTAAGACATTCTACAAGTATGTGAAGAGCAAGAGGATGAGCCGTGTGAGAATAGGACCTATCAGGTGTAAAAATGGAGACATGTGCATGGAGCCGGAGGAGATAGCGGGGGGTACTTAATGAATATTTTACTTTCAGTATTCAACAGTGGTAATTGGTAATTGTGGGAATGTCTTACAGCAGGCTGAAACGCTTGAGTGTATAGACATTAAAAAGAGGATGTGCTGGAGGTTTTGAAAGATATTAGTTTAGATAAGTCGCTGGGACCAGCTGAGATGTGGGAAGCGAGAGAAGAGATTGCTGAGCCTGTGGTGGTGATCTTTGCATCATCAATAGTGACAGGAGAAGTACCAGAGGATTGGAAGATTGCAAATGTTGTTCCCTTGTTCAAGAAAGGGCGTAGAGATAACCCAGGAAATTATAGACCAGCGAGTCTTACTTCAGTGGTGAGTAAGATGTTAGAGGAGATCCTGAGAGGCAGAATTTTTCAGCATTTGGAGAGACATAATCTGATTAAGGATAGTCAGCATAGCTTTGTTAAGGGCAGGTCATGCCTTACGAGCCTGATTGAATTCTTTGAGGATGTAACAAAACACATTGATGAAGGTAGAGTTGTGGATGTGGATGTAGTGTGTATGGATTTCAGTAAGGCATTTGATCAGGTTTCCCATGCAAGGCACATTCAGAAAGTAATGAGGCATGGGATCTAAGGAGACCTTGCTTTGTGAATCCAATTTGGCTTGACTACAGAAGGCAAAGTGTGGTTGTGGATGGTTTGTGTTTTGTGTGGAGGACAGTGACAAGTGGTGCTCCGCAGAAATCTGTTCCGGGAATTTTATAGATGATCTGGATGGGGAAGTAGAAGGGTAAGTTTGTAAGTTTGCTGGTGACACAAAAGTTGAGGGTGTTGTGAATGTTTCACCTTGAGTATTGTGAACAGTTTTGGGCCCCTCATCTTAGAAAAGATGGGCTGGCATTGGAGAGGGTCCAGAGGAGGTTCACAAGGATGATTCCAGGAATGAAAGGGTTATCATACGAGATATGTTTGATGGCCCTGGGTCTGTACTCGCTGGAATTCAGAAGGATGAGGGTGGATCTCATTGAAACCTTTCAAATGTTGAAAGGCCTAGACAGAGTAGATGTGGAAAGGATGTTTCCCATGGTGGGAGAGTCTAGGACAAGCGGGTACAGCCTCAGGATAAAGGGACACCCTTTCAAAACAGATGCGGAGAAATTTCTTTAGCCAAAGGGTGGTGAATTTATGGAACTTGTTGCCATGTGCAGCTGTGGAAGCCATGTCGTTGGGTGTATTTAAGGCAGAGATTGATAGGTTCTTGATTGGACAAGGCATCAAAGGTCACAGGGAAAAGTCCGGGAACTGGGGTTGAGGAGGACCAAAAAGCAAAGGATTGGCCATGATTGAATGGTGGAGCAGACTCAATGGGCTAGATGGCCTAATTCTGCTCCTATGTCTTATGGATAGTCTGGGGTATTGTCAGAGGTTACAGCGGGACATTGATAGGATACAGAACTGGGCTGAGAAGTAGCAGATGGAGTTCAACCCAGATAAGTGTGAAGTAGTTCATTTCGGTAGGTCAAATTTGAAGACAGAATATAATATTAATGGTAAGACTCTTGGTAGAGTGGAGGATCAGCGAGATCTTGGGGACCATGTCCATAGGATCTTCAAATCTGCTGCACAGGTTGACAGTGTTATTAAGAAGGCGTGTGGTGTGCTGGCCTTCATCAACCATGGGATTGAGTTCAATGAGGCAATGCTACAGCTATATAAGACCTTAGTTAGACCCCACTTGGAATATTGTGTTCAGTTCTGATCATCATGACAGGAAGGATATGGATACTATAGAAAGAGTGCAGAGGAGATTTACAAGGATGTTGGCCTGGATTGGGGAGCATGCCTTTTGAGAATAGGTTGAGTGAACTTGGCCTTTTCTCCTTGTAGCGATGGAGGATGAGAGGTGACCTGATAGAGGTGTATAAGATAATGAGAGGCATTGATCATGTGGATCACCAGAGGCTTTATCCCAGAGCAAAAATGGCTAACACAAGGGGGCATAGTTTTAAGGTGCTTGGAAGTAGGTACAGAGGGGATGTCAGAGGTAAGTTTTTCCTACTGAGAGCGGTGGGTGCATGGGATGCACTGCCAGCGAAGGTGGTAGAAGTGGATACAATAGGGTCTTTTAAGAGACTTTTGGATAGGAACATGGAGCTAAGAAAAATAGAGAGCCTTGCAGTAGGGAAATTCTAGGCAGCTTCTAGAGTAGGTTAAATGGTCGGCACAACATTGTGGGCCAATGGGCCTGCAATGCACTGTATATTTTCTATGTTTCTATGTTTCTAAAGTTGAGTGAAAGGGTTGATAGCAGAACAGCAATGGCAGGTGTTTCTGACATTAATTCGGAAGATGCAGAATAAGTACACCCAAAGATAAAGAAGTACTCTAAAGAGAGGTTGATGCAACTATGATTAACAAGGGAAATCAAAGCAAAAAAGAGAGCATATAACATAGTAAAAAAAAATTAGTGGGAAGTGAGAGAATTGGGAAGTTTTTGAAAACCAACAGAAGACAACAAAAATGGCAAAAAGAGAGAAAAGATTAAATGTGAAAGTAAGCTAGCCAGTAATATAAAAACAAGATATCTTAAGTATTTTCTAGATATATCAAGAGTAAAAGTGCAGTGAGAGCAGATATTGGACTGCTGGCAAATACCACTGGAGAGGTAGTAATGGGGACAAAGAAATGGCAGACAAACTTAAGAAGTAGTTTATGTCAGTCTTCACACTGAAAGACACTAGCAATATTTCAGAAATTCAAGAGTGTTGGAGGTCAGAAATAGGTGTCATTACAATTACTAAGGAGACGGTGCTTGGGAAGCTAAAAAGTCTGAAGGTAGGTAAGTCACCTGGACCAGATGGACTACACCACGGGGTTCTGAAAGAGGGAGCTGAAGAGATTGTAGAAGAATTAGTAATAATCTATCAAGAATCATTAAATTCTGTAATAGTTCTGAAGGACTGGAAAATTATAAATATCACTTCATTCATTAAGAAGGGAGGGAGGCAGAAGAAAGGAAATTATAGGCCAGTTAGTCTGACCTTCATTGTTGGGAAGATATTAAGGATGAGGTTTCCCTGTATGTGGAGGCACATAATAAAATAGGCCAAAGTTAGCATGGTTTCCTTAAGGAGAAATTTTCCCTGAAAAATCTGTTGGAATTCTTTGAGGAAATAACAGACAAGATAGATAAAGGAAAATCGGTGGATGTTGGATACTTGGATTTTCAGAAGGCCTTTAACAAGGTGCTGCACATGAGGCTGCTTAACAAGATAAGAATCCACGGTATTACAGGATGCTAGCATGGATATAAGATTGACTGAATGGCAGGAGGCAAAGAGTGGGAATAAAGGGGGCCTTTGCCGCCTGGCTGCTGGTGAATAGTGGTATTCTGCAGGTGTTGGCGTTAGGACAACTTCTTTTTCATTATATGTCAATGATTTGGATGACAGAATTGATAGCTTTGTGTCTAAGTGTAAAGGCCAAGTGATTGGGTATATTTAAGGTGGTGGTTGATAGGTTCTTAATTAGTCTTGGTGTCAAAGGTTACAGAGAAGGCAGGAGAATGGGGTTGAGAGAGATCAGCCATGATGGATTGGCAGAGCAGACTCAAAGTACTAAGTACAAAGTACATTATCAAAGTAGGTACACTATATACAACCTTGAGATTTGTCTTCCTAAAGGCAGCCACAATACAAAGAAACCCAATAGAACCCTTTAAAGGGACCTTCAAAAACCTAATGTCCAAAAAAAGAACAAATTGTGCAAATAATAAAAAGTAAATAAGTAACACTCAGAACTAAAGTTCACAAAGGTGAGTCCACAGCAATGAAGCCTCGATGGGTCAAATGGCCTAATTCTGTTCCTACAGCTTATGGTCTCATGGGAGGGATGAACAGCCAAAGGTCGTGGTACATATAAATACCAATGATATGAGATGAAGTTCTGCAAATGGATTTTAAGGAGCTAGGTAAAAAGCTAAAAAGAGGTTGTGTCCTCAGGATTACTAACTGTGCCATCAGCTAGTGAGGTGAGAAATAAATTCATATTGCAGTTGAATATTTGGCTAAGGTGCCGATGCAGGAGGGAGAGCTTCAGTTTTATGGATCATTGGGCTCTCTTCCAGGGCGGGTGGGATTTGTACAAACAAGACAGTTTGCATCTGAACTGGAGGGGAACCAATTTCCTCACTGGGAGGTTTGCTAGTGTTACTCAGGAGGGTTTATATTAGGGTAACGGGGTGGGAACCATAGCTGGTAGTGGGGTTGAGAGCAAGAAAGACAATACGACAAGTAAAACTAAAAGGAAGGACAGTAAATGATAAACTAAGAAATGTGGGGATCTGATAGACTGAAACATGTTTATTTCTATGCTGAGTACAATAGGTAGAGGATGAATTAGAGCCTGGATCCGTACATGGAATTATAATGCTGTTGCCATTACAGAGATATTGTCGCATGAGGGACAGGATTGGCAGCTCAACATTCCTGGGTTTCGTTGTCTTAGACGTGATAGAGAGCGGAATAGAGAGGCAGAAGGGGTTGTGCTATCATTAAGGGAGAACTTAACAGCAGGTACTCAGAGAGGAGACACTAGAAGGTACATCTACAGAGGCAATTTGTGTGGAGCTCTGAAATAAGAAAGGTGAAATTACTGTACACTTATAGGCCACCCAACTGCCACCAAGAGGTAGAGGAACAGATAGCTAGGTGCAGAAACAACAGGATTATCATAGTTCGGGGCATTACCTTCCCCACTATTGATTGAAACTGCCTTAATAAAAGAAGTTTAGATGGGGCAGGATATCTTCATTGCATCCAAGAAGGGTCCTTTAAACTGTATGTGTGAGTTCAACTAGAGAGGGAAAACTGTTAGATCAAGTTTTGGGAAATGAGTCCAGCCAAGTCACAGATCTGATAGTGGGTGAACATTTTGGAATAGTGACCACAATTTATTATGTTTAAAGAGCATTATGAGTAAAGATGAAATCCAATCTTGCAAGAAGGTATTAAAGTGGTGAAGGGCAAATAAGGAGCATTGTTTGGGAGCTGCTGCTGTAGGGCAAGACCATGTCTGACGTGTGGGAGTTGTTAACAACCAGCTGATCAAAGTTCAGTGTTAGCATGTTGCGGGAAGGAGTAAGGAAAAGGATAGTAAGGTGGGGTAACCTTGGATGAGCCTGGGATTCAGAAATTTAGTCAGGAAGAAAAAGCAAGCATATGTAAGATCAGACTGGTCCTCTATAGAATACAAAGATAGCAGGGAAGTGTTCAACCAAGTGATTAGGAAGGCCAAAAGGGCAGAACAAACTTGGGCTGTTCTCCCTTGAGCGTCAGAGGCTGAGGAGAGATTGTTTTTAAGATTATAAGAGGCATAGCTGGTAGACAGTCTGAATCTTTTCCCCGGGGTAGAAATGTCAAAGACTAGAGGACATGTTTTTAAGTTTAGTGGGGATAAGATTAAAAGTGACATGAAGGGTAAGTACCGGTATTTTATGCAAAGAGTGGTAGGTGCCTGGACTAGAGTACCAGGGATTGTGGTGGAAGCAGGCAGTTTGGTGGAGATAAGAGATACACACAAAATGTGAAGGGAATTTAGGGATATGGATGATATACAAGAGAAGGATACTCAGTATAAATTGACATCAAGAACAGCACATCATAGGCCAAATGGTCTGTCCTCTGTTGTACTCTTCTATGTTACTCCATCTACAAGTTCTCAGATGACACTATCACTGTGGGCCAGATCTCAAATAATGATAATACAGAGTATGAAAAGGAAATCCAGAGTCTAGTAGGTATGATATCAGGACAGTAACCTTTCCCTCAATGTCAGTAAAATAAAAAAGCTAATCATTGACTCAAGAAGGGGGACTGTGCATATGCTCCTGTTTACATTACTGAGATCAAGGGGGTTGAGAACTTCAAATTCCTAGGTATAAACATTACCAATAGCATGTCCTGATCCAACCAGAGGGATGCTATGGCCAAAAAAGCTCACCCGTGCCTCTACTGGTATTTAGTATTTCTCCATTGACCCTCACCAATTTTTATCAATGAGAATCAAACAGAAAGCATCCTGAATACTGTAGATACATCACAAATTGGTAAAGTAACTATTCTACCTATGAACACAAGAAATTGAAGAGAATTATGGACAAATCTCAGTCATCACAAAAAGCAACCTCTCCTCCATGGACTCTATCAGCACTTCCCTTTGTTTCAGAAAAGTAGAAAACATAATCAAAGACCAATCCCAAATGTTAATGAGCTCTTGACCTCATATCTACCTCCTGATGACCCTTGCACCTTATTATCTACCAGCACAACACTGTCTCTGTAACTGTAATACTATATTCTGCTTTCTGTTATTGTTACCTTGATGTACTTATGTTTTGAAATTATCTGTTTGGACAGCATACAAAACTAAAGTTTTCTTTGTATCTTGGTACACATGACAATAATATATACTAATGTATACAAATTCCAGTTCTAAATTATGCTTTTTTAACAATAATCGCAGTTCTTGCAAATTAAGTAGTGGCTTGAGAACTGGTATACTTAGCTATTGTCAAATGTTTTCTGAAATATTGGATAAATATGGTTGTTCTATCTGTGTAAGTAGATGGCTGAAGAACAGAATACCACAGCTCTTGTGATGTTGAATATTATGGCTATATTTGAGTTTGGAAAGCAACCTTATTAGGGAGTAATCTCGTGATTGGTTCTTTTTGTAAATGCAGACAGGTCATAGATAAATTGATAAAAACTCTACAACAGTGTTCCGTTGCATTAAGCCCAAATGTGGCCTAAATATTATCATGTCAGCCATTAATTAAATACCAGAGATACATCCTGTGCACAAAAAAACAGGAGTCAACCTTACGTGGAATTGAATTCTCACTCTGCTTGCTTCCAAGGGGATCACAGTATTAGCTTGAGTTTGAGATTATTGAAAATGAGTTCAGTAGGTTGTACTATGGTATAATTTTTGTTTGTTTTCTTTGACCTACTTCCAAACTTCGCTATCTGTGAAATCAACCTCATTGTTTCATCAAAATAATTGCATTTCATTATTGTTCTTGTAATAGAGTAAACATGGTGTAAATATTTAAGTCAAGTGAGTAAAATTAAAGCAGAGAAGTGTCATGATTTATGCTACTTTTGAGAATACTTTTCTATTAGCATAATATGTATTTTAATACTGTTGTTGGATGCTTTGATCAAGGAGTCTTTCATATTCTTTGAGGAAAACTGGCATTGTGTTTTGTGAAAATGGGCAGTATCAAAATCAATCTATAAAAATCTTTTCCCTTTTACCATAAATCTAAAACTTCCAGTTTTAGTTCCCACCAACATGAGAAAGAAACTATGAGCATCCACCTTAGCAACATATTTTCTGACTTACAAACCCTCCTTTGCTTAAGGGAAAAATGTTCCATGGTATCAAGTCTTTCCTTATAACTCCGGCCTTCCAGTCCTAGCAACATCCTTGTAAATCTTCTCTGCACCCTCTTTAGTTTAATCACAGTTTAATTCAGTTTAATTAATTTTTAGGTAATTGTCTCTAACTGGGCTCCGGCAAACAAAGAGTACCATTCCAGCTTTTTAACCTTAATAGTACTTTAATCCAGTCCTGAATCAGTGTCCAACATGGTGACAACATCAGATTAGGAAGCCATTGACCTCTGAAAAACCTTCTGACTCTTTCCAGTGGGAGAGTTACTGCTGACAAGACCAGCGGTGTTAAAGTGAAGACCCAGAGGAAACAGAGCAGCAAATGCAGATACTAAATTTTAAATCTTGCCTGCCCCTGATTGTGAGAGTTGAATTCTTTTCCTTCAATAGTTAAATAGTCTGCAGGCTTCAACATGTATAAAGAGCACCATTTTTTTTCATTCTTTTGCATTCATTCCTGGCGCCTTTACATGTTTTCACTGGGCAATACCACTCGTGCTTTGTTTATGTTGCAAGTTTACTTCCAAAGAAAGCCAAAGGTTTCACCGTCTGTGGAATCTGATGTTGCAGTCACTGGACCAGCTATTTGCCACAATCTCTGGGGAAGATTTGTCATATCGTCAGCCAGTCTCCACTCCTCACTAAGCTCTCTGAGCCAGCAAATGTAACTGATGGCCTATGGCAGAATGGAAAATTTTTGCTCACGTGTGCTGCTCGTGATCTCAACATAAAACCTATGGAACGGAATTCAGTCTTTATGCCAGGCACAATGCTACGAATCTAATTCCTCATCCAAACAGGAATCCCGATGCTCATCCAAACTTTGGCTGTGTTTTTCATCTACATATCCTGGACAAGTTGGTGCTGTTTCCATAGGCGACCCATCCTCCTACAGGATCATTTGCCCAAGCCCCAAGAGTAGGGTGAGGGTTGCATGAGTGGGACTATGACCATCTATATCAGAGAATGGTGGTGTTGTAGTCAAGTTTGAATAGGAATTACTTTATTATTGTCATATGTACCAAGATACAGTGAAAAGCTTGCCTTGCATACCCCTCATACAGATCAGATCATTACCCAGTACATTGAACTAGAACAAAGTAAAACAATAACAGAATGCAGAATAAAGCATCACAGCTACAGAGAAAATGCAGTGTAAGATCATAATGAGGTAGATTGTGAGGTCAACAGACCATCTTATTGTTTTAGGGGGCCATTCAATAGTCTTATTACAATGAGTTAGAAGCTGTTCTTCAGCCTGGTTGTACGTGCTTTCTGGCATGTGTATCTTCTGCCTGATGGAAGAGGGAAAAGAGAGAATGTCAGGAGTGGATAGGATCTTTGATTATTCTGGCTGCTTGGTTGTAAAATGAATAGAACACATATCAAATTTTACCTCTCCCTTTTGTTGCTTTCTTATTGCTTCTAGCTCCCGTGGAATGAAACAAAGAGGTTTATTGTGTTCTTACTTTCCACTTAAGATCCGGTGACATGCTGGTCAGTTTGTTTAAATCTGTGTCAGAGTTGAAGTCAGGTGCTCCAAGAAACAAGAATCCCACAACACAACAGAAAGCAAAACCCTTATGATTGTAAACTTGATATTATACTGACTGCCTTCATGAATCTTAGAAAGTGAAGAACAATTTTTTTGAAATAAAAGAACATAGCTAGGCTTCAGGTGATCTGTTTCTTTTAACTTTTGGTCTGCTTTTGATTTTAATGTGGCAACTTCCAAATGAGATAGGTTGAAGTGATAATAAAGATAAAATCTTGCAAGAAGATGATTCTATTTCAGATTTTAATTAATTTAGCAGTAGGGAATATTCTCTGATCTTTTAATCCAAATATGCTGAACATAAATATTTTTTCTGGCACTTAGAGATTATGATGGAAATTATTCTCTTAATTTTGTCCTGGCTCAGAATGCAAAGTCTACGTTTCCAGATAACAAGGAAATAATATCCGCATTCAATGTGATGCTCCGGCGGCACGCAATCACTGAAAAACTCAGCCAATAAAATTATTTAATTTGCTTATCTGCCTCCTTTCTATTTATAAGTACAGTATTTCCTAGAATATTTTTATAAAGAGTTTGATTCATTTTGTTCCATTTTCCCTGTTTTGCCTCCAGGCCAGGTATACTGTAAGCAGGGAAAGCACAGTGGCACAGCAGGTAGTTACTGCTGCCTCACAATTCCAGAATCATGGTTCATTCCTGGCATCCAGTGCTGTGAGTGTAGAATATGCAAGATCCTCCTGAGCTTAACTGGCCCCTCTGCTTTTCCCCCACATCCCAAAGATACGCAGATTAGTAGTTTAACAGGCAGCATTAAATTGCTTTTAATGTAGATGGGTAGTAGAACCGAGAGGGTGTTGAATCAAGAGAGAAATCAAGAGGCATGTGAAAGAGGCTAGGTTACTGGGAAATAGGGATTGTTCTGAAAATTGGCAGAGACTCAGTGGGGTGAAAGGCTTTTTCTATATCATAGGACAGCACGATGAAATAATGCATCTTTGGCATCAGTAAAGGTAGCTTCGTATGGTTACACACCTCAGAACATTCATCACAGTAAGTCATTGTTATTTGTAAGATCCATGTTTGCCAATGAGCAAAATTCTCAGAATGTGTAGTTACTGATAGTTCTCATCCAATCACAACACCATAAGTTCAAAGTAAATTTAAAGTCCAAAAGTTCAAAGCACATAAATGTCACCATATGCTACCCTGAGATTAATTTTCTTGCAGGCATTCACAATAGAACAGAAATTACAATAGAATCAATGAAAAACTACACAAGGCTGACAAATAACTGATGTGCAAAAGATGACAAACTGTGCAAATACAAATAAGTCAAGTTCAATTTCAAATTCAAGTTTAATTCTCATTCAACCATACACAAATACACATGAATACAGCCAAATGAATCACGCACTCTTCCGAGGCCCAAGTGCAAAATACAGTACAGACAGTCATACACAGCACAAGGCACACATAGCACATATAAGATAGCAGTAAACATATGGTCACACTAAATAATATAATATAACCCAAGCCCTGAGTGTCATGTCTTGTAGGTTGTTGGTTGTTGTCGGCAAGAACAAGCCAGCAGCAGTCTCAGATAAATGCAATCCAGCTTCTCTTCCACAGAGCAAACACTGGAGAGCAGCTTCTCTTCCACAGAGCAAACACTGGAGGGCAGCTTGTTTTCCACAGAGCAAACACTGGAGGGCAGCTTCTCTTCCACAGAGCAAACACTAGAGGGCAGCTTCTCTTCCACAGAGCAAACACTGGAGGGCAGCTTCTCTTCCACAGAGCAAACACTGGAGAGCAGCTTCTCTTCCACAGAGCAAACACTGGAGGGCAGCTTGTTTTCCACAGAGCAAACACTGGAGGGCAGCTTCTCTTCCACAGAGCAAACACTGGAGAGCAGCTTCTCTTCCACAGAGCAAACACTGGAGAGCAGCACTGGCAGAAAAGGCCAGCCCTCAACTGGCATGGAGTTCAATGCACCTGCCAAGCCTCTGTTCACTCCCATACTGCCTTCAGCAGTTCTCCCCAAATGGATACAACAGGCAACCCGCGGCTTGCGGCCCAGCTCGTGCTACAACTGGGGTTGACTCAGCCACCTTTCACCCTCCTTCCCTCTCTCGGTCTTGCCAATGAACCAGAGAACTGGACTTACAGTATTCTATATTACCAAAGTCCAACCGTGTCTTGTGATCACAAGAAAAGACAATCACTGGTGGCAACGCGGTTCACACCAAGTCCAACTGCATTGCTACCGATGTAGGCCTGCAGCACTCGATGTTTTTGAGAAACAGCAGCATCTTCTGATTGTTTAAAAAAGACATAAAGGACAAACAATTGCATCTTTGATTGGACCCGAAGTGGTCCCTGCAACCATATGCATCACCATCTTACTGGACCTTATTTTAAATAAATGAAACAATAAATAAATCAGTAAGTAAGTAATACTGAGAACATGAGTAGTAGAGTCCTTGAGAGTGAGTCCATAGGTTGTGGAATCAGTTCAGAGTTGAGTTATTCACACTACTTCAGGAGCCAAAACACATCACTGGCTAGCCCTCAAGCTGAACAGGCAGGAATTATTGTTGATTCTGAAAAACATGTGAAGTACCTACTCTAGAAGCACTGACTGGATTAGTTCTAATTCTGGCAAGCTGAGTGAACAACCATCCAACTGGCCACTTGTGTTTGTATACAGCAAGTAAGGGTAGCACTATTGACTCCTGAATAACAATCACTTGAGGTAGATTCACTCCACACTTTAGAACTTACAGCATAAATTAAAGTATATTTGATAATATTTGGAACCTAAAGACTTAGTCAGCTGCCTTCTTTGGAAGTGAACCGGTAACATAAGCACAAAGCCAGTTATATTACAAAATGAAAATGGCTTTGTGCAATGACTGGGAACTGGCAAAGGCTGCTCAATCTTAACAAAGCCAATTGAACTTGGATGGCAGGAGCAATGCTGCAGTTATCCCAAGCTGTTGTTAAACCTTTAGCTTAGATTTCTGAAATGTTACCAACATACTGAAGATAAAGCATATTCAAGCACAGAAATGGAAGAAACAAATGTGTACGGATTTATCAGGCAAGATTAGGATTAGAGATTTTCTTCCCCTCTGATAACATAAAACTTACATCTGAAGTAGTTAAAACAATATTTAATAGTAAAAATCGAATTGTTGAGGGGCATAACATCTGTGACTTGCCTCTCCCTGCACTGGGCTGGGATTAAACACTGATAAAAAACATAATCTATGTCTGCATTACCTCAAGATTCACTTATTCCAGAGGTCCCCTGCCTGGAATTTTAATTTGCACTCACCAGAAGCATGAGCTCATCCACAATTCATGTATTTAAATAAATCTGGAAATAAAGCTAGGCTCGGTGATGATAACCACTAAACTACCAGATTAACATAATAAGACCATCTGGTTCACTAATATCCTTCAGGAAGAAAATCTGTCACCCTTATCTAGTCTAGTCATATGTGACTCCAGGCACACCAATGTGTTTGTTTCTTTTCTTCCTCTTCAGATCTGGAGTGATTAGCGATGGCCAATAAATATTGACATTTCCAGCATAGCAAACAAAACAAAAACCTGCATTGTAGGTCGCATGAATAAAGCAACATCTCATTTGCTCATTACTCTGTGGTCCTTGATCTGCTTTGACGTTTTGTAAGCCTAAATTAAAATAGCAATCCTCTGTCTTCACTTCATCAATGCTTCCACGCACACATCCCTCTTTATCTCTTGCTATCACCCACAGGGCACGATGTTAGAAGTGTGATGAAGTATTCTTCACTTACATGGATGAGTGCGGTTTAAAGAATACTCAAAATGCTCAGCAACATCTAATACCACTGATTGCCAGCTGGGGCAGTTACGTATCCTAAGGGGGCATTAGGGGAAATAGAAGTCATCAGGGGTTTCAAGATTCTTGGGGAGGGTGGGGGACAGTAAGCAGTGCCATAACATGAGACACAAGATCTGACCAACCATGTCAACTTGCTGTCGTCGTCAACATCCAATAGGCATTCCCAGTTTGTGTTAACTTTTTAATTTTAATTTAGCCCTGTTAATGATGGATAAATACATACAGTATGATCTCTATGTCTGAAGGCAGTGAAGCCTTCAATTCTAATCCTGCTCAGAAACAGAAAGTGTGTCAATACAATGTTACACACCTAGAGTATGGATTTATTCCATTCCTGTGAAATCAGCGACACCCCATGTATCTTATTTGTAATATTGTACTGTCTAATGAAGCCACGAAGCCAAAGGTTGCAAAAACTTTTCCATAAAAGACATCTTGAAAAGCCTATTTATGGTATTACTCAGATCCAGAAGATGAAAGAAGCATTTGAAAAGCTTGGGAAGCAAGATCACTTTTACGTGGAGTTGTGGCATACCTAGCCAATCTGTATGACAAAATGAACATTTTAAATATGAATCTACACAGTGGTAATTTCCATTTAATCAGGCAAAAAGTGCAGTGTGCACTTTTAGCAGAAACATGGAAATATATGAGCAAAACATTGGGAGTAGAATGTTCTCATAGTTTCCCTGCATGGAAAGTACGCACACATGGTGATTTGCAAGAGTACTGCTTACACCTGCAGTCACTGAAGAAGGATTTTCAGAATCAATTCAAGGATTTGAATGATCTGGAAACTCCGGTCTGGGTAATCAACCCATTTCTTTGCAAAGTGGAAGAACAGTAAGAGCCCCTGCAAGAAGAAATTATCGAAATTCAGAGTGATGAAAAGCAAAAATTTTGTGGTATGTGGCTACAACTGTCATACAAAGTTTCCTGGTCTTTGGAGTAGAGCCAACCTGGTCCTCATTGTATTTCCATCCTCCTACCCTGGTGAAAGAGGCTTCAGTGCAAGTGAACCACATACTCACAAAAAACAGAAACCGCATGGACATTGTTATGTGTGGGCACTTGAAGCTTTTGCTGTCACAACTTGAACCAGGTATTTCAACTCTTGCTAAAGACCATCAAGCTCAAGGATCACATTGATATTGAAGCTGCTGTACAGCGCACGGGTACTGTGTAGGCTAAGTATAAAGACAAATAAAAACTTAAAGCAGAATCATTTTTTTCATGTTAGCATGTGGTAAACATGTTTTTACACCATGGGGGAACTGGAAAGTATATTATGCCTAAGAGGGATGTTGGCAAGTATGAAGGTGCTTCAGAGGGGTGTTGGGAAGTATGAAGGTGCTTTAGAGGGGTGTTGGCAAATATGCAGGTGCTTTAGGGAGGCTTTGGCAAGTATGAAGGCGCTTTAGGGGGTCTTTGGCTGAAATAGGTTTGGAAACTCTGATCTAATACAGAGAAGCTTGTTTGATTGGCATCGTATTCACAAACCATGGTATTCATTGCCAGTGACACCCATACCCTGTAAGTAAGTTTAAAGCACTCCCTGGAAAGCCCTTTGTGCTTGCCCATTCCATCCTCTTCCCTTACCCAACTTCCCTTGTTGTGTCCTTGGCAGCCATGTACTTGATCTTGAATTCCGTAAGTACATCTAACTATATCTCTCTTGCTCTAAGAAAGTACATAAGACTAAACAAGTTTTCAATTAACTGCCCCTACGTACCCTTTTGCAGCTCAATATCAAATTGTAATTTACAACCCTTGTTAATGACTCCAAGGTGTTCTGATACATATGGATGCTAGGTTCTATTCACCCCGCTGCCTGTAAGGAGTTTGTATGTTCTCCCCACAACGATGTGGGTTTTCTCCAGGAGCTCTGGTTTCCTCCCACAATCCCAAAGACAAGCCTGTTGCTAGGTTAATTGTTTGTTGTAAATTGTCCCGTGATTAGGCTAGGATTAAATCGGGGGATTGCTGAACAGTGGGGATCGAGAGGACGGTAGGATGTACTCGGCGCTGTATTTCAATAAATAAACAATACACATGGGTGCTAGACAAATGGATGCTATGTAGGAGGGAAGGTTTAGATTGATCTTAGTGTAGGTTAAAAGGTCGGTACAATATTGTTGGCCAAAGTGCCTGCACTGTGCTGTAATGTTCACTGTTTTATGTTCTAATACATTGAAGGTGTTATTTAAATAGAATTTCTTGTCACAAAGAGAAGTGCAGATTGAAAGTATTGAAACAAAAACAGAAAGCACCAGAAACATGAGCAGACAGGTCATGGCAGAATCTCTAGGAGAAAAGGTTAGGGCTGGTGTCATTGAATGTGGAATCTAATTTACATTCATTACTTCGGATAAAAAACAATAGGAACAACTTGTGTGCTGATGCAGGGTTTCATTCGGAAACACTAACAGTCCCTTTATCCCCACAGATGCTGCCTGACCTGTGGAGATCCTCCAACACATTGCTTGTTGCTCCAGATTCCAGCATCTGTAGGCTCTTGTGCTCCTTCTCAACAATATGAAAATGACAGATTAAGCATTTGAGTGGTCTGGAGAAAGGAACTAATTGTAACGCATACCAAAAGGACTTCCAAGCTCTTCACTGAATAGTACCAAGAGATCTTTTTACTCACCTGAACACTGAGAAGCCCCGGTTTAATTTTATCTACAGAAATATGGTTTGTGTGATATTCTCTGAAGTGAATTGTTGAGCCCACATCTTGTCACTCAGAGGCAAAGATGCTACCACTATGCCTAAGACGGCAACTAATTTGTAAGGGGAGATGTTCACAGTTAGAACACAGACATAACTTAATTTATTTCTGATAAATGCAGCATGTCTGAACAATTTTTACAAGATACTTTACATATGTAATGTAATAAAATGTTGTAACTCCCCATCATGAAGATTAATTATTTTGTCTGCTTATATTCAGGTATTAATATCCGCAGACAAACAATTTACACCTTTCCAACCTAATCTTCTTCCCATCCGAACTACGGTGAAAAAACACAACATTCTTCTAGGTTTGGCGGCCACATATTTGAGATTATATTGTCTTTTTCTTTTTAAATTTTAAAGTTCTGTTTTATTCACTAATGCCCTCCAATGTGGGATTTTCTGAAAAACAAGTTTTTACTCCTTTCTTCACAAATTTGTAACGTAAGAAAAATAAGTCAGTAAGTACCTGCATTGCTATTTTAATAAAAAGAAAAGATACTCTAAAGTTCAAAGTAAATTTAGTATCCAAGCACAGAACTGTGCAAAAGTTCAAAGTTCAAAGTAAAGTTAATTATCAGAGTACATATGTGTTTTCCTGCAGGCATATGCAACAAATCTATAGAACGGTAACTGTAAACAGGATTACAGAACAACAAGCTGTGCAAATGCAAATATAAGTAAACAGCATGAAATAACAAGATAAAGAGTCCTTAAAGTGATATTATCGGTTGTGAGAAATTAGAAGTAGAATGAGTGTAGTTATCCTCTTTTGTTCAAAAGCCTAACAACTGAGGGGTAGTATTGTAACTATGCATGAACCTGGTGGTGCGAGTCCTGAGGCACTTGTACTTTCTACCTGTTGGCCACAGTGAGAAAAGAGCATGACCTGGGTGATGAGGATCTTTGGTGATAAATGCTGCTTTTCTACGACTATGTTTCATGTAGATGTGCTTAATAGTTTGGAGGGCTTTACCCAGGATGTATTTTTGTAGCCTCAGTCTTAGGCACATATGAAAAAATTCTGTAAAGTGAAGATGCTTTCAAAAATAATGAAATGAGAAGTGTCTAAATATCAAAAAAACTATAAAAAGCAGTAACTGTAAAAAAGCTAGACCAAATCAATATTTGGTGTGACCACCTTTTGCCTTTAAAGTTGCATAAATTCTTTTAGCTACACTGTTGTGCAGTTTTATAAGAAAATTAGCTGGTAGGTCATTTCAAGCAACTTGGAGAACTTGCCACAGTTCTTCGCCAGATTCTGGCTGTCTCGCTGGCTCCTGTCTCTCCAGATAATCACAAACGACCTCAGTGATGTTGAGATCTGGGCGCTGTGGAGGCTATCTGAAACCATATAAACCATCTAGGGTGCGTATGATTTTTGCACAGTACTGTACATGTATGTCACCAAATACAACTTTGAGATCTGTTTTCTTGCAGACACACACAGTAAATTCAAGAAACACAACAGAATCAATTAAATACCACACGCATCAGAACAGACAAACAACCAACGTGCGAAAGACAATAAACTGTGCAAATATGAAAGAGAAAGAAAATAATAATAATAAATAAATAAGCAATATATATCAGGAACATGGGATGAAGTGTTATTCAAAATGAGTTCACAAGTGGTAGGAACACTTTAAAAGTGGGGCAGGTGAAGTTGAGTGAAGTTATTTCCTCTAATTCTAGAGATACTTTAATCTTTCTTGGGGTAACTAGCAAAGATTGATGACTGGCTATTAATTCAGAAAGAATGCTGTTTATGGGTCTTATTCCTGAATGTTTCAATTCAACGTCAAGCTTTAATTAATACTTTCCACAAGAAAGCATGGAATATGTAAAGACTATTGTAGGACCACAAGTTTGGATCTAAATCATAGGGAACACATTTCTATAAATCAATGCACATGAGATTGAGATGCAATTGAATTGAATAGAATTGACTTTATTTCTTACATCCTTCACATGCATGAGGAGTAAAAATCTTTACATTACGTCTCCTTTTAAATGTGCAATGTGCACTCGTAGTAATTTATAATAATCTATAATAAATAGAACAGTCACTGTAATATAGACTACACTCAAGTCACCGTGAGTTATCAGTCTGATGGCCTGGTGGAAGAAGTTGTCCCGGAGCTTGCTGGTCCTGGGTTTTATGCTGCGGTACCGCTTCCTGGATGCTAGCAGCTAGAATAGATTGTGGTTGGGATGGCTTGAGTCCCCAATGATCCTACGGGCCCTTTTTACACACCTGTCTTTGTAAATGTCCTGAATCATGGGAAGTTCACAACTACAGATGCACTGGGCTATCCACACCACTCTCTATAGAACCTGTGATTAAGGGAGATACAGTTCCCATACCAGGCAGTGATGCAGCCAGTCAGGATGCTCTCATTTGTGTCCCTGAGGAAAGTTCTTAGAGCTTGGGGGCCCATACTGAACTTCCTCAACCATCTGAGGTGAAAGAGACGCTGTTGTGCCTTTTTCACCACACAGCTGGTGTGTACAGACTATAAGAGGTCCTTGGTGATGTGGATGCTGAGGAACCTGAAACTGTTTGCCCTCTCAACTCCAGATCCATTGATGTCAATAGGGGTTAGCCCATCTCCATTCCTCCTGTAATCCACAACCAGCTCCTTTGCTTTTGCGACATTGAGGGAAATGTTGTTTTCTTGACACTACTGCATCAGAGAGATGATTTTTTTCCCCTGTAGACCTCATAACTGCTGCACTCCTATTGAGCACTCCTGGAGATGCAGACTGGGCTTCACCAGGGAGTGTGCAGCAATTTCTCAACAATAGGCTGTCATGCTATCAGATGTCTTGGCCCTCAGCTTTGGAACCTTGCTTACATCTTTCCACTCCCCTTCTCATTCAAAATGCTCCTTTATCTGATTACACTCCTGTGAAGCATGATTTACTATGTTCCAGATGTTATATAAATTAAGTTGCTTGCTGCCAAAGAAGTTAGTGTTATATTTTCATATTACAGCTATTGGCGGTGACAACATCAAATAAACCTTGATCGATTTGTTAAAATTTGCACCAGCCTGACTTACCATATAATCATATAACAATTACAGCACGGAAATAGGCCATCTCGGCCCTTCTAGTCCGTGCCAAACGCTTACTCTCACCTAGTTCCACTGACCCGCACTCAGTCCATAACCCACTGTTGAATCCTTTTACTACTTCAGTATTAATACCTAACGATTGAACCTTCCTAACTAACCTTCCATGTGGAACCTTGTCAAAGGCCTTACTGAAGTCCATATAGACAACATCCACTGCTTTACCCTCGTCAACTTTCCTAGTAACCTCTTCAAAAAATTCAATAAGATTTGTCAAACATGACCTCCCACATACAAATCCATGTTGACTGCTCCTAATCAAACTCTGTCTATCCAGATACTTATATATACCATCTCTAAGAATACTTTCCGTTAATTTACCCACCACTGAAGTCAAACTTACAGGCCTACCTACTGCTCCTAATTGTTTAAAGTCACATTTTACCCTGAAAATAAAATAGCTTTGGATTTAGCAACTTTAATGATTCTGCAAAGTGGTTATTTAAAACTAATTAAAATACTCAATACATATATTAAAAAGGGAAAGTTGAATTAAAAGTGAATTTTCATTATTTACTGGGTATTAAGTCTGCAGCAGCTCATTTTGAATACGCTTTTCTCCGATCCCCTGGGTAATGGGTTATTGGGCAGTGCTTATATAAACTAATAATCTACAGGAGAAATGCAGCAGGTCGAGCAGTATCAGTGGTGGGCAAGGTGTAGAGAAGGAACTGTCAAAGTTTCACATCAAAACCCTGCATCAGGACTGAGAGTGAAGAGAGTTCCTCTTGTTGGTCCATGGTCTCTACTTGTGCAATGATGAGGCCACTCTCAGGGTGGAGGAGCACCACCTTACATTCTATCTGTGTAGCCTCCAAACTGACAGCATGAATATCAATTTCTCCTTCTGGAAATAAATTTCCCTGCCCCTCTCCTGCTCTTATTGATTACCTGACTGGCAGACCACAGTACGTGCACTTGCAACACTATGTGTCAGACAGAGTGATCAGCAGCACTGGGGCTCCACAGGGGACTGTCCTGTCTCCCTTTCTCTTCACCATCTACACCTCGGACTTCAACTACTGCACAGAATCTTGCCATCTTCAGAAGTTTTCTGATGACTCTGTCATAGTTGGATGCATCAGCAAGGGAGATGAGGCTGAGTACAAGGCTACGGTGGAAAACTTTGTCACATGGTGCAAGCAGAATCATCTGCAGCTTAATGTGAAAAAGACTAAGGAGCTGGTGGTGGACCTGAGGAGGGCTAAGGCACCGGTGACCCCTGTTTCCATCCAAGGGGTCAGTGTGGACATGGTGGAGGATTACAAATACCTGGGGATACGAATGGACAATAAACTGGACTGGTCAAAGAACACTGAGGCTGTCTACAAGAAGGGTCAGAGCCGTCTCTATTTCCTGAGGAGACTGAGGTCCTTTAACATCTTCTAGACGATGCTGAGGATGTTCTACGAGTCTGTGGTGGCCAGTGCTATCATGTTTGCTGTTATGTGTTGGGGCAACAGGCTGAGGGTAGCAGACACCAACAAAATCAGCAAACTCATTTGTAAGGCCAGTGATGTTGTTGGGGTGGAACTGGACTCTCTGACGGTGGTGTCTGAAAAGAGGATGCTGTCCAAGTTGCATGCCATTTTGGACAATGACTCCCATCCACTCCATAATGTACTGGTTAGGCACAGGAGTACATTCAGCCAGAGATTCATTCCACCGAGATGTAACACTGAGCGTCATAGGAAGTCATTCCTACCTGTGGCCATCAAACTTTACAACTCTTCCCTCGGAGTGTCAGACACCCTGAGCCAATAGGCTGGTCCTGGACTTATTTCCACTGGGCATGATTAACTTATTATTATTTAATTTTTATGGCTTTATATTGCTATATTTCTACACTATTCTTGGTTAGTATGGCTGTAACGAAACCCAGTTTCCCTCGGGATCAATAAAGTATGTCTGTCTGTCTGTCTGTTCTATTCCCCACTCTGGACTCTTCTCATCTGCTTACCATCTCCCCCTGGGTTTCTTCCTCCTTTCCTTTCTCCTGTTGCCCATTCTCCTCTCCTATCATATTCCTTACTCTCCAGCCCTTTATCTTTCCTACCCACCTGGCTTCATCTATCACCTTCTCGCTATCCTCCTTCCCTTCCTCCTTCTTTTTTATTCTGGCATCTTCCCCCTTCCTTTCCAGCCCAAAACATTGACTGTTTATTCATTTCCATAGATGCTGCCCGACCTGCTGAGTTCCTCCAACACTTTGTGTGTGTTGCTTTAGATCACCAGCATCTGCAGAATTCCTTGTGTTTGCGTAGTGAAAGGGTTGATAGTCAGTACGATGGAGATGGTGAGTGGTGAGACAGAGGCCAAGGTGATCTGTGGCCTGGGGGAGGGATGCTGGACAGGGAGATTGAGGCAGATAGAGGAGGGAATTCGGTAGTGAGGATACAGAGGCAGCTGGATGATAGATAAAAGCATGCAGAAAAGAAGATGCTGCAGGAGGTGAAAGTGGAGACAGCTGCAGGATGATGAGGAGCTGGTACACAAAGGCTACCAGTGCTTATACCAAATATGTCAAGTGGCACAGCTATTACACACGATCCTGAGGGGTTTTTCTCACATTCTAATCCTTGCGTTCTGGCAGTTTATCAGTAAGTATTTGACTGAACCTATTGTATCTCCCAAGCTATTGTTCACTATAAATGAAGAGACTGTTGTCTTAAATACTACACAATGTCTCACACAAATGGGTGATTCTGCAAAAGTCGATGTATAGTGTCTTTGAAAATGCCTGTCCTTTGGAATCACAAAGTTAAATTGCTTGAAGTAAACAGAACTGACGGTCAATCAATATTTAATTGCTTATTAATAGGTTACACATTGGAAGGTACTGGCAAACTTCCAACTCTAGATTAGATAAAATTGTAGAATGAAATGGTTGACAAACTTGCTCTGTTTTATAAACCTTTAGCACTTTTAAGTGTGATATTAGATGTGAAAATTAGCTTCTCAAAGTTACTGTCTTTGCAGGTTGATTATGAGTTGAATAATGAATTAGAGATAAGGTTGGAGGTGTGGTATCCAGTTTCATGGAAACAGTGGGAGTGGGAACTGGATAACTCACAGAATTGGGCTTGGTTTAATTGTTTACCAGCATCCCCATGTAGGTTTGCATGGATTCTCCTAGCTGTTAATATGCAATGCTTTTCTAATAACTGCTGTGTGCAGTCAGTTCCAACTACGCTATTAATTGAGTACACTTCCTTCAATTACCTACCATCCTTTGTGTTCATATACTGTACTTCACACACAATTTAACACCTTTGCAAGTCTCTCTACTACAGCTGGTGTATGGCAGACCCAGCAACTAATCAACAATGCACGCTACAGAACATTCACCAATATGTTTCCCTGTTCCTTGGAAGAGGAGATGTCACATGACAAATGGCAGTAGGAAAGAACTCAAAGAGAATAAACATGCTTTAACTCTCAATGATGAGGGAATGCTGGCTAATGTGGGAACAAATGCAGCACAGGCCATGGCTACTGATAGCATGATCAATGATAAGCGTAACTACACATTTCAGATTTTTACCGTTTTATAGAAAGAGGGCATTCAGCCCATTGAATCCATGTTGGCTCTCGGTGCCTAATCTACTTACTCTCTTCTCATCATTTCTGATACAAAATTCTCACACACACTTTGCCCTCTCCCTTCACCACAACCTAAAGTTTTCTTTTACCATTTAACTAGTTTCTGCTCTTCAGCAGTAAAAGAGAAACAGGACAATGGAGGCGATGAGACATCATCAGAAATCTTACGTTCTTGGTCAGCAGCTCAGATACTGAAACTGCACATTTTTAAAAATCTGGCATAGAGGGAAGAACACACTGTGGTGAGAATCTGAGCATGTATACTGTACATAAGGCAGGGTGGTTGGAAAGGATAAGGCAGATGCCAGTTTACCAGAGGGCAAGGTTGTACACTAATTCTGCTGCATAGAATTGGTTGAAAATCCTGATGAATCATTAAATAGACATTTCTACAGAATATGGCTGATGGGCATGCAACTGTGCGGTTTACTGCAGGAAGCTTGCACACAATAACAAGCTCAGAATTGATCCATAGTTTCTATGCTGAGGTTCAGCCCCCTCATCACACCTGCAGAACCCATCATGATCCAACAGCTAATGGCAACTAACTTGGCAGAGGGATGAGATTCGGAGTAATAAGGCTATGGATGAGGCAGTTAGAATACAAACAGAGGCAATGCATAGTGAGACTGCTGCAAGGACTGGCTGATGATAAGGCAAAATTGCAGTCAATGGAATAAGTTTCAATTTTAAAAGGGGCCAAAATTAAAAAGGTGATAAATGCAAGACTATAGTTGTTATATTTGAATACACGCAGTATACGGAATTAAGTAGATGAACTTGTAGCACAGTTAGAAATTGGCAGGTACGATGCTGTGCGCATAACTGAGACATGGCTGAAAGAAAATTATATCTGGCAGCTTAACGTACGAGGATACACATTTTATCGAAAGGACAGGCAGGTAGGCAGAGTGGGTGGGTGGTAATAGTCATAGGGATTTCAATATGCAGGTAGATTGGGAAAATCTGGTTGGTGCTGGATTCCAAGAGGTGGAGTTTGTGGAATGCATACAAGATGAGTTTTCAGAGCAACTCATGGTTTAGCCCACTGGGGGGATCAACTATTCTGGATTGGGTGTTGTGCAATGAATTGGAATTGATCAGAGAGCCTAAAGTAAGGGAACCATTAGGGGTCAGTGATCATAATATGATAGAATTCACCCTGCAATTTGAGAGGGAGAAGCTAAAGTCAGATGAATCAATATTACAGTGGAATAAAGGCTATTACAAAGGCATGAGAGAGGAGTTGGCCAAAGCTGATTGTGAAAAAAAAAATACACTGGCAGGGATGACATCAGAGCAGCAATGGAAGTGATTCAGAAGGTGCAGGGTAGATACTCCCAAAGAAGATGTAGTATTCTAAAGGCAGGATGATGCAATTGTGGTTGACAAGGGAAGTCAAAACCAACATAAAGACCAAAGAAAGGGCATATAATACAGCAACAATTAGTGGGAAGTTAAAGGATTAAGAAATTTCTAAAAACCAGCAGAAGGCAACTAAAAAGACATAAAGATGGAAAGGATTAAATTCAAAGGTAAGCTTGTCAATAATATTAAAGAGAATACTAAATGTTTCTTCAGATATATCAAGAGTAAAGGAGAGGTGAGAATAGATATTGGACCACTGGAAATCAATGCTGGAGAGGTAGTAATGGGGGACAAGGAAGTGGCGGATGAACTGAATAAGTATATTGCACCAGTCTTCACTGTGGAAGACAGAAGCAGTATGCCGGAAGTTCGAGTGTGTCAGAGGGCAGAAGTGAGTGAAGTTGCCAAAATTAAGGAGAGGGGTGTTAGATAGCCAACCAGAAAGGTCTGAAAGTAGATAAATTAACTGGGTCAGAAGGACTACATCCAGGGTTCTGAAAGAGGTGGCTGAAGAGATTGTGGAGGCATTATTAATGATCTTTCAAGAATCAATAGACTCTGAGATTGTTCTGGAGGATTGGAAACTTGCAAATGTCACTCCGTTCTTCAAGAAAGGAGAGAGGCAGTAGAAAGGAAATTATATGCCAGATAGTCTGACCTCACTGGTTGAGAAGATGTTGGAGTCAATTGTTAAGGATATGGTTTTGGGCAGTTGGAGGCACAGGAAGAAATAGGCCATAGTCAGCATAGTTTGTTTAAGGGAAAATCTTGCCTGATAAATCTGTTGAAAATCTTTGAAGAAATAACAAAGGAGCAATGGTAGATGTTGTGTACTTGGATTTTCAGAAGGCCTTTGACAAGGTGGTACACATGAGGGTGCTTAGAAAGTTAAGAGTCCATAGTATTACAAGGAAAGATACAAGTATGGATAGAACATTGGCTGATTGGTAGGAGTTAAAGAGTAGGAATAAAGAGAGCCTTTTTTGGTTGGGTACAGGGAGCTAGTGGTGTGCCACAGAGGTCTGTGTTGGGACTGCTTCTTTTTATGCTACATGTCAATGATTTAGATGACAGAATCGATGATTTTGTAGCCAAGTTTGCAGACGATATGAGGATAGGTGGAGGGGCAGGTAGTGTTGAGGAAACAGGGAGTCTGCAGAAGGATTTGGACAGATTAGGAGAATGGCAAAGAAGTGACAGATGGAATACAGTGTCAGGAGGTGCACGGTTATGCAGTTTAGTGGAATAAATAAAACTGTAGACAATTTTCTAAATGGGGAGAAAATTCAAAAATCCAAGGTGCAATGGTATTTGGGAGTCCTGGTGCAGGATTCCCTAAAGGTTAATTTGCAGGTTGAGTCAGTGGTGAGGAAGGCAAATGCAATGTTAGCATTCATTTCAAAAGGACTGGAACATAAAAGCAAGGGGGGTAATGTTGAGGTTTTATAAAACACTGCTCACTTGGAGTACTGTGAGCAGATTTGGGCCCTTATCTATGAAAGGATGTGCTGATATGGGAGAGGTTTCAGAGGAGGTTCACGAGAATGATTCCGGGAATGAAAGGGTTACCATCTGAATACTGATTGATGGCTCTGGGTCTATACTTGCTAGAAATCAGAAAAATAAGGAAGGGATTTCATTGAGGTGTATTGACTGCTGAAAAGCCTCAATAGAGGGGATGTGGAGAGGATGTTTCCAATGACAGAGGAGTCTAGGATCAGAGGGCATAGCCAGAGAATAGAGGGACGTCCATTTAGAACGAAGATGAGGAGGAATTTCTTCAGCCAGAGGGTGATGAATCTGTAGAATTTATTGCCAAGGCAGCCATGGATGCCAAGTCAACGGGTATATTTAAGGCAGAAGTCATTAGATTCTTGATTAGTGAGGCCATGAAGGTGTACGGGGAGATGACATGAGATTAGGGCTAAGTAGAAAACAGATCAATCATGATGAAATGGCAGGGTAGACTCGATGGGCCAAATGGCCTAATTCTGCTCCTATATCTTATGGTGTTATGGTCTTATGCCATCTTGCATATTTAGCAAAGGATGATTGAAATACTCAGTAGGCCAGGTAACATCTACAGAGAGGGAACTAAGTGTTAATGTTTTGGGTCAATTACCTTTCATTGGAAATGAGAGATAACCTGGTGAGGGGGAGAGAGGTAAACAAAAGGGAAGGTCCATCACAGAAGTGGGGAGATTAAATAACAAGATGGTGGATAACAAAAGGGGATTTCAGCAGGACACATAGCAGCAAGCTACCATGACCTTAACTACCAAAACAAAATATTCCGAAGAGAAAAGGGCCACAGTAAAGACTGAAAAATGTTGACTATTTCACTTTTGCAGATGGAATGCAGCTGAAGGACTTTGACCCAAAACGTTAACAGTCGATTTCCTTACGCAGATGCTAGCTGACCCTCTGAGCACCCCCAGCAGCTTTTTTAAATTTCACTCAAAATTATTTTGTCTCCTAATATACTGTACTGCTCCATGAGATCATGGAGCTAAATTGTGATGTTAAGCTTCTTCTTTGCACAATTCATGCATTTTTAAAAATTAAGTGCATGCTCCAATTTGCAAACCCTGCAGCGATCCAGATAGGAGACATGGATGGGATAATCATGACAGGGACACCGAACAGTTACTATTGTTTACATCCACCTGCCTGAGTTTCCAAAGCTCTGCATAATTGCTGCATCTCACTGTGCTTAAAGCACATTTAAAAGTCATTTAGAGTGCAGTTGTGCTGTGAATACAAGCTTAACAATGATCCCATGCCTTACAGAGGCCCAGGGCAACCTACGTCACTGATCATGATCATCAAGATGGGGGAAAGTGACATGGTTATACAGAACCAAAGTCATAGATCCATCTTCTCCTGTATTTTCCCTCATTATCAGGGCAGATTTTCTCCAGTTACTCTGTTGCCATAGAGACTGCTCCCTTAAGGTTCTAATTCACTTCCTTTGGAACAGCTGCAACATACCCCATGGACTACTGTTTAAGACAGGTAGAGGAAGATCTAGAGGCATGTACGATTGCTAGACCGTTATGTCAATAGTACCTGTCTGGAATCCTTATTTCCTTATAACTCTATCCCGCTCAGATGAGAGAGATTATGATAGGGCCCTGGATTCTGAAGTTGGAAATGCAGTGTTAAACATTCATTGGCATTATCAGTTTTGCTCAGCAAACCATAAGACACCATTATTCTTCTGTGCAGACTACGAAGTAACCATTCTATATCCTTCTGTGGGAAGCATGGCCAGCTTGCATGCCTCAGAGGCGTACGTGGCTACATACCATGCAACTCAGCCTCAGGGTGTTGGCAAAAATGCAGTGAAGGAAGATTTTATGGCCCATTATGTCTACGACTGCCTTGTGGAAGAGGTACCCAGTTAGTCCCATCCCTGTCTCTTTTCCTACAATCCTACTACTTTTTTTTCTCTTGAATTTTCTTCTGAAAGTTACTAAGCCTATCAAAGCATTACACCCCATTTAATACAAATTCTATATGAAATGTGGTGGAGTAAAGATATGTTTCTATCAAAGGAGGTGTAAGATGCTCCTTTCCTCCACAAGCCTGCAGGTCACCCTTGGGCAAGGTGTAGCACCTGCTTAGATCAAGATCATGTGAAACCGTGGGAGCAGGTAGTGGTCATATGGGCAGCTGGTGCAGATCACAAGTCCTGGTTATGCGATCACTGATGCCAGGCAGATAATCTCTGAAGCATATTGATAATGGCTGGAGTCACCCATCTTGTAAAGACAGTGCTCAGAAGAAGGCAATGGCAAACCACTTCTGAAGAAAATATTCGTCAAGAACAATCATGGTCATGGAAAGACTATGATCACCATCGTCATTCAAAATGACAAATAACAAACAAACAATATAAAATGTAGCTCCCTCCATAAAAGTAGAAAATGTTAGAAAACTCAGGATTTCACAAGCACCCATAAATGCTGCCTGACCTGTTGGGTTTTTGAATATCAGATTTATTACCTGACATATTACATGAAACTCTAAGAGGACCACAACCTTGTTGTAGGGTTTGAAGGCTTGCGTGCCACAATGACCCGGAGCTATGATGGTAGGAGTCAGGACTTTGTGCTTTGACTCTTGGTAGGGCCACCCATGCCAAACAGTTCAGAGTAGAGGCCAGACTAAGAGTGGTCCAACGGTGCTCCAGGTTCGGGGTTTCAGCTCAGGGCTAACAACCCTAAACGGTCAAAACAAAATAGTTACAGAAACAGCAATGAAGAAAACCTACATTGCTGCGCTAAACACCAGTGGCATAACAGACAGTCAGTAAGTATATTACATGAAATGTGTTGTTTTGTGGCGGCAGTAAATTGCAAAAACATAAAAACTGATGAATTACAAAGGAATAAATAGTGCAAAAAAAGGAATAATGAGGTTTTTCCAACATTTTCTTGTTTTTTATATTTCAGATTTTCAAGATCTGAAGGTTATTGTTTGACTTTCCTCCTGCTGAATCTGGTTAGTTTGCCGTGTACAATGGTGGCCAACTCCACCATCAGTTTCTCCCTATTAACACTAAATTGGACATTGGGATGAAATGAGCCCAATATTGTACAGTCCCATGAGATCATGGGTCCAAGTTGAGATGCTGAGCTATTTTTGCACCATTTGCACCGAGAAAATGGGTGCTACATGCTCTAGAGTTCAAACCTCACAGCAATCAGGACAGGAGCCATGAATTATTTGATTCTGTTGCTATTTTCAAAGTTCACAGTACACTTATTATCAAAGTACGTATATGTTATACAACCTTGAGTCTCATCTCCTTATGGGCAGCCACAAAACATAGAAACCCAAAAGAACCCTTAAAAAAATAAAAAACCATCAAACACCCAATGCACGGAGTGGAAAAACAAAATGTGCGAACAATAGAAGTAAGAGAATAGCATTTCAGAACAAAAGTGAGACCACAGACTCGAAGCCAGGCATCACTGCAGCTGGAGCAGGTCACAGCCTCAGTTCACCACAGCGCCAAGTAAGCATTGCGGAGCAGTGAGTAGAACCAGCCCAACCCTCGCTACTGGTCCCAACACTCTGCCTTTTCAATCTGGCTCTGCATTTAAATCATCCAAGCATCATGTCTTTCCTCACTCTAGAACCCGGGCCCAGTTATTTTAATATGCTCTGGGCCTGGATCCTGCCGCCAAGTTTCGGCCCATATCCAACCTTTCTAAATTGGCCTAGTGCTTAGATCAATCAAACCTCGAGTCTTTCCTCACTCTCGATTTTGGTGAGCAGGCTTTGCCTCTGCTCGGCCTGACTCTGCCTCGCACCCAATCACTCCAACTCTGCCTCAGTCTCACCTCTGCTCACCTCGACTCTGCCTTGCACCCACTCGCCTTGACCCTTGACTCTGCCTCACCTCCGCTTGCCTCTCCATTGTTTGCAGTGATCATTTACCATAAATTTTACCAGAAAAAAATGTTATATAAGAAATATTTGTTTGTATTCTTTCTTTCATTTGCCACTAAAAAGTAGTCACTGGGCTTCACCAACGCCACCTTAAACCAGAATATTCTTGTGAATGCTGCTTATATGATTGGATGTCATCACACAAGGTTTGTTCAGCAAGTCTGCGCATGACACACAATATTTAAGTGAAGTTCGGATAAGTACATAGGTGTGAAGGTTATGGTCCAGGTGCGGGTCAATGGGACTAGGCAGTATAATAGTCTAGCATGGACTAGATGGGCCAAAGGGTCTGTAACTGTGATGTAGTGCTAAATTACTCTGGGTGTTGTCGATAATGAAGAGGCTTACTTCAGAATACAGGGAGATCCTGATCAGTTAGGGCAGTAGGCCAAGAAGTAGCACAAGGATTTCGATTTTGATATTGAGGTGATTCATTTTGGAAAGTCAAGCCAGCATAGGACTTATGCCATAAATGGTAGGGCCCTAGGGACTGTAATGGAACAGAGGGACCAAGGAAAGTGTGTATAACTTATTGAAAGCAGTGTCTAAGGTAGCGAGGGTGAGAAAAAGGGGTTTAGAATGCTGGCTTTCATCAGTCGGTGCACTGAGTATCGCAGTAGGGACAATGTGTTGCAGTTGTACACGTCGCTGGTGAGGTTGCCCTACTTTAGGAAAGATGTGGTTAAATTGGAAAGATTAATGAGGATGTGTGAGGGAGAGTGCTCGGTAAATGCAATCTGTATACATGCACATTTATACCCACACGAACGTTGCCTTGTCATTGTGCTGAGTGTGTGTACTTCAATGCCTCCCCCCACCATCTGGTATATTCTAATAATGGGTCCAAAAGGGTTTGGCTTTATGGTGCCTTTTCCACCATACATGGTGGAATATTCCTTTCCTTTAGTAATGGGGAACTGTAAATGTGCTTGTCTTGTTTGTATACTGTATTTAAGATTTATTTTGTAATATGATTGTAACTACATTGTGGGTGCATCACATCCTAATTCAGCTGTCGTCTTAAGTTAACTTTGTGGGTAATTAAAGATGGTATGTCCAGGTGCCTAAACAAATGGGTTGGTTTACTCTCAGTAGAAGAAAGAGATCGAGCTGCAGGAGTCCACATTGGACATAGTATGGAGCTATTTGTTGTGTAAATATCTTTCTGTAAATATTGACAGTTTTCTTTTTGTTATTTTTGCTGATTTTTTGTATGTTTGATTTTTGACAAACTGAATAAACACCCTAGCATGAAAGTGCTAAGTGACTCCTGCCATCTGTTTTTCGGTCATAACCCACATATCGTAACCAGATGTTGCCAAGGTTAGAAGGCCTGAGTAATAGGGAGTGATTGGCCAGGCGAGGTTTTATTCCTTGGAACACAGGAGAATGAGCGGTGACCTTACAGGAGTGTTTAAAATTATGATAGGCATAGCTAATGTGATGCTAACAGTCTTTTTCTTAGTCCAAACTAAGGGGCATAGGTTTTGGTTAAGAAAAAGACCTGAGGAGCAAATTTTTCATACAAAGAGTGGTGAATATATGGAATAAGCTTCCAGAGGAAGTAATTGAAGCAGGTAGACTGGTATCATTTAAATAGAACTTGCATTAGTACATGGAAGGGTGGGACTTGGAAACATATGGGCTGAACACAAGAAATTGGGACCACCTGTGTGGGCACTGTGGTCAGCATGAACCCACTGGGCTGAAGGGCCTCTATCCTTGCTGTATTACTCTTTGACTCTCTGATGCTATGTGCCTGTGATGCTTTGCAAGTAAGTTTCTCATTGTACCTGTGCATGCATGTCACTTTGCATATGACAATAAACTTGACTTACTCTGTCGACTTTATTGTTTACATCTGCCTGCATGAGTTCCCAGAGTTCCACGTATCTGTTACATCTGCGCTTGAGGCAAACTTTAAAACTCAACATGGTTATACTGTGAGTATGAGACGAACAGGGATCCCATGCCTCACTGTGGCCTAAGGCCAAGACCGCAATGTAAAAAGGATGTTCAAAGGTTCATGGGAATGGTCAACTACACGGAAAATTCATACCCCATCTTTCAGAACAGCTTGCTCCATTGAGGCAGCTAACAGAAAAGAAAAACGAATGGAGCTGGAATCATGAACAGGAGAAGGCATGGCAAAATCTCAAGAAGGTTCTCACTAAAGAACCTGTGTTAAAATTCTATGGTGCTGAGAGACCAATCAAAATCTCATGTGATGCTTCTCAAGCAGGCTTAGGGGCAGTATTACTCCAGAAACATGATAAGGAATGGCTACCAGTGGCATATGCATCTCGTGCATTATCTGATCCAGAAACAAGGTATGCCCAAATTGAAAGAGAATTGCTCAGCATTATGTTTGCTTGTGAGAGATTTCATCAGCTTGTGTCAGGGCAATCTATTGATGTTGAAACTGATCATAAGCCCCTGATTGCATTGTTTCACACACCTTTAAGCAACTGTCCTTTGCAAATTCAGCGAACGATGATCAAATTGCAAAGTTATGTATTGAATGTGTCATACACACCTGGAAAATTCATGCACACGGCTGACACACTTTCCAGAGTTGTGGCTCCAACAACAAAAGACAGTCACAGGGATGTTGTTGATGTTCAGGCATTTGTTGATATGATCATAGAGACTGTACCTGGTGCTCCCAAAAAGTTGGAACTGCTGTGATTTGAGACAGGGAAGGACAAAATTCTCAGTCAGGTAATACAAGTGGTGATGGATGGATGGCCAGATAATAAGCATGACTGTACCTCAGAAGTACAAGAATATTGGAACCACAGATCAGAACTTCCTGTTGTGGATGAGATATTGTACAAAGGTAGCAGAATTGTGATTCCTAAAAGTCTCCGAAAAGAAATAGAACATAGAACAATACAGCACATTACAGGCCCTTCGGCCCACAACGCTGTGCCAACCCTCAAACCCTGCCTGCCATATAACCCCCCACCTTAAATTCCTCCATATACCTGTCTAACAGTCTCTTAAACTTCACTAGTGTATCTGCCTCCACCACTGACTCAGGCAGTGCATTCCACGCACCAACCACTCTCTGAGTGAAAAACCTTCTTCTAATATCCCCCTTGAACTTCCCTCCCCTTCCCTCCCAAATGCTTGGGAAAATTCATGAAGGCCACCTAGGTATTAAAAAATGTAAGAGAAGGGTGCGGGAAGTGATGTTTTGACCCAGGATGAATCAAGAATTGGTGTCTTCTTGTCAAATATGCCTTAAATACCAACCTAGCAACCCTAAGGAGCCACTGCATCCATATCCTAATCCTCAGAGACCTTATCAGAAGGCAGGCATTGATCTTTTTGTAACTGACAACAAAGATTATCTATTAATAACAGATTACTACTCATTGTATCCTGAAGTGTGTGGTCTGAGCAGAACAACAGCAGAGAATGTAATTACATGCATGAAATTAGTTTTTATCCAGACATGGTGCACCTGATGAAGTTTTCACAGACAACAGTCCACAATTCAGTGGTGAATGCATGAGACATTTTGCTCATGAATGGGGCTTTGTTCATACAACATCTAGTCCATTTTTCCCTCAGTCCAATGGATTAGTTGAGAAGTCGGTAGGAATTATCAAGAAACTGATGCACAAAGCAAAAGATAGTGGAGGTGATTTTTATAAAGCTTTGTTAGCCTATTGCAGTACTCCACTTGAATGTGGATTTTCACCTGCTCAGCTCTCGATGGGATGCCGTTTGAGATCCAATCTGCCAATAGATGAGAGCCTTCAGAGAACAGAGGGAGGAGAACAAGTGAAAAGATGGAAAGATGAACACAAAGCAAAGCAGAAAACATACTTAGACAGATGTTCTCGTCCATTGCCTGAACTGCACCAAGAAGGGGAAGTAAGAATACAAGACAAAATGAACACATGGACACAGAAAGCTACAGTAATTGAAGAAGTACAACCCGGATCATACATGGTCCAAACAGAAGAAGGAGCAGTGTTAAGAAAAAATCGCAAAGACCTCAAGAAAGAGCCAACTTCAGAGTTTCAGTTAACTGATGCAGACCAGACAAAACATGGAAATAACAACGAAACACAAGAACTGTGTGAACCACTGAGAAGGTCTACTCATGTTCATAAACCCCCAGAGACTGATAGAGACATGTTAAATTATGCATTTGCTATGGTCAATTTTGCTAATTGTATTTCTTTTTAAGGAAAGGAAGATGTGGTGACATCATGTGTAAGAACGTGATTGGAGAGAGTTCTGAGCATGTGCAGAAATGATAGAAAGAAATGGAAGCATGGCGTTGTAAGACACGTGTGGTTGTTGCTGTTAAATAAAAGTTCTATTTCTTCCAGAATATGGTTCATGATTAGAACCCCACGGTACGTATTAATATAAAGAACACAACATGCATGATTTGTGTTTTTTTTCTTTTTCTCTGTGTAGTCATGTTACATTGGGTTCTTTCAGATTTCTTGCTTTGTGGCTGCCTCTATGCAGAAAAATTTCAAGGTGTATAACATGCCAGGACATGTCCAGAGTCTAGAAAATTTTGGTAAATTATCACAAACATGTCTACCATAACTTCTGCCCTTTCTTTCAGTACCCTGGAAGAACTGAATCTTGCATCCCCTGTGGACCAGGGTACTTGTCTACCTATAGGCTCACTAGTTTACCTATCATTACCTCTTTAGTGACAGTTTCAGAGTCCTCATCTCCCATCATATCCATAATATCCCCCTTTGACATGTTCAATGTGCCCTCCACCGGGAAGACCAATACAAAATTATCATTCAAGGCCTTGACCATTTTCAAATTACCTAATAATAATTCTCCATTCTCACCTTCCAAGGGAGCTATGTTGACTTTAGTCCCCCCCCCCCCACTTTACATAATTCTAACATTTACTATGCTTACTTTCATAATCGATCATTCCCTTCCTTATTGCTTGTTTAGTGGTTCTTCGTTGCTTTTTAAAGTTTCCCCAATCTTTCAAATTCCCACTACCCTTGGAGACTTCTAAGGCACAAGCTTTTAGTTTCATGCCTTCTTTTATATGTATCTCCATAGTTACCCAAGGCTTGCTCTTCCTGCTCTTACTGACCCTGCTCTTTCTTAGAATATACTTGAACCCTATGAAAAATTTATTTGAAAGTCTTCCAGTTTCTCAACTGTCCCACCATATAGCCTGTGTTCCCAATCTGAGCTCACCAGCTGTTCCTCATCCATGCTTAGGCTTAGATTTTTAGATTCAACTATTGTATCCCCAGTTGTATCAGACGTTCCATCATACTGTGATCACTCTTTTCAAGAGGATCCCTTACCATAGGATGTTAATTTTACCTGTCTCACTGCACAGAACCAGATCTAAAATAGCATTTTCCCTTGTGGGCCTACTAGCATGCTGTTCAAGAAACAATTACAGATGCATTCTATGAAGTTCTCCTGAAGACAGCTTCAACCAACTTGACTCGCCTGATCTACGCATAAATAAGAGTCTCCTTAACTGAGAGCGCTATCCTGCCTCCCTTACCTTCCTGCCTATCCTTCCATATTATCTGCTGCCCTTGGATATTTAATTGCAAATCATCTCCAGCCTGTAACCATATTTCTCTAATGGCCACTAATTCATTCCCCTTTGTACTGATTCATGCCACAGGTTCACTGACCTTGTTTTGAATCCTACGGGCATTCGGATAAAGTGCCTTTACCCTCATTGTCCTTTTAGAATCTAGTAACATTTGTGCCTTTTGTATTTGTCTCTTCTGCACTCCACTCTGACTTTTCTCCTTTCTAACTTTTGAGATGTTTCCCTCAGTCTTTCATCTGGGATTTCCACACCCCTCCCTGCCATATTAGTTCAAATCTTCTCCAAAGGCACTAACAAAGTCTTTGATCCCGGACCTGCCCATGTGTGGACTGCCCGGTTCCACCTTTCCCAGAACCGGTTCCAGTGCCCCAGGAATCTGAAACCCTCCCTTCAGCACCACTGCTCAAGCCACATACTCATCTTAGCTATGCTTCCATTCCTACGCTAATTAGCACGTGGCACAGGTTGCAATCCTGAGATTATTACCTTTCAGGTCCTACTTTTTAATTTATCTCCTAGTTCCCTAAATTCAGCTTGTAGGGCCTTCTCCCACTTTTTTTCCTAGATCATTGGTACCTACTTACACCACGACAACTGGATGTTCACCCTCCCCTTCCAGAATGCTCTGCAGCCACTGCCCTGACCCTTGCACCTGGGAGGGAGGCAACACACCAACCGGGAGTCCCATTTGCAGCCACAGAAGCTCCTATTGATTCCCCTTACCATGGAATCCCCTACCACAATAGATCTGTCACTGTTTTTCCTGCCCTCCTTGAGCAGCAGAGCACTCATGGTGTCATGAACTTGGTTACTGCTGTCTTCGCTTGATGAGCCATCTCCCTAATAGAATCCAAAGCAGTATCTCTCTTTTGGTGGAGATGACCGCAGAGATCGCCTGCACTCCCTTCCTGCTACTGCTCTGCCCATTCCCATTCCTTGTCCTTTCCTAGATCCTTCAACCATGTTGAGATCAACTCACTAAAGTGTGTTACACACAACATTCCCCGCTGACTCGCAGATGCTGCAGAGTGAGTCCATGTGCAGATCCAGGGACGCCAGGCAGTCTATCAGGAGCTGCATCTGGAACGCACTTCCTGCACGTGCAGCTATCAGGGAATCTGGCAGCCTCCCTGAGCTCCCGCATTGCACGGGACGAGAATGGCATGAGGCTGAGCTCACATGCGATCACTGAAATGCTCTGAGGGGAAAGAAAGGGACAAGTAAAAACAAATCCCATCTCCTGCAATTGAAACTCTCAAGCAACAATAAAGTAGTTCAAAGCAAATTTATTATCGAAGTACCTACAGAATATATCACCATATACAACCCTGAGATTCATTTTCTTGCAGGCATACTCAGTAAATCCAAGAAACATAGTGGAATTAATGTGCAAAGGGAAACAAACTGCGCAAATACAAAAGCAAAAATAATAATTAAAAAGAAATAAGTAATAATTATCGAGAACATGAGATGAAGAGTCCTTGAAAGTGAGTCTATTGTTGTGGGAGCAGTTCAGTGATGGGGCGAGTGAAGTTATCCCCACTGAGCTTGATGGTTGAGGTGTGGGTCCTGAGGCTCCTGTACCTTCTTCCTGACTGCAGCAGTGAAAAGACAGCATAACCTGGGCATAGGTGTCCCTGATGATGGATGCTGCTTTCCTGCAACAATTTGTGCAGATATGCTCAATGGTGGGGAAGGCTTTACCTGTGATATACTGGGATGTATCCACTACTTTTTGTGTGTTTTTCTGTTCAAGGGCATTTGGTGGTTCCACACCAGGCTTGATGCAGCCAGTCAATATACTCTCCAAAACATATCTATAGAAGTTTATCAAAGTTTTAGATGCCATGCTGAATTTTGGCAAATTCCTAAGGACGTAGAGGCGCTGCCGTGCTTTCTTTGTAAAGGCACTTACGTCCTAGGCCCAGGACAGGTCCTCTGAAATGGTAACACTGAGGAATTTAAAGTTGCTGACCCTCTCCACTTCTGATGCTCCAATGAGGACTGGCTCATGGACCTTTGGTTTCCATCTCCTGAAGCGAGTAATCAGCAACCTGGTCTTAGGACATAGAACATAGAAGAGTACAGCACAGGACAGGCCATTCAGCCCACAATATTATGCCAAACCAGCTAAAAAGCAAATCAAAGACACCCAAACACTAATCCCTCGTACCCACACCATGTCCATATCCCTCCATCTTCATTATACCCATGTGCCTATCCAAACATCTCTCAAAAGCCTCTAATGTATTTGCCTTTACGATCAAACCAGGCAGCGCATTCCAGGCATCTACAACTCTCTTAAAAAACTTATCCCCCACATTCCCCCTAGAAAGTGAGTCCACAAGTTGTGGGATCAGTTCAGTGATGGGGCAAGTGAAGTTATCCCCATTGGTTCAAGGGCCTGACGTTTGAGGGGTAATAGCTATTCTTGAACCTGGTAGGTCCTGAGGCTCCTGTACCTTCTTCCTGAAGGCAGCATGGATTGGGTGGTGGGGATTCTTGATGATGGATGCTGCTTTCCTGAAACAGCGTTCAATGTAGATGTGCTCAATGGTAGGAAGGGCTTTACTTGTGATGGACTGGACCATACTATTACATTTTGTAGAACTTTCCATTCAAGGGAACTTAACAGAAAGAGAAACTTACCAGAAACTCACTTTAGCATCCACCTCTTCTTGCCAAACCCTCATGTAATGTTCAAAACTAAAAAATTAGATAATAGCTAGTTGTGAGATATCAGGATGAAACATTGATTTAAAGCTTTTAGTATTTCCTGTTAATGAAATGCAGGCCGCATACAACCAAATTTAACATTCCTCACAATAAATTAGTAGAATTGCATGGATAAGAATTTAGCTGATTGCTGCTTTAATAGAATAACAGAAAATATACAATGATGGAAGTCAATTAGTCCAGCATATTGATGCCAGCTGATAAAGTGCTCTCTGATCCAATTCCTCTTTCAAGCATGAGATCTAGAACCCTGTATAGCTCACTGCTGTTCAAGTGAACATCCAAGTATTTAAAAAAATTGTTTGAAGGCTTCTGCCTCTATCACACCTGCACATAATGAACTCCAATCTCCTCCCACTCTCTGCACAGAGGGTGGTGAGTGCTCTGAGGAAGTGGTAGAGGCAGGTAAAATTGCAAATACATTTTGACAGGTCTATAAATAGAAAAGGTTTTGAGGGATATGGAGCAATGGAACTAGCTCAAGAAGTCAGCATGGACAAGCTGGAGAGAAGGGCCTGTTTCTGTGCTGCATAACTATGACTCTATGAAAACCTTTCCACTTCTCCCATCTAATCCTTCCAAAATCCTTTTTAAATGTGTGCCCCCTGTTTTTGACGCATCTGGTAGGTTCTTTTTACTTCAAAATTCAAAGTTCTGTTTGAGCCTTTCATGGTTTGCTATACTTCATTTAAGTCTCTCCTCCCACACCCCCAGCTTCCTCCGCTCCAAGGGACTTATTCAAATTTCCTCTTTGTTATTAATTGACAGTCCGAGCAATAACGTTGTAAATCTGCCAGTTCAGTCACGTCTTTGGAATGAGTTCTCCCTCCAGGTAATACTTGTGTTTTAGATTCCATGGGGTTATGCAATCATTGGGAACTTCATTTGTAGAATAATTAGATGAAAATTGAATAGGTACTTTTCTCTACTTAACAAAAGATGGAGCAATTTTTACAGATGAGATTCTACTTCACTATCACAGCTAGAACCACAGTAATTCTTCTGAATATAACTTTAAATCTATGGCCTCTGGTTATCTATCCTTCTATCTTATTTGTGCCTTTCAAATTTTTAATACAAAAATTACCATTTCTCCTCAGTCTTTTTTTAACCACAGAAGACAGTCCCAGTCTAGACACTCTCTTCAAAGCTTTGGTTATTCTGTACAAGTACGAGGACAACCTGGATTGCTTCAAAGCCGCAGCATTTATTGACTGTGAGGTAAAATTTTTGAAGAGAGTGTAAGTAGCCATTAGAAACAGGAGATAAGCATACACAGAGACACAAAGGGCTGCAGGTGCTGGAATCTGGGGCAACCACAAATCACTGGAGGAACTCAGCAGGCCAGGCAGCATCTAAGGAGAGAAATGATCAGTCAATATTTTGGGTTGAAACCCTACATCTGAAAGAAAGGGAGAAGTTAGGCAGTATAGACCAGCTTGTTGCTCCACCTCTTCCCTCCACCATTTATACTGGCTACCTCTCTCTCTTAGTTCACATAAAGTGTCCCAGCCTCAGATGTTAACTGTAAATTTCCCTCTGCCTGACACTCTCAGTACCTCCAGTGCTTTGTGTGTTGTGGTAAACATACTTAATTTAAGAACACCCCAAAAAAAATTTATCAGCTCTTGTAGAACACAACATTAAAATCATATACCGATGATGTCAACGTCATAGCTGCTTCTTCAATAGACCCTTGCGGTCAGGGGAGACTTGTTTCCCTTCTATTCCGACGTAGCTAATGATGTATATGTGAGACCTGCAGTCTTCCATATATGGGACAGAGTAACAGCTGGATAGCTTGTGAGATGATGTGCTCCTCCTGCTGCTTACAAAGGGCTTCTGTGTGCTCCTAATGTATGGCTTTGAGGTTCTCGATGCCACGGATGCTTTCCACACAGGAGCAATCATTGGGCCTTTTGTGTCCATTTCCCAGCTCTTTGGTCCATAGCCCTGTAGATCATGACTCTTCTGCATCCCTTCTAGTTTTGTCACATCCTTCCTGTTATATGGCAACCAGACAGCACACAGTGGTGTAACTTAATGATTTTTTAGTTCTAGTACAGCCTCCCTGCTCTTGTTCTTTATGCTCAGGCACTGAAGGCAAGGATCTCTGATTCTGTTTTAATCACCTACTCACATACACATTTCCTTCATCATTGATGACCACATATTTTACTTCAGCAATTATTGTCTGTGTGATGTACTGGATGTGATGACAAGTATCATTGGACTTTTAACAACTACTTAGGAAACTTGCAGGCCTCAATTTAGAAACATGGAAAATCTACAGCACAATACAGGCCCTTCGGCCCACGAAGTTGTGCCAGTCCCTACCTTAGAACCTGCAATGCTTCCTGTCAGCTTAGACCTTCTGTACCAAATTTCTGGCTTGGGTATCAATCAGACAACTTTCTAATTCTGAGGCAACAATACAATCAATTTAGCAATCTCAGTAAAGAATCTGGGCATGTAAGAATAATAAATAATGCTGTTGGGGCAACAAACATCTTCAATGGATATGTTTATCAAGGATCAAATGCATTCACCATAAGCATGTATTAGAAACTGGCTGTAGTGTGTTGGCATGACATGCAACAAAAACGTTCAACAATTATAAAGATTTATATACAAAATAAAGTCAGAGGATAAACTATGGCTATGGAATAAAATGAGTATAAACCCCAGCATGTATTTACAATGTAAACAGCTGTATGAAAAGTGGTCTCAAGTATTTACAGTGTAGCACAGTGACTGAGGAAATCGTTGGGGGGTGGGGAAATGAATGGAATGGTTGATCAGTTTAACTGCCTGGGGAAGAAACTTTTATGGTGGCATGATGTTCTTCTTTTAATAGTACTATAGATAGCACTTTCCAGAAGTGAGTTCTGGAAAAGGCAGTTAGCAGATAGACAAACGAGAAAATCTGTGGATGCTGAAAATCTGAGCAACACACTCAAAATGCTGGAGGAACTCAGCAGGCCAGGCAGCATCAATGGAAAAAAGTACGGTCGACGTTTCAGGACGAGATGTCAACTGTACTGTACTTTTCTCCAAGATGCTGCCCGGCCTGCTGAGTTCCTCCAGCATTTTATGTATGTTACCTAATAGACAGTGGACAAGAAATATAAGCCTTCTTAAAAACAGCTCAATTAAACAGATCCTAATTATTTTGATGCACCATTTGGAAAGGCCTTTTTGGAGAGGTCTCAGAATCCTCTTAAGCAATGCCTCATTTCTGATCACCTCCTCCTGACTGTACAAGCTGATATTATTTAAGCCACTGCCATACTGTTAATGCTTTACAGTTCAGCTACCAATAAAAATACCGTGAATTATTGAGAGCTTAACATATCCCTTTATTGCTTTCAAACCACACATTAAGGGAGCATTGATATTGCAGCTTTCTAGATTTACCTCAGAGTTCTTGTCAGGTGTTTTATCTCCAAAATACATTTCCTTCATCGTTTCCACTTCCTTAAACAAAAATCCCAGCAGGAGAAAAGCATTTCCGGGATTTTCCCCTGAGAAGGTTAATGTCAGGTGTTATGCTGAGGTAAAAATAGAAAATGCAGGAAACACTCAGTAGGTCCCTCAGCATTTGTTTTGATAAAGGGTCTTTGACTTGAAATTAAATAATCATAAACACTGGAAATTTGAAATAAAACGGGAAACAACTGGCAGGTCAAGCAGCATCTATGGAAAGAGAAACAGCTAACATTTCACAATTAGATCATTCATCAGAACTGAAAGGGGGTAAAAACTAGCTAGAATAGGTAACAAAGAAGAGGGTATTGAGTAAAACAAAGGGAATTTCTCTGTTGAAATTATTTACTAGTTAAGGACCAGCCAACATCTTTGTGTAATATGTGGGGAATTTTGTAAAATCTGGGTAATCTTTTAAATGGATTTTCTTTCCACGACTGCTAAACTGATGAGAAGCAAGTTTCAGGTTTCCAAATTCTACATATTTTTAAATTCTCAGTAAAGATAACCCACATTAGTTGAGATACATTTCTATTTTACTCACACAGTCCTTTACACACATATTCACTTGAAGTCCCTCACTTCTCAGTATTTCATTCCCAGCAAACAAACACCCTTGTGCCGCCAAATTCCTACCATCACTTATTCCCTCTGCCTGCTTCTCCTTCCCGCCCAACGCCCCTCCCCTTTCCCTCCACCCTCTCTCCCTCCCTCCCACACTGTAAATACTATTTTTCGCTATTGTGCCTTTATCGCACGCTCCCAGCTGCCTGCCACTTTAAAAACTCACGTCGTCCGGAAGTGCCACTCAGTGAACGACTTAAGTTTACGAACTCGTGGAAAATGTATATACTGTACAAATAAACTGTCCCACAGCCGTAGCGTAGATAAAAACACAGTCTCCCCTAAAATAAAGCAATTGGCGGGGTGTCAGTAAAGCCTTCATTACAACTTTCTGTGGTATATGTGTGTGTACGCGGGGCGGTTGCTGGAGCTGAGCAGTCAGTGCCGGGTGGCGTGTCCGACTCGGTGTAAACTCGAAGCAAGTAGCGGAAGTTGTTGAGGAGCCCGAGTGGAGGAGTGAGGCGGTGGGATCTGGCACCGGCACCGGCCGCAGCGAGACGGTGGGTTCCGTGCGGCGGTGGGGAAGGGAGCTCGCTGCCATGGCAGTGAGGAGGTGGGGGATGCGCGACGGAGGCTGGTAGCAGCCCGTGGGGGAGAGAGAGAGAGAGAGGCGGATCTGCCGCGGCGTGTTCGCCTGACCCCGGAGACAGGCGGGTCCACGGTGGGGGGACTCTCAGTCACGGGGGAGGGGACGGGTGGATCCGCAGCGGGGGGCTCGTACTGATGCCGGTGGTCTCGCCGTGACCCGGGGCTAGGCGCCGCTCACAAAGCAACAGCCAGGCAGAACCAGCTTAGAGCTACAACTCCCGGCTGAAGTTCGCCTGCGACACTTTGCTGTACTAGTCTTTACCTTCCCTCATCTTTTGACACTAGTTCTTTCAGACATCACCCCTTCCTTTGTTTTTGGACATTATTTTATCTGGTAGCGAATATTTTATTTTCATGATTTTAAATGACAAATCCCAACCGCTATCTCCAACGAGTCACCCACTACTAATTTCTGCATAAATCAAGATTGAGCTGCAACCGGAAGGTAAGATATTCCAGGAAGATTTTTAATATTTGTATGTGCATGAGAAAGTAACCTATCCACTAGGTGTAAAAACATATTGGCGTTGTAGGAGAAAGCTCCCTGATACCACTTAAGAGTGTAGCGCCCATTAAGGAGCGTTTGGGGGTTAAATTCTGTTGGCAGGACAGAGTAGGATGTGTGTGTTCCTGCTGACAGTATTCTGTGGAGCGGTGTTCCTCCGGATGAGGGGAAGCTTGGCACTTTTCTCTGTGTGCACCAAGATGTGAACGTACGTTGCCTTCGTATTGTCTCCACTGTGACCATACGCCGGTGTTATTCCCCCTCCCCCCACTCCCATGTTGGCACCTCTCTCTCTCTGCCAGCGGTAAGGCTCCGAGGGGCTGTTAGTGTTCTTGTAAACTTTGTCTCCGCCGCTTTCTGCGGAGAGAATGCTTCTGCTGAATGTGCTTTCGGTTCTTGCAGGTTCTACGGTATAGATCCATTGTTCAGTTTCCTAACGTGTGGCCGTGTTCTCCAGAACACCATCTGTTTGTAACTTAAGCTTATAACGGGGTCTCCTTTATTCCACTCTCCCTTGCCTTTATCTCCCCACCCCCTCGGCAAAATCCAAACGTTTTGCATGCATTCCGAGATGAACCATTTAAAAAAAAATGGGAATGGATATTGAAGATAGAAATGTTACCGTCTCAGTATTTGTAAGCTGATGATTTGGGTTATGGACTTTCAGATAATTCCAGTTAATGATCAACATTGTGCAGACAAAATCATAAAGCTTCCCCGCTGTAACTCGTCTGCCTGACTTCCAGCTTGAAATCCCTCATTGTGGGTGTTTGATAATTTTATCAATCTGCCTTTTCAATCTCACATTAGTCTCTTTCTGCAAGTCTTTCCAAGGGAGTATCTTTTCATTCTGCTCTTGTAAGCTGCCACCTCACTCTAAACTGGGTGCCTTCTCTGTCTCTCTATTTTCTCTGTCCTTTTTTGCTTGTATTGTTGAGGATGTCAGACCAAGCACAAAGTAGTGGCTGGCTTAAGGATGGGTTGTGGGTCAGAATATACGCTAAAAGTTCTGTAGAAAGACAGAGGGTGGAGTTAAGGGCCTGATAGCAATACAGTTGGGTAAGGAGCTGGCTATTTTCCTTCTGGCTGAAAAGAGAGCCAAGGAGCATGGCAGTGTAGTGGTTAGCAGAATGCCTGAGTTCAATTCCTGTTGCTGCCTGTTAGGAGTTTGCATGCTGACCACGTGAGTTCACTTTGGGTGCTCTCGCTTCTTCCCACTGTCCAATTGTTACATCCGGTGTTGCTGGCAGCTGGAAGGCTTATTCCACACTATCTCAATAAATAAATACTCTAGACCTTGCAGGAAAGGACAAGGAGCTAAAATATGAACAGTCCTTTGTGAGGGGAAAAGGTTGATGGATGACTTAGTTTTTGTCCTTCCTCTCTAGCCTGGACAGGTTTTTTATCATGAAATGAGGATGGAAATGAGTTCTAGATTATCACAGTCAACACGAGTGAATCTGCAGATGCTGGAAATAAATAAAAACACAAAATGCACTCCTGATGAAGGGTTTTGGCCCGAAATGTCGTCACTAACTCCTCCCATAGATGCTGTCTGGCCTGCTGAGTTCTGCCAGCGTTTTGTGTTTTTATCTAGACTATCACAGTTGTTTAAAATGAATTGAGAAATATTTTCAATGTTTCTGGTCCACATTGACACATGGAATTGCTTGGTCTAGGGTAATGCGGTGTAGCTACAAGGGCCAATCAACAGGCATGATGGTTCATTATGGGGCGATAATTACAGTAATACAAAATTAAGGAATGCAAGATCTTGAGTTGAATATGTGTGTAGTACTCATAAATGTATGGTGGAACCTGGCAGTATCTCACTAAGGGTAAATAGGTACTTTTAAAAAGTACAGTTCCAAGATTTTATATTTATAAGCTGTATACATTACAGTACTAATATTCTGAAGTACATATTGCAAGCAAGCTCACATTTTATTTATTCCTGTTATTACAAATTAGTAACTGTCCTTAGATATGTGACTTTCAAGTTTGTAACCAGCTTGCTCTTTCCTAATAGTACGCAATTTTTCTGCTAGGCATGGAGGTAGTTGGCATGTATTTAGAGGACATAGTGAATTAAAAAAAAAACTTATCAATGGAGACAGATTGTATCAGGGCAATAAGGGTAAGGTGAATTCCATCTTTGCCTCTTGCTCTCTCATGGAATTAGAGGTGTTATTAATAGTATCTAATTGGATTGAAGGTATTTTCATCCTTTTTATTAAAGGAGAAAACCTAGTCATCTTTCTTCCTTTTATTCCCCTTCAATCTTTTTCCCTTTGCCCCAGGGTGACAAGAGAACCATGTGCCACTTTTAAGCTAAATCCTTTCAATATCATCTTGCAGAAAAACGCGGAGTGTTTGGAACCACTGTGATTATTAGGTTATTTCTCTGAGACTTTGAGATGTGACAAACACACTATGCTTTTTAAAACAATAAATTGGTTTCTTAGTCTTCATGATAATTTCTAGTTTAGTGACTTATTTGCATTGGGGAGCTATGAAACTGTATTTTGAGATGTATGTGGCCCGTATCTTGTATATATCTTTTAAAGCTTTAATTCTTACAAAAAATCTAATACAATACACATGTATTCTTGGGGAATGGCCCACTTGTGTTTCAACACCTATCTGACACTTACTTGGTCTACTTTACTTAAACTCCTGCTTTTTATTTCTGTACCAGCCTACGTGAATATTAACTGCCTTCTGAAGAAGCACAGTATGTCTCTGACCTACTGCAGCAATTTTTTTCTTCATCTCTTCAGACAATTGGTTGCAAAGCATGGAAATGCATTCTTCAGTCCACCGAATCCCCGTTAAGTCACCATCTTATTGTAGTTCCGTTTCATTCTCCTCACATTCCCAGATTCCAGCATACCAGGAACAATTTTATAGTCAGCAGTTGACCACTAAGCCTCGTTAATGCCTTTGCGAGATAGCCAGAGCATCAGGAGGAAGCCCACACTATCACAGGAAGCAAGTGTAAACATCCAACGGAAAGCACTGGAGATTGGAAATGGCTCAGATCATTAGAGCTGTGAGACATCACCGTGCTGCCACAAATAGGCAGTAAACACTACCATTGCCTTCTATGTCTGAAAGACTAGTTCTATGCCCCTAAGAGAAATCTTTCTTTATCCTAGCAGTCTAAAATACACCCTCTTAACTTAAGCAGTCATTTGGGAATTTTGTTAGTGACTGCAACATTTTTTCACTGTCCAGTTTAGTGAAATGAAAAATTAGTGCTGGAGGAACTCAACGGATAGAGCAATGTCTGGGGGGGTGGGGGGGGGATGGGGGGAGAAAGGAATTGTTGGGATTCTGCATCTGGACGCCTTACCCACCCCCACAATCACAGACGCTGCTCGACCCCTTGAGTTCCCCCACCAGTCTGTTTCTGCTCCAGATTCAAGCATCTGTAGTCTTGTCTCCAGAGTAGTGAAAGTGTTGGGCAATAGTGAGCATCTTATCTACAAACAGTGGAATTTTAAACTTTTGATGAGGTCTCCTCTGAAGGGTTTTCTCCTGTACAATCTCATTCTTAACTTTCTGTTTGCCGTTTGGCTCATCTGAGTCTCTGTTATGTGTCTCTTATGATACTGTAACCAAAAGTTTAAACATTTCTGCAGCTAAGTCTTTAGTGTGCCATCTAGGTTAACAATGGCCCAAAAGACTTGTCTATCTCTCTCTCTCTGCCCTTGTATCTCTTGTCTCTGGAGATGTTGATAATTTCAATCCAGCCCCTGTAGAAGTAATTTACTTCAATTTTTTTCATCTTTAATGGGATTAGATTTGCAGCCTTGGAGGTCTGTATTGTTGGATGCACCATCTGAAATCCAACTTACTGTGGTCTGTAAAATTTGATTTTCACTCATTCTTTGCTGCTATTGCCAACTGTTATAAATCGTGTATTTTAAACATTTTGTGGAAGGATAATTGGAATGAAACCCACAAGGCAGCCAGTTTTTTTTAAAGAAATAGCCTCTAAAACTGCAGAGATAAAATTTCTGTGAAAAGTTTGTTTATTTTACAAAAAAACTTATCAAAGATTTTTTTTAGTACTGGGAACAGGTCATGAGAAACTATTCTGATTTATTTAAATAATATATGGCAGTTCTTTGCACTGCAGCATTATTTACACATAGGAAGCATTAATTAGAATTTAAATAATTCTGACCATATCTATTGGCTTGTTTGTTTTACCTTGCCAAAGAGTAGGCCGTATATGATCTTGTTCAAGATTCAACTGATCTGCTTTTGGAGAGATGGAAGTGTAGTGACTAGTTCCAGATATCAGACAAAGCTTCACTGTTTTATCTCCATAGAAGTAGATTTGGGACTGTCAGGTGTCACAGACTAATTTGACTTGTTTTAACGTGCTGTCTTTTGCAATTATGGAAGCACATTGACCACTTTGCATTTTTAATATTCCCACTGCTACTTACTGTGTCCATTTTCAATATCTTGGAGCTGCCTGCATCAAACAACATCTGCTTCTTGTTCTACCACCTCCACCCTGAGAGCTGCATTTGTTCCAGATTAATCATATTGTTTATATATCTTTAATTCCATTATATGCACAGTAATATAACACCACTTATTGTGGTGTTAGCAATAGTGATATTCTATCCAAGTGTTGAGACATTGTTCTCACAAAGGAATACTGAATGGATGGGGAAATTAATGTTAATTCTGTACTTTGTACTTTAATTTGCAGCCCTGTGAATTGTCACATAGTTTTCTGATGGATCACTCTTTTGACCGGTCTGTGGATATACCCAGCTGTTATTCTGACACTATCAAAATTCTGAAAACTCTTTTGATAAAATTACATCCAGATTTACTCAAAAGCATAAGGTACCAAAGGTGAAATACTTGAGAAAACTGATCAAGAAAAAATGAATGCAATGATTCGTGTCCCTGCTTATTTCTGCTAAACGATACCCTCAATGTTTTGATTTGGCTCCTCAATCATTTTGCTGTTTTCTTTTCACTCAGCCTTCACTTAATTCTATTTCTTTATTGAAAGCCATTCGTTTCTTGCATTTGTTGCGTCTTACAAAGAAGATATTGATGTTGCCATTTCTCTTGAGCTTGATTGCTTCTTGCATTGCATTGGCTCATTTGAGCTGTATTGGCGACATACACAAGGAGGAAAAGATACCTTTTCCACAAATGTCAAAATTCTAGATCTCATTACATATAAAGGATAAGGGCTCAGCTTCTATATCTGCTGGTCACAAGACCTGGGATTTGTGCACCCTTGACCCTTGCCTTCCCATTCCTGTGTAAGCATTCAGGTATTTTCCTGCAGATCTTGAATATTCAGCTTTTATCCTTTTTACCTCTTGATGTGTATTGCACTGCTGCCAGCATAAAGTTGTATGCAGCTCATGGTTTGCCCATTTGAATTTAATCATCCAACACCGTGGGCGTGTTTCAGTTTCTGCAGGGCATTGTCTGAATTATATAAGCAACTTGGTCGCACGTCCTCAAAGAGGAGGCAGAATTTATCTTTTTTGAGCCAATAAATGCAGCACGTTAATAAACTAAAAATAATCTTAATTTTGACTGGAATGTCAAGGTTCCATCTGCTTTACCGCCATTAAATTACTTTCCAGCAGCAAAATCCAAATTGTTACCATTTTTTTTGGCATGCAACTGAATTTTGTAAAAGTAATTAACAAAACAGTTGCTTCTTGCTCTCTTAGAAATAACTGGGCTTCACCTAGTTTCAGATATCTTGAGGCCCTCCACTAATTGGCATCAACCATGGATGTTGTGTCCTAGCTGTCTAGTGATATGGTGAGTGAGCTGTTGGCCACATAGTAGGCTTCCCTTCTCCACAGCTGACTAATCCAAAGGAACGGCAGAGACCGATACAGTTTGGCACCAGCAGCGTTGCAGGAGTTACTAGTCAGCGTTGAACTCAATGTAGGACTGCAGCTCCGGATTTTTCCTCTGGGTTTACTCCCAAAGCCTTCTCCGTGAGTGGGTTTAGCCGCAAGGCAGCAGAGGTTTGAGATCAGAGTTTTCCTTCTAGTGAGCTGCCAACCTCAGCTGACAAGCCCCATCTGCCAGAAGCGACTGGTTTTAAAGCTCCAGTAACCCGCCTTTGCCCCTTCTCCTGTCAGTAGAAATGGCTCCGTCGGGCTTAGCCAGGAGCTAGACTTGGTTGTCAGAGACTATTTGAGACATTCGGAGCATTCAATAGATATGGGAGCTTATCCTCACTACCACCCCTGGTTATAACAGTATTAAGGAACCTGCTTTTCATCAGTGTTGGGAGACAATGGATAACGATGCACTATTCTGATATTTATAAATTGGCTTTACCCAACACTGTTGAACCTTAATGTTATATTTACTTTTGTCAAAGTCTCTTAATTGAATTTTTCTATCTTTATATTAAAGTTTTTGATTTGTTGGGACTCTTAGTAACTTTAATATATTTGGATTTATAAAAGCAATCTACTTATTCCTTCCTTTTCGGAAGTGTACTGACTCAAGCATTGGTTCCTTTCGTACCTCACATCAAGTGGGCATTCTTTTTATGAAGCGAGAAATTGATTGTTGATGGGTAATTTCCCTCCATTGAGGGGCTCTTGTGACCACTCAGTCCATTCCATTGAGCACTTGACATTTAGTAAGAGCTGTTCTCTTCCTGCTGGATCACATGATAAAAAATGGGCGAGTAAGGCTATTCGGAGTGAGATTGCTTTTCTCTGAATACTTTTAGAGGTGATAGCCTTTGTGACTTGCGCATCTATTACTAGCTGTTTACAGAAGATAATTGGCAAAGCTCTAAAGATTGCCTCTTGTGAGATGTACATCTTGCACTCTAAAGATGTTTGTTAATAATCTGAATAATATGTATCCACAAGTTGCATTGAATTATAATTTAGAACTAAAAAGGCCTAGTAGAAATTTTTCTGAATTGGAGAAATTTGGGAGATCTGAACCATCTTTTGGTTGCTAACATTGCCAAAATTGATAGGACTGTATATGGTAACAATGGTGGGGGTTAGGCAAAATATTTAACATTAGCATTATTAATACTTTAAATACAGTATCCTGCTTTCTTTGTGTACCTCAGAGCTACACTTAAACAAATCTCAATCTTTGACCATTGGAAGAATGAGATTTAAGCTCTGTGGATTTTAGATAATTGTTGCTCTAATTTCATTTCAGCAAAAGCATTCGATCTGTTAGATTTCAACCTCAAACCCGCACTCTGCTGCTGCTTCATGCAAAGGCAGAAGACTATGAATTATCATTGGAAAGATCTCATGTCTTTAGTACTGTACTGACTGACATTCTTCATAGTATTTATTCTGAGGCTGTAGATGTCCCCTGCAAGGCCATGCTTATTGCCTTTCCTCCTCGCTTTTCAGGAGGTGGTCGTGTTCAGTCCCCTTGAGGTGCACCAATTCAATATGAAGGTACTCCTAAAATGCTGTTAGGAAGGAAGATGAAAGATTTTGAATCTGTAATAATGAAGGATCTGCAGTATATTTTCAAGCCAAGATACTGTGTGACTTGCTAGGAAAAAATCTCCAGAAAATGCATTGATTTTATAACTATCTGGCTTGGCTAAGCAGGCAACCGCTGTGTGTTTGTGCTCTGTCAGCACTTGTGCTGTAGCCTCTCAAAAGTTGGGTAGAGAAGCAAACTTGTGTTGACTTCTGATTGGATTATTTTTATATACTGGGCTTTAACCATGTTTTAAAAGTTGGAATGCATACTTTTGCAAAATTAATGGCTTAATCTATTGCAAACATGATACTTTTAATTGTCAAATGTGCCAAGAAATTTTCACACGGAGGGAGGAGCCAGAGAACAAACAGTAAGTGTGATTGATTACCTCAAGTGATTATCTGTTTTGCTGTTATGGCTCAAGTATGTACAGTACTGTTTTAAATTGAGTCGTGTAGTTGCTCTCAGTCAAATATTGAGGTTCTAAATCACATAATAATGACAAAGGCCTTTTTAATTTCATGCCAATGAGGGGCTCTGGTTTGAAATAAGTCCAGGCATTTAGCTCTTTTTAATGTGTGAGAATATCCCCTGGTTCTTAATCTTACTTGCATCAGAGTGTTTTTTCACTGATGTGTATGGTTTTAAAAATCATATTACTATTTATATTTTTTTCCATCAGGTGAGTAATTATAATTTTTAATGTCATCATGACTCAAGGCATTGATACCCCTCGTATGAGCTGCATTCGTTTTTTAAATTTGAATTTAATCTGGCGGCTGGCTATTTAATGATGCTGGTGTGAACAAGCCTGACCTGGGGTCATTTACAAAATAGACTGGCAGACAAACACCAGCTGTTCCATTGAATCTGCCCTCTGTGGTCATGCTGGCCAGTTGAGGCACCCTGGCTGAGATCAACCAATGCGGACTGGGAATTAACAGGAACCTTTTGATCTCTGCCCCAGGGTAATGCATTTTAATCATGAAACTTTCAAAGGTGGCCCAAACCCAAGTTGGGACAGAAAATGCATTTTGCTTTGCCCAAGCGTTTTGGGTTACATCCCCAGGTTGATTTCCACTCTTTGTACAATAAAGTTATGGTTCTTTTGCTGACTTAATTAGTTTAAATGAATAAAATTAAGTGAATATCGATGCATTATCTTGTGGTGTTGCTTTTGACAGTGACCCCAGGTAATAGTACTTAGAGCAGATGCACTAAAAGCTGCCAGATGCCTTTTCCTCCACTGTTTGTGCTTCTCAACAGTGTGGTTTCAGGGCCAACATTTTATTTTCCTCCTCTGGCCTGCATGAACTAACTCATATGGGGATTGAGAGGTCATATGGGCTATCAGGCTTGTTTATGGATTTTGTGGTCACCTTTATTTGGACTGCAGAACCATAAGCAGCATCTGCTGGGGTTTTTGGACCTTCAGATAGTATCTTTTGTTCAGTAAGGTGCAGTGGTTATGGATGGCTCTATTCTGTGGTGTACTGCTAGTTGTGCTGCTAGATGTCTTTTGTGTTCTACCTTGTTGAGCTTTAAACTAATCTGGCAATAGTCTGGCAACTAGTGGTTTTCCTTAGATGTGAAGATTTTCCAAACTCTGCTCATCAGCTTGATGGGAGACTAGAATGAAGTCAATCTGCCTTAGTAACCGGTAATGGTCACTCAAGTCAGGCAGATCTCGATTAGACTGCATGATTCATTCAGTCTTATCTAGATTCCTGATTAGTTCCTAGTTTAACCCTACTACCCGAAAAAGTAAAGAAATCCTAATTTGATAGGCATGAAGAAATTTTAAAGTATAATACTGATAAACTATTGAGTTTTAACTGTAGAATAACAGAAGTAGATACTTGGATATATAAAACGGTTGTGCTCTCTGCCACAGGTTACATGTTTTGTAAGTACGAACTAGAGTTATGCCGTTCGTATGGAATATACTCGCATTGCTAGTCAAGTGAATTCCCTACAAAGGTAATTTCAGTGTTCAGTATCCTGAAGTAATTTTACTGGAAACTAATGATCATAAAGATCTGCAGGTTCGTAGTTTAATCAGCCACTTAAATTGTTTGTAGGATGTCGGTCAGTGGTCGAATCTGGGGAACTGATGGGAGTGTGGGGAGAATAAAATGGAATTAATATAGGGTTGTCATAGACTCAGTAGCTCCAAATTCCTGTTTACAATGCTCTGTCTTGCTGACACCTGACCCCCAAGTATCTGTTGTGTGTGAGGGAAAGGAGCAGCTTGCATTATCATTAGTGCATGAGTATGTGTATGTAGGAAGCTTCCAATGCCTCTTAATCAACTGGCCAAACTTCAGTGAGAAGCAGATTTTAAATGTCATGATTTTAAGAAAAAGAGAAAAAATATGGTCTTTGAAATTAAGCCAGGAAATGCTTCCCATCAAGCTTTGGCTTGCAAGGCAACTTTTAATTTAATAGTTCTTAACCAGTTAGCCAAACAATTTTAACATGTTATTGTTCTAACACTAATACACATTGAAGTGATTTGCCTTCTGGTGGGTACACTTTAATCATTTTACCTGAGACTGCTTACATCTTTGTTTTTAGAATTGGAAAGCTTTATGAAAGTTATATTAAGTATCATGACTTTCACATTTATAGCTTTTCTGAAAAACCTCTTTATGGCATTGTTGGACGACAGAAACGATGGCTCTGTGGCCAAGTTTGCGGAAAATACAAAGATAGGGGGAGGGTAGTGTTGAGGAAGCAGGGAGACGGCCGAAGGACTTGGACAGATTGGGAGAGTAGGCAAGGAAGTGGCAGAGGGAATAAGGTGTAGGAAAGTTTATGGTCATGCACTTTGGTAGAAGGAATAAAGGTGTAGACTATTTTGCAAATGGGGAAATAAGTTCAAAAATCAGAAATGCAAAGGGACATGGGAGGACCCCTGAAGGTTAACTTGCGGGTTGAGTCAGTGGTAAGGAAGGCAAATGCAATGTTAGCATTCTTTTTGAGAGAACTAGAACATAGGAGCAAAGATGTGATGGCAAGGCTTGATAAAGAAGATGAAGAATAAAGGACAGGTGGGGACTACACAGTTCCAGAATATTAAGTGTGTAGTAGAGAAAGGTGAGGCGGAACAAGTGATAAGGAGGACACATGTACAGAGGGATGGTCTGACGGAACATGGAGTTAAATGTGCAGAAAGAATAAGTAAATTTAGGAAGGACAACAAAATTCAAGGGGCGTATAGCCCGATGGGAGTTCAGGGAGCTGGGTTAAGCACAATAGGCAGCGATTTAAACAGTGAGAGGAGAAATGGGCTAAAAATTCTATATCTGAATGCACGGTGTCAGAAATAAGGCGGATGAGCTTGAAGCTCAGGTGCGAATGGGTAACTATGATGTTGTTGGGATAACGGAGACATGGCTGCAGGGAGATCAGACCTGGGAAATGAATGTACAAGGGTATACGTGCTATCGTAGGGACAGAAATGTGGGCAGAGGGGGTGGGCTGGCCCTGTTGGTGAGGAATGAGATTCAGTCCTTTGCAAGGGGGGACATAGGATCAGGAGAAGTAGAGTCTGTGTGGATAGAACTGAGGAACAGTAAGGGCAAATAGACCCTAATGGGTGTTGTCGACAGGCCACCAAACAGTAGCATGGATATTGGGTGCAAGTTGAATAGGGAGTTAACATTGACATGTGGCAAAGGAAATGTTGCAGTAGTTGTGGGGGATTTCAACATGCAGGTGAACTGGGAGAATCAGGTTGGTGCTGGACACTGGGATAGGGAGTTTGTAGAGTGCATTCTTGGAACAGTTTATACGAGAGCCGACCAGGGACAAGGCTATTCTGGATTTAGTGTTGTGTAATGAACAGGATTTGATAAGCGATCTTGAAGTAAAGGAGCCATTAGGAGGTAGTGACCATAATATGATAAGTTTTTATCTGCAATTTGAGAAGGATAAGGGCAGATCGGAGGTGTCAGTGTTGCAGTTGAACAAAGGAGACTATGGAGCCATGAGGGAGGAGCTGGCCAAAGTTATCTGGACGGATATCCTAGCAGAAAAGACAGTGGAACAGCAATGGCAGGTATTCTTGGGAATAATGCACAAGGTGCAAAATCAGTTCATCCCCCGGAGAAGGAAGGATTCAAAGGGGGGAAAGGGGCCACAGTGGTTGACAAAGGAAGTCAGAGATTGCATAGCATTAAAAAAAAAGGAAGTATGACAGAGCTCAGGTGAGTGGGAGGACAGATGATTGGGAAATTTTTAAGGAACAACAGAACTTAACTAAAAAGGCAATACGGGGAGAAAAAATGAGGTATGAATGCAAGCTAGCCAAGAATATAAAGGAGGATAGCAAAAGCTTTTTTAGGTATGTGAAGAGAAAGAAGATAGTTAAGAACAATGTTGGGCCCTTGAAGAATGAATTGGGTGAAATTGTTATGGGAAACAGAGAAATGGCAGAAGAATTTAATAAGTACTTTAGATCTGTCTTCACTAGGGAAGACACAAGCAATCTCCCAGATGTATGGATGGGCCAAAGACATAGGGTAACAGAGGAAATGAAACAGATTGACATTAGGAAGGAAATGGTGATGAGTAGACTGATGGGACTGAAGGCTGACAAATCCACAGGTCCAGATGGTCTGCATCCTAGGGTACTAAAGGAGGTGGCTCTGGAAATTGCGGAAGCATTGGTAATCATTTTCCAATGTTCCTTAGATTCAGGATCAGTTCCTGAGGATTGGAGAATGGCTAATGTTATCCCACTTTTTAAGAAAGGAGGGAGGGAGAAAACAGAGAACTATCATCCTGTCAGCCTAACATCAGTAGTGGGGAAGATGCTAGAGTCCATTATTAAAGATGAAATAGTGGCATATCTAGATAGCAGTGATAGGATTGGGCCGAGCCAGCATGGATTTACCAAGGGCAAATCATGCTTGACTAATCTATTGGAGTTTTTCGAGGATGTAACCAGGAAGTTAGACAAGGGAGATCCAGTGGATGTAGTGTACCTCGATTTTCAGAAGGCATTTGATAAGGTCCCACATAGGAGATTGGTGGGTAAAATCAGAGCTCATGGCATTGGGGGAAAGATATTGACATGGATAGAAAACTGGTTGGCAGATAGAAAGCAAAGGGTAACGGTGAATGGGTGTTTCTCGGAATGGCAGGTGGTGACTAGTGGGGTGCCACAGGGCTCAGTATTGGGACCACAGCTGTTTACGATTTACATCAACGATTTAGATGAAGGCATTGAGAATAACATCAGCAAGTTTGCTGATGATACTAAGCTGGGTGGCAGTGTGACATGTGATGAGGATGTTAGGAGAATTCAGGGTGACTTGGATAGGCTGAGTGAGTGGGCAGATACTTGGCAGATGACGTTTAATGTGAATAAATGTGAGGTTATCCACTTTGGGAGTAAGAACAGGAAGGCAGATTATTATCTGAACGGTGTAAAGTTAGGTAAGGGAGAAATACAAAGAGATCTAGGAGTCCTTGTTCATCAGTCACTGAAGGTGAATGAGCAAGTGCAGCAGGCAGTGAAGAAGGCTAATGAAATGTTGGCCTTTATTACAAAGGGAATTGAGTACAAGAGCAAGGAAATCCTTTTGCATTTGTACAGGGCCCTGGTGAGACCATACCTGGAGTATTGTGTACAGTTTTGGTCTTCAGGGTTAAGAAAGGACATCCTGGCTGTAGAGGAAGTGCAGCGTAGATTCACGAGGTTAATTCCTGGGATGTCCGGACTGTCTTACGCAGAGAGGTTAGAGAGACTGGGCTTGTACATGCTGCAATTAAGGAGATTGAGAGGGGATCTGATTGCAACATATAAGATTATTAAGGGATTGGACAAGATAGAGGCAGGAAATATGTTCCAGATGCTGGGAGAGTCCAGTACCAGAGGGCATGGTTTGAGAATAAGGGGTAGGTCATTTAGGACAGAGTTAAGGAAAAACTTCTCCCAGAGAAGTCTGGAATGCACTGCCTTGGAAGGCAGTGGAGGCCAATTCTCTGGATGCTTTCAAGAAGGAGCTAGATAGGTATCTTATGGATAGGGGAATCAAGGGATATGGGGACAAGGCAGGAATTGGGTATTGATAGTAGATGATCAGCCATGATCTCAGAATGGCGGTGCAGGCTCGAAGGGCCGAATGGTCTACTTCTGCACCTATTGTCTATTGTCTATAACACTTGGATTATTGTGAGCAATTTTGGGCCCCTTATCTAAGATGTCCTGGCATTGGAGAGGGTCCTGAGGACGTTCACGAGAATGGTTCCGTGAATGAAAGGTTTAATGTTTGAGGAGCGTTTGAGCTGCAACTTTGAGTGTCCTATAGACACATGGACCCCAAGATCTCGCTGATCCTCTACGCTGCCAGGAGTTTTACTATTAATGCTATAATCTGTTTTCAAATTTGACCTACCAAAATGAACCATTTCACACTTACCTGGGTTGAACTCCATCTGCCACTTCCCTCTCTATGATCTACAACAGCCCCCAACCTTTGTATCATCAGCAATCTTACTAACCTATCCTTCTACTTCTTCGTTCAGGCCATTTATAAAAATCACAAGAGGAGGGGTCCCAGAACAGATCATTGTGGAACACCACTGGTCACTGACCTCCATGTAGAATACAAACCATCTACAACCACCCTTTGCCTTCTGTGGGCAAGCCAGTTCTGGATCCACAAGTGAGGTCTCCTTCAATTCTCATGCCTCCTTTCTTTCTGAATGAGCCTTGCACGTGGGGAACCTTATCAAATGCCTTGCTGAAATCCATAGAGACTACATCCACTGCTCTACCTTCATCATTGTGTGGAGAGGATGTTTCCCATAGTGGGTTAATTGAGGACCCAAAGGCACAGCCTCAGAATAGAGTAGCTCCCAACCTTTTTTATGCCATAGGCTCCTACCATTAACTGAGGGGTCCATGGTTGGGAGCAGCTGGAATACAGGAATGTGCATTTAGCACAGAGATGAGAAGGAATTCTTGAGCCAGAATGTGATGAATCTGTGGAATTCAATACCACAGACGGCAGTGGAGGCCAAGTCATTGGGTATATTGAGAGTGGAAGTTGATAGGTTCTTGGTTACGTTATGAATGTGAAGCAACTCTGAGGGGCCGAAGGGTACAAAGTCGCCCCCTCCTTTTTGAGAATCGCAAGATCGCTATTAATTCGGGTCTGGGACCCAGGAAATGAGAGGGAGACACACAGAATACACAAGGTTTGGAATGTGTCCTGACCTCAGCAAAACGGAACCACTGATAACGGCTATTGTCTCTTGGAGACGGAATTGTGTATTGAGTACTGTACTATTCATTGAAACCCCTCAGGGGACAACCAGAGTGGTCTGGTTGAGGGATTGCATCATCCCAACCTGATTGACATCTGAGACCCCGTGAGTAAAGATAAAAGAGGGTCTGGGGAACAACTCCTTTAGATGCACCAGGAGAAACGCTGGAAATCCAGTGACAGCATTTTATAGCAAACGCCGGTGGGGGGCTCGTGTGCATCCTTTCCCTTGCCTGGGGTGGCGGCTCACCACGGAAGAACGGCTTAGCTAAAGGAGAGGCCACAAGTGAACGGCCATGACAACGGGACTCCTGACGGATCGAAATCATAAAAGGAAAGCCGGCAAGTTTTTCTCCAAATCTCTCTCTCTCTGTCCAACCATTGCAACACAGTGGTCTCCAATGGCTGCAGCCTGCATGAACTGAGTGAATTATATATTTCCATCGGACAATACATTATCCCCTAGCAAACAATAGAGCTTATTTCTTATTAATTATTATTATACCCGCACTTTTAGATTTAGTATTGACGACGTATATTATCTGTATATTTGCATTGATATTATTTTTGTGTATTTTCACTAATAAATACTGTTAAAAATAGTATCATCAGACTTCAACGGACCTCTCTATCTTTGCTGGTAAGTTTCCCAGTTACGGGGTTCGTAACAGTTAGTCAATATTGCAAAGGTTAAGGGGAGAAGGCAGGAGTGTGGGATTGAGAGGGATAATAAATCAGCCATAATGGAGTGGCAAAGTAGACTCAGTTGGCTGAGGGGCCTAATTCTGCCCCTATGTCTTATCATTATCTTAACAATCAATCCATATTTTTGACATTGCATTATATACTGTGACAAAAATTAGTAGTAGACGAGATACAATTTTGACATAGAGATGCTGAATCATTTCCCTACTTGTATCTTTGAATAGTTTGCACTGAGCAGGAATTTTGCAGTCTGAAAACACAAGTCCATCGTACACAACTTGGAGGAAACTGGCCGTGATGGCTTTATTTTTCTAATTGGAATACTGCATTCTGAGAAATGTGCAGAGATTGCTACATAAACAAAGAAAATTTAAATTTTCTAGTTGGTTAGAGGTGAAACTCTTCTTCCCTGACTCTGTATATAATTTTGTCTTGTCTTGTAATTTTCCATTTTAATAGCATGCAACACTAGTTCAATTGGTTGTGTTACTGCAACAAGAAATCAGAGACTTGGGCTATCGATACAAGGTCATGAGTTCATATCCCATCATCATGGCAGCAGAGGAAAGTTAAATTCAGTTAGCTAAACATAGTATGAACCCCTCAACTGGATTGTTGCAAAACCCCATATGGCTCTCTGATATTCTTCAGAATGGGAAAAAGATGTTATTTATTCTGAATGGTATTGTTTGGTGAAAATGCCTTCTGTAATCAAGTATATTTGATGTTGTTATGCTTTTAGCTGTTTGTCTCGTAGTTGACTTGTGTATTACACAGAACAGTGCAGCAACTTCTGGGCTGAAAGGCCCATGCTGTGTGCTGACCTTTTAGCCTGCTCCAAGATCAATTTAACCCTATACAGCCCATAGTCGTCCATTTTTCTTTCATCCATGTACCTATCTACTGTCTCAGCCTCTACCACTGCCCTCAGCAGTGCATTTCAGGCGCTTAGCACTCCTGATTTTCCTCCCTCCACCACCGATGCTGCCCTCACCTGCATCTCCTGAATGCCCTGGACATCCACACTCACCCCATCTTCCTGCCACCTTAACAGGGATGGATTTCCTTGTCCTCGTCTACCATGCCATGAGCCTCCACGTCCAACACATTATTCTCTGCAATTACTGCCATCTTCAATGGGACCCTACCACCAGACACATTTTTACCTCGCCCCCTTGTGGGCTTTCCTTAGGGATCGCTTCTTCCATGATTCCCCTGACCATTCGATCCTCTACAATAATCTCCCTCCTGGCACTAATCCCTGCGAGTGGCAGAAGGGCAGCACCTAGTCATTTGCATCTTCTCTCATCTCCATTCAGGGCCCCAAATAGTCCTTCCAGGTGAGGCAACACTACACTTGCAAATCTGTTATGGCAGTGTATGGTATTCAGTGCACTCGATGTAGCTTTCTCTACATTGGTGAGAACCGTCATAAATTGGGTGGGCCGCTTTGCCTGCCAGAAGTGGAATTTCCCAGTGGCCAGTCATTTTAATTCCAATTCCCATTCCTGTTCCAACACCCCGGTCCATGGCCTCCTTTTGTGCTGCAATGAGGCCACTCTCAGAATGGAGGAGCAACATCTCGTATTCCATCTGGGTAGTCTCCAAGCTGATGACATGAACTTCGATTTCTGGTTAGTCTTTTCCTTCTCTCCCTTCTCAATTTCTGCACTCTGCCCCCTCCTTACCTCTTCTTCCTTACCTATCACCACCCTCTAGTGCTCCTTCACCTTCCCTTTCTCCCATGGTCTACTTTCCTCTCCTATCAGATTCCTTTCTCTCCAGCCCTTTGCCTCTTTCACCTATTACCTCTCAGCTTCATCTTCCTTCCCCAACCCACAAGGCTTCACCTATTGCCTTCTAGCTTGTACTCCTTGACCTTCTCTCCCCACCCCCCATTTTCTTATTCCAGCATCTTCCCCCTTCCTTTCAGTCCTGATGAAGAGTCTTTGCCTGAAAAGTCAACATTTTATTCATTTCTGTAGATGCTGGCTGACCTGCTGAGTTCTGCCTGCATTTTGTGCACGTTGCTCTAACTTTCCAACATCTGCAGGATCTCTTGTGCTTATGTTTGGTACTATCTCTGTGTAAATAAAAAGAACCTACCTCTGACATCTCCCATAAACCTTCCTCCACTCACCTTATTCAGATGTCAGAATTGATTCCACTTCTCAAAGAACAAGCTGTGTACACTTTCTAGATAGAAGGAGCATTTTTTCATTACTGAGGTTTTTCAATAATACATCGCTTGCATTTCTGTGAAGGAAAAGTGAAGTAATAAATGTTTTCAAGCTCTGAACAAATGCAGTGATAAAGCATTAAACCATACAATTCATTGTGTTCCCTGATTAACCCTATCAGCATTTACAACTGGCCATGACGTTCCCAAATGTGGCGACAAGTTGGGGGAGGAGAAACTTATCACTATCTAGCTTGTAGCTTCTTACTCTATCCAACAAGTTTTCTGTAAAATGAACTGTGGCTGGAAGAGGGATAGAATATGATGAAATCATGGGCTCCATCATAGTCACAGAGGTGGTAAACCATGAATACTTCATTGAATCCAGGCAAGTATTGAGTGGTCAAGAAGGGGCAAGAGGAGTAATGCAGATTGGATGAGGGTGGCCACATGATTGCAGGTTTCATGAGTGGCACGCGGATCACTGACTTCAAGAACAATAGCTGGACTGTCAAGGACTGGTCTTCTGAGGAATGGAATTCAAAGGTTAGCTATAATGACATTGGTGAATTAATACCTTGCTCTCCGACAAGAAGTGGCAGTGCACTGCCAGCCCACTTTATGTTGAGATGAGTAAGTAAGTATGATCATTGCTTTCCAACCTCACTGCCCCTCACCATCACACGCGAACACACACACGCGCACATGCAGGAAATGTATTTAGTTCTGCCGCACATTTCCAAGTTGTGATTTTTCTAGTGATGCATGGTAGATGAGACTTTGGGAAAGATTTGTGCAGAGGAGTCAGGAGAATAGGAAGAATAACTCCGCCTACAATAATGCTTGATGACTAATCAACATGATATAACAAGGCTGAACGCTTGATCTTAATGAGGAGAAGTTGAAAAGATTAAACTAAAATGATTCACTCTTGCCTCTTTACATGATGAGCGGTATGCTTGTATACTGTCAACCACTTTGAACATAAATAATAATCCTGCTTTTGGCTGAATAAGAACTGTGTGTCTTGTCACTTGTTCAGCCAAAGTGAATTAAGTAAAACAGCTGTTGTCCAAGTAACCAGTGACCTCTTAATTTTTTTTTACAAACCCTTATTTTTTGGTAGTTTTGAACAGTTCATGCTGATTTCCATGAACTCCTTCCAGCTAGCTGTTCAACATCCCCTTAGACCACCAAGATTTTCTAACATATCAGTTGATTTCTAAGCCTTTTAAAAGGCAGCAATTGTCAAAAGTTAAGTGAAGGCAAGCTTTGTATTTCAAGGACTTAAATGTTTATTCCAAAAATGACTGAAGTTGAACTTGGATATTTAGTATTTGCTTGTGTCGCACTGATTTTGTTTATGGTCATTTTTATGTAAAAAGACTATAATTGAGTTCCCAGTCTTATTTGGCAGGCACTTATAACACTGTTATTTGTATACAAAACAGTTTTATTTGTACAGCAATGCTAGCTGGAATTATGGAATGCTACATAAAAGCGGAGGCCTGGAGGCAGGGTGTACTCTAATCTTCATCTGGCATGTAGATCAGAGCCACTGTTGGAAGGATTATACTCCTTCCCACACCACTGCCGGACAGGAAACGCTTGATTGTCCCAATTGTGTCTGCTTTCATCTGCAAAGATGTTGGATGATCTTGTATAAACATTGAAAAATATCTTGAACCGACTTGCACAATCTAATTGAGACAATTTGAGTCAGGCAGAGTGAAAGCTTTCAGGAAAAAAAATGTGTTTAAGAGTACATTTTAAAGGAATGAGAGAGGAGCGAGGATGATATTTGGAAAAGCAAATCCAAGCTGTCAGGGGCCAAGCACCTAAAGGCAAAATTACCACTTTTGGAGCAATTGGAGATCTGTGGATGTGCAGGAGATCAGAATATGAGGAATGCAGTGTTGCAGAAGGATGACTGCAGGGCAGGGAGAGCTGGGACTTTTTAAGCGATTTAAATATGTGAACCTGAATGTTAACTCTGAGTTGTTAGTCCCTGACCACTCTCCCACATCCCATGCAGTAGAAAAGTCCACATAGGGGTGATTTGAAGTTTGAGAATCAGATGCTAACTAGGCATATGGTTGAAAACTCAGATCAAAACTAAAATTGCCAATGATACAAAATCCGAAACAAGAACAAAATAATGAAGGACTGATCGGCTCACTCAGAACCATTGGGGAGAGAACCACATTGAGCACTTCCAGTCATGGATCACTCTTCAGTGCCTCAAAAGTGAGAAGACAGACATGGTTTACATTGCAGAAAGTGGAAGAGTGTAGACAATGAAAAAGCAGTATATAGCAGAAACCCAAAACTATCAAGGTATTGTTAATATTGAAAGCAAGCAACTTGAGGTGGAAAAGAAAAACTTTTGTTTGTTATGTGCCACATCGTATGGCATGGGTGATCGTGATCTTTGACCATGATTATTCTTGGCAAATATTTCTACAGAAGTGGTTTGCCATTGCCGCCTTCTGGGGAGTGTCTTTACAAGATGGGTGATCACAGCCATTATCAATACTCTTCAGTGGTCAATGGTTGTGTGACCAGAACTTGTGATGTGCAACAGCTGCTCATACGACCATCCACCACTGGCTTCCATGGCTTCACACAACCCTGGTCGGGGGAGCTAAGCAGGTGCTACACCCTGCTCAAGGGTGACACACAGGCTAGCGGAGGGAAGGAGCGCCTTGCTCCTCCTTTGGTAGAGACACATCTCCACCCCGTCACCCTAAAAGAAAAATGAAACAAGTTAAAACAAAGATAACACATAACGTTTCAGGCTGTCACCCTTCACCTGGACGAAGGAAGATAGAAATAGAAAGATAAATCTCCAGAACTCTCTTCAATCTGCAGGGGTGATCCTTAGCTTACAGTCTCTCATCATGTTAATTCACTGACCTACTCCCATTCTGATCTCTGTCTCTAACCTTCAACACTGCCCGGTGTAAGCTTAGGGAACAGTATCTCATCATCTGGCTATGTTAGAACTGTCAGTAATTAATACTGAATTTAATAGATTGAATCTATTTTTGGGTTGGGTTGGGTAGGATAGTCAATAGTTATGTTTGAATTAATACCTGAAAGTTTGAAGGAAAGTATGTACGATTTGCCTTTAGAATGTTTCCTCAGATCTTCAACCACCTAGAGAATGGCTGGAAATGTGCAGACCTCATACTAGGTATCAGATTTTACCATGTGAAGCACTTATAGTTTAATGTTTGTGACTCATGCGTATTTTTAATTGAGGCAGTAATTCATCACACTTGCATCTGTCAGTATAGGGATTCAGCTGAATGGTGATAGTATTTGTTTTTTATCTCTGGTCGATTTCAGTTTGAGGTATGACTACATTTCGGTCACAGGTAAATTGATGCAGAAAATAACTCATTTTCCAGAGCCCCAAATTTTGATTGCAGGCCTGTGCATCGTCCTCAAACAGTCCATTCTTCATGCCCTGTCTGGAGTAAATAAATTAACAACAGGTCTTTGGTATCATGGCGTACGTGGTAGGGAACTTGAGTTGGCAGCTTGTTGAGATTAATATTAAAAATGGATTTTAAGCAGCTGTATGTTGCAAGTTGATATGGTTGTCATCAAGATGAATGAGAAATTCAGAAACAGTACTGCGAGCACAGACTGATAATTTGATGAATGCTGTAAAGTTAGCACTTCTGTCTAACCAAAGTTCTGACCCTGCTCAAGAAAATTAGGAGTATGTTATCTACATTAAACTCCCAAAAAAATGTTCTCTTGGTTGTTTACTTACAGACTTTGAAGTGAGATATTTCTTAACAGGAATGAGGTTTGTGGCAGGAAGAAGCATTGCGTGATGTAGCAGTGTTGTTTTTTTTTTGCACATGAAGGCACGAAGATATGCTAATTTCTTTTTACCATTATTAAAGGATAGATTGAGGCAGTTTTGACCTTTATAGTGGCCATGGTGAAAATAAATTGCTAGTTTTATTTAAGAAAGCAAATTAAAACCCAGATGGCCAAAGGCAGAAATGTGAGAGGAAAAAGTTCTTTCGATTCTCTGGTTATTCAAGTTGAACACATTTTATAGTGTGTATATTTATTCAATCATAAAACATTGTATAGTCATGGGCTGTAACTAAATTGCCACATTAAAACTTGTAAGTCAAGAATGTTACACAGTTAGAATAGCAGGCCACCCATTTGTTGAATAAGATGCTGTGACTTGGGGAGTGTCAAGTGATGATGGTGTATTTGTGACTGTCATCCAGTTTTGCCACTCTCTCAATTCTTGCATTCATGATGACGTGGATTTTCAAAACCAGCTTGCATACATGCCAAAGTTTGCATTCACTATGTTGTGTTGTTTAGTTTGTCCAAGTTGAAGCAATTGCCACCTTACTGCATCGTATTTATCTTGAAATAGTGGGATGCATAATTTGCTTCTTTATCCCTATTGAAATAAGGAAAATAATGCACTTTGAGATCAAAAATTATGCAGATTGTTTTATAATTAGTGCAGCACTAGATTTTTACTAAAATGTCTTCTGCCCATGAGATTTTGGTTACTTACTAATGGATTTCGATGAGTTGTAAAGTGATAACTGAAAAAATGTGTTGAAAATTGGATTGAATCATTGTAAAGGCATACTTCTGTAATGTGGGTTATAGTGCAATTTCTCCTGACTTTGAGGATTCTCCAGTTTGTTCCAAATTTGCAGAGGTAGGTGCATTGTAACCTAAATACACACAACCGTATTGCATGGCAACAAAGCCTTCAGCCCGTCAAGTCCATGCCGATCATCAGTCATTCTCATCTATTTGCCCCTGATTCTACACGCCAGAGCAATTTACAATGTTTTACCTATATCTTAGATACAAACTACAAACTCCACATAAACAGCACCAATGGTCAGGAGTGAACCAGTATCACTGGCATCATGAGGCAGACTAGCTTTGCCGTTGTGTCATTGGACAGCATGAAGAACTTTTGCATGAAACACCGTTTTTGGTATTAGTATGTTTAGGATTTAAATTGCCTTTAACTGATTTCTTTAAAAACTGAAAGGCACTCATTTGGCTCTTGCTTGTATTTTTCTTGCTCTTATTCAGTGTGGGGGAAATACATATTAACCAGATATAACTTGCATTTTATCTTTGGATGCTGCACATGGTTTTCAAAGTGTGCATACAACTAAGACAAAGTTGGTCCATGGGATGAGTTAACGATTGGTTTTAAATTGGTGTAAAACTCTTGAGTATAAAAAATATAGAAATGGATTGAAAACATAAATGAAGAATGGGTATTATATGAATAAAGTTATAAGGTTGCTTATATCAATAAATTATAATTTCTGAACAAGACTACATGTCTGTGCATGGATTCCACTTTGAGTAGTCAAGGGCCTTGCATTCCCATGAGTTGCACTTTTCTAAGTAAGTTTTGATCACTTCCATAAATCTTTTTCTCTATTTGCCTGCTGATCTTCTTCCATGATAGCTTGGAATGCTGTTTCTTTTGGGACAGTGCACAGAAAGTACTTCTAGATCTCTTGGCCGTGTGTAGCCTATTGTGTGAAAATATGAGCTTGAACCAAACCCAAGGAATTTTTCTTCATATCCAAAACAACCACTGTCTTTATAGTAAATTCATGCATGCTATTGTACAGAATTCCCATTCCAGGCCGCCAGCATGACTTCATGTCGCATGTTCCTTTTATGCGGCCAAATTTTCAAATGTTGTCCTTGTGCGAAAATATTGCACATTCCCTGTAGTTTCTTTTCCTTGTAATCAACCTCAGCATCATCCTGCCAAGCTTGCATGCTATGAATCCTGGAGACCTGTTGAACTTGAGATGCATCTTTTTTAAAAAATCTCTTTTCTGCTCCTGGAGTCATTTTTTTCCCATTTTTTCCCCCCATTTTTTCCCACTGCCTGCTAAATTCCAGTCCGCCTCAGGACCTGCAGTCCTTCACAGTGTGAGAAAATAGTTATGGAATAATTAGTGCCAGAAGAAACTGCTGAGGCGCAGAGATCAACCTGACCTATAACATCTAGTTGGGTTGCATTAGGCTTCTGTTTGGTTGGCTGGGCTCCGGTGTGAGCTACAGATTTGAGTCTTTGAGAAACAGAGCTCTCCACTGTACATCTACGGATGTACCATGGAGAACATTCAAATTCAGCCAGCTCCATCATGGGCACTAGCCTCCCTACCATCGAGGAAATCTTCAAAAGGTAATGCCTCAAAAAGGCAGCTTCCATAATTAAGGATATCATCTCTCAGTACGTACCCTCTTATTCCTACCTTCAGGGAGGAGGTACAAGAGCCTGAAGAAACACACTCAATGTTTTAGGAACAGCTTCTTCCTCTCCATCAGATTTTTGAATGGTTCATGAACACTAAATAACTATTTTATTCTCTCTTTAGCACTATTTATTTACATTTAATGTATTTTTTTACTATAACTTAGTTTTTTATGTATTGCACTGTACTGCCGCTGCAAAACAAGAAGTTTAGCATCATTTATTAGTGATAATAAATCTGATTCTCTTGGGAACTGGAAGAGATGATGTTGGATTTCCAAGCATCTACAGACCGAAATTCTGCTATACTGCACGTGCAAAGTTAAAACAAACCAACCTCTCCTTGTAACTACACCACTAACAGGGATCTAAGTGAGATGAAAAGGAGGCATGGTGAAGGGGAGGCGGTCCTTCAGGAATTGTAAAGGCCGTTGCGAAAGCTGGGACTGCACTGAGTCAAGTAAATGAACCCCTTAATGAGCTGTTTAGCAAACGAGCTCCTGCAGCCTGTACTCTGGCCTGTGCACACCTGCTTTCCTGCCAGCATTTGCCAAAGGCTTTTGAAAATGATTTGTGAGCTATTATGAGCACGGTGGATAATGAAGAAAAGCCCGTTGCTTCTGATGAAAGCCTTGAGATAAATAGCGATCCAGCTGCAGTATCCAATTGTTTTTGTCAGCGTGAATACTAATGGCTGGAATAGTGATGTGGAAATTGTGGAAGTGGATAACCTCCTGCCTACAGCAGCATTACCTGAAGTTCTTAGCACGTTTCAAATTCTTGGCTAAAGGTGTTTAGTAATCAAAGTTAACTATTAATAAAATAAACTGGAAGGCAATATCACTGGACTGAATTTAAAAACCAGGAAAGCAATTTAAGTTCTAAGTGTGTTGTATGAACGGTGTAAATTCCAGTATGTCATTAGTTTTTGGATCTTCTTACCAGAGCCAAAGGATAACAGTCCTCTTATTCAATACATGAATTAGATTACATGGTATTTGCTGTGCTATTTAATAAAAGTTTTAAAAAGTACTTTTTAATTAAGCTTTTTTTAATGCATTCAATCTGATTGTAACCTTAATTACACATCCCTACCTATAGAAATTTTTCAGTGTATGTCCGTCCCATGAGAGTACGGTGGATCCCAGTTAATTGGCTCATTAGCCTGAAATGTCGACCGCACTTTTTTCCATAGATGCTGCCTGGCCTGCTGAGTTCCTCCAGCATTTTGTGTGTGTTGCTTGGATTTCCAGCATCTGCAGATTTTCTTTTGTTTGTAAGTGGGTCATCGGTTAACTGGGGCAGCCGCTTTATTGGGACAGCTTTTAAAGAACAAAAACAAATCACAAAAACAGCCAGTTTTCCCTTCATTGATTTGGAAGCCTAAGCCACTAAATCGGGCAGGTGACTTTTGCCAAACCTTTTCTGTCTAGGGTCAGTTGTGGACACTTCATGTGGCTGCTAGACACTACACTATGTTTAGAGCAAGCAGTTCTTAAATAGCACCAGTTGAGTGTTTGTGTTTTTTTTTAAAAAAAAAAGCAGTGCTGTTTGACACTGATTGTTGGCGAGTAATAATCAGGAAGACAATTCAGAGCAGCTTTGCGCACTGCGGTTTGAAGCATTCAGATTTGGAGATGCCAGAAATAACCCAGATTGAAAATGAAAATTTTTCACTAATTCAACAAGTTAGGAAGTACAAAGAGTCGGAAGGTATTGACAGTCAGTTTGAATGTTACAATGAAAATGAAGATTTGGAAGATGCAAGCGTTGAAAGCATTGTATGGAGGCAGTCCACCATTTGCACTGATTTTGTTCATTTACAGTCAATCAAAAGAATACATCCACATACAATATATCTAATTCCTCTGTTGATAACTATTAGGAACTAATGCACAATTCTATAGTGGCTGTAGTAGATTTGTTAGTGTTCCAATTTCTGTATTTCATTTACATAATTTGTTACTCAGTTAAAAAGTTTTTTTTTTAAAAACTGTTTCCATGAAACTTCGGCTAACTTTGGCAACCACTTAATTGGGCCAAAAAGTACTGATCCCGATGTATCCCAGTTAAGCAGCATCCACTGTATTAGAAATAAGAATGATTATATTTTATAGGTATAACATATTTAAGAGGCTTTCCGATAGATACGTGAACGTGCAGAGAATGGGGAGACATGGATCATGCACAAGCACGAGAGAATTAGTTTAATTCGGCATCATCTCACAGACATTGTGGGCTAGAAGATATGTTCCTGCCCTGTACTGTTCAATGTTCCAACATTGGACCCTCTTCTCATATTAAAGTTTGGGAGACAGGAGGCTGCAAACAGTAGCATCTGGAGTGAAAAAGAAGCCCACTGGAGAAACTCAGTGGATCAAACAGCATGTATGGAGGCAAAGGGATAGTTGATGTTTCAGGTCCCAATTTGTTGGGCATTTGTGTTTTTTAAAACTTACTCAACTTTTCTCATGTTCTAAGATCTTGTATAGTTTGAATTCAAATTTATTGTCATAGCCACTGGTACCAAGCTGTTTCGGCCCTTGCCCTTCCCTTGGACAACATCGGTGGCGTGAAGAGGGGAGACTTGCTGCTTGGGCAACTGCCAGTCTTCCATACAACGTTGCCCAGGCCTGTGTCCTGGTGAGGACTTTCCAGGGGCAGATCCATGGTCTCGCGACACTAATGGATGCCATCGTCATTGTCATAGCCATACATACCCAGGGCATAAATGCCATGTAGATTCGCTTTTTACAACAGCGGCACAGCCTATTTACAAGCATGCTAAGTCTAAACTAACAAAGATAAATTATATATGACTTACACTATTATCATATTCGCTCTTTGTAAATCATGCAAGTTGAGGAAGAGATAAAGCAAGTGGTTTTAGGGTTTTCAGGTTGATGTAAAAACCTGATGGCAGTGGGGAAGAAGTTGTTGTTGAACCTTGAGGTGTTGGTCTTCAGGCTCCTGTATCTGTAACGCAACCAGTCAGAATGCATATCTGTAAAAGTTTATCAGAGTCTTTGATAACGTGCTAAATCTCCTTTTAAAATTTTAAGGAAGCAGAGAACTTTTTCTGAATCCTTGTTTTCTTTCGAAGCCATTTATTCTATCTCCACATTTTTTTGTCTTTGTCACAGCTAGCTTATCACTTCTCTTAAATTTCAAAATATCATAATACTACACAGGAGAATGTTGGGTTTATCAACACTACACTGATACTTTTTATTTGTATTTACAGTATGGTTACAGGCCCTTCCAGCACAACGAATCCCCGCTGCCCAATTATACCCAGATGACCAATTATCACACTAACCCATACATCTTTGGAACGTGGGAAAAACTGGAGCACCCGGAGAAAACCCATGTGTCACTTTTGGTCAAAAGCCCATTTTTGCAGGGACATTCCTCTCTTTCCCTATGGAATTATTTTTCTCCAAGTGCGAATTCAGTTCCATTCTAAAGAACACACACGGTTTAATCTGTAACTGGCACTCATCTGGGAATGCAAATCCTAGCCACATACTGTGCATGTTTTTTTTTAAAAAAAAAAGTCAAACAACGCCTGTTCCTTCTCACCATAAATCTGTGTCCTCAGATTACTGGCTCCTCCGCGATCAGAAGCAGTTTTTTAATATATAGTCTTCTAAATATGCACTTCATGATCCTGATCACTTTGATCAAATCAACTACAGTGCTGTAGCGTTGCAGTTCAGTTTTAACTAATCATTTTGCAAAAGAAAATCCAGACAAGAGGTGCTAAGTACTGCATATCAACTTTCCTTGCTAGAGTTTCCTTGAGATCCTAATTGAGTATCATTGAGAATTTTTTTTTAAGCCAGGATATCCTCCAAGTCAGCATCTCCAATGTTGTGGGCAATCTAATTGCAAACAAAATAGTAGTTCCTATTTAGCAGGTGCTAGGCAGGATGGAAATGTAATTGGGTTGGCCGCAAATGTATTTCTGTTTATATGGACTATGACTTCAACATGATGTGTTCCAGGACAAACAAGTAACTTTTGGGAATTAGTAGAATGTTTCACTTCTGATAAAGCGATGGAACTTAGTTCTTGGCAACTTGCCCCTTTTAAGAAATTGGCTTTAAATACTATTTTGACTTTATGAAGTGGTCTTTTCCAGGAAATATTTAACCAATTATTTTCATAGAAACTGCAGATTTAATATACATGCACTTTGGTTGCAAAGTAGGTTACATGTGACTTTGTTGCCTGTGATATAATGATGAATGTCACAATTGAATTTGAGCTATTGCTTTGGCAAAAGTAAAGCATTTATTTGCAATCTATTATATCACTTGTAGAATGTATTTCTTTATGGTTTTTGAAAGGATTGGTCTAATGGAATCATTAGGGGAATAGACCAAAAAACCCATGGATAGTTAGCTTGAAATCAGGAAATGTTAAGAGACAAATAACTTGCCTGATCCAGTATGTACTGAAGTTCATTGTGGCAAATGTACTTGTTTATTTGCTATATTTTAAAGAAGGATGTAATGCACTTTTAAACTCTACAATGTGCTACTATTTTCATGGAATTATCCATTTATTATTTAATATTTAACATCAATCTTTCCATGCTGTGAATCTGTTGTCCCTTCTGCATTTCACTCTGCCCACTCCATAGTTCGGCACATGGCTTACTTTACGTGTTCACATTTATTGTTCCTGATCATTTGTGTGAAGAGATTTGTTCAGATTCTGAGAGCAACACATTGCATGGAAAACTGAAGTAATCCCAGAAATCACTCCTTTGGAACACTGCTTCTTTTCCGAACTGTTCTGATAAACATTCCTTCACCTCTTTTCTAATTATCTTTAACTATTCCTGCCCTAGATTTTAAAAGTAATTTACCTAAAACTGCATAGGTGAGCACTGTTGTTAAAAATGTTGTCCTGATGGCTCCCGTGGAACCAATATTTGGGGGGCGCTTGGTGCCCAGAATCCCTGCCACGTCTATTGAGTCATAAAGTCTTAAGGCTGATTTATACTTGTACGTCGCATCTACGCTGTAGGTATTGTATACCCTACGCCATACCTACACTATACCCTACGCAGCAGGGTGACGTGCACCTCTCCAGAAAAGTTACTCGCGTGTTGTGGTGACGCAGACTGCAGCAACTGTGATTGGTCCACTTGGTAGCATCTCATTTCCTCCTACGCATTTCCGGTTGCTTCTTCTCCACCATGTTTGTAGGCTGTGCGTACACCGATACGAAATAGATGAACCAAATCGTCAAATCTACCTGCCGACATGCGAAAATGTTTGAAATACAATTCCTCGTCCATGTCTCTCACGAAGAAACTCAACACAGTCGCATAGAAACCCCACCGCCATCTAGTGTTTTGGTGCACACCAACCAATGGCTCACTACGGCGTAGAGCGAAGCAGAAGTGAAAATCAGGGTTACGGCGTAGGCTGTGGTGTAGCCCGTACGCACAAGTATAAATCAGCCTTAACAGCACGGACCCAGGCCCTTTGGCCCAACTCGTCCAAGCCGATTAAGCTGCCAACTAAGCTGGTCCCATTCTCCTGCATCTGGCCCATCTACTTCTAAACCTTTCCTATGCATGTTCCTGTTCAAATGCCTTTTAAATGTTGTGATTCTATGACTTCCACCTGCCCATCGCCGTGTGTGTGTGTGGGGAGGGTGGATTGCACCTCTCAGGTTTCCTTTCAATCTTTTCCATTCACATTAAAACTATGTCCTCTAGTTTTAGACTACTCTACCTTGTGACAAAGACACATTTTATGTATACCCCTCATGATTTTATATACCTTTTCATAAGGTCACCTCTCAGCCTCCTTTGTTCCAGGGAGCAAAAAGCCCTGGCCTATCTTGGCAGTGTTTAACTTGGGCTCTCAATCTTGACAAATCCTTGTACGTCTTTTCTGTCCCCTTTCCAGATTAATAGCATAATTCCTATAGCATAATAACCCCATCAGTGAGCACATTTACAAGGGGCGCTGCCACAAGAAAGCAGCATCCATCATCAAGGACCCCCACCATCCAGGCCATGCTCTCTTCTTGCTACTACCAAAAGGCATGAGGTGCAGGAGTTTTAGACTTCCACACCACCAGGTTCAGGAACAGTTATTACCATAAACCAACAGGCTCCTGAACCAGTATGGTTAACTTCACTCATCTCAGTCAGGGAATTGAATGTAAAAGTTGGGAGCTCATCTTGGAGTTGTACAGGATCCTGCTGAAACCACAATTAGTGTATTGTATGCAACCCTGTCCCACCAGGTTACAGGAAGGGTGTGATTTAGCTTGAGAGAGTACATTAAAAACTTCACAGGGATGTTGCCAAGAAAGCTGGAATATGTTATAAGAAAAGAGCTTACTTTCCCTCAAGTGAAGGATGCTGATGATTGACCTTGTAGAAAATTGGAAAGTCATGACAGCAGAGATAAGGTGGTCACAGTTCCCCACAATAAAGTCTAAAACTAAAGGGCAGAGATTTAAGAAGAAAGGGGAAACCCCTAATACAAACCAGAAGAAAAAGTCTTTCAACATGCAGTGTGATTGGTATATGGACTTAGCTACCTGAGGAGGTAGTAGAGGTGGGTACAGTTGTAGCATTCAGAACACATTTGGACAGATATATCAATGAGAAAGGTTTAGAGCAGGGATTTCCAACTTGAGAACCATAGATCTCTCGGTTAATGGTAGGGGTCCATGGCATTAAAAAATGGTTGGGAGGGATACGGGCCCAAATGCAGGCAAGTAGCATTAGCTCAGCTTGACACTTCGGTTGAGATGGATGAGGTAGTCTGGCTCCGACGGTGACCATTCTATGAAATGTGTCACTTGAGTGCTAGTGAACCGTGGACAATCAGTGATTGAGACAAAAATTGTTTGAATGTCGTAACCAGGCAATTTTAACTCTAACCATTTAGCAACTCTTCCCTTTTTACTTCTTGCCAAAATAACTTCAGCTATGTTTTACCCTGGTTGTAATCTCTCCTTCATATTGTGAAAGCGACTTTATCCTCCAAGGCGACGAATGAAATCAAGGTAGGACTGAATACTTTGAGATGTAATATCCTGTCTGCTTACGAAATGTGTCCATTGGCTGATAGAGTTAATTTGAAATGCGAAGTGTTACACAGCTTTCATTAGAGTAGTCCAAATACAGGCTAATGGGGCTTGCTCAGTTTGGTCTTCTGAAGGGCCTGTTTCTGTGCTCTGTTTGCGGTGAGTTAATGAAGAACTGATCCATTGACAGTGAGTTACTTGTGGATTTATTTTGAAATGTGCTTGTGACTAATTTTTATTTTGGTGATGCATTGTTAAAAGTGATTCACAGTCTAAGCACATTAGAGGGTAACCAGCTCTTTGTGTTTTTTTTTAAAAAGCAGCAAGACTGGCTTCTATGATTTAGAGCAAAGCTCATTGTTATCTAACACGATGATAATCAGGACACTTGCAACCAATATAGCAAATTTATTACAGCTCTTGGATGAGTGTTACATGCTTAAGAACACAGTGAACTGTAGGGCTGTGGAAGTGTTGTAAAACAGATGACCGCGGAGTGCTGCCATTTGGTTTCCCATCCGTAGCATCTCAGGTAGACAGGGTGGTTGCGAGCCTTCAGCCGTGATTGAATAGCAGAGCGGACTTGATGGGCGAAACAGCCCGATTCAAGTTCAAGTTTATTGTCATTCAACTGTGCACATGTATACAGCTAAACAACAACATTTCTTGGGCCCAAAGTGCAAAATACAGTACATAGACCAAAAAAATAGCAATACCACAATAGTATCTACAAAGGAAAAAGTATTCTGAATACATACAAGTTGACATAGAGTGCATATAAAACATACAGTCAAATATACAACAGTACCACTGCCATAAGTACTGTGGACTTGGTAGCAGGGCGTTCTGCTCCTGCATCTTATGATCAACGGTCCTCAGTCAAGGAAGCTGGATAAAGAGGTTGTGACGGTATGCTCTATATGAGATGTTGGTGATGCTGTATTTGGAATATCGTGTTCTGTTTTGTTCAACCTGCTATAAGACAGATACCATTAAGTTGAATTAGTGCAGATGAAACTTGTAAGGATGTTGCCAGGACTTGAACTGGATTGTGGAGAGAGGATGGGATTTTATTCATTGGAGTGAACAAAACTAAAGGTTGATCTTGCTGAAGTGTATAAAATCGTAAGAGGTGTACATAAGGTCAATGTGCCCAGTCATTTTCCCCACAGTTGGCAAATAAAGAATGAGAGGGCACAGGTTTATGGCAAGACGGGAGGGATTCAAAAGGAACTTGTTGGGCAACTCTTTCATCAAGAGAGTGGTCAGTTTATGGACTCAGCTGCCAGAGGAATTAGTTGAGTGAGTTACATTAACAATATTTAAATAATGCTTGGTTAAATTCATGAGCAGGAAAGTTTGGCAAATAGAATTAGCCTTGATGGGTCTCCTAATTGGCAAGAAGCAGTTGAGTACTGTGCTGTTAGTCTCTATAATATATGCAGTGACAAAATTCTTATTCTGATTTGCGTTTGATTTTTTAAAAAAAAATTCTATGCACACTTCAAAATATGTTAGTTGGTACAAACAAATTTGCCATATTTTAACTTGATTTTAATTATGCAGGGTTGCTTTACAAAGAGTAGGCTTTGTGGTGAAACTGGACAACAAAAGGAAGTGTTGTGTAAACTGAATAAGCATTTTGAAAGTATTTGACCTTATTTCATAAGCTAGCTGGGAAAGTCAAGCTGTACATTATGCGATGTTGCTTGAAAAGAATTACTAGCATAAGCTTGATCCATGGTGCCTTTTGCTGAACACTAAATTATGCTACAAATCCAGCTGCATAATTTGATCTGATCAAACCAGGGTATCTATAAGGATCGTTAGTAGGCAGGTTCTGATTTCATCAGATTTTGGAATCTGTTTCTTAGCTTTACACAGTTAAAATATTGGATGACAGTCTAAAGTATTAAAGGAGGTGCAAAAAGGAAGTGGTTTGTGGTTTAAGAAGTTAGTTTGGAGTGCTGAAGGATGAGCAGCATTGTTCTGTATTTGCAAGGAGCTTTGGAAAGGTTTCTATTGGTTTCACTTACCTATCCATTCCTCCTTTGAGCTGCCCTGTTTCTTGAAATTTGGGAAGCATGGCAAACCAGTGTAAACTAAAAAAAGGGATTTAAAAAAAAAATGGGTAAATCTCTGCTTTAAAATATGTTTTCATCTCCAGGAAGGAAAGTTACAGCTTTCACCCATTCACAGTCTCTGTTATAATTGAAGGTAAACTCTTTCAAGGTGAATGGGGTCATATTCCATATTTTTAAACATTTTCATTCTCACCAATCCAAATTAGCTTTTGGAATATTTTTAATGGGATGTTTTTCCATGGCTGTAGTCTGCACTGATTTGCTTTTAGTCTGTTACCAATAATCCAATTTCAATTCTACCTTCACCTACAATTCACTTCCCAGACTTTTCAGTACCAATAACATCAGCATTGCAGTCACTATTGTAATGTGAGCAGATGAACTGAAATGGTAATTAATCTTTTTTTTGTATACGTGTTGATGTTAGTTGACAAAAAAATATTGATCATGGTTATAGTAGAATTCCCCTTCTCTTCAAGAACCATTAAGGATTGTCCTAATGACAACCTGAATTTCCAGTGAAGGCCTTGCTTTGGGTTCCAACCAAAGGGAAGCACTGATGGCAGTATGATACCCCATTAAAGTATTAGCCTAGGTTTTGTACTCCAATGTCTGGAGTCGGACTTAAATTCATAACCTTCTGAGACAAATAAGGAATCAATTGAAGGTAGACATTGGTTTGCTTAAATTACTTTTTGATCAAAAATGTTAGGCCAAGTCTAGCTACAAAAATGAGTGGGTGGATTATCACAAACAAGAGAAAATTTGCAGATCTTGAAATCTGAGCAACACACACAAAATGCTGAAGGAACTCAGCAGGCCAGGCAGCATCGGTGGAAAAAATACAGTTGACATTTCGGGCTGTAACCCTTCAGCAAGACTCCTTTCTTCTGTGGCCTTCTGTCTCTTTCACCAATCAACTTCCGAGCTCTTTACTTCATCCCTCCCCTTCCAATTTTCACCTATCGCCTAAAGTTTCTCTGTCCCCACCCCCACTTTTCAAATCTACTCCTCAGCTTTTTTACCTCCAGTTCTGCCAAAGGGTTTTGGCCCGAAACGTCAACTGTACTTGTTTTCCATAGATGCTGCCTACCCTGCTGAGTTCCTCCAGCATTTTGTGTGTTTTGGTGTGTGGATTATGTCAGGTTAAAATGTGGAAATAAAACTGGAAGGAATGTGTCTGAAACATTCCCACTTCCAATTTCAGAGCCATGGATGAGTGTTATTTCTGTCTGTATAGAATGAAGAAGACTGCTTTTGTTTTGGCAGCCATTATATTTTTATGTAGAGACATCCTTATCTTCTCAGGACTAATCAAAGTTGCCAGCGGATTGAAATGGTAAAACTGTGAAGGAATTGCCTTTTTGCTGCCCTGCTTGTTCGCTCTGGGAACTGAAGTTTCGTCCTTACAAAAAAAGGGTACTTTAATTAAATAACTTACACCACAAAATGAGTCAAAATCGTATACTCCCTTTTCCATACTGACCATGAGTCCTAACCATAATCTGTAGCAGGATTTTCGCAATTCTGCAAAGAAGTTTGGGTGTTTTTGTGGTCAGTGGCCAACTCAATACTATTCTGTACAGCATGTTAGAGCAACATATGTAAAGCCTGTTTTGTAGCTGCTGTAGTCAGTCTCTGTTATTTTTGTTCCACTTGTATATTTATGTTTATTTTGATCCATTTGAATGGAATGTTCCATATTGTTTTACCTTTTTTTGTTGCATCAATGTTGCAATCACTTGCTGCCTTATTGTCTCAATAATTATCCTTAATTGCAGTGGAACTGAGCACAATTTCCAATTCAAACAAAGGTGAAAAATAATTGTGGACTAGTGAGAAATACTAGTGGGATGTCAGCAAGTTCTTCCTGCCTGTTAGCGTGTGTCCGGTTAGTATATTTTCTTTTGGTGTTTAAATGAATCTAAAATTTTGGTCCTGACTCATACTAAAAGAAAAGCATTGTGGTAAAATGCCCATCTCTCTTTATTTTAAAAACGGTCTCTGAAGTAAATGTAGACAGTGGATTCCATTTAAATAGGCCATCGGTTAATCAATGCAGCTGCTTGTACAACTCTTAAGGAACTAAAATTAATCGAGAAAATAGCTGGATTCCCTCTGTTTATTTGACACACTGTGCAGGTGAATTGGGGGCAGGAGACTGTTGCTGAACGGTTCCTAACTAGCATTGGTCACATGTGCTTGTGTGGCTGTTAGACACTACACTGTGCTTAGAAGAAACTATTTTTAAATAGTTGCCTGTGTTTAAATAGTTTGTGTTTGTCACTGATAGCTGGTGAGAAATAAGCAGAAAGACAGTTTAGAACTGCGGTTTCAAGCATTTAGGCTTGGAGATGCCAGAAAAGGTCAGGAGTGAAAATTAAATGATTTCACTGCTTCAACAAATTAGGAAATATGAAGAATTTGAAGGTATTGACAATCATCTTGATTGTTATGTTTGATCCCCACCGGACACTCAGCTCTTACCTGTGGCTCCAAGTAGCTGTTTGCATGAGACAGCGGCCACACCCCGTTACACCACTTCGACAGCCAGGTGAGGGTAGCCAGCGGGTCTCATGCCCCAGTGAGATAGGGAGATGTGTTTCCCAGCGTGCAAAGTCTGCTCCAGCGGACAAAGCGGATGAGATCTACAGTGAGATCCAATGCCCAGGAAGGCATTTCTGCATCGCTACGTGGAGAGTGAAGGGAATGACGAGGCACAGAAGCAGTCATCCACTGCAACCGGGGAAGACCCCAGTTGTGATGTCTTCTCGTACCACTGGACCCAGACTTCCAAGGTCAAGAGAGTGGAACTGCCCCATTGCAATGGATTTTCCACTTTAAAAAATCTCCTGCACAGCTTTCCTGTCATCGTCAGATACGATGAACAACCACCAATAGTATTGGTAGTTTCCTAATTGGTTCTGTACTTCATTTAAATACATAATTTGTTACTCAATTAAATGGTAGCTTGTCTTTGTTTTTATACCTTTTTGAATTGTTTTCATAAAACTTCAGCTAATTGGGGCAGCCATTTGGTTGGTACCAAAATGTATTTGTCCCAATGTGTCCCAATTAACCAGCATCCATTGTATTTTGAATTTGAGATCAGTAGTTTAGCTTCACAGCATTTTATTAGTAGTTATTTTCTTATTGTATCCACATTGCAAATCATGATTAAATCACTTTCATCAAGTTATCCCTTATTTCAAAGGGTAAGAGGCATTGCCAGAGCGAACATGAATGTTAACTGCTTTGAACACTACCTGGGGCTGGTGGTAGAGGCAGATATATTAGAGATTTTTAAAGGACTCTTAGATAGGCACATGGATGATAGAAACCTGGAGGGCTAATGTGGGAGGAAGGGTTAGATTGATTTTAGAGTAAGTTAGAAGTGTGGTGCAACATCACAGGCCAAAGGGCCTGTACCATGTTGTACTGTTCTATTAAAACCTGCATTTTTGAGAATGCATAGTTTAAAATAATCTTGATATTCGAATCCCTCTAAAGGCAAATCTTTTTTCCCTATCTTCATAACCTTTACCAGTCCTCCAACCTTTATGTATCAGAGTTTCTTCAACTTTAGCTGTTTTGCAAGTTATCGATCTCCTTTATCCACTGGTGATCCATTATCAAATTGCGAATGAGAGGGTGGGCCTTTTCCCCCTCCTTCCAAAAGTACAGTTGGCCCTCCTTATCCACGGGTTCCGCACACGTGGATTCAACCAACTGCGGATCGGGAAAACTCGGAAGTTCTCTCTCCAGCTCTTGTTGTTTGAGCATGTACAGACTTTTTTTCTCATCATTATTCCCTAAACAATACAGTTTAACAACTATTTACATAGCATTTGCATTAGGTATTAGAAATAATCTAGAGATGATTTAAAGTATATGGGAGGATGTGCATAGTTAACCACTGATCGGGAATTGAATTAAAACGGAAGTTCTCCAAGTCAGAACAGGTTCATCCGGTATTATTTAGCGTCAGTTAGTCAAATGTTTGTCGTAGTATATATTATATATTTTACCTTTCTATGCATATAAAACACTTAAGAAACGTATGTATTTCAATAATGAAACCACTGCATTGTGTAGTAATAATTGTAACTTTCATCGGGGCAGGGCCTTCACATGCTCCATTATCCAATGACCGCTGGCGTTTCACTTCTTTCCGATCTCTTTATTATTTCCACTTTATTTTCAGTCTTGTTTTCCGGAACAGAAACACTGCAGACAGCGGGTCCCGAGCTCCGCCGGGTCCTAAAGTCCACCACACTGCGACAGGTTAACTGTGCTCCGGAACTCCGCCGGGTCCTCAAGTCCACCAAATTGAGCATCCACATTTTTTGGTATCCATGGGGGTCCTGGAACCAGTCCCCTGCGGATAAGGAGGGCCAACTGTAATGAATTTTTGTTTTTATGAGTTCTTTTGTTGTGTACAATTTTGCACTGTGCTTTTTGCAGTGAATTTTGCAATGTTACTGAAATGGGGAAAGTCGGAAGTAATCCAGCATTCTTGATAAAATCAGATCGTTGATACATCCAGTCAGTATACAGCAGCAGCTAAAAAACCAGTGGAGTGTTAAACTGCAAGCATGAAAGAGGAGATTGCAGTTACAGGAAGTGGTGGCTGTGCAAAAGTCCTCTGGTTAGCCACACGGTTAGTCAGTCACTGATGCTGGTCACAAGGTTCAAGAAGATCATTTGTGTTCTGGAGGCAGTGTAGAAACCCACATTGATGGGCCATAGCTTCAAAGCTTTGACTTAGTGCCATAGAGTTATGCAGGACAGAACTGGACTCTTTAGTCCAAATTGTCCATGCCAACCAGAGCACCTGCTGAAGCTAGTCGCATTTGCCTGCAATTATCCATCTAAACCTTTCATATCCATATACTTATCCAAAGCACCCAGGACATCTTCAGGAAGCGGTGTCTCAGAAAGGCAGCATCCACTATTAAGGACCTCCAGCACCCAGGGCATGCCCTTTTCTCACTGTTACCATCAGGAAGGAGGTACAGAAGCCTGAAGGCACACAGTCAGCGATTCAGGAACAGCTTCTTCTCATTTTCCATCCGATTCCTAAATTGACATTGGACATTGAACCCTTGGACACTAACTCACTTTTAATATATTATTTCTGCTTTTTTTGCACAATTTTCAATCTATTCAATATACATATAATGTAATTGATTTTATTTATTATTTGTATAATTTTTTTTCTATATTATGAATTGCATTGAACTGCTGCTGCTAAGTTAACAAATTTCATGACACATGCTGGAGATAACAAACTCAAATCTGATTTTGATTCTGATGCTTTCTAAATGTTCTTATTGTACCTGCCTTAACAATTTACACTGGGACCTAGATCCATAGAGGCACCAACCTCTGCATGAAGATGTTGCCTGTTCGGTCTTTTTTAAATGTTTCCCCTCCCACCTTAAACCTATGGCTCTCTAGTTTTTAGTTTCCTTTCCCTCAGAAAGTTGCAGGAAAAGCCTGGAGAAATGTGGTGTTTTCACCCTGGGTAAGGTGACCGAAAGGCAAAATGTACTGCTGTGTAACATAGGAGCGGAAATAAAAATAGAAAACCCAGAATATTAATCTTAAAACTGTATGCTGCAGATGAAGGGGCATAGACTCAAAGACGTAATGAACTGGGCTGTGTTCACAAGCCTGCAATTGGCATACCACGCTGTGGTGCTCCGGTTATGGTGCTTTCAGTGGTGACTGGTAAGAGTTATGAGGATATACTGGATTTCTTTGGCAATCTGCTAAAATGACCAAGGACCCGTCCACACGAGTTATTCTCTCTTCTTCCGTCTCTGAATGAGCTTATAAAAGCCTGGACGTACATCTCATGAGTCTCAATGACAGCTTCTGTCGAACCATTATTAGGCTTTTGAATGGACTTCTCATTCACTTGATCTCCCAACCTCTCTTGTTTTTGCTTTTGTTCTTTACTGCACTTTCTATCTAACTATAACACTAAATTCTGTTTTCTTTTTACTACCTCAGTGTGCTTGTGTCTGGCCTCATCTGTCTGAATGGCATGCAAAAGAAAAGCTTTTCACTGGATCTTGGTGTATGTAATAATTATAATGAAGCAATCAAACCAGCCAACTGAACTCTGGTCAGGAAATTACTCTTTTACCTGAGACAATTTATTACCATTTACAGGAGATAAATAACTTAGTCAATCGTAAGAAATAGTTGGATGCAGAAATACAACAAATTAAAACTAAATTTAATTTGAAAAAGGCAGGTAGGTGGAGATGAGTCCATGGTCAGATCAACCATGATCTTATTGAATGGCAGAGCAGGATCAACGGGCCGGACTCTTGTTCCAATTCTTGTGTTCTACTATGCATGGATAAAATCAAGATTATTTGCATTTAGGGCTGCACAATAGTGTGTACTAACAGTTATAATAAATGTTTTAATTTTGTTAACTTCAAGTTCTGAGCTTCCCAGTTCCCGAGCTACTGAATTATGTAATGTAGACAACTCAAACTCTGATGCTTATTGGTCTCCTGTGTGCAAGATGGTAGGTATGGAGTGTTGGAAAAAGCTGTTAATGGTCAACTTTAACTCAAATGAGGAAAGTCATTATTCATGAATTTTTCTGCATTCAGTTCAATTTCTGCCAATCTTCTGCCCACTTGTGTTCTGTAATTTTTGATCTGCCCACTCAAAGTTTTATAACTCTTTCTCTCTTGCTCTCACTTGTACTTCGTTGCTTGAAATCTGCCTCCCTACCCTTTTGCTCTTACAACATAACCGCTTTATAAATCCAATGTAAGTCAGGAACCTTATGACCAGTCTCTGAATATATCACTCAGTAGCAATCCACTACAAAATCATCTGAATATATCACTCAGTAGCAATCCACTACAAAATCATCTGAATATATCACTCAGTAGCAATCCACTATAAAATCATCTGAATATATCACTCAGTAGCAATCCACTACAAAATCATCTGAATATATCACTCAGTAGCAATCCACTACAAAATCATCTGAATATATCACTCAGTAGCAATCCACTACAACATCATCTTTTATTTCCCAAAATTACCCAGCATAAATCCCAAATCAGTTGCTTTATTCATTTAATTAAATGAATATGGAAATAAAAAGCCATTGTTAGCAATAACAGCTATGAAAATACAAGATTTTTGCAGGAAGTCTGCTATCCTTCCTCTGACTGGAAATTGTGTGACTTGATATTCGTGACATAATCGTTCTTGTGAAATGGTTCGATCGGCCACACTGTTCAAGGATAGTTATGGATGGAGAATAAATACTGACCCTGTTTATGAAGTTGATGAAACATCTCTCCATAAGAAAGATGATCATTGTGGAATAGCTCATTATCTATTTGTGCATTTAGGGATATGGTGTGAAATGGGCCCCACTAGCCCAGTGAGCCATGCTGTGCAGCAACCCAGCTATAATACACTAGCCTAATCATGGCACAATTTGCAATGACCAATTACCCTACTAACCGGTGCATTTTCGGATTGTGGGAGGCAACCCACATGGTCACCGGGAGAATGTCCATAGAGACTGTGCCGGAATTGAACTCTGATCTCTGCCCTGAGCTGTAACAGCATCGCGCTAACCACTACACTACTGTGTCCTTCTTAATGCAGCATTCGTGACAGGAAAATGTGCAATCGCAACGAACAACCGCGATTAGGAACCAATTTTTCATTGGGTATGCGGTAAACCTGCTACAAAAACTAAGTGCCAGAAGGAGGAGGAGGAGATTGAAGACCAGGCACTGCAGGACAGGAGGACGAAATGTTTTCATTTTATTTCCTCTGCTGATTGTCACCCACTCCACATTACTTCCAAGGGCCACATCCAACCAACTTGTAAATTGCTCCATGCCTGAGCCATCTGTACAAAGCTCAAAATAATCAAAGTACATTAATATTACCATATACAACCCTGAGATTCATTTTCTTGCAGGCATACTCAAGTCCATAATAGAATCAATGAAAGACCTGACTATCTGGGTATTCAGTCAGTATGCAAAAGACAACAAACTGTGCAAATGCAAAAAGAAAGAGATAACAATAAATAAACAATAAATATCAAGAACGTGAGATGAATCCTTGAAAGTGAGTCTATAGGTTGTGGGAACATTTCAGTGATAGGGCAAGTTAAATGATTCCCTCTGGTATAAGAGCCTGATGTTTGAGGGGTAATAACTGTTCTTGAACACGGTGGTGTGAGACCTGAGGCTCCTGCACCTTCTCAATGGCAGCAGTGAAGGGAGGGAGGGAGAGAGTGGGGGAGAGAGAGAGAGAGAGAAGCGCCATATGGTTCTCAATATGGGGCAGGTGAATCACAGCGACGTTCTGCTGGCTATGTACAATATGTCTAAATATACCTCTTGCATTACTGTACAATGTTATTCTTTGAGAGAGTACTTGATAACTTCAGTGGAAATTTATGCAAGAGGCACACACATACAGTACAGTGGTTTGTAAAATCATGAGGGGCGTCGATATGGTTGTTGTTCAGGCTTCTCCCTGGAGTAGGGGAGTCTAAAGCTAGAGGTCACAGGTTTAAGATGAGAGAGGAAATGTTCCACACTGAGAGTAGTGGGTATGAGGAATGAGGAAGTGGTAGAGGGAGAAGACATTTGGACAGGTAATAGATAGGAAAGGTATGGGCCTAATGCAGGCCCATAGCCTTAGCTCAGTTGGGCACTGCGGTTGATGTGGACAAGTAGGTCAACAGGGCTGGTTTCTATGCTCCAAAGCTCTATGGCTGTGACAGTGACTATTCTGTGAAAGTTGTCTTTATCAGTATCTGAGTGCTAGACTTGCAGATGACCGAGTGAGCCATCGGTGATAGGAATCAGTGTTTGAATGTCATAACCAGGCTGTTATAGCTCTAAACATTCATGCATTCTTCCCTTTTTACATAACTCTAGCTGTGTGTTTCTATGGGCAAAGCAGCTTTATCATCAGAGGCTAAGAATGAAATCAAGATGTACTGAACAGTTTAAAATACAATATTCTGCTTACAAGCTGTGTCCATTGTCTGAAAGTTTTAATTTGAAATGTGAAGTGACAATACTAACTGCAGTAGTCATTATCTTTTGAATCGTGCCACGAATATTGTTCCATTTGAGTAGTAACTTTACTTCAGAATTGTTTGACGTGAGCCAGCTGTTAGTAACTCGTGTCATATTTCACCATGTCTTGCTACTCATTACAAGTCCATGCCATCACTAAGGTGGCTTATTTCTAGCTCTGTCACATCACTTTATTTCTCAATAAAAGAACCAACAAGTTCACCTCCACCATCACCCTCCTCTATCTGCCAGAACTGATCTTCACCCTCAACAATTTTTCCTTTGGCTCCTCCTACTTTATCTCGACTTGAGGGGTAGCCATGGGCAGTGGCACCAGCAATGCCTGCCTTTTTGTTGGCTGTGTAGGGCAGTTCATGTTCCGACCCTTCCCCAGTAATGATCCCCAACTCCCCCTCTGCTACTTTGGCTGCATTGGTGCTGCTTCATGCAGCTCTGCTGAGCTGGTCAATATTATTAATTTTGCTCCATCTCTGGAGATAAACTGTCAACCAAATTTTTAAAAGTAGAACTACCAATTCCAACAGTTATCTTAACTGTGCCTCTTCCCAGCCTGTCTCCTGTTAAAAATGCTATTCCCTTTTCTGAGTCCCTGTTTCCCTGCTGCATCTGTTCCCAGGACGCTGCTTTCCTTTCCAGGACATCAGAGATGTCCTCCTCTTTCAAAGAACAGGGTTTTCCTTCCTCCACCTTTGATACTGACCTCACCCACATCTCCTCCATTCCCAGAACATCCACTCTCATCCCACCTTCCCATGCCCCCTTAGCGGTGAAGGATTTCATCTTGTCCTTGCCTACCAACTCATGAGGCTCCACATCCAACATTCTCCACAACTTCCGCCATCTCAAAAGGGATCCTACCACCAAACATATCTTTACATCCCCTCCATCTCTCCATTTTCCACAGGGGTTGCTCCCTCTGTAATTCCCTTGTCCATTTACCCCTCCCAACACTTAGCCAAAGTGCTAAATCTGTCCATTCACCACCTCCTTCACCTCTATTCAGGGCCCCAAACAATCCTAGGTGACGTAGCATTTCACTAGCAAGTCTACTCGGCTCACATATTGTGTCCAGTGCTCCCAATGTGGTCTCCTCTACATTGCTGAGACCCATCGTAAACTAGGGTACTGCTTTGTCAAGCAACTCCACTCTGTCCCCAAAGCAAAGCTGCCACAACGAGGCCACCTCAGGGTGGAGTATTGACTTCTGGTTTAAAAAAAACTCCTTCACCCTCCCCTCTTCTTCTATTCCCCAATCTGACCCTTGCCTCTTCTCACCTGCCTATCACCTCCCTCTCGGTCCTCTCCTCCTTCCTGTTCTCCTACCAGACTCCTTCATTTCTTGCCCTTTACCTCTCCCAACTACCTGACTTTACCTATCTCCTTCCAGCTTTCCACCTTCCCCTCCCCCAACCTTTTTATTTGGGTGTCTTCCCCCTTCCTTTCTGGTCCCAAAGAAGGGTCCCGGCCTGAAACATCGACTGTTTGTTCATTTCCACTAATGCCTGACCTGCTGAGTTCCTCCAGCGTCTTGTGTGCATCACTTTATTTGCTGAAGCTTATCCATGCCTTTGTTAGCTCTAGGCCTGGCTGTTCAAACACACTCCAGACTGACTTTTCCTTTTCCACGGTTCAAATGGAGGCCATCTGAACTTTGCTGCTTTTTTTGTAATTTGCTCACTGAGCTTGTTGATTTGCTTTAGATAGATAGATAGATAGATAGATAGATATAGATAGATAGATACTTTATTCATCCCCATGGGGAAATTCAACTTTTTTCCAATGTCCCATACACTTGTTGTAGCAAAACTAATTACATACAATACTTAACTCAGTAAAAAAATATGATATGCATCTAAATCACTATCTCAAAAAGCATTAATAATAGCTTTTTAAAAAGTTCTTAAGTCCAGGCGGTAGAATTGTAAAGCCTAATGGCATTGGGGAGTATTGACCTCTTCATCCTGTCTGAGGAGCATTGCATCGATAGTAACCTGTCGCTGAAACTGCTTCTCTGTCTCTGGATGGTGCTATGTAGAGGATGTTCAGAGTTATCCATAATTGACCGTAGCCTACTCAGCGCCCTTTGCTCAGCTACCGATGTTAAACTCTCCAGTACTTTGCCCACGACAGAGCCCGCCTTCCTTACCAGCTTATTAAGACGTGAGGCGTCCCTCTTCTTAATGCTTCCTCCCCAACACGCCACCACAAAGAAGAGGGCGCTCTCCACAACTGACCTATAGAACATCTTCAGCATCTCACTACAGACATTGAATGACGCCAACCTTCTTAGGAAGTACAGTCGACTCTGTGCCTTCCTGCACAAGGCATCTGTGTTGGCAGTCCAGTCTAGATCCCTGTTAACCAACACCTTGATTTTAGGATTTGTATTTGGTTCCAAATTCACTGCAGAATCCTCCGTCTCTCATTCAGCCCTGTAATCCTTCCAGTTATGTCTGATTCTGACAAATTGCTCCTCCTCAATTTGAATTTCCCCACCAGTGACAGCCTTGTTTCCAGTTACTGAGGTCTGCAGCTCAGGGCTTTATCTCTGCTCCTCTTAGAGACTCTAACTTTGTTGGTAAAACTTCTGGCTTTTGTCCTTAACTTCTAATTAGCACACTGCTGAGTGTTCTTTATTAGCACTCTTTTATCATGGCAAAGGAACTGTATAACCATTTGAAGTGAAACTTTGTGAGATGCCGATATTTACCTATACAGTCGGCCCTCCTTATCTGCGGGGGATTGGTTACGGGACCCCCCGCAGATACCAAAATTCACGGATGCTCAAGTCCCTTATTTAACATGTATCAGTGCGGTGGTCTTTAGGACCCAGAGGAACCCTGAACTTTATTTAACATGTCCCCATGCAGTGGACATTAGGACCTGGCAGCGCAGCTCTGAATCCACAGTGTTTCTGTTCACGAAAATAATCACGATCGTGATTGAAAATAAGGTCAAAGTAATAAAGCGATCGGAAAGAGGTGAAACGCCATCAGTCATTGGAAAAGCGTTAGGCTACAGTTGGTCAACGATTGGAACAATTTTAATGGAGAATGTGAAAGGCCCTGCCCTGATGAAAGCTACAATTATTACTAAGCAATGCAGTGGTTAAATTATTGAAATACGTATGTTTCTTAAGTGTTTTATATGCATAGAAAGGTAAAATATGTACTATATACTAAGAAAAATGTTTGACTTACTGACACTAAGTAATACCGGATGTACCTGTTCTGACCTCAAATCCGACTTAAAGACGGCCTCAGGAATGGAACTCATTCATAACCCAGGGACTGCCTGTACTTTTAAGTCATTTCTAGATTACTTATCATACCTAATACAATGTAAATGTATGTAAATAGTTGTTATACTGTATTGTTTAGGGAATAATGACAAGAAAAAGTAGTTTGTACATTCTCAAGCAACGAGTGCTGGAGAGAGAACTTCCGGGTTTTCCCAATCTGCGGTTGGTTGAATCCGTGGATAAGGAGAGCCGACTGTACTTTTGCCATGCTCTGTGTGGTATTCTGGCCCATTTAAACTTGCTTCCCTACGAAGCATGATTTTAGGTTGATTACAAATGAAATAGAAATGCTAACATTGGATGTCAACACAATGAATCACTGTTGATCTCCAGCTGATTTTCCACTGTTGTTGTGCTACTTGCACTTAAGAGGACTTGTGGCTGCTTATCCCATAGCTTAAATGAGGAAGGCAGCAATACATTTTAGATCCAGGAACAGCTGCCTTAAGGTTTTGCAGGACCTGCAGTTTTGTTCTTGACAGTTTTCTCCCTGCCAATTACATCCACATCTACCTATTTGCCAGAGTTCTTTGATGCCATCATTAAAGACCATATTTTGTGTTCACGGTGTGCATTTTTTGACAATTATTAAAATTGTCATTTTCCTTGTTGTAGAAACATTCAAGGCTTCTACTTGTGACATTCGCAACAATAACCAGGTAGCGGTTGTCCAATGTGTTTGTGAACTTTCCCAGCCGCCCCATGAAAACACACTTAAGATATTGCGATTTTAATCAGTGTTTGGGGTTCCCACATGGCACACTGGCTTCCTGTAATCTTAGCTTGTCCCGCTTCAATGGGAGAGGATTACCCATTACACTACGCAGCTACGTAGCTCAGTTATGACCAGCAATTTATTACATAATGTGTCTTCATAATCTTAACAGCAGAAAAGTATGTCTTCGAGAGTTGATCTTTAATGAGAACAATCAGTTGCAGCTGTGGCTAACAGTGATGTTGCAAGAATCCAGTTGTATGCTGGAGTGAAGGATATGTAGGAAAGCAAAGAGAGATTGGTTAAAATGAGCTAAGGATCAGATTTATAAAGCTGCTATTAAGAGGTGCAAGTTTGAGTTTAAATTCATGTAACCAGTATTGGGATTATTGACCAAGTCAACATTGATAGATTAACCCTTGCCACCTGGAGTCATTGAAGTAAAGGTAGCTTCACATTGCTTTATCAAGACCAATGAGAATGAAGAAGAATCACAGCTGTGGAACGTGGAAGGGAACTTTCAGGCGCCCTTGAGGTCACGTGCTTGGGGTCTGCTGTCGCAGTAGACTCATTGAGCTTCTGTAGTACACTTTGAAGATGACACAAACTGTAGCCAAAGTGTAAGATTAGGAGATTAGTTTTATTTTTCATGTATGTATTGAAACATACGGTGACATGAATGATTTGCATCAGCTGCAAACACAGTTTGAGGATGTTTTGGAACAGCCCACAAGTGTTGCCATGTTTATGGTGCCAACATAACATGCCCATAGCTTATTACCTCTAACCCATACATCTTTTTTTGGAACTTGGGAGGAAACTGGAGCATGTGGAGGACGCTCGTGCAGTCTTGGGGAGAACGTGCAAACTTGTTACAGACAGTGGCAGGAATTGCACCCTGATCTTCTGATCACTGATGTTGTAAAGTGGAGGGAGTAAAGGCTTATGGTGAAAGATTAGATGTTGATCAAGTGAGCTTTCATGGAAGTTGATGTGTTATTGAAGATGCCCTCCAGGAAAAGAGAGCATCTGCCAACCTTCTAACTTACAGATGAGTGGGCTTTGTAAAGAGTCACTCACCACAGGATACTTGATGGTTATCAGTGTTTTGTAGTCAGAGACACTGCCATTGCCTCACATTTCCTGTCAGTCCTGGAGTCTTGGCAGTGGCGTTGCTGCAAGTGTCCAGAGAAGATGGTCAGCGGCTCTGCAATCAGCAATAATCATTGTGTAGTATTTGTGTGACTGTCACATGAGATTGTAACTGAATATTTTCAATCTTGTTGCAAGTCGGCACAAAGTTTCAGTTACTGGAGGAACTCCAAAAAGAATTGTGTAATCATCAGTGAGCATAAACACTTAAGACCTTGTGACACCTCTTCACAACCTTTGAGCAGCCTGCAATTCACAGTTAATAAGTATATTTGAAATCAACTCATTTTCCTAAAAAAATTACGAGAAGATTATGTAGAACAAGCTCTCGGACTAATGCAATAATAGCATAATAGCCAAGTAATCTAGTACTATTGATTAAGGGAATAAGCATTGCCCAGAACTGATAAATTCCCAACTTTCAGTACAGTATTTGGTAGTGTAGTGGTTATACTTTACAGTACCTGTGACCCAGGTTCAATTCCCACTGCTGCCAGTAAGGAGTTTGTATATTGTCCCATGATTAGGCTAGGTTTAAATTTGGGGATTGCTGGGCAGCACAGCTCAAAGGGCCGGAGGGGCCTATTTCATGCTATATGTCAATAAATAAATATTTTGGATCTTTCACGTTCCAAATGATATGAACTCTGACAGTGCGGCATTCTCTCAGTACTGCACTTAGCTAAATTATTGTGTTTGTATATCTGAAGTGAGTTCAGCATGCAGTTCCTGATTCAGTGTTACCACTGGAGTCACAACTAAAAATAAATTCTTTTTCATATTTGTTAGGCGAGCTGTTAAGGGTTCAGATCCAAGACAGTAGGTGGCGATAAGACAACCTGAATGAGTAGTATGACTGCCCCGAAGGTTGAATGAATTCCTCCTCCTCTTTATTAAGTATTAATGTTGCAAAAACATTTTGCATTGCCTATTTAGGCTCAGATGTTTAGATCATTTGCTGGCATTCTAATTAATGCTGTAATTTTTTTGAAAATGTCATGCTTTCTAATGACCAGTGTTCTCAATACCAAATGTTCTTTGATATTAGGAGAATAAGGCTTGCCTCGAACTACAGTAAGATCAATGTATTTCCCAGTGGGTGGCTGCAGATTGCATTTTCCTGCTTGCTGAGTGGAAACTTGAGATATCTCTTTAATATGATGCCAAATATGAGGTTTCCTTTGGATTCAGAAGGAAAAACTGGAAATCCTGTTGTGAAGTGGATATAAATGATGAAAAATCAGCATGTTGGTATCTGACAAATGGAAAACCAGGTTTTCCTTTTTGGTGGAGATGCTTTGTTGGTTTGTGAGGATTCCCATTTTAATGAAGTCCCACCATCTGTACTTCTGCAAAAGCTGAGGTTCATTATGACTAGAATTAACTCCTGCCTGAGCAAGGAACTGCACCCACTGCAATTCACCTATCATTGTTACAGTTCCGCAGCAGTACAAATCTCACTGGCTCTTCATTCTGCTTTGGAGCACCTAGACAAATGCAAGACGTGGGCCAAGCTACTGTTTATCAATTACAACTTTGCATTCAACATCAGCGTTCCCTCAGGGCTACTGAACCAAGTTTCATATTTGGGCCTCTGTACTTCCATCTGCCACTGGATTCTTGACTTCCTCATTGGGAGATCAAAGCCAGTGCTGACAGCTAGTAACATCTTCTCACTGGTTGTCAACACAGATACACCTCAAGGATATACTAATGAAGAGGTTTACAGGAGTGAGATACATTAACTAGTTGAGTGGTGTCACGACTACAACCTCGCCTCAAGATCAGCAAGACCAAGGAACTGATTTGTGGACTTCAACTAGGGGAAATTATTACTTTATTAAAATAGCTGTAGATTAGTGTGTCCCCATGAAATTGTTCAGGGTTTATCCCAATCAGAAACCCTGGATGAACAATGAAATCCAGAAACTGCTGAGAGCCAGATCAGTGGCATTCAAGTCTGGAGATCAAAAATGCTACAAGAGGTGCAGGTATGATCTCCAGAAAGCCAACTCATGGACAAAGTGGGGATTCCAGACTATAATGGAATCAACAAGGATGTTCGTCAATAGATGTGGCAGGGTTTGAATGCCATAACCTCCAATAAAGTTAAATTTAGCAACATGGAGACAGCAGAGCTTCACTTCCAGATGAGCTCAATGCCTTCTGTGCTCGCTTTGACCACCAGAACAGGGAGGAACCATCACTCACCCCCGTATCTCCCAATGATCCTTTGGTCTCCGTATCTGAAGCTGCCATGAGGGCTGCCTTCAAGAGAGTGAATCCAAGGAAAGTGTCCCGTTCAGATGGCTAAGTTCTGAATACCTGTGCTGCCCAGCTGGCTGATGGGTTCACAGTTATTTTCGACCTCTCACTCCGGCAGTGTGTGGTACCCACCTGCTTCAAGCAGGTTTCAGTCGTACCCGTGTCCAAGAAGAGCGTGATGATCTGCCTCAATGACTATCGCTTGGTGGCACTTCCATCCCAGTGATGAAGTATTTTGAGGTTGGGTGTTGAAACGTATCAGCTCCTGTCTGAGTGGCGACTTGGCTCCTCTCCAGTTTGTCTACCAAAGCAACAGGTTCACAGCAGATGCCATCTCATTGGCTCTTCACATAATCCTGGAATATTTGGACCGCAAAGATGCATACATCAGGATGCTCTTCATTGATTACAGCTCAACATTTGATACCATTATCCCCTCAAAACTAATCAATAAGCTTCAAGACCTGGGCCTCATTACCCCCGTGTGAAATTTTATCCTGGATTTCCTCACTTGCAGACCCCAGTCAGTTCAGATTGGCAAAAACATCTCCTCTGCAATCTCACCCTGCTCTACTCGCTCAACGCCAAACACTGTGGCTAAGTGCAGCTCCAACACCATTTTTAAGTTTGTTGATGACACCACTGTTGCGGACTGTATCAAAGGTGGTGATGAATCAGCATACAGGAGGGAGATTGAAAATTTGGCTGAGTGGTGTAATAATGACAACCTCTCACTCAATGTCAATAAGGCCAAGGAACTGATTGTAGACTTCAAGAGAGAGAAACCAGAGGTCCATGAGCCAGTAATTATCGAAGGACCAGAGGTGGAGAGGATCCGTAACTTTAAATTCTTGGGTATTACTAAAATCAAGAGGACATGCACCAGTTCTCATTGACAGATAAGCCACTTCACATTTCTGGGTGTTAGCATTTCAGAGGATCTATCCTGGGCCCAACGCTATGATGTAATCACGAAAAGGGCATGCTAGTACTTCAGTAGGGGTTTGAGGAGATTTGGTATGTCACCAAAAAATTTGTAAATTCCTATAGCTATATGGTGAAGAACATTATCACTGGTTGTCTCACCCCCTGGCATGGAGGCTGCAATGCACAGGATTGGAAGAGGCTGCAGAGGGTTGTAGAGTCAGCTAGCTCAATCACAGGCGTCACCCTTCCCATCAGCTCCATCATGGGCGCTGTTTTTCCCACCATCAAGGACGGCTTTAAGAGGTGGTGGCTCAAGAAGGCAATATCCATAACACTGGTCAACATTTTTTTCAAAAGAGTTGCTTCCTCAGAATTTTTGTTGTTGTTTATGATACACTGCTTGAAACCAAATACAAATATAATTTCAAATTACTTGTATTACAAATTTGGAGAAAGATGAAATTAAGTTTTATTCAATATCATGTATTTAACTGCATAACAGTGCTGATGTGTTCCCCTAGTTCAATTGTTAGGAGATATTCTGGAATTAAAGTTTACAGTAAGCATTAACTTCAGCAACCAATCTTTAGACCTGAACATGGATTGTAGATTAAATTTCAAAGGCAGCCCTATTTCATAGAGCTGTGTACAGCAGATAATTGAAAAAGCAGGCAATGCTGATTAACATTCAATGGGTGCCTGGAGTGTGGGTGCAAAGAAGGTGGTGTGAAAATTTCATGTAATTCAAAGAAAGCATTGTAGATCCATTGTAAATACAGAATTGGTCTTTGATCTTTAGCATATGAAATGTCTTGCATTATTGGGTCGAACAAGCCTCTTCCTCCAGTGAGTTACTCATTTTGTTGAATGAAAGACTGCTGTTATATCTACGAAGCTGTGACTTTGTTCATGTTACAACATTTGGGGGCTTGCCTGGGATACCTTTGTGACCCATTGTGTGACCAGCGACCTCAGCAGTCTGAGTGAGTATTTTAAGATTAGCACTCACACTTGGACCTTTTCGGTTGGCTGACTATGGGATCATGAGCTATCACGAACATGGCAGAGAGCTGAACTAGTAGATATAAAAGTAGTGTGGTGTGTGTACATGATGTGTATTTATGTTAGAGACTAAAAATTGTGTTAGTTTGGTGAGAAAGGGCCTCCAGTTGTGAAGCATAGTTACTGAAGGCTCAAAACCCCAGTGAGGGCGTGTATGCTTGTTCCAGGAACTGTATTTTGACAGACGCTTTTGCAAATGTGTGTAATTTAACAAAATGTCTGTAGCCTTGATGTAGCAGTTAGATGCAAAGGAATACAACAGGGCTGCCTTTTAAATTTAGTCTACAATCCACATTTGGGTCTAAAGATTGCTTGCTGAAGTTAATGTTTGCTACATACCCTAATCCCAGAATATGCTCTAACACACCAAGTTAAAATTGTTTTGTTGCCGATTTTTGTTTGCACTCAGTGCTGAGGCTTCTTGCTTAAGTGTCTGACAATAATCAGCTAGCATTGATGGATTCCAGTTGCCCTGACACAGTTTCTCCGTGACCGCAATGGCATGGTGAAACCTTCTGCCATGCTTGCCTCCTGAACAGTACTTTATTCTTTTCTTTTGCACTATTAATTTATTTCTGTTATTCACATTTTTTGTCTTTGTGCTGTACAGCTTCTACATATACAAGTGATAAGTCTGATTCTAGTGGACCTGGTGAATATTTGCAATGTGCTTCATTCTAATGTATTAAGTTTTTTTAAATATGGAATGGGAGCATTACTTATCTAATGTGATCTGGTTTTCAAATTATATGTAATTTTAAAATCTAAAATGATTAGGCTGAAAATTTGTGTGCAAAATCAAAATGGACCATAATGGCAGAGAACTGATGGAAGTAGACAGGTATTTGTTTCTAATAATCGACTTCAGTTTTTGGCTCCAAGTTATGGTATTGTATTTAAAATATTTACCTTTTCCTTTGAATACACAAAACCTGTATATGGGATGCATGAATTTTCTCTCTCCACATGCGTAATTTTTACAGTTAATTATCAAACTATCTTTTTAAGATTCCCTGAAATAATTTCAAAAACTGGAAAGATCAGTTTCACAGTACATCTAATACCCACTCTTCATGTCAGACTATATTGTTTTCGTATGTGGCGTGATAAAAGATAAGTATTAGCTGTTCAAAAAGGGAATAAAGGTAGTGAATATTATCAGATTAGGTTTTCTTTTAATATTTGGATTGAATCACATGGTAGAAACACATCCAAATGTGGATAGAAATGAACAACAAATACAATGCGCTCTGCATTAACACTCATCACGAAGTATTTTCAAACTATTTTGGTACTTTTTAAAAACATAGTTGTGCTGATTGAGAAGTTATAGAACCTGGGCCTCTGTACCTCCCTCTGCAATTGGATTCTCGACTTCCTTAACCAGAACACCACAAGCTGTGCGGATTGGTGTTAACATCTCCTCCTCGCTGACAATCAACACTGCTGCACCTCGGGTGTGTGCTTAGCCCACTGCTCTGCTCTCTCAATACCCATGACTGTGTGGCTAGGCATAGCTCAAATACCATCTATAAATTTGCTAATGATACAGCAATTGTTGGTAGAATCTCAGAAGGTGACGAGAGGTTGTCCAGGATCAGAAAGGCAGTGCCCATTATTAAGGACTTCCAGCACCCAGAGCGTGCTTTTTTCTCACTGTTACCATCAGGTAGGAGATACAGAAGCCTGAAGGCACACACTCAGCGATTCAGGAACAACTTCTTCCCCTCTGCCATCTGATTCCTAAATGGACATTGAGGTAGTGTTCAAGGGTTCACTTTTTTAATATACAGTTGTCCCTCGGTATCTGTGGGGGATTGGTTCCAGGACCCCCTCCCCCCCACCCCCCCCCGTGGATACCAAAATCCGCGGATGCTCAAGTCCCTTATATAAAATGGCATAGTATTTGCATATAACCTACACACATCCTCCCGTATACTTTAAATCATCTCTAGATTATTTATAATACCTAATACAATGTAAATACTATGTAAACGGGTGTTATACTGTATTGTTGAGGTAATAATTATAGACCAGTGAGCCTTACATCTTTGGTGGGAAAGCTGTTGGAAAAGATTCTTAGAGATAGGATCTATGGGCATTTAGAGAATCATGGTCTGATCAGGGACAGTCAGCATGGCTTTGTGAAGGGCAGATCGTGCCTAACAAGCCTGATAGAGTTCTTTGAGGAGGTGACCAAGCATATAGATGAGGGTAGTGCAGTGGATGTGATCTACATGGATTTTAGTAAGGCATTTGACAAGGTTCCACATGGTAGGCTTATTCAGAAAGTCAGAAGGCATGGGATCCAGGGAAGTTTGGCCAGGTGGATTCAGAATTGACTTGCCTGCAGAAGGCAGAGGATCGTGGTGGGGGGAGTACATTCAGATTGGAGGGTTGTGACTAGTGGTATCCCACAAGGATCTGTTCTGGGACCTCTACTTTTCATGATTTTTATTAACGACCTGGATGAGAGGGTAGAAGGGTGGGTTGGCAAGTTTGCAGACGACACAAAGGTTGGTGGTGTTGTGGATAATACTGAGGATTGTTGAAGATTGCAGAGAGACATTGATAGGATGCAGAAGTGGGCTGAGAAGTGGAAGATGGAGTTCAACCCAGAGAAGTGTGAGGTGGTACACTTTGGAAGGACAAACTCCAAGGCAGAGTACAAAGTAAATGGTAGGATACTTGGCAGTGTGGAGGAGCAGAGGGATCTGGTAGTACATGTCCACAGATCCCTGAAAGTTGCCTCACAGGTAGATAGGGTAGTTAAGAAAGCTTATGGGGTGTTAGCTTTCATAAGTCGAGGGATAGAGTTTAAGAGTCGCGATGTAATGATGCAGCTGTATAAAACTCTAGTTGGGCCACACTTGGAGTACTGTGTCCAGTTCTGGTCGCCTCACTATAGGAAGGATGTGAAAGCATTGGAAAGGGTACAGAGGAGATTTACCAGGATGCTGCCTGGTTTAGAGAGTATGGATTATGATAAGAGATTAAGGGAGCTAGGGTTTTACTCTTTGGAGAGAAGGAGGATGAGAGGAGACATGATAGAGGTGTACAAGATATTAAGAGGAATAGACAGAATGGACAGCCAGCGCCTCTTCCCCAGGGCACCACTGCTCAGTACAAGAGGACATGGCTTTAAGGTAAGGGGAGGGAAGTTCAAGGGGGATATTAGAGGAAGGTTTTTCACTCAGAGTGGTTGCTGCGTGGAATGCACTGCCTGAGTCAGTGGTGGAGGCAGATACACTAGTGAAGTTTAAGAGACTACTAGACAGGTATATGGAGGAATTTAAGGTGGGGGTTTATATGGGAGGCAGGGTTTGAAGGTCGGCACAACATTGTGGGCCGAAGGGCCTGTAATGTGCTGTACTATTCTATGTTCTATGTAATAATGACAGGACAAAAAGTCTATACACGTTCAGTACAGACACAACCATCGTAGCTCTTCTGCGAACGTTGATGCTGCCTCGGCATCAGCCGATGCCGATTCTCCCGTGATCTTTAAGTTCCTGAGGCTGTAGCGCTTTACATAGCTAGCCAGCCATCCCTTACTAGCCTTAAACTCTTTCCTCTCGCTCACAACAGAAATAGCGAACGAATGGGACGCAGGGCGAACAATGCTCAAACAACGAGTGCTGGAGAGAGACTGAGAATCTGTGAAATGGCAGGAGGTTACAGGAGGGTATGCCTACACATCACTTAATTTGTGTGGATTCAGCGTAGTGCTCGGCGTGCAACAAAATCAAGTTTTGCTGTTTAGAACTTTCTGGAAATTTTTTTTGAATATTTTCAATCCACAGTTGGTTGAATCCGTGGTTGCGGAACCTGCAGATATGGAGGGCCGACTGTATATTATTTCTGTTTTTTGCACGATTTTTAATCAATTCAATATATGCATACTACAATTGATTTATTTATTATTATTTTTTCTTTTCTAAATATCATGTATTGCATTGAACTGCTGCTGCTAACTTAACAAGTTTCATGACACGTGCCAGTGATAATAAACCTGATTCTGATTTTGCCCTTATGTCAACTGTTTATTCATTTCCATAGATGCTGCCTGATTTGCTGAGTTCCTCTAGCATTTTGTGTGTTTTGCCTTGGATTTCCAGCATCTGCTGAATATCTGGTGTTTCTGCCCTTAGAATAGTTGAGATTCCATGGAAGTACAAAATGCTGGAGAAACTTAGCCAATCAGGCAGCATCTATGGAAGGGAAATGGGTAATCAACGCAGGTTGACACGCTTCCTCTGAACCCCTCAGCCCAGTTAGGGTCTCAGCCCAACTGTCAGTTCCCCTTCACAGGTGCCCACTAGGTTCCTCCAACAGTCTGTTTTCAGAATCAGGTTTAACGTCACTGGTGTATGTTGTGAAATTGTTGTTTGGTGGCAGCAGTACATTGCAATACATAATAATAAACTAGAAATTACAACAAGAAATGTATTTTTAAAAATGTAAATAAGTAGTGGAAGAAGAGAGCATGAAACATTGAGACAGTGTACTTGGGTTTATTATCCATTCAGGAGGGGAAGAAGCTGTTCCTTAATCATTGAGTGTGTGTCTTGGGGCTCCTGTACCCCTTCCTTGATGGTAGAGGACTTGTTCTGAATGAAGGGGGTCCTTAATGATGGATGATATCTTTTTGTGGCTTTGCCTTTTGAAGTTGTCCTTGATTCTGCGGATGTTTTCACCGATGATGGAGCAGGCTGAGTGTGCAACTTCCTGCAGCCTTTTCTGTTCCTGAGCAGTAGCCTCTCCATACCAGACAATGATGCAACCATTTAAATGTTCTCCATGGTACATCTCTAGAAATTTGTGAAAGATTGCAGAATCTGCAGACTCTTGTCTCCAATGATTCCATGCTGATTTTCTTTCTGCTGACTTTTAACATATGACAAATAGAAATAGATGTGATAGACACTGATGATGATTATTATCATTATTCATTAGTGGTACCTACTGTTTCCCATTTGTTTTCATTTGTATGTCAGTAAATAAGTCTTTTAGCCATAATACATTTTATAATTCTGAAAAAGATCATCTACTAGTCCACATCTCCCTCCCTAGCCCCCATTGTACATAACCACTGCAAAAGCAGAGGCCCACAGCAAGACCCTCCTTTTAAGGAGGTGGGGTAGCATTGCTGTTTAGAGAGGAGATTTATGCAATAGAAAGGAAGGACATTAGCCTGGAGGATGTGGAATCGATATGGGTAGAGCTGCATAACACTAAAGGGCAGAAAACGCTGGTGGGAGTTGTGTACAGGCCACCTAACAGTAGTAGTGAGGTTGGGGATGGCATTAAACAGGAAATTAGAAATGCGTGCAATAAAGGAACAGTAGTTATAATGGGTGACTTCAATCTACATATAGATTGGGTGAACTAAATTGGTAAGGGTGCTGAGGAAGAGGATTTCTTGGAATGTATGCGGGATGGTTTTCTGAACCAACATGTCGAGGAACCAACTAGTGATCAGGCCATTCTAGATTGGGTATTGAGCAATGAGGAAGGGTTAGTTAGCAATCTTGTCGTGCGAGGCCCCTTGGGTAAGAGTGACCATAATATAGTGGAATTCTCCATTAAGATGGAGAGTGACATAGTTAATTCAGAAACAAATGTTCTGAACTTAAAGAAGGGTAACTTTGAAGGTATGAGACGTGAATTAGCTAAGATAGACTGGCAAATGATACTTAAAGGGTTGAAGGTGGATATGCAATGGCAAGCATTTAAAGATCGCATGGATGAACTACAACAATTGTTCATCCCAGTTTGGCAAAAGAATAAACCAGGGAAGGTAGTGCACCCGTGGCTGACAAGGGAAATTAGGGATAGTATCAAGTCCAAAGAAGAAACATATAAATTAGCAAAAAAAAAGCGGCACACCTGAGGACTGGGAGAAATTCAGAGACCAGCAGAGGAGGACAAAGGGCTTAATTAGGAAAGGAAAAAAAGATTATGAGAGAAAGCTGGCAGGGAACATAAAAACCGACTGTAAAAGCTTTTATAGGTATGTGAAAAGAAAAAGATTGGTCAAGACAAATGTAGGTCCTTTACAGTCAGAAACAGGTGAATTGATCATAGGGAACAAAGACATGGCAGACCAATTGAATAACTACTTTGGTCCTGTCTTCACTAAAGAGGATATAAATAATCTTCCGGAAATAGTAAGGGACCGAGGGTCTAGTGAGATGGAGGAACTGAGGGAAATACATGTTAGTAGGGAAGTGGTGTTAGGTAAATTGAAGGGATTAAGGGCAGATAAATCCCCAGGGCCAGATGGTCTGCATCCCGGAGTGCATAAGGAAGTGGCCCAAGAAATAGTGGATGCATTAGTGATAATTTTTCAAAACTCCTTAGATTCTGGATTAGTTCCTGAGGATTGGAGGGTGGCTAATGTAACCCCACTTTTTAACAAAGGAGGGAGAGAAAAACTGGGGAATTATAGACCGGTTAGTCTGACATCGGTGGTGGGGAAAATGCTAGAGTCGGTTATCAAAGATGTGATAACAGCACATTTGGAAAGAGGTGAAATCATCGGACAAAGTCAGCATGGATTTGTGAAAGGAAAATCATGTCTGACGAATCTTATAGAATTTTTTGAAGATGTAACTAGTAGAGTGGATAGGGGAGAGCCAGTGAATGTGGTATATTTAGATTTTCAAAAGGCTTTTGACAAGGTCCCACACAGGAGATTAGTGTGCAAACTTAAAGCACATGGTATTGGGGGTATGGTATTGATGTGGATAGAGAATTGGTTGGCAGACAGGAAGCAAAGAGTGGGAGTAAACGGGACCTTTTCAGAATTACAGGCAGTGACTAGTGGGGTACCGCAAGGCTCAGTGCCGGGACCCCAGTTGTTTACAATATATATTAATGATTTAGACGAGGGAATTAAATGCAGCATCTCCAAGTTTGCGGATGACACGAAGCTAGGCGGCGGTGTTAGCTGTGAGGAGGATGCTAAGAGGATGCAGGGTGACTTGGATAGGTTAGGTGAGTGGGCAAATTCATGGCAGATGCAATTTATTGTGGATAAATGTGAGGTTATCCACCTTGGTTGCAAGAACAGGAAAACGGTGAACAGTGGCCGATTAGGAAAAGGGGAGATGCAACGAGACCTGGGTGTCATTGTACACCAGTCATTGAAGGTGGGCATGCAGGTACAGCAGGCGGTGAAAAAGGCAAATGGTATGTTGGCATTCATAGCAAAAGGATTTGAGTACAGGAGCAGGGAGGTTCTACTGCAGTTGTACAAGGCCTTGGTGAGACCGCACCTAGAATATTGTGTGCAGTTTTGGTCCCTTAATCTGAGGAAAGACATTCTTGCCATAGAGGGAGTACAGAGAAGGTTCACCAGATTGATTCCTGGGATGGCAGGACTTTCATATGAAGAAAGACTGGATCGACTAGGCTTATACTCACTGGAATTTAGAAGATTGAGGGGGGATCTTATCGAAACGTATAAAATTCTAAAGGGATTGGACAGGCTAGATGCAGGAAGATTGTTTCCGATGTTGGGGAAGTCCAGAACGAGGGGTCACAGTTTAAGGATAAAGGGGAAGCCTTTTAGGATTGAGATGAGGAAAAACTTCTTCACACAAAGAGTGGTGAATCTGTGGAATTCTCTGCTGAAGGAAACAGTTGAGGCCGGTTCATTGGCTATATTTAAGAGAAAGTTAGGTATGGCCCTTGTGGCTAAAGGGATCGGGGGGTATGGAGAGAAAGCAGGTACAGGGTTCTGAGTTGGATGATCAGCCATGATCATACTGAATGGCGGTGCAGGCTCGAAGGGCCGAATGGCCTACTCCTGCACCTATTTTGTATGTTTCTAATGAAGGAAGGCATTGCTGAAGTTCACCATTGCCTTCAATGTGCTAGCACAACTTTGTACCTTCTAAGCGAAAGCATGTTTCACAATTATGATCTCAGATTCTGGCACAAAGCTCACAGTCCACCAGGTAGGATGATTTCTGCTCACTTCGGAGACGAAGGCTACCTACGATAGGCACCTTAAACCATGCGAAACATTGCCAGCATTAAACAACAGAAGATTCTGCAGATGCTGGAAATGAATAGTAACACACACAAAATGTTTGAGGAACTTAGCAGGTCACGCAACATCTATGGAGAGGAATAAAGAGTTGACACTTCAGGCTGATACCCTTCATCAGAGATGTTGTCAATGTGGTCTCTGCAAAATTCTCTGACAATGAACTGATTAAATAATACAAGCTAAGCTCTTGAGACTGCCCCAACATTCAACAAAATCTTTGGCTGATCTTCCACCTCAAAACCATTGCAGTGGAATTATCACCATGTGCCTTGGTTTAATTATTCAGATCTCATAATGACCTGTTTTGAAATCAACTAATGACTGAAGCTACACAGTAAAGACTTCCAAAGGTTCTACCATCCTCTGCAAAGAAACTTCAGCCTCATTTGTGTCCTAAATAGCTACCCTTATGTCTTAGAGAGTTATCTGGAGTTCTGAGCATTTTAGCCAAGCAAAATGTTAGTGTCCATGGAAATCAAGCCATCTTAATCCCATGACTGCTTTGAACTTTTGTGAATACATTCGTCTGCCTACTCTTTCAACTCTACCCACAATGGATACATGCAAATTGTTTTTAAGGTTGGGATGTCTCATATCCTGTTTTATTCCACTTTCCTCTTTCCCTCTGTGACATACAGTATAGGGCATGGAAATGATCCCTTTGGTCCACAGTCCATACCAACTGTCAAATGGGTATTTGTACTAATTTTACATTAATCCTTTGTATTTCTACCACTCATCCACACAATAGGAACATGTTTAGTGTCTAGCGAACAGCAATCTTTGGGACACGGGAAGAACCCAGAGCACTCAAGGGTATGCAGGAGCGAGCTTGCAAACTCCTTATAGACAGTACCAATGTCAGGATTAAACCCAGGACAATGACTCTGCTAGTTTTTCCACTGTACTGCTTTCTGTTTTCATGACACACTTTAACTAAATACCATGGAGGTGAAATCTGAACCCAGCCCACTTTGTATTTTTGGGCTGTTATACCCAATTCATGTTTTCATCAACAGTATTCTCAGTGTAGTTTTCCATCTCTATACTTGGACTTTGTCATTTGTTTAATTGGCTACGTTCTATAGTGGGTGAGCTAGATATCGATGGAAATATTAAATTATCATCTTGCCGATCGTCATCATTATGTGCCATGCGGTATGCGTGGCCAATGCTGGTCTTGACCATAGTTGTTCTTGGCAAATTTTTATACGGAAATGGTTTATCCTTTGCCTTCTTCTGGGTAGTGTCTTTACCAAACGGGTGACCCCAGCCATTATCAATACTCCTTCAGAGATTGATTGCCTGGCAATAGGGGGCTAGGATTTGTGATATGTACCAGCTGCTCATACCGTCCACTACCTGTTCCCATGGCTTCACGTGACCCTGATTGGGGTGGGGTGGGCTAAGCAGATGCTACACCTTCCGCAAGGATAACCTGCAGGCTTCTGGAGGGAAGGAGCATCTTACACTTCCTTTGGTAGAGACCCTGCCACCCATTTTAACAACACATTTTCTAAATTATGCCCATTTTTCAAATACATTCAGTGGCCACTTTATTAGGTATGTTTTGTACCAATTAAAGTGGCCGCTAAGTGTATGCGCATGGTCTTCTCCTGATGTATCCCATCAACTTCAAGGTTTAATGTGTTGTGCGTACAGAGATGCTATTCTGCACACCACTGGTGTAACGCGTGGGTATTTCAGTTACCTGTCGTCTTCCTGTCAGCTTGAACCAGTCTGGCCTTTCTGCTGTGACCTCTCTCATTATCAAGGCATTTTCGCTCACATCTGTTGCTCACTGGATTTTGTTTTGTTTTTCATACCATTCTCTAAACTCTAAAGACTGTGCTTGAAAAGCCCAGGAGGTCAGTATTTTCTGCGATAATTCACACCACCCCATCTGGCATCAACAGTCATTCCATGGTCAAAGTCACTTTGATGCCATTTCTTCCCCATCCTGATGTATGGTTTGAACAACAGACAGATGCAAATGTCTGTTTTATACCATGACAATTTTATCTGTCATTGGCTCATATGTTCACCTTGCTGTGGAAGCTCAAAGGCTTGACTTAAGAATGGGCAGAGATTTGTTTTTAGTAATAGTCAGGTTTGCGCCAAGAACTTCAAAGTTATTTATCATATATAATTCCAATTGCCCTGGTCACTGGTTTGTTTTTCTTTGCGTTTTCTGCTTTGAATTTCCCAGGAGTCAAATAAATTGTGCATGATTCATTTTGTTTAAACAAGAAGAAAGACTTGTAGCTATTTGACTTATGATTCCACACTGAAAATGAAGATTCATATTGAAGATGAAAATTACTTTGCATATGCAATTATGCAAAATGTTATAACATTCAGATTAATGCAGCAGTTAGTCTTCATTAGATCTGAAATGTTGCTTCTTTGACTATCATTTGAATTTCTAACTTTAGGTCAACTAATTTGTCCACCTCATCCCTACCCATTTCTCCAGCCAGGGCTTTTCATAATATTATTCAGAGTGGAAGCCTCTGACTTGTGGAGTTCCGTAGGAACAGAGCTAGGACCTCTACAGTTTGTGATGTACACTCAGAGACAACTTTATTAGATGCTCCCACTCCCCCCCCCCCCCCAACTTCACCATTCTTCCACAATTATACAAGTTACATTGGAAGAGGGAGCCCCAAGTTCTTGTTTTTTTTTGCTGCAAGGCACAGGTGCAACAGAGAAAGAAATGGCTTCAAAATTTAAAAGCAAATTTCTTATAAATCTATATTCAGTGGACACTTTATTGAGTACACTTGTACACCTGTTTGTTAATGCAAATATCTAATCAGCCAATCATGTGGCAACAGCTCAATGCATGATAGCATGCAGGGATGGTCAAGCCCTCCTGGGATTTTCATGCAGGGCAATCTCCAGAGTTTACAGAGAATTATGCAAATAAAAATCTAGTGCGCAGCAGTTCTGTGGGTGGAAATACCTTGTTAATGAGAGATGTCAGAGGAGAATGGCCAGACTGGTTCAAGCTGACGGAAATGTGAAAGTAACTCAAATAACCATGCTTCCACACATTACAACAGGGGTGTGCAGAAGAGCTTCTCTGAATGCACAACACATAGAATGTGGATATGGACAAGACACTGGCTTGATTAGGCACCTTGGTCGATCTTGACATTTGGGACAAAAAGCTTGCTTCATTTTTTTCATGTGAGGTATGGCCTCTGGCTATCCTCCCCGTTTAAAACTGACAAGTTCATTCCATGCACCCATATCCAAGTCACTAATATAAAGCATACAAAAAATCTTGGCTATTAATCTGACCCCTGGGGAATTTTAGTACCATTCTCCAGTTTCTAAGCCCACGGTTTACCAGAAAACTCTCGGCATTATGTACTAGAGATGACTCCCTATCCCTACAGGCTCTGACCTTCTCATTCCATGGGTCACAATTGCTAATCTGCCTTTTGTGTGAGATTTTGTGAACTGACTTTTAAAAGTCCCATGTAGATGACAAATACTGCATTCTGTTCATCTTTAATTTCCACAAAAGAACATTTCAATAGCATTGGTCAAACACAATTTGACGTTAAAACCGTGTGCTAGCTCTCCTTTAACACAAACTCCTCTAAATGTAGGATGTTATATAATCCTCCAGTATATTATTTTTTTTGAAGTTACTCCTCTGCTGTGGATCAGCTGGCCAGCTTGGTCTTGCTCCCCATTTTGCACAAATATCCGGTATTTGCCATTTCCCAGTCCTTTGGCATCATGCTTCTAGATCTTTGGAAGTGTTTAACCTTGTTGTCTTTTTGGAACATTGTAACCTATTAACAAAGGTTAACTTTATGAATTTCATTCCTTCTCTCTGGAGATGCTAAATGTGGAAAGGATAACTGGCTTGGGCAAGTGGCAACCTTTGCGGTGCAAAATTAAATTCTCTACTTTGGGTAACCCACTCTTTTTTTTTCTGTTTGTATCAGAACTGGCCATTTCTGCACCTTTGATTTTGGTTCTGTTTTTTTAAATTCTATTAGTAGTGCCTAGCCTGCATTCAGATGCAACCGACAATTCAGCATTGTCAGAATTAGGTCTGAATCCAGGATCAACTTTACTCACCATATACAGTTGAAAGAAAGTTTGTGAACCCTTTGCAGTTACAGTACTTGGTTTTCTGCATTAATTACTCATAAAATGAGGTATGATCTTCATGTGGTATGAAATTCCTTCTTGCCATTGTGCACGTCTGATCAGCAGTTACAGGAAACGTTTGGTGGAAATTATTGCTTCCAAAAGAGGTTCTAACAGTTATTAATTACAAGAGTTCACATACTATTTCCAGCCTGGACTATGGATGATTAGACATGTATTCAATAAAGACATAAAAAGTACAATTGTTTGTGTGTGATTAGTTTAGGTAGATTGTGTTTGTCTATTATTGTGACTTGAGGAAGCTCATGCCACATGTTGTGTGTAATTAATGCAGAAAACCAGGTAATTACAAATGATTCACGGGCTTTTTCTTGCAACTGTATATGTATGTGTATTAGGAATTTGCCATTGTGTGAGTTACCCTGTAGACTACCTGCAGAAACTAGCATGTGGTTTCTTTTTGCAAAATGTGGCTTTGTACACTCAGGTGTAAGGCATTGTGGTCAGACTTTGCATCTGCCACACAGGTGTCAGTAAAGAATAGGCTTCATTCTCACTCTCTCCAATTCTTGGTAATAAGGCAGTATCAATCATGACCCATTTAATAAAATGTTGTTTAAGATGGGGATTGTAAATGGATATGTGATGTTCTCAAAGAAATGATTTTTTTTTTACAAATTAAAAAAATCGCCGATCTCCTTTTCCTTTTGAGGCGAAATAGATTTGACTGCACTTTTGTAGGACTTGAAAGCTATTTCTTTTTGTTCTTTTCTGCTGATCCTCCATTTCTGTTAATGGTCCTCTTTCTCCGTGTGCATACCTGCTCAGTGGCTACCTGTTCTCTGTGAGGCAAGCATTCACATCGGGGAAAGTGCACTGATGCTGCTGCCTTACATTCCAGGGTTGTAGGTTCAGTCATAACTTATAGTGGAGTGTGTGTGTGTGATGTTTACTCATTTTTATTGCTCCGGCATGGGCTACCTCTGGGTGTTCTTGCTCTCCCACCCCCCCCCCCCCCCCACATCCTGAAGGTGTGCTGGTAGATCAAAATATCTTGAGGGAGAAATTGGTCACGTTGAATTTAGATAAAGGAGCACCCACCTAGTGCATTTTTGACATTTATTTGGCACCAAGTACATTGTTTCAACTGGTCCATTGAATCTGACCTTGTCTGTCCCTACACTGCAATCTCATCCACTCCATCGACTTTGGATGTTTCTTTACGTTCACTATTTGTCGAAAGGTTTTTTCCATCCATGGCACACTTGCACTTTCCCATACACTTCCTTGTTGCTTGTGCTGCATCCACAAAATTTCTAACATCTCGGTAACCCTTTTTTTTTAACCTGAAGATTTCTCTTTACCAGTCTTAAGTGCTTTACCAGTGTTTGTGTTTTTACTTCAGAATTCCAGTAGTTGCAGTTTTTTTGCTAATGTTTCTTTTTTTTTTGTCTGTAACCTTGACCTTCACTTTTTATACTTCCATTCTTGACCACCCAACTCAGATCTAGCCTTGGATAGCTCTGCAGCCTTTGTTTTTTTAAGAACTAATTCTGTCTATATTCCTCTGGCTGGATTCTTGAGACCTACAAGTAATCAAAACACTAATCTGCAAAATTAGTTATTTGCTTACAGAAAAGAATGTCCCTTCTGCTGACCAGTTTCAGCGACAGGTTACTATCGATGCAATGCTCCTCAGACAGGATGAAGAGGTCAATACTCCCCAATGCCATTAGGCTTTACAATTCTACCGCCAGGACTTAAGAACTTTTTAAAAGCTATTATTAATGCTTTTTGAGATAGTGATTTAGATGCATATCATATTTTTTACTGAGTTAAGTATTGTATGTAATTAGTTTTGCTACAACAAGTGTATGGGACATTGGAAAAAAGTTGAATTTCCCCATGGGGATGAATAAAGTATCTATCTATCTATCTATCTATCTATTAATGGCAAACTGCTTCATTTCGGGAGCATTGCAGAGTGCCAATAGGACATTATTTGAAGGCTTTGCAGTTTGGTTCAGTCCTTTCCATTTGTGACCAACGAGATGTGCCTCTGCTTTCCCTGTTCTCTTCTTCTTGCTATAGCCAGTTCAACAGTCAATTGCCTCCACTATATACAGGCATCCTTGCTGCAGAATCCAGCAGAGTAGAAGGCTTTATGGCTTTGTCTATTCACTTGTGTCCTCTAGTAATCAAAACACACAGATCACTGACTTAAAACACACATCAAGTAATATCCATGGGATAGATGATGTTGATATTTCGATTCTGGCTAGTTTCATTAGCTAGCCCTTCTGAAATCATAATCTGGCTTGCTATCACTGACATATGTTGTGAAATTTGTTGTTATACCGCAACAGTGCAGTGCAATAGATAAAATGTACTCTAAATTACGATAAGAAGTGTGTGTGTGTGGCCCATCCATACAAGGCACTGATGCAACCCTCTAAAATGCTGTCCACGGTGCTTTACAGAAATTTTCTAGAGTCTTCGGTGACATACCAACTCTCCTCAAACTAATGAAATATAGCCACTGGTGTGTCACCTTCGTAATTGCATCAGTATTTTGGGCCCAGATCATCAGAAATTTTGATACTCGGGAAATTGAGACGTCACCTTTTCCAGTACTGGCCCCTTGATGAAGATTGGTGTGTCTTTTCTCAGCTTCCCTTTCCTGAAGCCAATTTCTTGGTCTTACTGACATCGAGTGCAAAGCTGTTGCGACACCACTCAACCAGCTGATTTTCTCGCCCCTCGTCGCCATCTGAGATTCTGCAGACGGCAGTTGTGTCGTCGGTAAATTTATAGTTGGCATTTGCATTATGCTTAGACACACAGTCATGAGTGTAGAGAGAATAGAGTTGTGGGCTAAGCACACATCCTTGAGGGGTGCCATTGTTCATCGTCAGCAAGGAGATGTTATTTTGGATCTGGAGATGTTACTTTGATCCACTCTGACTGTGGTCTCCCAATGAGGAATTCAATGATGCAGTTGCAGAGGGAGGTACAGAGACCCAGATTTTGATGCTTGTTGATTAGAACTGAAGTGATGATGGTGTTGAACATTGACCTGTAATTAATAAACAGCAGTCTGATATTGGTATTGCAGTTGTGCAGGTGGTCCAAGGCCAAGAGGCAAGCCAGTGAGATTGCAGCCAGTGTAGACCTGCTGTGACGATAGGCAAATTGTAGCAGGTCTAGGTCCTCTGTGAGGCGAGAAGTGGTTGGTAACTCAAATCGACAATATGGGTAATTAATTCATAAAACAACTTGGAGACAGCAGGCATGCTAGCAATTGTTTTCTTTCCAACAGTGCACATTTTGGATGTTGGCTTTCTCCATTTAGCTCATCAAGACAGTACTCCATTCTTAGAGCATTTCCATCCATCCCTGTCTTCCACTCCCACTACCATTTTGTTTCCCTACTACCTATTATTTCTCATGCGCTCATCAACACCTCACAACTCTCCAGCCCCTCACCTACCACAGGTACAATTTACAGTAGACTGTTAACCTGTCAGCATTTGGGATGTGGGGGAAAACCAGAGCACCCAGGAAAACCCATAAGGTCAGAGGGAGAACTACAAACTCCACTCAGATGGAATTCAAGATTAAGATCAAACATGGGTCACTGGAGCAGCATTGTGCCGCCCTCTTTCCAGACATTTTCTGTTCCCAGACTCTATTCTAACAGTTAGTCCAAGTTGCAAGGGGTGAAAGGGTTAAACCAGCCAATGGAGATCCAATCCAGGCCCCTTCACCTTGCACGGTTTTACTGCACACTGGCTGTGCCGTTATTGCTGCCCGCTTTTCTACACAATATGAGTATTTGAAAAGGTGGCCATCCTAGTAGGATTTGAAGCAATAAATATTTACACGGTACTGGAATCTGTATTCATTATTTATGTAAGCATTTGTAAAAAAATTTTTTTTAATAAGGATTCTAGATCATAGCATTTTATTTGTTAAATTCTGCTTGTTATTCAGCAGAAGTCTGAGTGTAAATGTGAGAAATCCTCCATGACAGTGTCTTGCAGGGGTGAATGTGCCATCAGATCAGTCCTGGATTTAAAAATCAGACTCTCCTTTTGTATCACATTTTATTTATTTTACTTTTTTCGAGATACAGTGCAGGACAGGCTCTTCTGGCCAAATGAGCTGCAGCACCCAGTAACCCTCCTATTCAACCTGAGCCTAACCACAGGGCAACTTACAATGACCAGTTGACCTACTAGCCAGTAGGCCCTCGGACCGTGGGAGGAAACCCACACGGTTGGTTCACAGGGAGAACATGCAAGCTTCCTACGGATGGCACTGGAATTGAACTCTGGACTCCGGAATGCCCTGAGCTGTAATAACATCTCATTGACCACGACACTATCATCAGTACTTTTCAGACAGGGTGGTAAATGTAGCCTTATTTGTTGTTTTATCAAGATGTAAGGTTTGGACTATTGACCCGGTGTAAGAAAGTGAAATTTAAAATGAACTTGGCTCCTCTTACTGCTGTTATGCCACTGGCATTTAGGGCAGCAATGAAGGTCCTCCAACTCTGTCTGTCCATACCATTGCACACAGATATGGGATGATTCTTCTTTGCTGTTTCTGTAACAATTTTTTTTTGACCAGTCAGGGCTGTTAGCCTTGGACTGAACCCCCAAATCTGGAGGACTGGTGGACTGCTGTTTGCCTGGCTTCTACTCTTTGATGTGATTGGGATGGGTGACCCTACCAGGAGCCAAATCACAAGGCCCTGACTGTAGCCAACATAGCGCTCTGGGTCATTGAGGCACGCAAGCCTCCAAACCCTACGACAAGGTTGTGGTCCTCTTGGAACTTGCCTCTTCAGCACAGGCTTTATCTAACTGCATCTGGAAGAGAGTGAACTTTACAAAATACACATATTAGTTATTGTGCTGCTTGTCACCTGTCATCTTCCTGGAAATGTAGTATTCCTCCAAATGTTAATCATTAACTGCCCTCTTAAAAGCCAAGAACTTTTGATGATTAGTTTGTCATCTGTATGTTTGAGTAATTTATATCGTTCAGCTTTTCATATTTATATTTTGATGTTATGTATCATGAATTGCATTTGGTATTACAATGGTCGCCTTTAGTACTCCACCTACTGGCCACTGTATATAGTTAATATTTTCATGTGAAATAATAACCGATAGGGATACATATTCAAAAGAGAATGTAAATATAGTGTGCATGGCTACGAACTGTGAAAATCTTTACATCAGTGATCATTTTAGGAAATGGAAGCAAGCTGCATCTGCGGACCATTCCAACTGAGCGAGATGATACGGTAGATCATTCAACCCCTTGAGCCTGCTTGGGTCAGGATGGTTTTGAATTTGAGTCCCACCAGCCTCAGAGTGGTGTTATGGGTGAGTGCAATAAATGGATTGTGGGCCATTGTAGGGGAAATATTTTATCCGAAACCAATTGTGCCATCCAAGCAAGGAAAGAATCTAGCAAACAGAATCAAAGTTCACTTTAGATATACAATTACACTGCAGAGTAATCAAGCAGCAGCTGACAGCTACGGCTTGTGTTTCCGTCTTGTGGTTCGTGAACTTAAAAGTCTGCACAAATAACCAGTTCAAAGAGAAATGGGGACTCCTTGTACCTGCCAGAAGCCTCAGCATTATCGTGTCATTTGAGTTGCAGTAGAAAGTGTAAGACTGCGTTTGAGGTCCAAGCTAAACTAGTGCGAACTTAAAATCTAGCTGAATTATGGAGTTTAAACTTTTGGTAGCAGAAATGTGCAAACGTCAGTAGATGTGCTCATTTGGTGGAGGTAAAATTGTTTAAACGCTCTTTTCTGGGGAAAGGGAAACACGCTAATAATGATGTTGTGGCTTCTCTTGAGAATCAGCATGTGTCCTCAGCCATCGTTGTCCGGCAAGCAGGGTGACACTCAAGCTGGCGGGCACGAGGGGCTGCTGCTTTGCTGCCCCCTCCCACCCAGGAGTCCCGCGGAAAAGCCACCGCAGTCTGAACGATCCGGGCCCACCATCCCACTCACACTGTGCACTTACGCACTTCCACTGTCCTCCTGCCTGACTGCATGGGGGCTCTAGGTGCATGAGAGTCAGGGAAAGTGGGGAGCATCATCTGGTTCCTATGACCATGACCAAAATATTGCAGTGTTCGAGTTAATATTGTGGAATCTGAAATTTCCACAAAATCGCAGTTGAGGGCTTTGCATTGTTTGGATTTTAAGGTCATTAGATAGTGTTTAAGCTCATGCAGACTTTTGTTGTATTTAAGCAGAAAGGTGAGAAGGAAACTAAAACTATTAAGTGTTAGTTAATCATTAGTGAACTGTTCTGTCCATTTGAACCAAGTTGCCAAAAGATCTAGCTCATTTCTGTGTAGGTGCATGGAAGAAGGTCCAGAGGGCACAAGGCGTTAAGTCTCCAAATTTTAGAGCCTTATTTGTTACTGTGGTTCCAGAGTTTGCATCACCCTAGGCTTTCTTCAAAGCCTCTTTATTGTTCGTGAGTGTTGTTGCCTGAGTGAAGTCATGGAGAGAAGTACTAGTAGACACGAAGCTGTCTCTATATTGGACAAAATATGACAAATAAACTGATAGCCTTTGGGTTACAGGGGAGAGGGGAGAGAAAGAGAGAGACCTTTTGGAGCAAGAGGTCTGCCTGGCTCAACACTACTCGATATTTTATATGCTAAAGATCTAAAGACAATTCAGACTAAAGTCAAAGGACAGTTCTATATTGACAATGCTTCTTTTGAACTCCGTGTAAATGCCTGGATCTTCCCATACGTGCACCCTCCTGTTCATACCTGTATTACAGACACCTAAATACACACAAGTAACGAATTTAAATCTGCATTGTCTGTTCTTCCAATTAACTTGGTTCACAGTTCTTAAGAACCCATTGTTCAGAGCTGTGCTTTAGATGTAATCCACAGTTCGTATTCGGACCTGAAGGCTAGTGGCTGAATTTACTTGCTACATGCGCTAACTCCAAAAATCACTCCAACAGTGAGATCTTAAAGTAGTCACAAGAATCCATTGCAGATGAACAGAGTAATATTCTACACAGTAGGGCCAATATCTACTGGTTTAGCAACATCAGTAGTTTTCTTTCATGGTCTGTATCTTTCAACAGGCATTTACTCAGGCACGCCTGAAGTCATCCAAATTTGTTCATGATGTTGCAATGCGAAGTACTGTATATCTACAACAAATAAAACAAGTTCTCCAAATGCAGTTCTCCTGGCCTGCGGAGTCTCCCCAGCATTGTTTGTGTTGCATTCTGCAAACGATTTGACTGCATTCGTTAAGGTGCAGAAACAAGTCTGTTAATGCAGCAGTTTCACAACCACAGGACACACTAGTCCAGTTTACTATGATTACTCAAAGATTGTTCTGAGTAATTTGGCAAAAGGGCCATCCTGAATTGCTGCAATCCATTTGTCATATGTTGTGCCATGTGTCATATGCTGTCATAAGATGTCCTGGCCCTGTGATAATTGAAGGAACAGCTGACAATGCACAATATAAAATGGTTGTGACTTTGAGGGTAATTCATCTTCATTTATTTGCTTGCTACCTTTTGTGCTACAAATTGGTAGAGGTCTCAAGTCTTGGTGACGCTGGTTTAAAAAAAATAATATTCGGCAACTTGCTGCAGCACTTCCTGTATGCAGTGTGATTTGCTGCTGGTGATTGATTAAGACAACAGATAACATACTCATTAAATAAAGGAAAGTATTTCCTATCCCTCTGCTTCCACAGATGCTGACTGACCTGCTGAGTTCCAATAGCGGTTTATTTTTGCTCCAAATTCTTGCTATCTGCAGTCTCTTGTGTCTCCATCACTGCTGCTGAACTTGAAATACAAAGTTTCTCACTTTCTGTACAGATCGGTGTGATGTGCTGTGAATTTCCCTCAATTCCTGGTGTTACTAGTGTAATTAACTTTATAAAATGTTCCTTGCCCAATTTTGCTTTCTAATAAAGTGAAGGGAAATATCAACTTGCAAGCTTATTCTGACTGTTATTTTGGATTGATTTTGCACGCGGTTAAATGGAAAATGTTGTTGTCGGCTGGGTGGAGGGAGGATATGGAAAGTGAATTTTTTGCATTGCTTGCATCCCTCGTTTCTGCTTGTGTCTATTTATTTCTGGTGGCAACTGCAGCTGTTAGAATGACCTAGCGGAAACCAGATCTGCCAAAACTTGATTTGACTGTTGCTTTTCGCAGATGAGTTTGTCTGCAGAGACCTTGGGCATTTTGCTGTAAACTGAGAAAGCTAAATTGTGGCCAGATGTGGCAAACTTCACAATGATGAAAGGTCATAATGAGATAAATAATTGTTTCTTTTGGTTGACAACACGAAAGTAAATGCCCAAACTTAAGATGACCAAAAAATGGAAGTGTGAGAAATTTCCTTTAAGGGTGATTAAAGTGTGGAATTATTTGCCACAAGAATATGAAACAGAGTCCAAATTTCTTCAAATGGTGATTTGATTGTTGTTTGAAATATTGAAGTGGTAATTTTACACCGAATATCATCCTCTACGTGCAATGGCCATGCTAAACACCGAGTTGCATGTCATTTCAACTCCCATCGATGTCCTTGGCAAGCTCCACTACTAGAGTATAGCCAAAATCAAATCGGATGAACAGTACCTCAGATTCTGCCTGGGTAGTCTGTAACCCAATGTTATGATACTGGAGAGGGTTTAAAGGAGGTTCACGAAAATTATTCCAGGATGGAAAGGCTTTTCTTCTGAGGAGCGTTTGATGGCTCTGGGCCTGTACTAGCTGGAATCCAGAAGAATGAGGGGGAATCTCATTGAAACCTATTGAATATTGAAAAGCCTCGATAGCGTGTATGTGGAGAGGCTGTTTCCTATGATGGGGGAGTCTAGGACCAGTGGGCTCAGTCTCAGAATAGAGGGAGGTCCATTTAGAACGGAGGAATTTCTTTAGTGATGAATCTGTGGAATTCAATGCCACAGACAGCTGTGGAGGCCAAGTTATTGGGTATGTTTAAGGCGGAGGTTGACGGATTCTTGATTAGTCAGGGCATGAAGGGATACAGAGAGCAGGCAGGAGATTAAGACTGTGAAGGAAAATAGTTCAGCCATGATGTAATGGCGGACCAGACTCGATGAGCCAAATGGCCTAATTCTGCTCTAAGTTGTATGACCATTGACTTTATCAATTTCAGGTAACCTGCACCCATTGTGTTCATTTCTCTCTCCTGATCTATCTGGATACTGTGAATCCTCTTCTCTCCATTTCTTTCCAAACTTTCTCCTCCTCTTCCTCATTCCATCTATCAAGGGCACACTCGAACTCACTCACACACACCCCTGCCTTACCCTATGGATCTCCCCTTTCCAAATGTTTTCATGTCCCTCCCTTTTCTGGTTTTACTCATCAGATTCCAGAATCTTCAGCCTTTGCTGACTCCACTTAATACGGTACAACCACTATCTCTACCTGCTCCATCCACTTCCCCCTCCGAACTCCATCTGCCCATTATGCTATCCTCAGCACGGTTCCTCCTACTGCCTACTAGCTCCTGTCTCACCCCTTTATATTAGTTGTCTCCCGTCGACACCCCCAGACCTCATGCTGGATCAATTTCTTCTCTACCTCTACAGATGCTGTCAAACCCACTGAGTTCCTCCAGCAATTTGCTCGTTTTTTAATAGGGCAGTATGCCCTGTCCTCTCTCAAGCTCTTGTCATCCTATAATTCATTCAAATAACTTATTAATTAAACTTAGCACAGGGTGATAACTTTTTGTGGGATATTTGAAAGAAAAATATTAAGTAAATTTTGAGTCAGCAACATGTCAGTCTAACAATCTTCATGCTCGAATTCCAGTCCCTGCATGGATGTGTTCCTCCTGAATCTCTGAGCTGTGATCCTCAGATGAATATTGTTTTTTATTTTCTTAATCCATCAGCAGCAGCCTTGACTTCCTTCTGAAATTTTCTTCCTAAAACAGATCTCTACCTCTCTTAAGATTTTATTTTATTCAGGAATTTCCAACTTGCTTTGGTCCCTGGTATAAAAAAGGTTGGGAACCCCTGATTTAAATTGATCTCTCGGATTCTGAAGCTGATCATTTACATAGGTATTTAGATAAATTTTGCTTTAGTGAGTTTGCAAAGGAGAATGTTACAGGGTCATGGATGTGAATTGGAAGTGAAGTTGGTTTATTATTGTCACATGTCCAGAGATACAGTGTAAAGCTTGTCTTACAGTTTGTTCATGCAGTTCAGATCATTACACAGTGCATTGAGTTAAAATTATAACAGAAAGCAGAATGAAGTGTAACAGCTACAGAGAAGGTGCAGTGCAGGTAAACAATAAGATGCAAAACCATAGCAAGCTAGATTGTGAGGTTAAGAGTCCAATTTATCATACTAGGGAACTATTTAATAACCTTATAACTGCAGGGTTGATGTTGTCCTTGAGCCTGGTGGAAAGTTTTTTATCAGGATTTTGTACCTTCTTTCTAATGGAGTGGTAGAGAAGAGAGATTGCTCAGGCTGGGTGAAGTCATTGATTATGCTGTCTACTGATGCGGGGAGACACATAGAGAATTCACAGAATAAAAATCCTTCAAGCACTGGGCAGCTACACCAAGTTCTTGGCCCTGCATGTACGCTCTAAGTCTCTCCCTTGATCATTCTTTTCCACTCAATAGTGCATGTTATCCAAAGTGCTGTCTTTTTTTTTTAGCCTTGGATCTGGATAATAGTATTTATAAGACAATACTGTAAAACGGTTAACAATTGTAACCGCCTGTGATCAGTCTGCATTTATGTTTCTTTTGAATGGCTTCTTGTTTACTGCAGCTTTTTGCTGGGGAGATTGCCTCGTTTTGTTGAGGGTGCTGTAAGATACAAATAATTAAGTCATTTGATTTTGAAGAAGCATTAGTGCATGTATAGTGATTATAATCAATCTTCTGTCTACTTGTAATGTGAAAAATGCCTCCCTGTAATACGACTGTATAATATCACAATCCCATGTTTTCTGGCTCATACCAGCTTCGACTAGCTTTGCGCAATATTCACCCCAGCTCTTGGTGTGCCCCATCACTGACCACTTCATTTCAATGTCTATCAATTCCGACTTGCGTTGAGTTCTTTTTATGTATAGGAATTGAGAGGACTGTATCTTTAAATTTGCTAATTCGATGAGCAATCATGAAGCTGATTGATGAAACAAGATACCATATTTAGTTCTTCTCTCATCCCTACATAGGTCCGCCACCACTGTAAAAAGAATTCTGTGATTGCCTTCACTGACTAAAGTACCCCAATTTTTATAGTTTTGGATATTAGCAGGAGGGGAAAAAGGGATGAAGGCATTGCATTAACTCTTAATCATTTTAAATTTATAAAAAGTAACTTCACCTCCCAGAACATTAGGACTTACCGTTAGTTCATTTGTCGTGCATATTGTAAACAACAAATTCTGAACCTGAATATGGACATTTTCATGTGAAACATAAGAAGAAAGGCTTGTACATACTTTATATCACATTTTGTATGGCTCCTAGTTGTCTTAAAGTGCTTTACAGGCTTCATCCCTTTTCCCCCTCATGCTAATATCCAAAACTATAAATAGCACAAAAATGTGATTAACTGTTGAATCTTGTCTGTGATTCTAAATATTTCTGAAGCAAGATTGGAATATTTTCTCAAGAAGGGAGTTCTGTTTTGGGGAGCAATATATAAATAGAAATCAAAAGAAAATGCATTTCAGAGTACCAAAGTGTAATATTTTTGCTAATTTAGCATTTTTTGTTCTTCAGGATCCATAGGTCACCAGAGGATATACGATTATTGACCATGAAGCTTCTTTCACTTTGAGAATTTGGTAAGTTTAAGTTTGCATCCTAGCACTTAGGGTTGATTACATGATTCCTGCAAATTGAAATTTAGCTCTGGTTTTGCATGGGCAACTTTATTTATTTACTCGATCTGGATTCCTGTTTTTGCACATACAAAATCTGCAGATGCTGGAAATATGGGGGAGAATTTGCGGGGGAAGTAATACAAAAGGCACTGGAGGAACTCAGTGTGTTAGATAGCATCTATTTACATAGAAACATAGAAAATAGGTGCAGGAGTAGGCTATTCAGCTCTTCGAGCCTGCACCGCCATTCAGTATGATCATGGCTGATCATCCAACTCAGAACCCTGTACCTGCTTTCTCTCCATACCCCCTGATCCCTTTAGCCACAAGGGCCATATCTAACTTCTTCTTCAATATAGCCAATGAACCGGCCTCAACTGTTTCCTTCAGCAGAGAGTTCCACAGATTCACCACTCTCTGTGTGAAGAAGTTTTTCCTCATCTCGGTCCTAAAAGGCTTCCCCTTTATCCTTAAACTGTAACCCCTCATTCTGGACTTCCCCAACATCGGAAACAATCTTCCTGCATCTAGCCTGTCCAATCCCTTTAGAATTTTATACGTTTCAATAAGATCCCCCCTCAATCTTCTAACTTCCAGTGAGTATAAGCCTAGCCGATCCAGTCTTTCTTCATATGTAAGTCCTGCCATCCCAGGAATCAATCTGGTGAACCTTCTCTGTACTCCCTCTATGGCAAGAATGTCTTTCCTCAGATTAAGGGACCAAAACTGCACACAATATTCTAGGTGCGGTCTCACCAAGGCCTTGTACAACTGCAGTAGAACCTCCCTGCTCCTGTACTCAAATCCTTTTGCTATGAATGCCAACATACCATTTGCCTTTTTCACCACCTGCTGTACCTGCATGCCCACCTTCAATGACTGGTGTACAATGACACCCAGGTCTCGTTGCATCTCCCCTTTTCCTAATCAGCCACTGTTCACCGTTTTCCTGTTCTTGCAACCAAAGTGGATAACCTCACATTTATCCACAATAAATTGTATCTGCCATGAATTTGGCCACTCACCTATCCTATCCAAGTCACCCTGCATCCTCTTAGCATCCTCCTCACAGCGAACACCGCCGCCCAGCTTCAAGTCATCCGCAAACTTGGAGATGCTGCATTTAGTTCCCTCACCTAAATCATTAATATATATTGTAAACAACTGGGGTCCTAGCACTGAGCCTTGCGGTACCCCACTAGTCACTGCCTGCCATTCTGAAAAGGTCCCGTTTACTCCCACTCTTTGCTTCCTGTCTGCCAACCAATTCTCTATCCACATCAATACCATACCCCCAATACCGTGTGCTTTAAGTTTGCACACTAATCTTCTGTGTGGGACCTTGTCAAAAGCCTTTTGAAAATCTAAATATACCACATCCACTGGCTCTCCCCTATCCACTCTACTAGTTACATCTTCAAAAAATTCTATAAGATTCGTCATACATGATTTTCCTTTCACAAATCCATGCTGACTTTGTCCGATGATTTCACCTCTTTCCAAATGTGCTGTTATCACATCTTTGATAACCGACTCTAGCATTTTCCCCACCACCAATGTCAGACTAACCGGTCTATAATTCCCCAGTTTCTCTCTCCCTCCTTTTTTAAAAAGTGGGGTTACATTAGCCACCCTCCAATCCTCAGGAACTAATCCAGAATCTAAGGAGTTTTGAAAAATTATCACTAATGCATCCACTATTTCTTGGGCTACTTCCTTAAGCACTCTGAGATGCAGACCATCTGGCCCTGGGGATTTATCTGCCTTTAATCCCTTCAATTTACCTAACACCACTTCCCTACTAACATGTATTTCCCTCAGTTCCTCCATCTCACTAGACCCTCGGTCCCTTACTATTTCCGGAAGATTATTTATGTCCTCCTTAGTGAAGACAGAACCAAAGTAGTTATTCAATTGGTCTGCCATGTCTTTGTTCCCTATGATCAATTCACCTGTTTCTGACTGTAAAGGACCTACATTTGTCTTGACCAATCTTTTTCTTTTCACATATCTATAAAAGCTTTTACAGTCGGTCTTTATGTTCCCTGCCAGCTTTCTCTCATAATCTTTTTTCCCTTTCCTAATTAAGCCCTTTGTCCTCCTCTGCTGGTCTCTGAATTTCTCCCAGTCCTCAGGTGTGCCGCTTTTTTTTTGCTAATTTATATGTTTCTTCTTTGGACTTGATACTATCCCCAATTTCCCTTGTCAGCCACAGGTGCACTACCTTCCCTGGTTTATTCTTTTGCCAAACTGGGATGAACAATTGTTGTAGTTCATCCATGCGATCTTTAAATGCTTGCCATTGCATATCCACCTTCAACCCTTTAAGTATCATTTGCCAGTCTATCTTAGCTAATTCACGTCTCATACCTTCAAAGTTACCCTTCTTTAAGTTCAGAACCTTTTGTTTCTGAATTAACTATGTCACTCTCCATCTTAATGAAGAATTCCACCATATTATGGTCACTCTTACCCAAGGGGCCTCGCATGACAAGATTGCTAACTAACCCTTCCTCATTGCTCAATACCCAATCTAGAATGGCCTGCTCTCTAGTTGGTTCCTCGACATGTTGGTTCAGAAAACCATCCCGCAGACATTCCAAGAAATCCTCTTCCTCAGCACCCTTACTAATTTGGTTCACCCAATCTATATGTAGATTGAAGTCACCCATTATAACTACTGTTCCTTTATTGCACGCATTTCTAATTTCCTGTTTAATGCCATCCCCAACCTCGCTACTACTGTTAGGTGGCCTGTACACATCTCCCACCAGCGTTTTCTGCCCCTTAGTGTTATGCTCTACCCATATCGATTCCACATCCTCCAGGCTAATGTCATTCCTTTCTATTGCATTAATCTCCTCTCTAACCAGCAATGCTACCCCACCTCCTTTCCTGTCTATCCCTCCTGAATATTGAATATCCCTGGATGTTGAGCTCCCATCCTTGGTCACCCTGGAGCCATGTCTCTGTGATCCCAACTATATCATATTCATTAATAACTATCTGCACATTCAATTCATCCACCTTGTTATGAATGCTCCTCGCATTGACAAACAAAGCCTTCAGGCTTGTTTTTACAACACTCTTAGCCCTTATACAATTATGTTGAAAAGTGGCTCTTTTTGCTTTTTGCCCTGGATTTGCCTGCCTGCCACTTTTGCTTTTCACCTTACTACTTTTTGCTTTTCTACCCTCATTTTACACCCCTCTGTCTCTCTGCACTTGTTCCCATTCCCCTGCCACAATAGTTTAAAGCCTCCTGAACAGCAGTAGCAAATGCTCCCCCTAGGACATTGGTTCCAGTCCAGCCCAGGTGCAGACCGTCCTGTTTATACCGGTCCCATTTAGGGAAATGGACAGCTGATGCTATGGATCGAGACTCTTTATCTGGACTAGAAAGAAAAGACGAGATCGCCAGTATAAAAAGGTGGAAGGAAGGGATCAAGCAAGAGCATTGCTCTGATAGGTACACCCAGATGAAGGGGATTCATAGGCAGATGAGTGTAAGAATGATGTTAGAAGCTGGGAGGTGATAGAATGGAAGTAGCAAAGTGAAGATATAGAATATGATAGGAGAAGGTGGTGGAGGTTGGAATAAAAGAAAGGAGGAGGGGAGGATGTCCCCAAGATTCTGGTGAAGAATTTCAACAGCAACAGCATCCATAGAAGTGAAGTAGTTAATGTTGTGGCTCAAAGATCATTCATCAGAACTGAGAAGGAGAAAACAAATGGGTAGCTTGAAAGCCAGGAAAAATAATGGGTGGAACAAAGAGATTTTGTGATCTGCTGAAATAATGTAGCCATGTATATGTGAAGTTTATGAATTCGGTTCTGAATTTAGGTTTTTGAGCCTTGACAGCGTTATGTTGATTCTGGAGTCTTGCCTACTAATATATTGTGCTATGAGCTGAACATAGTTTTCCAGATGGAGTCTGACCAAGGTCTGACTAAGTAAAATGAAAACCCATTCCTTTCTGTTCCAGTCCCCCTTCGAAATCACAGGAAGCATTTTGAGTATACGTCCTGTGTATCAATTACATTTCAATGCTCAATGACGTGCTCTCCTAGATCTCCCCACTCCACCAGATTTCTCAGTATTAACTCAAAATTTAGTGTTCTGAGTTGCTGCATATAATCTGATAAGGGGCACTTAGATGTTGACAACAGATTAATGTTGAAGTATGATTTATTGAATCCCTGCCAATAAAATGTGTGCTCTGACTAAGAATTGCTAGATAGAGTTGTATAGCATAGAAACGGGCCTTTTGCCACAGATTGTTCATGCTGACCATGAGGCCTTTCCGCACTAATCTCATTTTCCAAGATTGGTCCCATATCCCTCCTAATCCTTTCCCATTCCAGTACCTGTCCGGACGTCTTTTAGATGTTGTTTTGTATCTGCCTCATCTACCTCTTCTGGCATCTCATTCCTCCCTCTATGTGGAACAACATACCCTCAGATCACCTTTAAATTTCTCCCCTCCCATCTTAAATGTGTTGTGTTCTTTTAGATATCTTTCCCCCCCCCCCCACCCTGGGGGGGAAAAAGGCTCTGACTATCTCGCCTTACAATTTTATAAACCTCTGAGGTCACCTTGCAGTCTCCTATGTTCCAATGGGAATAAACCCATCTAATCCAATCTCTCATAAATAAATCCCTGTGCTCCAGGGAACATGCTGGTGAATCTTTTCCACATTCTCTCTATGGCTACACCTGTCCTATGGCATGGCAACCAGAATTGTATGCAATAATGCAGTCTGTGCAATATTTTGGACAATTGCAGTATTGCTTCTTGACTCTTGATGTGCTATTTTAATATTGAATTGCTATTTTAAGGGAGCTGTATACTTGTACCCCAATATTCCTCTATACTTCAACCCTCCTGAGTTCCCCGCCACTTACTGTTCTGTCCTGGTAGTATTTGATACCCCAAATGCATTACCAAAATTGCCTAGCCAAGCATTACCAAAACCGCAATTTAAGGAACTGTGCCAAAAATAATAAAACAATGAAATAAAATTTGATATACTGTTGCCAGAATGGATGGATATTCTATTTTCAAACAAAAGTGCTGTAAAGGAAACTCAGTTCGTCTTTTTAAAGATCCAACAACCCAAAATTTCCATCTCTCCAAGGTAATAGGTACATATTTTTACTGTGTCAATTAACTTGTGTACTTGAAGGGAAGTTGCAGGGTTAACAAGGAATAAGCAAACTGGCCAGAGCAGTATTGTCACTTGTTGGTGATAAATTCTCTTCAAGTAATGTAGAATCTGGGATTGTTGAGAGAACCTGTGAAGTAGAAGTTGTGTTGAAATCTTAATGATGGAGCAGGTGCGATGGGCCAGATGACTGACTTGTACACACAATGACTGCTCCAATGATATGAAGTAATTTTCTACATTCCTCCTAAATACCCATTTTCTAAATGAAAGCTGCCTATCTTTTGGTATTTGCCATGCGTGTCACTTGCAGTTCGAACTCTTACACTGGGCGTTCCCAACCTTTTCTTGTTGCCATGGACCCCTACTATTAACTGAGGGGTCCATGGGTCTGAAATTGGGAACCCCTGTTTTAGACACAGTATTTCACCTTCATTCCCACCCTACATTTATTTTCAGTTGGATTAATTTTTGCTGTGTTAGGGTTAGTGTGAAGTTGCACAGGAATGTATCCAAGAGTTGTGGCATGAATTCCAGCCCATGCTACAGTTGCCCCGTTTTTGAGAGATCAGATATTACCATATATCTTGTCATGATGGGACTCCACCTCGGAGAGCCTTGAACTGCAGTACTTTGGGAAGGGCAGTTCTGAATGTGCACATGTCACCGAGAGTCTATTCAAATTTCACTGCAAGATGTAGGATGTTGAAGCTTCTAGACATTGAGCAAATGGAATATTAAATTAGATTACAAAATAACTTATCACGACAGATTTAGAGAGATTAGGGAAACATTTTGAGAGTGTTTCAAAGTTGGTCTAAAACACAATTGGTTGAAGACATTTAGAAGTTAATAGTTTTCATTTTCATTTAGTTTGCTCTGCCAAAGATTATTTAAGAGTTATTTATGATTACTGCTTCTGGAGATGATTGGTCAGCGGAAGTATTGAGAGAAATCTGATTCATTTACTGTCATCTTGTTAGCTATAGGAAGTTAATATAAATTAAAAACATTTAACAAGTTCAAAAGTTTGGACACAGACATCGATGTAATTTCCAACAGATAATGTAGATATTAATAATCAAGTTGGAATTTTGAGAATAAATATTTGAAGTGACTTTTTCTGGGATTTAAAAATGATGCATTCAAGGTGTACTTAAATTTAATTTAGACTTTTGAGCAGGGATCCCAAACGCTTTTATGCCATGGAGCCTTACCATTTACTGGGGGCCTGGTTGCAAAACCCTGCTCTAAATGTGAGTGACAAATGTGTTGCTCAGCACTACCAGTCATATGTTTGACAGGCGTAAGGTGTAAACACCTTACATTTTTACTCCTCAATGGTGTATACAGATCTTAAACTAGTTAAAGAACTTTCAACTTTTTAACTAGAAAAAGTTCAGTATGCAGCAAGCAATTGAGTTAGGAAAACTAATACAAGGTAAAATTAAAGAATGTTCAAATTTTTAATTTTACCTTGTATTAGTTTTCCTAACTCAATTGCTTGCTGCGTACTGAAGAATTTTTCTTGTGCCCACATACTTAAGATTTAAGTTTTGCTTTACTTTGGTTACTAAGTGGTATCCTCAAATGGACAGTACTTTCAACTGTCACATAAGGCCTCTTTTCAGCATATTTTGCTGTCTCGTAAGGTTTCCAAGACAAAAGGTAACTTATGAAATATATTTTCATATGAGGAATATGGATTTGAATTGGCCATGAAACTCAGTGAGAGATGCTGTCTGCTCAGCTTGTTTTCTTTTTGCCAGTCGAACACTTTGTTCCAAAGTAAGTAAAACCTTGTCTTAACCGATTATAGTTTTGTCCACTTGACCTACATAATACAACGAAACAGCTCAGGTTTAGAAACTATAATTTGTTCTGTCTATATGTTTCGGCAGCAAGTGTTCAAACAGTGTTGGCAATAAAGAATAAAGCTGTAGACTGGGAGTGTTTTGTAACAGCTGATCTGATCTCTCCATTCCAAGGGCTATTTATGGCAGATTAGCTGGTATCAGAGCTCACTGCTCAGTCCATAAAAGGATGGTCCTGTGTGTCATTGGCACATTGCAATTGGCCCTGAATCCTCAGAGGCTGAAATGAATCTATAGTTCTATCTGAAGGACTGACTGGTTTATGATGGACAGACAGTTGGATGGAAGCTCGTGTGTAACTACCACAACATAACTCTTGCTCCAGTATACTTGGATTTGAAAGCAATTCTTTTTGCATTGGGAAATCTTGTTGGAAATACTTTGGAAATATCGATACAGGATCTAATTAACAAATAGTTGTGTTTGTATTGGGAACGTTGAGTCCTCTTGACTGCAGATGAATGCTGCATACTTTGCTGCCACACTTGTATTGCAGTGTTAACAGTAAAATCATTTGTGCTGCACATTTACCTTTACGGGTTATTTTTTATCTGTCGGAAAACTGAGGAGTTTGTATTGCAAAGCCTTGGAAAAGTTATTAAAGAGCAGCCTGAACTTTATGAAGCTGGTGAATTGGCTATCACCCTGAAGTTTTAAACATTTTAAATTTGAACTTTTGAAGAGGAAATCTCATTCCCACTGAAGTAAGTAGGATGTTGTTCAATGGGGTATCTTAAGGAAATGTTAACAGCTGTTTCAGTGAGGTTGTTATTTGACGCTGGAAAAATCATTTGTTTACCAATGTGTGCATGTCTGTCATTGCTGATCATGTGACGGCTTGAGGTGCTTTTTAAGTTTATGAAGGAAAATTGCATAGGAGCAAACTTTCTCATAGCCGCGTTCATTATTTTTTTAAAGACACATTGCTTACTAAATTAAATTTGCCCACTGAATTTAATGGTTGCTCTTCAGATAAATGCTTGAATGATTGTACTCATGATGCATTGAGAGTATCTACCAGTTTTCTTCCTTGTATTTATTGAAAGGTAGTTGCTCTATTTCCAAACATTATAATTGTTTCTTGTTGGTAAATGAGATCTTCATTACCTAAAAATTTAAAAGCAAGAGCAAACTTTTTGACAAATTGTACTTGAAGCAATAGAATTTGGCTCAAGTTGTCGTAGACATTATTGGCCAATGTCCTCATTCGTGCTGCAAACATGCCTTCAGTCGCATGACACAGACCTTTATAGTTGCTAATTCAGTGATGCAGCTGGTTGGTCTTGGCTGCTTTATTGGATGACCCCTGCCCTGGCTTACTAATAAATTTGCTATGAATGATTTATGAAACACCTACGTGCAATATCAATTAAATCTGCTGCAGAAAATTATACCCCTCCTCATCGGTATGGAGAATGGCTTTAAATAGCTCAAGGTCCTTGTTCATGAACCTGCGAGGATTTAACAAGTATTGTTGTACTGGTCTAGTAGTTTCAACTCTTGATCTTTTTGTCAACTCCTACATTACTAATTAGAGGTTTAGAAGTTATCTGTACTGAATGGCTTACCTTCTGTGACAGTGCACATACTTTTCATTTGGCATGAAACACACAACAATGCTCTAAACATTTATTTTATTTGAAACATTACAGAGATCAGCACCTGTATTGACTTTGAATTTCACCAATAATTCTAATGCAAACCTTAATTTCAGTCAGTATCCTTGAGCCTCCATATTCAACAATGGTGTGAAAATTTGTTTTAATGCTATTTTTATGATCAGTGTTCTTAAGATTCAGAGATCTAGAAATTTGAATGAAATGATACAAGAAATTGGCATGAATACCATGTCAGTCGTTCTCAGCTCAGCATTCAACACAATCATACCTTCCGTTCTAATCTAAAGGCCCCAGAACCTGGGCCTCTACACCTCCTTAACTCAAAAAGCTGCATCAGGGGCACTAGCCTCCCCAGAATCTAGGGCACCTTCAGAAGGAGATGCCTGAAAAGGGTGGCTTCCATCATTAAGGACCCTTATCACCCAGAACATGGGCTCATCTCATTGCTGTCATCAAGGAGGAAGGTCAAGAGCCTGAAGACCCATACTTCTTCACCACCGCCATAAGATTTCTGAATGGTCAGTGAACACGTGAACATTTCCTCAGTATTTTCTCTTTTTTGCACTAATATTTAATATTTTTAGATACTCTTTATTGTAATTTATAGTTTTTGTTATTACGTACTACTGCAAAACAACAAATTTCATGACATACACCAATGATTTTAAACCTGATTCTAATTCAATGTATTTTGCTTTGTGAAACACACATGGAAGAATTTGTTTTCCTCTGCGATAATTTCCATTCCAACTTCTTTTTCCCCATTGACCTGTTTCTAAAGACTTCCAGCTAAATTGTATGTTAAAATAGACAGTCTCCAAAATTGTACATGTTGCTTAAAATGTATTTAATATTGTACAATACTGTAAAAATTTCTAGGCAGGTTGCTTTAGAGTGAGTGTTTTATTTTAGGATAATTTGAGCATCACTCAACTGTGGGTGTTAAATTATGACAGGCGATATCTTTTTATCTGTTGCAACTTGTGGAAGCAGCACCAACTCTGAAGTTGTGTCTCTAAGCTTAAGTGTCACCAAGCAAAGATATGAAAACATTTGCAGTCAGGGACACCCAGACACTAACACCTTCACTCTTTTACTCATCACCTGGCTAACTATCTTTGATGTGATGTCTGTATTTTGACCTTGGTCCACAACACTTGCATCTTCTGCCTTTGTGTGGTGAACTAGATATACCTGTCTGACTGCTCCTGTGGCTCCTCCCAAGACCCTGCTGACTGCCCCTGTGGCTCCTCCCACAGACCCCTGTATAAAGGCGACTGTGGCCTGCTGCTCTCCCTCATTTCCCAGGATGTAGTGTTGTTCTTCAGTCAATAAAAGCCGATATCTCGCTTCCTAAGTCTCGGCGTGAGTTATTGATGGTGCATCACTTTGACTACTACAGTGGTTAACCTGTGATTCAATAACTACTGGACCGGCTATGTTGCGATGCTGTGTGTCACAAGTTAAGAAATATTCATGAGACAGCTAACTGATAGCCAAGAATTTAGTCTAGTCATTCCTCAGCCATTTAATTGTATCTTTCAGTCTGAGGAATTGCTAAATTAATAACCATAGTTTTAGTTCTTGTGTTCATGTTGGACGTTATTTTGGTTTTCTTCAGGAAGCTAAAAAAATCAGTACGTTTCCTTTGACCCTCACCAATTTTATAGATGCACTATACACTCAGACCCCGAATAGCACTGATTCGTTACAACACGGTCATTCAATTCTTTATTGAAATTTTTTTAAATGGCAAAGGGTCATTCTAAACAACACTTAAAACTTCTCAAGAGTTTCCACCATTACAGTAAACATTCAATCAGTCAATGAGAGCGCTTTACATACGTTCTGAGCCACTCGCAGCTAATTACATATTAGATCATGCTTTGCCACCCCCGTGTGTGTAAACGTTCTTGCTCCCTCGCCAGTTTATTCCATTTTTTTCACCCATAATGTCTGGAAAATGACCCACAATTTCTAGTGAGGGTAGTGCATCTAAGACATCTAGGAAAAGCATTAACATGAACATGAAACTGCAAGTGATACAACGCTTGGAAGCTGGTGAGCGTAAGGTTGATGTTGGCGCCTCTTTGAAATTGGCTACATCGACAATCAGAACACCTTATTAAAAAATGCAGACAAGATAAAAGCTTCTGCAACAACTACCTCAAAGTTATCATCAATGAAGGTGACTTATTCAAGGAGCCATTTGCTTGAAAAATGCAAAATAGACTAAATATAGGGTGGATGACCAAACACAACAAAGTATGCCCTAAGCCAGCTGCTAATAATGGAAAAGGCAAGAAGCATCTTCAGTCTTGATTAAGTTGACTAAGACAACTGCGCTGCTCCAAGGTCATTCTGGGCCTCAGCCTTTAGGCTCTATAATGAGTCAATCTTTCACTGGGGCAGTGATGACCCCTCCTGATGCACTGTTAGTGGTAACTTATTTTTTATTCTTTCTGCTTCTCTTCTAATAGTTATATCTGCACTTGTAATGCTACTGTGATGTTGTAATTTCCTTTGGGATCAATAAAGTATCTATCATATTCAAGAAGAAGATACGTCAGTAATGTTCACAGTCAGCAGAAGTTGGGTTGATAGATTTGAACAGTGTAGTAACCTCCCTAGTGTACGTATCTCTAGTAAAGTGGCAAGTGCAGGGAGCAAGGCAGCCGAGGATTTTCCTACAACACTGAAGGCCACAATCGAAAGGATGATTATCCTTCCGAGCTTGTCTTCAATGTGAATGAAACAGGCCTATTTTGGGGAAAAGAAGTTCCTTCTTTAACTTTCATCCCCCGAGAAGACAAACATACATCTGGGTAGAAGGCTGCAAAGGAACAGTTAACTCTCTTGCTAGGAGGCAATCCCAAAGGTGATTTGAAGTTAAAGCCTGTGATTGTGTATCACTCTGAAACACCACGAGGAATGAAAGGCATTTTAAAGTCAAGTCTACCAGGCATTTGGAAATCAATCAAGAAAGACTAGCTGATGATTAATGTTTTCCAAAATTGGTTTGGTCGCATTTTTGTCCAGCAGTGAAGCTGTATTGTGAGGAGCATGGCCTTGAACCTAAAGCATTGTTGGTGCTTGATAATGCCCCAGGCCACCCTGAGATTCTGGACACACTTTGGACCTGCATTCATGTAGAAATGGTTTAACCTTCCACCCAACAACACTTCATTACTTCAACCAAGGAATAATACTGAATTTTAAAGCCTACTACCTTCGTTGCACATTCAAGCAACTTGTAGAGGAAATGAAGGGTCAAGACAAACAATCCATCAGTAAAAGCTACAATGGCATGAAAGCTGTAGGTAATATCAGAGCAGCCTGGGATGAAGTAACTTCAAGCTGCATGAACAGAGTGTGGAGGAAGCTTTGGCCAGAAGCAAGCAACAACACCTTGGAATTTCAGTTGAAACCAGTCATTCAAAACATTGTTGAACTAGCCAGTGAAGCAGGATTAGAGGATGTTAATGATGTTACTGCATTCTCATGGTGAGAGCCTTAATAATGAAGAGTTTCGAGAATTGGCAGAGCAAGTCATCTTGGGTGAATCTGACGACATGGATGGAGAAGAGGAAACACCAGCAAGAAGCCTCACCACAAAATCCCTCAGCACCAGCATCACCACGATCACACAGATCATCGACCCATAATGACCCTGACTGGGAGTGAAGCAATAAGGCAAAGAGAGGTGTTTGCGACATGATTTCCTGCTACCGAGAACTGCTTCACGAGTGGAAACTTGAGAGAAGGCAGTCAAATCTCGACACCTACTTGAAAAAGCCTAAATTAGAGGCGGACCCGCAGCCTGGCCCCTCCTCCTAAGACGTAACCATTTCCTGCTTCCCTCCACTGCTGCTGCAATGTGTTGCTGCTCCAACTGATGTACAGGTTAGGCCTATTTGTGTGTTTGTTACTCCACATTTACTGTGGATACATAAAATAATACATCATCTATCTCAGGCACACATATCCATTTATGTAATGTTATAATGACCCAGCATAGCGCTGATTTACTCAGCACTCCTACTCTGAGGAACTCGTCCTCAGCTTTAAACGGGGTCTGAATATAGAAAGCATCCCATCCAGATGCATCACTGTAGCTGTTCTGCCTGTGACTGCAAGAAACTGCGGAGAGTTTGGACACAACTCAATACATCATGGAAACCAGTCTCCCATCCATGAACTCTGTCTGCCTCAGTAAAACAGACAACATAATCACCAACTACCCCACCCTGGACATTCTCTGCTTCCCCCACCCACCCCCGGAAGATATAAAGATGAAAGCACGTACCACCAGGCTCAAGGACACTTTCTATCCTGCTGTTAAGACTCTTGTTTGTTTCAATAGTACAATAAGATGGAACCTTGACCTCCGTTTACTTCATCTTGACCTTGCAACTTATTGTCTGCCTGTACTATAATTTCTCTGAACTGCAACATTTTATCCTGCATTCCCTTATTGTTTTTCCACCAACAGCAAGGAAGCAGATTACAAAGAGGCAGTTGAAAAGCTCAAGGCCTGGTGCCAGGCAGATCACCTCTTCCTTAATGTCAACAAGGTGGTCATCATCTTCAGGAGAACTCGCACCACTTGCACCCCTTCTTCTTACATCAGTGACACGAAAACCCCTGCAATATTACGAAGGATCCTTCCCACCCTGCTGATAGACTGTCCCACTCCCATCAGGGAAGAGACTACTTAGCATCTGCGCCAGGACCACTGGCTCAAAAGAAGTTACTTTCCCCAAGCAGCAAGGCTGATCAACACATCCACCCACAAACCCACCGCAGCACCACCACTTTATCTTTTCCTGTCAGTTATCTTATGTACAGGCACTCCTATGCCTATTGTCACTATATACATCAATCTGTGAAAAGCTACCTAATGTGTTTATATTTAGTCTTTTTTATTATTATGTTCTTTATCTTATTGGGTGTTGCTTTTGTGTTGCATTAGATCCGGAGTAACAATTACTTTGTTCTTCTTTACACCTGTGTATTGGAAATAATATTAAGCAGTCTTGAAACTACTGCAGGGATATTTAACTTTGTTTGCTAGTTAAAACTACAAGTTAAAATGCTCAAATATGGAGTTTGAACTGTAAAGTTTTGCCCTTTCCTGGTTATCTAGCAGCAGTCTGATTGTGATCGTGATCTAAAGCAGAATCAGATTTATTTTAGGCCATAAGATTGTAAAACGTAGGAGCCATTCAGCCCGTTGAGTCTGTTCTGCTATTCCATCATGGCTGATCCCAGATTCCACTCAACCCCATACACCTGCCTTCTCACCATATCCTTTGATGCCTGGACCAATCAGGAAACTTATCAATTTCCACCTTAAATATACATTCCAACTTGGTCTCCACTGCCGTCTGTGGCAGAGCATTCCACAGATTCGGTACTCTCTGGCTAAAAATAAACTCCTCCTTATCTCTGTTCTAAAAGGTCACCCCTCAACTTTGAGGCTGTGCCCTCTAGTTCTGGATACACCCACCATAGGAAACATCATCTCCACATCCACCCTGACTGGTCCTTTCAACATTCAGTAGGTTTCAATGAGATTCCACCCCCCCACCCCCCATATTCTTCTAAATTCCAGTGAGTACAGGCCCAAAGCTGCCAAAAGCTTCTCATAAGTTAACTCCTTCATTCCCAGAATCATCCTTGTGAACCTCCTCTGGACTCTCTCCAATCACAACACATCATTTCTGAGATATGGGCCCCAAAACTGTTGACAATACTCCCTGTGAGGCCTGACTGATGTTTTATAAAGCCTCCTTGCTTTTATATTCTATTCCACCTGAAATAAATGCCAACATTGCATTTGCTTTCTTTACCACAGACTCAACCTCTGAATTAATCTTCTGGGAGTCTTGCACAAGGACTGCAAAGTCCCTTTGCACCTGTGATGTTTGAAGCTTCTTCCCATTTAGATAATCGTCTGCACTGTTGTTCCTTTTACCAAGATGCATTATCATACATTTCCCAACACTGCATTCCATCTGCTACTTTTTTTGCCCAGGTCCTGCTGCAATTGCATTGCTTCCTCAGCATTACTTACCCCTCCACCTATCTTCATATCAACCACAAACTTTGCCACAAAGCCATCAAGTCCATTATCTAAGTCACTGACAAACAATGTGAAAAGTAGCGGTCCCAATACTGACCCCTGAGGAACACAATTAGGCACTGGCAGCCAACCAGAAAAGGCCCCTTTTATTCCCACTCGCTGCCTCCTGCCTGTCAGCCAATCTGCAATCCATGGCAGTATCTGTCCTGCAATGCCATGAGATTTTATCTTGAGCAGCCTCGTGTGTGGCACCTTATTAAGTGTCTTCTGATAATTCAAGTAAATTACATCCACTGCCTCTCCTTTGTCCACCCTGCTTGTAACTTCCTCAAAGAACTCTTTAGCAGTGCTGTTGGGCAAGATTTCCCTTTACAGAAACCATGCTGACTTTGACTTAATTTATCATTAGTCTCTAAGTACCCCAAAACCTCATCGTTAATAATAGACTCCAACATTTTCCCAGCCACTGAGGTTAGGCTAACTGGCTGTTAATTTCCCTTCTTTTGACTTCCTCCCTTCTTTAAGAGTGGAGTGATATTTGCAATCTTCCTGTCCTCTGGCACCATGCCAGAATCAAGTGATTCTTGAAAGATCATCACCAATACATCCATTGTCGCTTCAGCAACCTCTCTTAGGACTCTGGGTTGTAGTCCATCTGGTCCAGGTGACTTATCCACCTTAAGACCTTTCAATGTGCCTGGCACTTCTTCCTTTGTAATAGCAATACCATTCACTCCTGCTCCCTGGCACACACGGACCTCTGGCGCGCTGCTAGTGTGGACAGTGAAGACTGATGCAAAGTACTCATTAAGCTCATCTGCCATTTCTTACACCTCCTTACCACCTCACCAGCATCATTTTCCAGTGGTCCAGTATCAACTCTCACCTCCCTTTTACTCTTTCTATAACTGAAAAAACTTTTAGTATCCTGCTCTATATTATTGGCTAGTTTGCTCTCATATTTCACCTTTTCCCTTGTATAGCTTTTTTAGTTGCCTTTTTTTGGATTTTAAAAGTTTCCAGACCATCCAACTTCCCACTCACTTTTTGTTACCTTAAATGCCCTTACCTTGGCTTTTATGCAGTCCTTAACTTCCCTTGTCAGCCACGGATGTCTGCTGCTGCCATTCGTGAACAACTTCTGTGGGACATGTACGTATCCTACACCTTGTGAACTATTCCCAGAAACTTCAGCCATCTCTGCTCTGCTGTCATCCCTGCCAGTAACCCCCTCCAATCCACCGGGGCAAGCTCCTCTCTCATCCCTCTGTAATTCCCTTTATTCCATTGCGATACTGATACATGTGACTATCGGTTCTCTCTTTCAAACTGCAGTATGAATTCAATCATATTATGATCACTGCCTGCTAAGGGTTCCTTTACGTTAAGCTTCCTAATAAGCACTGGCTTATTACACAGCACCCAATTTTTTTCCGAGTAGGCTCAAGCACATCTCATAGACATTTAACAAATTTCCTTTCTTGTGATACAACACCATCCTGATTTTCCCTATTCCTTTGCACATTGAAGTCCCCCATTATAATTGCGACATTATCCTTATTACGAGCCTTTACAGTTCCCTTTGCAAACTCCATCCCACATCCTGACTTCTATTTGGAGGCCTATCCATGATTCCCATAATTTTTTTTTCACCCTTGCAGTTTCTTAACTCCACCCATAAAGATTCAAATTCTCTGTCCATCTCACCACTTTCTAAAGATGTAATTTCATCTTCTACCAACAGAGCTTCACCACTGTCTATGCCTTTCTGTCTGTACTTTTGATACAATGTATATTCTTTGATGTTAAGCTCCCAAGTCTGGCCTTCTTTCAGCCGCGACCCACAGTGTCATACTGACCAATTTCTAGTTGTGCCACATCCATCGTATTTTGAATACTATGTGCATTTGCACCTTCAGTCCTGCAATCTTCGCCCTTTTGCCTCTGTGGTCCAGTTTAACTGTTTGCTCTGTCTGCAGTTGTACCTTGTAAGGAAGGCTTGTCGTTCCTTACGATCATGTTACACCCATCATCTACTTGTAAACCTGCTGGCTCATCCTCAGCTCTATCATCCTGGTTCCCATCACCCTGACATATTCATTTAAACCACTCCCAACAGCTCTGGTAAACCTGCCCACAAGAATGTTGGCCCTCCCTCGGATTCATGTGAAACCCATCGTTTTTGTACAGGTCACACTTGACCCAGATGAGGTCTCAGTGATCCAGAAATCTGAATCCCTGCCCCCTGCTCCAATTCTTCAGCCATCTCATTCCATTTGTCTTCTTACTGTCGCTTGATGAGGCAGCAATCCCGAGATTGCTACCCTTGAAGTCCTGCTTCTCAGCTTCCTTTCTAATACCCTATATTCTGTTTTCAGGGCCGCCTCCTTTTTTCTACCTATGTCGTTGGTACCAATATGTGCCACGACTTCTGGCTGCTCAGTCTCCCTTTTCAGGATAATGTGGACACATTCGGAAACATCACAGACCCTGGGACATGGGAGGCAAACTACCATCTGTGTTTCTTTTTCGTGTCCACAGAATTGCCTATCTGTCCCCCTTTTGCCCTTTCCCGGCTGAAGAGCCTTAAGCAAGTTGTATCTGCTATCATCCTGGCTAAGATTTGCCAAAATACAACCGAAGATTAAATTCGAAAGCAGAGACAAATATTGTCATACTGAAGCCAGGGCCTTCCATGAACGAACCCTTTGTTATGAAAATGTTTGGCAAATGCACAGTTAATTTGAATGTACAGCTGCAAGCAAGAGAAAGTTAGTGAACCCTTTGCAATTACCTGGTTTTCTGCATTAATTACTCATAAACTGTGGTATGAGCGTCATCTATGTCACAATAATAGACAAACACTATCAACCTAACACACAAACAATTGTACTTTTTATGTCTTTATTGACCTTATTGTTGAATCATCCACAGTCCAGACTGGAAAAGGTTTGTGAACCCTAGTATTTAATAACTGGTAGAACCTCTTTTAGCAGCAATAACCTCCACCAAACATTTACTGCAGCTGCTGGTCAGACCTGCACAACGGCAAGGAGGAATTTTAGACCATTCCTCCATACAAAACTTTTTCAGTTCGTCAATATTTCTGGGATAGCTTGCATGAACAGCTAACTTCAGCTCATGCTAAAACATCCCAATTGGGTTAAGGTCTGGATTCTGACTTGGCCATTCCAAAATACAAATTTTCTTCTTTTTAAACCATTCTATTGTTCTTTACTCTTGTATTTTTAATCATTGCCTTGCTGCATTATCCAACTTCTATTAAGCTTCCAGTGATGAACTGCTACCCTGACATTCACCTGTAAAATGTCTTGATAGAATTTTGAATTCACTGTTCCCTCACTGATTGCAAGCTGTCCTGGCCCTGAGGCAGTAAAGCAGCCCCAAACCATGACGCTCCTTCCACCGTGCTTCACAGTTGGGGGGGGGGGGAGGTTTTGGTGCGGGTATGCAGTGTCCCTTTTCCTCCAAACGTAGCGGTGTGTTTTCTGCCAAAAAGTTCAACGTTTCTCTCAACTGCCCCCAGGACATTGTCCCAGAAGCATGGTGGAATATCCAGCTGGTCTTTTGCAAACTTGAGATGTGCAGCAATGTTTTTTTTGGAGAGCAGTGGTTTTCTTGCAGTGGACACGTGAACAGAGACTTTAGCAAGTTCTTGAGATTTCTGCGGGTCTTTTGCCTTTACCCTTGGCTTTTTAAAAAAAATCTCCTTCAGCATTGTACATTGTGCCCTTGGTGTGATCTTTGCAGGACTCCCACTCCTAGGGAGAGTAGCAACAATACTGTTTCCTCCATTTGTAGACAATTTTTCTTACTGTAAACTGATGAACACTCAGGTCTTTAGAAATGCTTTTATAGCCTTTTCCAGCTTCATGCATCTCTACAACTATAAATGTAAAATTAACATATGCACTTCTGCATCATAGTATTTAAAATGCATAAGTTCAAAATCAGATAAAATATAATTACAATTTTCAAAGTAATTTTGAATAAAAGCCACTTTAACTTTTTAATGAGATTCTGAAATCTTCTTTCTCCAGTGACGTTTGTTCTACCTGGTTAATTATCGCCTGTTATCAGTTGTTGGCCTTTGACTTACATTTGGTGTTCGAACATGTATTGATGTAATTGGTCAAATTGGAGCTGGATGTAGATGAACCTAATGAGGTCATTCAAGCTTGTCTCTGGGATTAACCTGACAGGTGACCTATGTAGCTGCATGTAACTTTAAAACAAAAATTAAATATATGCATACTTTAGCTGTTGCTACTAATCATTTTTATGTTATAGCAAATGTATTTTACAGATTGTTTTAATGTTAACTTATAATTAAAGTATTTTAATTTATGACATGTTGTATTCCCAGTGCTCAAATACACTTCATTGTTATCATTAATGAGGAAATATATAATTCATGATGCAGTACTAACTGCTTCTCAAGGCCAAAGACTACAGATTGGCCCAGATTCAGAAGACAGATGATTTTTTTCAGCAGGATGTATCCTAGTTTACGTTTGTGATTATGTGCTTTGTTCTGTTAAAAGTGCTTTTTCATCCCAAAGGATTGTCGGGTAAGTTGGGGTGGCATGGTAGCATAGTGATTAGCACAATACTTTGCAGTATCAACGACCCAAGTTCAATTCCTGTGAGGAGTTTGTACGGCTTCCCCGTATCTGCGTTGGTATCCTCTAACTGCTCTGGTTTCCTCCCACAGTCTAAAGACACATCAGTTAGTAGGTTAATTGTTCACTGTAAATGAGGGTAGTATTAAATCAGGGGAATGCAGAGAGGTGCAGCTTGAAGGGCTGAAAGTGCCTACTCTGCACTGTATCTCAATAAATAAATAAATGAAGGTCTCGTTCCTGTAACGATTTCATCATAACACTTGAGCTTACCGTAATCATTCAGGTGCTACATTCTTTAGATTTTAACCTATTCACTGAAACTATAGTACAGGCTGGCAGAAACATTGGTGTAGGTAGTGTGTTTTGTTATTTTTAAACTCCTCATAATTGGATCTCTTTCCACTAAGCTCACTTGTCTTTAATTTAGGTGCTTTTTTGTTAAATTCTCTTCCTGTGTAGCATATTGTTATTGTATGCTTAACCTTGCTCTGTATTAATGCTCCTCATTGGGATTTGGGGTTTTTAATTTTGTAAAATGTTTTGAAAAACTAATTAAAAAAATTAAAAAAAAATAATAATTGGATCTCTTTCAAAACAAAGAATTTTTAAACTAAAACAGCCTGAAGACATTAAGGTGTTATTGTGTTCAAATGTACAGGGCCATTGATGCCCCTTGAGTACTGTGTGCTGTTATGGTCTCTGTATCTGGGAAAGTTGTTGTAGTTGTGGACGGAATTCAGAGAAGATCATCAGATATATTTCTAGAAGTGCAGGACTAATGTAGGAAATGATATTGAGTCACTTAAAGAGTGTATTCACTAGTTTAGAAGAATGAGAAACCTACAAAATTCTAAGACAAGTTAGACATAGAAAGGATATTTCCAATGGTAGGAAGTCCGAGAACGTGAGTCTCATTTAAACGTAGTAAGCCATTGAAGACTGAGACATCACTTCTGCAAGAGAGTGATGAACCTGTGGAGCAGTCCACCACAGAAAACATTTGAAGCCACATCAGTAAATATATTCATGAAGACTCTGTGGACCTTGGAGGTTAGAGTGGCAGTGATATTGGAAGAAATCTGGAATAAGGGTACTGCATTTGGATGATCAGCCAGGAACATTTTGAATAGCAGTGTAAACTCCAAGGGTTGAATAACTACTTCTCAGCGTTCCCAATATAGAGTCACAGACCTTTTCTATTTAGTAATTGCACTATATAGAACTATACTTGGGGAGGAAAAACTACTTCTAAGTCTACTTTTAGATAGCCAATATGTAATCATTGTTACTTATTCACTAACTATGTGGGTGAGATCCAGTCCTAAGCTTTAAGCCTGCTAGGTGCTGAGGCAACCACATAGAATACACTAAATGAAAATGGAGATTTTTTTTCTCTTGTCCAAGTTTTCATTTGCTTTTCCATAAGTAGGCTAAGCAAAGGTGTTGAACATCACTGCAAAGACACAGCAGCCCTCATCGCTGTGCTTCTAGCACAAATTATTGCATCGAATTATGGTGGGAAACATTTCCAGTTCTTGTTCTGTCTCCTCCAGTGGCACCCAGGTTTTGCTGCTAGACAGATTTTGTTTGAATCTGGTTTTCCTCTGGTCTGCGTAGTTAAAAAAAACAAGATTAACAGTAGGCATCTTGTGGAATTAATCTTGTAGTCTTGTCAAAATAATTCATTGCAGATTATTTAGGATGCTCAGGGTGAAGAATTGAAGTTAGAATGTTTTTATTTGGATTGAATTTATAAGATGAAATTAAATTCCTTTTTCAAATAAGTTGTCAATTTTTAAGAATGCAATATTGTATAACTGCACAAATATTTGAATGCTACATTTACTTTAAGAATTGGTTCTTCTAGTTGTTGTTCATTACATTCTGTTGATCTGCAGTAACGTTGACATAGCACCAAATTGATAAAAGTCCAATTAGTTGTTTAGTCAGCTGGACAGCTCTAGGAGTAGAGTATCAAAGTTCAAAGTAAATTTATTATCAAAGTACATGTATGTCACCATGTACAATCCTGAGATTCATTTTCTTGTGGTCGTAAACAGTAAGTCGAAGAAACACAATACAGCAATGAACATTCGACAGGGCTGGCAACCAATGAGCAAAATATAACAAACTGCAAATACTAAAAGAAATAACAATAAATAAATAAGCAATAAATATTGAGAGCATGAGATGAAGAGCCCTTGAAAGTGAATCCATAGCTTTTGGGAGCAGTTCAGTGATGGGGCGACTGAAGTTGAGTGAAGTTATCCCCGGATGGTAGAGGGGCAACAACTGTTCCAGAACCTGGTGGTGCAGGTCCTGAGGCTCCTGTACCTCCTCCCTGATGGCAGTAGTGAGATGAGAACACGGCCTGGTTGGTTGGGGAGGTGAGGACGAGGGTCGTTGATGATGGATGTTCCTTTCCTGCAACAGTTCTCCATGTCGATGTGCTCAGTGTTGGGGAGGTCTTTACCCATGATGCACTAGGTCGTATCCACGGCAACCCGTAGAATTTCCTGTTCAATGGCATTGGTGTTTCCATACCAGGCCATGATGCACCCAGTCAATACGCTCTCCACCACACATCCGTGTTTTAGATGACATGTCAAATCTTTGCAAACCTCTAAGTACTCTCCAGTGCTAGAAACACAGTTTCTAGCCTAGCATCTTGGCTTACTACTTTGAATTTTATTTAATTATACCTGATTTTTATATTAACTGTTCAACTGAGGGCTTGAAAGTACCGTAGTTGCTTAAAATATATTTTCTGAACCTAGCTCGGTAAAGTTTATTATAATCAGTAAAATTAGAAACAGTTGAAAGATTTATTAATTTGATTTCCCATTCATTTTATTCCCATTACTCTCTAATGCTCCATAAAACTGCGACAATCCAGCAGTCTCCTTTAAGGTAAACCTATATTGCCTTCTGAGTCTGTAATCTTTGGCGTTTCTTCCTCCATCTTTGGTAGGAATAATCCAAATAGAACATACAGGGTAAATGGTAGGGCATTGAGGAATGCAGTGGAACAGAGAGATCTAGGAATAACAGTGCATAGTTCCCTGAAGGTGGAGTCTCATGTAGATAGGGTGGTGAAGAAGGCTTTTGGAACGCTGGCCTTTATAAATCAGAGCATTGAGTACAGAAGTTGGGATGTAATGTTAAAATTGTACAAGGCATTGGTAAGGCCAAATTTGGAATATTGTGTACAGTTCTGGTCACCGAATTATAGGAAAGATATCAATAAATTAGAGAGAGTGCAGAGACGATTTACTAGGATGTTACCTGGGTTTCAGCACTTAAGTTACAGAGAGAGGTTGAACAAGTTAGGTCTCTATTCATTGGAGCGTAGAAGGTTGAGGGGGGATTTGATCGAGGTATTTAAAATGTTGAGAGGGATAGATAGAGTTGACGTGAATAGGCTGTTTCCATTGAGAGTAGGGGAGATTCAAACGAGAGGACATGATTTGAGAGTTAGGGGGCAAAAGTTTAAGGGAAACACGAGGGGGTATTTCTTTACTCAGAGAGTGATAGCTGTGTGGAATGAGCTTCCTGTAGAAGTAGTAGAGGCCAGTTCAGTTGAGTCATTTAAGGTAAAATTGGATAGGTATATGGACAGGAAAGGAGTGGAGGGTTATGGGCTGAGTGCGGGTAGGTGGGACTAGGTGAGATTAAGAGTTCGGCACGGACTAGGAGGGCCGGAATGGCCTGTTTCCGTGCTGTGATTGTTATATGGTTATATATGGTTTCATCTTGGCAAAGGCACATCAGAGCCATTGGGTTGGATTTGAAAATGGTGTTTGGAAAGAGTTGTGCTGCGTAAGAGGCATCTGCATCTTTTGATGCCTTGTTTCCATTTACCCCAGCCTTGTATCACTCTGTCGGATGCTGGGATAACAATGTCTAAAGTGACAGGGTCTTGCTGTCACTTCAGCTCAGAGTGTGTGTTAAACCTGCCGCCTTGCTACGTAACCTCGGAGAGCAGTCACTTTTCTTCCCACTTTCCTGACAATTGAAATTGCCATCATTTTGTAAAATGTTTCAAAATAAAAGTTCTTGGAATTGAGTCTGAAGGAACTTAACTCTTATACACTTCGGAAGCTGTAGTTTAGATGGTTTTGAGATGTTAGATGAGGAAAAAGATGTACATTGCAGAGCCCTTAGAGGCTTGTGGAAGTGATTTCAGAAATGGGTGTCTCCCATGTTTCTTTCTGGTTATTATTCCTCCGCCAGATAAATAGATTAATGACCTTGGAGAATATTGCTGTGTGCGGAGTAGCTACTGACTACCGTCACCAGAATAAGCATGCAATTGTTCAGCTGCCAACTGTCGCCCTTGAGGCAAAGGTTTTGGGACAAGCTTGCTGGGGAGTACACTGATTTCAGACAATGTTCCTGAAACCATATGACAAGGCCTATTATATAGGAATTGATAGTGGATGAAACATCAGTAGTAAATGGAATTTAACCTTGACATATTCCTCACTCTTTTGGTGTGTGAAATGCAATGATTTGTTGTACTAGGTATTGTAAATTACATAAAAGCTCAAACTATTTAGGGTGAAGTGTGATTGAATTAATACCTTGGACTCCAGCGCATTTGCTGGTTTGTAGTGAAAGGAAACTAACCATTGTCTGATAGCATAATCAAGGTGACATTGGTAAGATGATAATTACACAGATGATAATGGCTTGCATGAGTTTGCATTGTCACCACGTCAATTTCCTTTCAGATGTAAATTAACAGGGATGGTAATACGCAGAAATGGCTCACATAAGAGCCCTTAGATTTGCAAGCAATGGTGCCTCACCTGTTTGCGCAAAAAATTTCAGTACTATATATATAATATATATATTTCAATACTCTGTGTGTGTGTGTGTGTGTGTGTGTGTGTGTGTATTATATATTTTTAAAAATTACAGGATGGATTGTAGTGGGAGCTAGAAGTGAATGACTTTGTCAGTTTTATTTAAAACTATCCCAGTGATAAAAGTTTGAAAAAAAACTTTACAAATGCAGCTCAGCACTGAGGGACTCGGAATAGCTTGCTCAGATTAGTTTATTATCATATACACCAGAGTGCAATTCAATTCCTTGATCCCTTGAAGCTCAGAGCTTCAGTATACCTGTATAATAAAGAAAACCATTAATTCAGCAACAAATGCAGACAACAGAAAGTACAAGGGCAACACGAGTGAATCTGCAGGTGCTGGAAATAAATAAAAACACAAAATGCTGGCAGAACTCAGCAGGCCAGACAGCATTTTGTGTTTTTAGAAAGTACAGGGGATTGTTTCAAAGACAGTTGTGCACTCTGAGGCAGCGCAAAAAGAAATACTATATTGACAACAGAATAACCAAAAGAGAGGGAATTAAGAGAGCGAGACCGTGGCAGCATCACATTACAAAGCCTGTCAATAGTGATGAAACAGGCAAAACGCTGGAAGGACTCGGCGGGTCAGGCAGCGTCTGTGGAAAAGAATAAGCAGTCAGCTTTTTGGGCTGAGACCCTTCTTCAGTTTGGATTTCCAGCATCTGCAGACTTTCTTTTGCTAGTGGTCATGAAAGCTCATATGGCATTACTCTTGAGAAAGCGGGCGATATGTGTTACATACAGAAGTACTTCACAGCACTTGAGTTTGGCTGTGACAGGAGATTAGCAGGAAGGCAGTAGAAGTGATTTGAGGATATTCGACTTTAAGTTTTCATATTATAGTAATATAGTTGGTGATGAAGAACTGGTGCGGAAGTTGGAGCATTTTCACAAAACTTTCTGATATTTCGTACACTGGAAGTTATCAGTGAACTACAATTTATGGAGCATTTTCATTGTTAGGTAGAACTAACCTAGTCAAGCAAAATCCCACTATAGCAAGGGTTCCCAGCCTCTTTTATGTCATGGACCAAACCATTAAGCAGTGGGTCCATGGACCCCAGGTTGTGAACCCCGGATAGATTCATTCCCTTCTGCTGGTTTCTTAGATATCTCCAAAATAAACCCTGGTTTTGTCCTTTACCACTGACAGACCAGACTCCCCAAAGGTGGTAAGAGAGTAGCAGCAGTTTTTGTTTTCGAAGAGTCCTCAGTGTTGACTCTTAATTTTACCAGCTTTTGTCAGCGGATAAATAATACTCTTCAACTTGAAAGAAGCAGCAGGTAATTCTGTACAAGAATTTTCATTAGTTTCCATCTTAGGGACTTCGCTTCCCTTTGTTCTTTCCAAACTGAATAAACAAATGGTTAATCCATTAATTAAATATACATTACGAATATGGTTTCAGTTTTGTAAATTTTTTGGCTTGAATAAATTTATTTTATCAAGTCCCATTATATCTAATTTTTTCTTTCAACCCTTTGTCATGGATCAAGCCTTTTTGGTATGGAAAATGAAGGGTCTAATATGTTTTCATGATTTAACTTTGGATAACTGTTTCATGTCTTTTGAACAGTTGTCTAATAAATATAATTTGCCCAGATCCCTTTTTTTTAAGATACTTACAGATCAGAGATTTTTTGAATACGATGTTATCTACTTTTCTGATTTCATATCCAACCAATATCACAGAAAAAAATTTAGACTTAAACCCTTATCAAAAGGGTTTAATAGCAATCATTTATGATATGATTATGAAAAATACAGTCACATATATCTGATAAAATTAAAAACGAATGGGAGAAGGAACTTTAACTTTCTTTACCTATAAAGAAATGGAAGAAAATTTTTCAATTAGTTAACTCTTCTTCTATTTGTGCAAAACATAAGTTGATTCAATTTAAAGTGGTGCATAGGGCTCATATGTCTAAAGATAAATTAGCTCATTTTTACTCTCATATATATGCGATCTGTGATAGATATCATTCTGAGGTAGCCTCTTTGACATATGTTTTGGTCTTGTCCCCTTTTGGAAAAATATTGGAAAGATATTTTTGATACATTCTCTACAATTTTGCACATTGATTTACAACCTCACTCTATCACTGCAATTTTTGGTTTACCAATGATTGATCTGCCCTCTGCAGCTCAGCGGATGATTGCATTTGCTACTTTAATGGCTAGAAGATCTATTTTATTGAATTGTAAATAAGTGAATCCTCCAACTACATCTCAATGGTTTTCCCATAAACATATCCTGTTTAAGCTTAGAAAAAATTGGAAGTGGTACCTTTGATCTCTCGGTTAAATTTGAAGAAACTTGGAGGCCATTTATCCAATACTTACATATAGTGTAATTTGACCCTTTTCCGATTCCTTCATATTATTTATTAATTCAAGTAGAGCAGTAGAGTTGATGACATTAACAATTTTATCCGATATAATAGAATAGCCCAGCTTTGTTTAGTTTAGTTCTAGTTCTGTTTAATTTAGTTTACTTTGTTTTTGATTTTTCAAATTTGGTTTTTTTTTTCATCTTTTTATTTCTTTGTATCATGTTTATAGTAAGAGTTTGGGAGGTTAATTATATTGGTGTTACTGATAGTTTCTACTTATATGTGCTAGTCGCCAACACTGTAATCCCACTCCCTTTGTATTATTATGACCATTATGTATTTGTCTTTGAGACATTCAATAAAAAGATTGAAAAAGAAAGAAAGAAGCAGCAGAGGTAATCAACGTCAATCTATTATCAGAGTATATCACACTATCACCATGGTAATCTGGATGGATAGAGGACAGATCTAACCACCCAAAGGAGGGTATCTGTTGGAGTTCAACCAGGGTGCTATCCATCACAATCTGGGACCTCATGACACACCATATACCTATCTACAAGTGCACACAATATACCTAACTGCAAGCAGTAGTATGAAATATGTTAGTGATTCCACAGTTAACAGTTCTTTTGGTGTTTTGTTATGCTACATCAGTTATAAATGGTGATGAGAAATTAAAAGGCTGCTGAAAACTGTGGGAAGCTCCATAGAAAGGAATTTATGAACATGATAGTGGAGCCCGGAAACTAGGTACCAAATGAACGAAAAGGTTTGCACATATTTTCAGCCGGTGATCAATGAGAGGATCTTGAGATCCTATCATTGTGATCTCCATTTCGTAAACAAGCTTTCAGCCAAATTCAATCCACTTGATACAATATCAAGAGGTTACTGCATCTGGTGCACCAAGCAGTCAGCCCTACCTCCCATTCGTGCAATCTAGAAGTAGCTGCACTCCTAGATCAGACCTCTTGTAGAGTAAAAATGAACTCGTTCTCTCAGTCTGCTTCATCGTGGCCCTTACATTTTACTTGTCTACCTGCACTGCACTGCTTCTTTAACTGTGGTCCTATATTCTGCATTATGTTTTGGTTTCCTATTGTGCTACTTCCATGTACTTGCGTTTGAAATTATACCTGGAAAGCATGCAAACAAAAGATTTTCACTGTATCTCTGTACATGTGACAATAATAAACAATTTCCAAATTAAATTTGCAAAAGAAAATTAGTCCAACTTTGGTTTAATAATGTCATTCTGATACAAGGAGATTTATTCTCATACATAGAAATCACATTAGCTTCAACTCATTAATAAATTGAATCTGGTAGCAAGCAGCTGGCATTTACTATCAATTGTTTCTTGTCCCAGAAACCCAGTCCATCATTCATCCCTTTTAGCCGCCTTAATACAACAAATACAAAGGCTAAGGCACTTCCAGGAGGAGTAGAGGATCATTAGTATTGATGAGGGATTTGTATTTTCCTGATCTGCATGGAGACATTTTAGTAGACCTACACCCTTCTGGTCATTTGGTGTTTGACCATGTGTCTGGCCACATGTTTTACCACATGAAATCTTTGGGCTCTACTTCTGTGTGCAGATGACCATTCTGGAATAGACTTCGTGTTGGCATCTGAATCCAACTAAAAGCTGAACTTTCAGCAATTCTTTCGTGATAATTTTTTAAACTCCTTTCCCCTGACTTGCCACCCTCCCTAGCTCCAGTACCTTCTCTCCATTTTCCGCTTCTCTCCATATCTTTGCTAAACTACTCCTTCCTTCCATTTCTTCCTGTTTCAAACCTTACACCCTGATCTCTTTAGAAATGTCCGCTCCTTTCTTCCACAGTTGTCTAATCTGCCCTGCAACTTTGTCTTGGATTTTTGCTCTTTATTCTGCCTTGGCTTTCTCCTGGCTTCTATTGTCCAGCTTGCTTCTTCTGCCTCTCCCTCTCCTGCTCTCTCTTTACATTCCGTATCTCATGGAATATAGAACAGTAGAGCACAGGACCTGCCTTTTGACCTGTGATGTCAGTAGCCACATTAAACTAATTCCCTTCGGCCTGCACATAATCAATATCCCTCCATTTGCTGCATATTCACGTGACTATGTTCAGACACTAAATGAGCAGAAGGTTGGAAGTCTACTAAATTGGCTTCAACCAGATCAGGAAAATAAAAATCCCTCTTCATTACCAAAGACTTTCTACTCCTGGAAGTTCTGCAGCCTGTTAATTTGTTATATTGAACAGACTAAAAGGGACGAATAATGGACTGGCTTTTTGGGATGAGAAAGAATTGACAGTAAATGCCAGCTGCTTGCAATACCACTATCATGTCTGCTTCCACTGCTACCTCCAGCAGCCACTTCCAGGCACCGAATATCCCCTTTAAACTTTCCCCTTCTCATTTTCAATGCCTTTCCTCTGGTATTTGACATTCCTACCCCGGGGAGAAAGATTCTGGCTATCTAATATGTCTATGTCTCTCATAATTTCGTAAACTTTTATCAAACTCTTTTCCGCTTCCGACTCTCCACAATCATGCTGCGCTTTGAAGGATGATCGTTCAGTGCTTTTACTGAATTTTTTCCTCAGGATGTGGGTTTCATTAGAAGGCCACATTTTGTGTGTGGGGCAGTGTGGGCCTTCTGTAACCTCATATAGCTTCTGAGTCGGGGTCATTGGGTGGCTATTAACAGTTAATATCGTTTGACTTTGGAGTTTCATGTTGGGTAGGCCAAGCAGGGTGACGGGTTTCATGCTGAATGGCGCAAAGAAGCCATTTGGATTGTACGACAGCTCTGTCTTTTCAAGCTGTGCACCAAAACGTTGCCTTCTGATACGTACTACTGTTGTATGTTTGGCAATATTCTATAATCACAATACTTCTTTACCACGCTTCCTCTGAATTTTCAGATTAAATACTGAGCATTAAATATTGCATATGAAATATCTGTAGCTAGAAATACAATATTGCACATTTTCATCATTTATTCCCCACTGCTTAAATACAAATAAGATCTGGCAGCACTATTCAGATTCTTGAATAGTTACATTGTGGAGAAGATGGGGGTATTTATTTTTTTGTTTTTCCTGTGTTTATTCCACTTCTTCATGCTAATAAACACTCATGGTCTATGTTATTGGCCATGTGAAGCCCACTGCCCAATTTCTGTCTGAACTTGTATTAATTAGCACCAGTCATCAAGAGCAGCTTTGAAATTTATGTCTGCCTGTATACTAACTGATGCAAAATTACTTAATGGTCAGACTTAACGTCATTCTCTGAAATATTTATAACGTTTGCCAGGCTGTGTTTTCAGATTGTGATGAAAAGGCTTTGATTTCCAGCTGTCAGCTGTAGAATGGTAGATCTGAGGGGCAGGAAAGATCAGGTTGACTTGAAGTCTCAAGAAGGATTGCACAGCTGCTTGTGTGCAGTTGGTTTGAATTCTTTCTCCAGTACAAGGTTATTACTTGCAGAAAACAGTGTACGACTTCAAAATGAATAACGGTGTAAAATGTGATTTGTTTAAAGTAGTCAATCTGAATGACCTGATCTTCAAGAGAGAGTAGTTGCCTTTGATCCTAATTGTCAAGTGTAGAATCTTGATGCTGTTGTAGTGTACAATATCACAGATTTTGTTAAAAGTAATTCTACAGTTTTTGTCCACTGAAAAGACTATAATTGTTCCTATCCCTCTGTTATGCTGCGTGGCAAGTTGTTTCTGTTTAGAGCAGGAGTTCCCAACCTGGGGTCTGTAGACCCCTTGCTTAATGGTATTGGTCCATGGCATAAAAAAGGTTGGGAACCCCTGGTTTACAGAGAAATTGGTCAAACATGATTGAGTGTGACTAGCTCAGATGGGCATCTGAGTCAGCAAAGACAGGTTGGGCCAGAAGAACTATTTCCATGCTGCATTGCTCCATGATTTTACTCTCTACTTCCATGGAACAAAATGCATATCTTGCACAACCTCTCATGGTCCCAGAACACATCGTATACAATCAGGAAAGCTCACCAGTGCCTCTGCTTTGAGGAGGCTGAAGCAAGCTGGACTATGTACATCAATACTCACGTCATTCCACGCTACGGAGTAGAAGAGCATCTAACAAATTGCATCACTGCATGGTACAGAGATTGCACTGCGGCAGACATCAGGTTGTCAAAACTGCCAAAGCATCACCGGCACCAGTCAACGGCATCTATATAGAAAGGTGCTGGAAAAGAGCCAGTAATATCATAAAGGATCCATCCCACCCCGTTCATGGACTGTTTGTCGCACTCCCATCAGGGAGGAAGCCACATAGCATCCATGAGAGAACTACCAGACTTAGAAACAGTTACTTTCCCCAAGCAGTAAGGCTGATCAACACTTACACCCACTAACCCACCCCTCCACACCATCAAGCGCCACTACTTTATCATTTCTTGTCAGTCACCTTATGTACAGACTCCCCTGTGCCCAGCGTCACATTATGGACATAACCATCAATCTATGCATACAAGTTTTTGTATTTTTTAAAAATTATTATTGTGTTCCTAAACTTCTTTTTGTGCCCTACATCAGATCAGGTGTAGCAATTACTTCATTCTCCTTTACATTTGTGTACCGGAAATGACATTAAACAATTTTACTATCTTGGAAACCTTCACATATGAGTTGTGGGCTGAAACACATGGGTCAGATTTTGTTGTCGTAAGTCATTCCATTGTTTAGACTTTTCTCCACATCCAGACTTGGGGCTGGGCGGTTGGGGAGGAAGAACTGCTGGAGGAACTTGTGTGGGTCGAGCAGCCTCTGTGGAGGTAAAAGGAATAGTCAGTGTTTCGGATCAGGACAGAGTATGGAGAGGGAAGGTAGGTAGCAAATGAAACGGAACAGGGAGGTGCCTGAGTGAAACAAGGCCAGGGTCGACTATGGAAGTTGTGTCCTAGCTGTCTGCGTTGTTAGATACGCACGCCATTGCAGTACGATATGGGGAGCAAGCTGTTGCCTGTGCAGCAGGCTCCCTCTCCACACAGCTGATGAATCCATAGGAACGGCAGAGACCGATGCAGTCTTCCTTAAGAACTCCAGCGCCTAGTCTCTGGGACAGTTGCAAAGCAGCAAAGGTTTTAAAGGAGAGTTTTCCTGCTCCTAGATGAGCTACCAACCACAGCTGAAGAGCCCCATCTGCCTGGTGGTGCCTGAATAATATACCTTTTATTATGAACCCTGATTCTAGACACCATGGCCAAGAGAAACACTGCTGCTGGTCTACACATTGAAGCACTTTCAGAACTTAGTACACTGCCGTGAGGTCACATTTTATCTATATAGTCCTAGATTACCTAATCTCTCCCAAAAGGACCTATCACCATCCATCCCAATCTTGGAGATACTTCATTGCATTTCCCCTTTGGCAAATAACAAAACTGGATTGGCATACAGCATTTCAGTTACAGTTTCACCGGGGCCCTGGATGATTGTAGTAAGGTGTTTACACTTGTAGTCTCTGGGCAGTGGTATAGTGGCATCCACACAGGACTTCGAGGCGAGTGGTCCTGGGTTCGAATCCAGCCAGCTCCTTGCATGCTTTCCGTCCGTGCTGTGCTGAGTATTGAGCTAGCGACTCGGCCTCGTAAAAAACAGACATGTTAACGAAGCAGCAAGGTTGCCGGTAATGCACCTCAAGGCGTGGAGAGGAACAGCAAGGATTTGTAGTCTCAAATCCTCTTTATAATGACATTCATGTAAAAGTAACAAAGAACTGTGAAATATGAAATTCTTTTTTATACCTGGGCTACATTTTGCTATGTTTAACTTTTTCCTTTAATAGAACAAGACACTTAGAGCAATCTTATGATCGCGCTCATAAAATACGATGCAATGTTAATTTATCTTAAGTGAATAGTGAATTATTTGCTACAAAGCGGAATGTTACATTTGGAAGCTCCATAATGAAATGGATGTTTTATTGTTTTCCAATTCTGGGTGATATCTGAAAATTAATGACTAGGCAAGCATTTTGCCTCTTTGTCTGTCTAGCTGCTCACTGCTTCAGGTTATGTGATCATTTGATCCTTTCCTGTTGCTGACTGGCCTTAACGAGACATGTGAGTGAGTTGGAATGACTTGTTTGGCATTATCCCTTTGAGGCACTGAAATTGAATTTACTATGAGGGCATGATGTACTTAATATTGCATCTTACCTCATTAACACGATCATAAGTTTGTTGTAAGTATCATGTTCTAATCTGTTGTCAGTGGGGAAAAATTCAAGCTTCACAAATGTAGCCCAAGTCAGAAGTATGGTTAATAATTCCTGCCAGCTGCTGCCAGACATATCACAGCCTTAAAACTTTTGCAAAGCCTCTCTGTTGGATTTATATTAATTTAAAATCAGACCTTTAAGCATGATTTTTTCTTGTGAGCTTTAACAATTGTTGAAAAGAACTAATTACGTAACTTTTAAAAGGTGGATCATCTGGTAGAAGTGTGCTGTGAGGCAGCTGAGGAAAACATTGTGTAGCCCACAAGCCAACCAGTCAATGTGTCTGTTACCTTATTAGGCTAAGCAACTTGGTGTGGAGGCTGGGGACGTGCTGTTCAGGATTGTAGTTGCTTGAATATCAGCCTATAACTGGACAGACTCTTGAGATGTGGCCCAATAATTTTCCTCTTGGGGGGGAGAATGATAAAATTCCTTATTTACCTAACTGCTTGGTGCAGTTTCAGAATCGGGTTTATTATCACTGACATATGTCATAAAATTTCTTGTTTTACAGCAGCAGTACAACGTAATAGACAAAACATTACTATTGGTTAAAATAAGAAACATAAAGATAGTGTGAAAAGGGAGCAAAGTAGTGAGGTAGTGCTAATGAACTTTTTCAGCATACTGGTGGTAGAGAGGGAGGAGGCAGCCCTCCCTAAAGCACTGAGTGTGTGGCTTCAGGCTACCTCACCTTCTCCCTGATGGTAGTAATGAGAAGAGGGCTTGTTCTGGATGGTGAGAATTTAGTGTGTGCGCGTGTACCATAAATCTGGAGTGTTCAAATAACTATTAAGATCAGTTATTAAGATACTATCTGTAACCTGCACCCCTTTTATGCCCTGTTTGCTGAATTCTTTGTCACTTTTTCTGTTATTTATTAGGATTTTTTGTACATTGATATTCAGTTTTAGATTAGGAAAGTGTTTAAAAATTAGCTGTGAAGCTCTATGAAGCTTCATTGTCTATGTAAATGAAGTGATGTTAGTCTGCAGCATAATGCTGCTCTGTCTCACACAGTACCACGAGTGAAATGACAGATGATTGGCCAGTTGTTGACACAGAACCACTGCCTAAGAAATACACTGTTTGGGCGAGGTGTCTTAAGAGTGTTTTAATGGTTTGTGCAATAAGCCACAGTGAGAAAACATGTCCTCTTTGTGTGCTGTTTCTTGAACGTGACACAGGAATTTTTAATTTTTAAATGTTCCCTGAGTGTGGGCACCATCAGCAGAGCTGCAATTAAGATCCATCTCTAGGTCCCTAAGAAGTTCAAGGGGTGCATTCATCTTGGACCGTTACAGTTATACAATGAAAATCATTCTACAATGCCATTTATAGCATTGCAAATTTAAATTGCAAAGAATTTCACTTTAGTTATAAAACTTGATGTCGTGAAATGTCTTGGTCTGAAACATCAACTGCGTATTTATTTATTTATTGAGGTTGTTGAGTGCTGTCGAGTCATTGTCGACTCATGGTGACCCTATGGATAGTGTAGTTAGATGTCCATTGAGTTTTTGTGGCAAGATACAGAAGTAGATTGCCAGGCCTTTCTTCCACGCAGATACTGATGCTGCCCAGCTTGGGACCCGACCGGATTCGAACACAGGACCATTGGCCTCGAAGTCCAGTGCTGATGCCACTGGCCGTCCCAATTATTGAGCTGCAATATGGAATAGGCCCTTAATGGGCCTACAGCCATTGCCGCCCTGATTACATCCTAGCCTAATCACAGGACAATTCACAATGACCAATTAACCTACTAAACCCACTTAACCTACACTGTCTTTGGACTGTGGGAGGAAACCGGGCACCTGGAGTCACAGGGAGAACATACAACCTCCTTACAGGTGGTGTCGGGAATTGAACGTGAGTTGCTGGTATTGTAAAGTGTGCTGACCACTACGCTACCGTGCCACTCCACAGATGCTACCTGACTTGCTGAGTTTCTCCAGCATTGTGTGTCTGTGTGTGTGTTGCTCTAGATTTCCAGCATCTCTTCTGTTAATATGATACTGTTTGCTCTTGTAGGACTTCGTAGAGTTTTTGTGGGACTTTACAAGCAACCTCAGGGAGCACTGCTTCTGTTTGAAATTAAAATTAGTTTGGCACCTTCCTCACCAGAAGGCCTCTTACTTTCTGTATGTCTGCCACAAGAGAAGTCCCGTTCATGATAAGTTACAGTAACCAGTACATGGGTTGATTTTTGAGCTGATACTGTGTTCTAGTTGTGCATTCCTCGCAGTTTGTGATTAGATGGAGATGAGAAGAATTTCGTCTCTGTTAAGAGCTGATTGGTTTCCCAGTATTAGGAAGCTGCAATATCGATTTCTTTTTTTTCTGCCTCACAGTAACGTGTTGTGATTTGGTCACAGATTTGTAGTACTTCATTATAATCTCTCGATCTGTCATCCAAACTGGTTCAGAATTTCATTGCACCCTAATTTCTGTCTGTAATCTGATTAGTAGCTTGAGCTGCTTTAAACTGCAACCTATTGCCAAGCCTATTCCTGCAGCCACTGCCGGTTTGACAGCTTCAGTCCTGTTCTATGCAAAACTCTCCACACATTGCTGTGTAGACAGGCCTAGCTTTGTGTCTGGGGTAGAATTAGCTGTTACTTGTCACTTGAAGCCTTCGACTTCTGCAGTCATGTTCAGAAATCCGTGGATTGCTGGTTATGCCCGAACAGTAACATGCCGTGGCCAAGGTAAGTACCAAAAATATGCTTCAGAGCAGTTATCGTTAAAGTACTCCTTCTCTATACTGTCTCTTATTTTATTTTTCTCTCCTTCCCCTTCCCTCTGCTTTCAAGGGCAATGGGAAACAATAGATATGTAATGACTTAAATCTTAATAGGTGCACTTTTATCACCAATTAGATTACACAGTTTATCCAATTCTGTCCCAAATGTTTAATTCTGAGCTTCTAGATCCATTTGTCGTATTAAAGGATTGCTGTGTTGCCGTCTGCTTTCGTAGAAATGGGGGAGGGGAATAAGTGCATCTTTATTGTAAGTATTGTGAAAGGGTTGAATCAGATTAAATAATGTTCACATCACTTGGATTTTACACAAATCCAGCTCATTCTAAAGAGAGTTTTTTAAAAAAAACTGTAAATACAATACATTTAGTTGTATAAAACACAACAAAAAACTACATGCACATGCAAATCAGATTTTTTTGAAATCCGTATCTCAGCATTTGTAAATGGTTGTGGGTGTGTCTATGATTGATAGACTGATTATTTGTGTATGTGTGAATGCATGTTTTTTAGCTGTACTGACCCAGTTCACAAAACTAGATTTACAGTTCTTTTTCTTTGTAGGTGTAAAACTCCTTGCCTCCTAATATCTCAAAGTTAACGTAGATGAAAACCACATATTGCTGATTGGCAGTTGTTTTGTATTCAGTGCAATGAGCTCTTTTCCTTGGATCCACTGCATGTTAAATTTGCACAATGATGTTAGACATGGGTAGGAAAGATAGAGTTGAAAATTAGGAATGTGGCAAACTGAGGCGATCTTCAAGTTGAACTTTTAAATTGGCGAATAAAGAATCACAAATGAATATGTACAATATATTGTATTTTGGATGGCATTGTTAATTCATTGTACATGGTAACCGTGTTCTGGTGAAGCTATTGAGATACTGATTTTTTTTAAACTGCTCTTCTGACTTGATAAATCAGAATTTTCTGAAAGCTGCAACAGATGTTCCCATCATTGCCCCAAACAGTCCTTCCAGGTGAGGCGACACTCTACCTGTGAGTCTGTTGGGGTCATCTGCTGTATCTGGTGTTCCCAGTGTGGCCTCCTCTATACCAGTGAGACCCGGTGTAGACTGGGAGTCCGCTTTGCCGCTCTGCCCCCCAGAAAAAGCGGGATCTCCCGGTGAGCACCCACTTCAATTCTACGTCTCATTCCCATTCCAGCATGTCAGTTCATGGCCTTCTGTAATGCCGTGATGAGGCTACATTCGGGTTGGAGGAGCAATACCTTGTATTCTATCTGTGTAGCATCCAACCTGATGGCATGAACATTGATTTGTCAAACTTGCGGTATTTGCCCCCCCCCCACCCCTCTCCTTTACCATTCACCATTCCCATTTCCCTCTTTCCTATCTCCTTACCTGCCCATCACCTCCCTCTGCTGCTCCTCCTCCTTCCATTTCTTCTATGATCTTCCACCCTCTCTTATCGGATCAATCAACTCTCCTCCCCCTCTCCCGGTTTCACCTATTGCCTACCATTTTATATCTTATCCTCCCCTCACCCCCCCCAACCTTCTTAGTCTGACTTTTCATTTTTTTCTTTCTCCAGTCTTGATGAAGGGTCTCGGCCTGAAACGTAGACTGTTTATTCATTTCCATAGATGCTGCCTGACCTGCTGAGTTCCTCCAACATCTAGTATGTGTTGCCCATTATTTCTTAAACTTGCTGTTGTCCATTCATTTACCACACGATTGAGGTCGTGTTAGTGGGGAGCAAAATGGAAGGGTGCTTTGACCCGACTGAAAGCGTCATTTTAACTAATCAGTTTGAAGGATTCTGAAATAACCATTACAGATTCCATTCAGGAAGTCTACAATGGAATAATGAGTCTGAAATCAAATCAGATTTAGAAAGTAGCACACACAAACAAAATATTGGATGAACTCAGCAGGTCAGGCAGCATCTATAGAAATGAATAGGTAGCCGGTGTTTCGGGTCAACATTATTTATTCCTTTCCATAGAAACTGCCTGACCTGCTGAGTTCCTCCAGCACTTTCTGTGTGTTACTCTGGATTTCCAGCATCTACAGAATCTGTTGTGATTGAGCTGTAGAAAGTGACAGCAAAAGAGAATTAGGAAAAATATATACATTACATTATATCTATAATTATTCAAAGCTGTTTGAATGGGACGCCATACCTATTCAATCCAATAGTAGAATGGGTGTTTTGCCAGTAATTAAGCTGTACAATGATATTAAGAAATTAGGTAGTTCCTGATTCAAACACAAAGTTGCTCTTAGGTGGGACTTAATAGCTTAACTTTGTGATTTTGAACAACTCTGTCAGGTTTGAAAGGAGCACAGTCCCAGGATTCTGAATCTGTGCAGATAACTGAATCTCCTGGTACCATTGCCCTAAAACTCTTCTACACCTACGCCAAGCACTTCTTGTAAATTGTGATGCCCGGAATTTAACCCAATACTCCATCTGAGGCTAAAACAATGTTTGATTTTAAAAGAAAGCAAGCCTTTCTTGTTTATATAGTCTTTTCCTCCAGTTTGTTTCTAACTCAACTTTTGCACTTGGACAAGGCTCTAGCAGTGTTGAGAATGGGCTTATTGTTGGAGCTACTTCCTCCTTTCAGTTTTGCAGTCCTCTTCCACTGCTTCTGACTGGATGGGATATGACTATGTCTTGAGCCAATCTGTTAATTGTGCTGGGTGATGACAAGCCTTTGGCCAACAAAGAGCAGAAGACAGAATACAGTAGTGAGTAGCTACTTCTGAGACTGGAGGGCGTTTACAGCATTTTGTTTTCCTCCAGGTGTGTAAACCAGTACTCCTTTTGGATATTAATGATGTAAGACTTGGGTATACTGGACATAATTTTCCAAAGTTTATTGACCATGAAATGCAGTGCCCAAGGTCATCCATGTTTCTTCAGCATCTTTTCCCAGTGTTTCAACTCCTGCTTCATGCAGTGGCTAAGTCAGCAAGCTAATGGGAATGTTACAATCCTGAAGCTTCATTCAAGCGCATGTGGGTTAACTGGCTGCTGTAACTTGCCTTTTCATAAGACAAATGGCAATAAGAATCAAAGTAGAGGTGAAGGACATTTGCGGGAGTACCCTCTTGCGAACCAACAGGGCCCCTCTGAGTAAAATGTCCTTCAGTGTTGCGAGTGTAAATTGTCATCCATCTGATGACAACTCTTCTTCACTGTCACTCTGCATAAGAACATAAGGAATAGGAGCAGGAGTAAGCCATCTGGCCTGTTGAGCCTGCTCTGCCATTCAATAAGATCATGGCTGATCTGACCATCTCCACCTACCTGCCTTTTCCCCATAACCCTTAATTCCCCTACTATACAAAAATCTATTCGACCTTGTCTTAAATATATTTACTGATGTAGCCTCCAGTGCTTCATTGGGCAGAGAATTGCACAGATTCACCACTCTCTGAGAAAAGCAATTCCTCCTCATCTCTGTGAATGGATTCCTCCTGATCTATCGGTGCCAGAGCACTGTATCCAACTGCACTGTTGGAGTTCTTGGCCAACAATAACAAAACAACACGCACAAAATGCTAGAGGAACTCAGCGGGTCAGGCAGCATCAATGGAAATGAACAAAATTTTGACGTTTCAGGTCAAGACCCTTCTTCAGGACTGGAAAGGAAATAGGAAGATGCCAGAATAAAAAGATGAGGGAAGGTGATGGGTGAAGCCAGGTGGGCAGGGAAGGTAAAGGGGCTGGAGAGGAAGGAATCTTATAGGAGAGGAGAGTGGACCATAAGAAAAAGGGAAGGATGAGCAGCACCAAGGGAAGGTGATGAGAAGTGGTTAGAGGCCAGAGTGGAGAATAGAAGGAGGGTGGCAATACGTGCTGGCCTTATCAGCAACATCCATCTTGTATTAAACAAATCTTTTAAAAAAAATCAACCAATTTGCATCAATACTTCCATTCTTCAGTTAGTCCCAAGCTTAAATGTTGCTAATAATTTTCTTATGTAATTCTGTCATTCCTTTTTGAAAGACCACATACACAAAATTGACACTCTCAGTCAATACTTAGAGAACTCAGCAGTCAGACATGGCATTAATTTACCGTTTAAAAAAAAATTGAAGTTGCTAATTGGCAATAACAATGCCTATTCCGCACTTGGTAAATCCCTGTAACTAATTTAAGTGCTTAGTTTGTTAAGTAAATTAAGTAAATTTTAAATGTAAAACCTGGTATGAGTACTTCAAAACCTCAAAATCACCACTTGTCTGTTTCTAAGGAAGATATTTAGTATCAGATAATATTTTCAATACAGTGAAAGATAGAAAGTATATATCTTGTGGATGTCCGGGTGCTTCAGAATTAAGTATACTTGGGACTAAAACTGTGTAATATGGGGGAATTAGACAGCTAAATATGCTCACTCCATTACAGACATCCCACCCTGCAAAAACTCATTTCAGGGAGATAGCATCCCCGCCCCCAGCAACCCCATATTCCACCCCTCCAACCCAGTCGACCTCCAAGAGTGTATATAATACTTTGTTTAGTGATTTTTGTCTAATCTGTAAACCAAGTTGTGTATATGCAGAAAATATGACATTAAAATATGTACTTATATTATCATGGAGTCTTTTTTTAATTCTATTACAACTTTAAGTTTTAGCGTAGGACATCAATAGAGTAGCTCCTTAGCAGCTGGCCAGCTAGTTTAAATAACGTTAGCTATGCTAATGAATGAATGACACCTGTTAAACTCAACTCAACGTGTCTTTTACATTTTAACCCACCATGGGCAATAGAGAAGTCACTGTTGCAAACAGTGCAGCAATCAACACTGTCATTATTTTTGAGGTTGACTGTAAGGCCCGCCCACAGAGAAAACTGATAGGTCTACTTAGCACGAAGAGAGACCAATCAGGATGCTCGCTCTCGCTCTTCCTCTTCCTCTCCCTCTCCCTCTCAAAAAAATTGATTTCCGGGATATTGTATATAATTTGCGGGCATCAGGGAGCTGTTGTCAATATGCGGGAGACTCCTGGAATGCGGGAGAGGTGGGATGTCCGCCATTAGCTAAATACCAATAGTTGGAATCAAGAGAAGTACCCTGGTAGTCTTCCAGTAGTACAATTGGGTTCTTTTGCAATGATGGATCAGCTCATATCATGTCATAAATAAATACAAGTTTTTGAAGGAATAAATTCATTTCAAATGTGTAGTGTGCTATTTAATCCATCAAAATAAATGGAATATGATTCCATTTATCATGAATAATTAAGCAGAAATGAGGAAAACCATGGTCACCAAAACTGCCCCCACCTCCGCATCCCCATCCCAAGATGGCATTCACTTTTTCTTAATTGATTGTAGGATGGGATTTCATTGGGAGTTCTGGCATTTGTCCTATGATTTCTCCTATATTGTGGAGGTAGTGGAAGGTCAACCATGCTATTGAGACTCTAGTCACACAGGCAAATTGGCCAAAAATAGAAATTTCCTTCACTGAACCAGTTAAGTTTTTACAACAGTCAGCTTGTTTCTTAGTGTTATTGAGAGTTTTGTTTCTAAATTTCAGATCTATTTAATTATCTTGAATTTAAATTTCCCAGCATCCATGGTGGGACTCAATCTTATATCTCAAGTACTGGGCCAAACACTTAACCATACCATCTTTAACAATGCATAATAATCACCGTGGAAAGTTTATTTCATATTATTCAGACAGATTGGGGGATGTGTGTGTGCTTTAGTACTGATATAGTACAGATATAGTATAGTACAGATATCTGGGAAGTACATATGTCACCATATACAACCCTGAGATTCATTTTCCTGTGGAGATGCTCAGCAAATCTATAGAATAGTAACCAACAAGGTCAATGAAAGGTCATCTGGTGTGCACAAGACCACAAACTGTTCAAATATAAATAATGAGAACATGAGATAATCCGCTTCAGTTTGCGTATAAGGAGAAGGTGGGAGTGGAGGATGCTATCACGTATTTGCTGCACAAATCACTCTCTCACCTAGATGGGGTCAGTTGTGCTGTGAGGATTACATTCCTTGACTTCTCTAGTGCCTTTAACACCATCCAACCCAAGATCTTAAAGCACAAACTAACGGAGATGGGAGTAGACTCTCACATGGTGGATTGGATAGTGGACTACTTGACAGATAGACCTCAGTATGTGCGGTTGGGAGACTGTAGGTCTGACACGGTGGTCAGCAGCACAGGAGCGCCACAGGGAACCGTACTCTCTCCGGTCCTGTTCACCCTGTACACATCAGACTTCCAATATAACTCGGAGTCCTGCCATGTGCAGAAGTTCGCTGATGACACGGCCATAGTGGGGTGTGTCAGGAATGGACAGGAGGAGGAGTATAGGAAACTGATACAGGACTTTGTGATATGGTGCAACTCAAACTACCTGCGTCTCAATATCACCAAGACCAAGGAGATGGTGGTGGACTTTAGGAGATCTTGGCCTCATATGGAGCCAGTGATCATTAATGGAGAATGTGTGGAGCAGGTTAAGACCTACAAGTATCTGGGAGTACAGTTAGACGAGAAGCTAGACTGGACTGCCAACACAGATGCCTTGTGCAGGAAGGCACAGAGTCGACTGTACTTCCTTAGAAGGTTGGCGTCATTCAATGTCTGCAGTGAGATGCTGAAGATGTTCTATAGGTCAGTTGTTGAGAGCGCCCTCTTCTTTGTGGTGGCGTGTTGGGGAGGAAGCATTAAGAAGAAGGACGCCTCACGTCTTAATAAGCTGGTAAGGAAGGCGGGCTCTGTCGTGGGCAAAGTACTGGAGAGTTTAACATCGGTAGCTGAGCGAAGGGCGCTGAGTAGGCTACGGTCAATTATGGAAAACCCTGAACATCCTCTACATAGCACCATCCAGAGACAGAGAAGCAGTTTCAGCGACAGGTTACTGTCGATGCAATGCTCCTCAGACAGGATGAAGAGGTCAATACTCCCCAATGCCATTAGGCTTTACAATTCAACTGCCAGGACTTAAGAACTTTTTTAAAGCTATTATTAATGCTTTTTGAGTTAGTGATTTAGATGCATATCATATTATTACTGAGTTAAGTATTGTATGTAATGAGTTTTTGCTACAACAAGTGTATGGGACATTGGAAAAAAATGTTGAATTTCCCCATGGGGATGAATAAAGTATCTATCTATCTATCTATCTATCTAATGAAATAAAGAGTCCTTAAAGTGAGATCGTTGGGAACATCTCAATGATGGTGCAAGTGAATGTGATTATCCCCTTTTATTCAAGAGCCTGATGGTTGAGGGGTAGTAACCGTTCTTGAACCTGTTGGTGAGAGTCCTGAGGCTCTTTTACCTTTTACCTGATGGCAGCAGCGAGAAGAGAGCATGGCCTGGGTGATGGGGATCTCTGATAGATGCTTTCCTATCACACCATTGCATTTAGGTTTGTTATTTGTATAGTTCTTTTTTTTAAAAAAAGAATAGTTTTCACAATTCCTTACTATTTTTATAAGTCGGTATTACTTGTAACTTGTACATTATTCAAGGGAACACCTTTTACTTTTTGGTGGTTTTGCACTAATTTTAGTGGACATTGCTTCAATTATACGGAATACTCATTTTGAATAACAATGAAATAATTTGTGAAATTAAGATCTAGCCTTATGGCCCACGATATTCGTTGCAGTAAAACAAAATGGCCATCATGTAATATTTGACAAAGAAATGCAAAAAGGGCCAGAAATGAGTTAAGGGGGTAGTAGTGGCTGCCTGTGAGCAGAGAAATTTTAATGTGTATAACTTATATATTCTTTGATGATAAATGTGTTTTGAATCTTTGAGGAAAATCAAAATTAACCAGCAACCTCCTCATAAGTCAGTGTCATTGGCCAGTATTTTTAGTGGAGTCTCTTGATTGTATGCGAGGTTGGCTTCAGATTTACGTGACTTTACTGAAAGTTTACATATGCATATTGGTATTTGAGGGGAAAAAGGGAGGGGTGGTGAAAGAGCAAGTTAAGGATGAGCATTAGGTACATAAAATGCTGGCGAAACTCAGCAGCATCTATGGAGAGATTAGACACATTCTATGGAGAACAATAGACACCTTTCTGTTTGTTTCAGAATTGGTGGCAGAACATCCTGTTGGACTTGGAAGAGGAATACTATTTCAGAAAAGGATTCTAAGGTACAATATTTATTCATTTTCAGAATCTGATCCACGTCACATGTACTATTATTTGTTTTTTCCTGTTCTGAAAGCATTCATTCCGTGGCCTATGGTCTCACAGATACAAGATGACTTCAACTATTTTGTCAAGCTTGGATTTTGTGGGGAAAAGTGGTATGTTTGAATTGGTGTTCCCAATCCTTTCACATACAGTTCTAAGGAGTGCAGAATAAAATCATGTTCTGGTCTTGTTAAGGGAGAACTTGCAGAGTGGTTTTGCAAAAGAACTGGACTAAGAGAGAGATTGGACACTCAATCAGTACAAAAGTCCTTTGTATTTTCTCCTTGGTGAGCTTTTAGTGACCATTGGCAGATTACTGGTTTCTTTACATGCAAGATTTTATATCTACGCCAACTAAGAACTTTTCAGATTTAGTATTTTTAGTTCTGGAGGAGGAAGTCCATAATGCACTTCCAAGTTTTCCTGTAAATAATATGCTTATTGACGGTAATAGACTGGGAAATGGAATTGCCATTGAATATCAAGGATAGGTGGTGAGATGCCCCTTTGTTGCATTTACCTGGCATTTTTGTGATATAAATGCTTACTTGCCAAACATTAACTCATGCCTGAATGTGGACAAGTCTTATTGCATGCAGGCATGGACTGTTCCACTTGCCAAGACATTGTGAATCATTGGCAGAAACATTTGCCTGGTTCAAGGGGTTCCCAACCTAGGGTTTACGGACTCCTTTCTTATGGTATTGGTCCATGACATAAAAAATGTTGGGAGCCCCTGGCCTAGAACCATAACAAACATGCCTTTCCAACCACTGAATCCTAGCAATTTGTTTCGAAGATCAAATTTCAAGTAAGATTGTGTGTAAGCAACATTAGATAATCACGAACTTTCATCATGGAAATTTTACTGAGAAGACACATCGATTTAGAAGGAGGATGCCTCGAGATAGTGGGATTGGCGTGTAAAGATTTTTGCTGGGCCTTGATCCTCAGAGCACTGAAACAACGAGCAAAGCCCTCTGCCATTAGGCAATGTTCCAAAAGTAGCAACCCTAACACAGACGCTGACAATGAGCTGAACTTGCATTCCTCCATGCCTGCTGATGTAATCATCTGACATGGCGGGTCAGAATCTGCTTCAAGTTGAGCTGCTGAGGACGTGGCTGTTGAATGACACTGACCTCTAAATCAAGGTCTTCTCTCATCAGCAGTTGATGGGACCGACTTGTCACAAAATTTTCTTTGAATTTTTTCATGTCAAATGGCAGAAGCCGGTGGAATGATTGCACTCTTGCTATGTGAAAGTTGCTATAACTTAGAATTTTGACATTGATTGATCTGCATGGCATCTGTTGCCTTTTTTTAACCATTGAAAGTCTGAAAGTCTACTTGTACCTTGTATCCTTCTGCAAAACAATCATATTGCTGTTTTGAGGATCTTAAAAAATATTTCTACTTACCTGAGAACTGCGGCTTTTATCATGACACTATTTATTCTGATTGGTATGCGTCCAGACTATACTCTGAGCATCTCCTCAGCCAACTTTCCTTTCCTAACTTATTTGGGCAAGTTTTGTTTTTACCTGTCTTCAAGGGTGATATGAAACATACAAGGGATGATTGATAAGTTCGTGGCCAAAGGTAGAAGGAGTGAATCTTAGAAGACCTAGCACATTTTGTTTTTCAGCATAGTCCCTTCCTACATTTATACACTTAGTCCAGCAGTCATGGAGCATACGGGTCTTGGACCTCCAGAAAGTGTCCACAGCATGGGTGATTGATAAGATTGTGGCCTAAGGTAGAAGGAGATGAGTTATACAGCTCTCATTACATGCACATGCAGTTCAACTCTTTGAGTGATTATGCAGATAGTTTGAAGTTAATAACTCATCAGGGGTGATTGATAAGTTCGTGGCCTAAGGTTGAAGGAAATGAGTTATTAACTTCAAACTTTCTGCACAATCACTCAGAGTTGAGCTGCATGTGCATGTAACGAGAGCTGTATAACTCATCTCCTCCTACCTTAGGCCACAAACTTATCAATCACCCCTCATATATTTCCATAGGTTACTCTTATTTCAGATCTGGCTCAGAAATTTCCAGTTTTGAATTTAAACTGTTATAGTTACAATCTGGTTACTATCAAATTTAAAAATTACTATCATTTAAAATAAGGGGAAAATAAACAAACAGTGCAAAGGAGGAATAGTGAGGTAATGTTCACGGACTGTTCAGAAACCAGATGGTGGAGTAGAAAAAGCTGTCACTAAAGTGTGGGCCTTCAGGCTCCTGTACCTCCTCCCTAAAGGCAGTAATGAGAAGAAGGCATGTCCTGGATGGTGAGGGTATCTTACTGATGAGTTCTTAACGAAGGCAATAATGTTACCTAATTTACATAATTACTGCCCATTACGCCGCTGGCATTTAGGGCAGCAGTGAAGGTCCTCCATCCCCGGCCCTGTTCAAGGCTTCCTTCATCATGTCAGTAGCTTCCTCTCGGTTTTCACTACTGCCAGTCATGCAAGTCCCATGTGGAGACTCAGGAATATCATCACACTCAGTTGCAGAGAAATTCTTCGTTGCTGTTTCCATAACAATTTTGTTTTACCTGTCAGGATTGTTAGCCCTGAGCTGAACCCCTGAACCTGCAGGACCGTTGGACCACTGTTAGTCTGGCTTCTACTGTTTGGCATGGGTGACCCTACCAAAAGCCAGTGCATAAAGCCTTGATTCCAGCCAACATGGCTGCCTGGGTCATTGAGGCACGCAAGCCTCCAAACCCAACGACAAGGTTGTAGTCCTCTTGGAGGACCTAATTTAGATGTGTTCTGCAGAAGATGGATAACGTTGGAGAAGTTGTATTTTTTGCACGACCTAAGTTACTGGGTGCCTTACCATTCTAAGCATTGTATAGTGTGAAGTAGATTAAGCAGAAGCACCAGATTCAGCCCTTGAAGGATGCAAACTATTTTCCCCCTAAATTTCTGCCAGTTCATAAAGTTAAGCCCCTGAAAGATCCATTGAATTTTGGATATGTAGGGAAACGAGGGACTTGTGGTCGGTGAAGGAAAATAGCAGCAAGATAAAAGATTAGCCAAGCTCTTAATGATGGAACTGAAACAGGAGGTCAAAAGGGCTGTTCCTGTTTGTTTTTTTTAATCACTTTGTTAGTTTGGTATCATTACTAAAAGATTTCTATTCCTGTACTCATGTACTGAGTAGTGTGTGGTATCAAGTAAATATGAGATTATCCCTCTCATGTCGCTAATCTATCTCCAAACTTAATTTATACTCCTTGCTTTTTACCAAAGATGAACTTTTATTTATTTTGCATAATATCCATTCTCTGCAATACTGTTTTAAGTGCAAGCGTTTTGCCATTCACAATCCTATTACTGTATTCCTGCACTTCATTTCACTTTTGGTAGTTTTATATTCCATTATCATGATTTTGTTTGTTGCTGCATTGCCTTCCTTGTGTTCTCTCCTTAAGTGGATGGTCACCATATTTTTTTTCCTCACTTGTTCTACATTGTGGGAACTATATAGGCAATGTGCATTTCAGAAATCCATTAGGAACACAACATTAAGTGGCCAGCTGCACCACAAGGTAAGAAACTTCCAGGAGCAAACAGATTCAGACTTTCCAAAGACACAAAACTTTTAAGGACTCTCACTTCATCTGTTACTTGTTTTGGCTATTTCTCTGCTCAAACTGAATTGTTTTCCAAGCATTTTAACTTTTCAACCAAGAATTTGATCAACTCCATACAACACTAAGGTTTCCTCTTCACTACGATTGCAAAAGTAAATAGAATATTTAATTTCTCGTGTGAGGGCTCTGAGGAATACTGGCATTATAAAGTATTGAGATCACTATTGGAGCGTGCTCCTGTTTTGGTCACCCAGCAAAGGCAATGGAATGGATTCAAAGATGGTTGCAAGTATTAGATCATCAAGCTGCAGAAGGCTACAAGAGCTTGTGCTGCTCTCGGGGAAGGGAGAGGATTGGAGTTGCGCAATATCTTTTGTATCATTGCAAAGTTTTGAAGTGTTAAAATGGCTATCTGATAACTGAAGTAGAACAGGAAGATAGTACAGTGTAATTATTGTATTGTTGGTGTGATTGAATGGAATAGATTATATCTTTTTAGCCCACCCTATTAAAAGTAACTTAAATTGATTCTTTGGGAAGGTGATAACTGGCGATGAAGGTTTCAATGAATGGATTAAGTCGGTGAGCTAAAAAATACGTTTTCATTTTTGTCTTAAATGAATAGTTTTGATTTTTATTAACCAACTTGGAAAATAACTTGTCCTAAAATGATTAAATTAATGTGTTCACAGTGCTGTGCAGAAGTCTTATTCATATATATAGCTAGACTTTTGCCTAAGACGTATGCACGATCCTGTAGTAATTTTAGGGTTTGCACTGTACTATGACCACAAAAAAAATCGTGACTTATGTGACTGATTCTGATATGGGTCTCTATTGTGAGCTGACAGTGGGAAGGGGGCAGGGAGAGGGGAATCATGGTTGGGGAAAAGGGGAAAGGAGAGGGAAGCACCAGATAAGCATTCTGCAATGATTGATAAACCAATTATTTGGAATCAAGTGATTTTGCCGGGTGTCTTGGGGCTGGGTGTGTCTGCACACACATCATCCCTCGCCCCGACACTCCTTCTCTGCCACCTGTCCCACCCCACTCCTGTGGTGCTCCGTCCTTGCTATTCTCAATACCCTTTTTCCGCCACCAGATTTACAAACTCACTCTCTGCTCCACATTGACAAAAACGGTACTGTGCAAAAGTCTTGGGCACCCTAACTATATATACATATACATAGTGCCTAAGATGTTTGCCAGTACTGTACATTTTGTATTTATAGTAGTAGCAAAATTAAATGAAAGAATTATATACTTCTCCTTTATCCAGAAATGTGGAAGCCAATTACTTTACAACTACTAAGATTAACAAGCTAGCTCAATAACAGGAAGCAGTTGAACTGAAGCCATTGGGTGGGGAGGAGAAACAGCATATTTTTCGTTGTCTTAAGATTGCACATAAACGTATTAAATGATGATATTACTTTAAACAAAATAGATTCTGGTATTACTTTTACATTTTGGAACTTCAAAAAAATATTTTTTTTTGTAGTTTCCAGAAGGAGTTCTCTTCTGAAGACAAAGATATTGCGAAGAAAACAAAGAATATTGACACTAATCTACTTGCTGTGCTTCCTAAAGGTTGGTATCATGGTGCTTTGAATGAATTGAGTTGAAAAGGGACATTTGTTCAAAGTAAATTTGTTATGAAAGTATGTATGTGATACCATATGCTATCTTGAGATTCAGTTGTCTGAGTGTACTGAAGATCCACTGCCTTTAGGATAGAGGGGTTGATTTGTATTATGAATTAAGTATTTTGAGAAAGGGTATTTTGGATAGCTGTCAGGTCACAAATACTAAATGACCCAAAATTATTATGGGTAACTATTACTATGGTCCACTAGACTAGTTGATAATGATACAGAGCTCAGAGAGCGAATTTCAAATCTCTATTAATTGAAATGTATATTTCAGATGATTGTACAGTTGAAATGATTGTTCTATTCAAGTATTATTTACATAACTTTTGGGATATTGCCTTGTCTGATGGATTTTGAGGAAATCAAATGAAACAATATTCAGTATTGCTGTAGTTGGATTTGTTGTCATTTAAAAATAAAACCGCAGCCACCCAATTGTACATCAGTAGGTTTCTGACCAAAGTATTCATGTTTTATTTTTGATGTAACAAGATGTCAGGCTAAGTCTGTTGTCTCTTCACATAATTCCAATTTTTGTATTTGCTAACACAAATTTCACAGTATTCTAAGAACCTCAACAAATTGGCACTTGCTTGAGGATTATTAGGGTGAAGTATAAACAGTGGTTAATTCTTTATTCACCGACAACTGCAAAAATCGCTAGGAAAATAGGTGAATGTCAACTGCAAGTCTTCTACCGGGGACGAAAGTTGGAGCTCTACACTCAGCTAAAATGCCCCAGGGGAACTATGATTGCATAGTATTCTTTTGATACTAAGACAAGTAAATGAAGTGCAGGCTCCTATTTTCAAAAGTTCGAAGTAAATTAATTATTCAAGTACGTTTTTGTCACCATATACAACCCTGAGATTTGTTTTCTTGTGGGCAGTTGTGTGAACTGTTCAGTGATGGGGTGAGTGAAGTTAACCCCCTGCTTCAGGAGTCTGATGTTGAGGAGTAATAGCTATTCCTGAACCTGGTGGTGTAGGTCCTGAGGCTCCTGTAGCACCTTCCTGATGATGGCAATAGCGAGATGAGAGCATGGTGTAGGTGATGGGGGTCTTTGATGCTGTTTCTCTGAAGGAAATCAGTGCTCTGTTTAGATATACTCAATGCTGGAGAGGGCTTTACCCATAATGGGCTGGGTTGTATCCACTACATTTTGCAGTAATTTTAGATTAATTGCATTTAAATTTGCATTCTAGTGACGTGGCCCTTATGGCTCATTTTGACCTTTAAAACTGAGGAGTGGTGTAGCCTATTATTAAGGATGAGATCAGAGCATTGGTGTCTTGGCAGATAATTGTGTGGAATTGGAATCAGTTGAGTGAGCTAACTGAAGGCCAGAAAAAAAATTGGTGTGAGTTATTTATAAACCGCCAAATAGTAGTTCTAAGATGGAGTATGGTATAAATCAGGAAATTAGAGATGCATGAGGTAATACAATAATCATGGAGTACCTCACATATCCTGAAGACGTTTAACTGATAGTAATGAGGATCAACTCATGGACCATACACAAAATCAATGTGTTGAGGAATCCACCGCTAGTATTGTTATGTAGAACATAGAATAGTACAGCACAGTACAGGCCCTTCGGCCCACAATGTTGTGCCGACCCTTAAACCCTGACTCCCATCAAACCCCCCCACCTTAAATTCCTCCATATACCTGTCTAGTAGTCTCTTAAATTTCACTAGTGTATCTGCCTCCACCACTGACTCAGGCAGTACATTCCACGCAGGAACCACTCTCTGAGTGAAAAACCTTCCTCTAATATCCCCCTTGAGCATCCCACCCCTTACCTTAAAGCCATGTCCTCTTGTACTGAGCAGTGGTGCCCTGGGGAAGAGGTGCTGGCTGTCCACTCTATTCCTCTCAATATAATTGGTTAAAAAAACCTTGTTCCAAAGGTTTAGGGAAGCCTAGCCATAATAATGAATTTTGAGTTTGTAACGATACAGTTAATCTAAAATGGTGTACTTACATGTGTACAAAGGAAACTACACAAATTTGGAAGGGCAAATAGAAACTACATTAGAAGGTATAATGGACAGGCAATATATATACCTTATTAAAGGCTTAAAATTGGGAAAAATAGCCTATTAAAGAAGAAAAAAAAATATTGTTAAGTCAAATGATTGGGAGTATGTGAAAGCCCAAATAAAATAGACAAAGAAGTTGATAAAGAGAAAGTAGATTGTAAGGGTAAACTGATGAGATATATGAAAACCCTGTGTGAGAGAAGTAAAAGAGGAAAATGTGCAATGGCAAATATGGACGCCTTGCAGAGAGGGGCTTGTGAATTTATAATGGGGAATAGTGAAAAGGTTGAAGAATTAAACAAAAATTACATGAGGCACAAAAAGAAAGGTCTACCAAGAATGGGAGACTGAAGGAAATCAGCGGCAAGACTGAATGCCATATTTTTTTTACAATCCCAAGTACCCAATGATCTACCTCCAAAAAGGAATTGGCTATACAGCTATCTGATGCATCAGTTAGTGCTTTTCAAAGCTTTGTACACTCTGGAGTGATTTCCTGCAAATTGGAGAGTAGCAGATGATGCCTGTTATTTAAGAAAAAAAGAGAGAAAACCTGGAATGATTTATCTGTTGGCTTTTCATCAGTAGTGGGAAAATGAATGATTGTAAAAACAGATCATCTAGAAAGGAATAAAAGGACTAAACGGAGTCAACATGGATCTATGAATAGAAAATTGTCTAATCTATTGGAATTCTTCGAGGACCTGGAGCAAAATACATACAGAGAAAAAGTGGATATGGTGTTTCACATTTCTGTAGACTCTCGATAAGGTGCCAACAAGGTTAGAGTTTGCAGTATTGGAATAATAAACCGACATGGGCTGAGAATTGCCTACTTGGTACACAAGCGAGGGCAGTACCCTGATCTCCATCTCCTCAATTCTGCCTATTCTTCCCAGTTCTACCACAAGAGGAATTGCAATGGCTAATTAACCTAACAGGTCTTTGTGATGTGGGAGGAAACTCTCAGAAGTGCTGGATTTCCCCAGCAGCTATTAAAAATATCTTTAATAAAACTAATATGGAGTTTCAATTGTGAATATACCAAATATAAGAAATATTTTTAAAAATACGTATCATCAATAATTTAATTCTTTAAGAGCTACTCTCAAGGAGTTGTGTCAGAATAATGTCTGAATTATCCTTCAGTAAGGAGAACATCTAAAGCTTGCACCACGTTTATGGTGTTTGCCTGTATGTAACAACTACACGATATTTGGAGTTTTTTTCCCTGTGAAATTGCCATTCGTGGTTCGGACTCTCCGCTCTGCAGTTGCACTTGTGTTCAGTTCAGTGGCAGGGCAGTGACTCAGTGATGAAAGTACCTGCGTGCACTTCACATAGAGTCTTCGGCTGTGCACAAGGGAAGGATAGAATACCAGCAGCAGCACTACCCAAACAGCCTTACTGGCCCTGTGGCAAAAGGTAAATGCTTTTTACTTCAATTTATTTTGGGAAAAACTAGAAAATTAAAAGTATTAATGTACTTTTGACACATTTTAGTTTAAAAACAGATTAAATTCTTTTAAAATATTTCTGACTGTTCTACAAACTTTCAAAGAAAGCCTTGGACAGCTGCTCGGCCTGGGGATTCCTCACTGCTTGGACATCCCTCCAGCTCACAACATAACTATCTGGGGAGGGGTGGGATGGCAGTGTCAGCTTCTCTGGCGTTCCACATCCAAAAGAATTAGTGCAGCAGGCAAGAACCATGGGTGACAAGGCCAGGCAGGAGACCACATGCAGAGTGGTCCAACCCACTGTCAATCAGCATGTAGTTTTGAAAAAGGTAGTATCGTCCACAAAGCCTGACAAATTGTTCTTAATACTAAATATTCAGAAGAAAGGGCAAAGACTTTGTATGCAGGTGGATGACATCAGTCATTCTGCCATCTTGAGCTACTGGGCAAACCAAAGGAACTGCTTTCTCCATTGGAGACTGAGTCAGTCCTTGAGACTACTGCTGGAACTTTAGCATTGAAAGGATTGCTCCATTGCTGGGAGTGTAAAATTTAGAAAATTGCAAGTTTTGATTGCTTTTTTTTAAGATTTAAAGTACACAGGAAATGCTAGAAATTATCATAAGTTGGGCAGCAACTGTGGACAGAGAAATAGAGCTAACATTTGAGCTATTAACCTTTCATTGGTACTCGGCTGACCTGAACGGGGTCAGCCATTTTGTTTCAATTTCAGATTGCCAACATTTGCAGTAAATTTAAGGTTCAAAGTTTAAATTTATTATTAAAGTACGCATACCGTATGCAATCTTAGTATTCATCTTCTTGCAGGCACCCACAAAGATGTACAATAGAATCCACAATAAACCTCACACAACAAGTGTGCAAAAGAGGACAAATCTGTGCAAATAGTTTTTAAAAAGCAGACAAATAATACATAGAAAATTAACTGCAGGATCCCCGAAATTGAGTCCTCAGCTGCAGAGTCATTTTAGAACTGATGCAATTGAAGTCCATCCTGGAGACCAGAGGCTCTGGAGCAACAACTGTTCCCAAACCTGGTGGTGTGCGACGCAAGACTGCTGCACCTTCTGCTCCTGCTCCACGGTAGCAGTAAGAAAAGTGGGAGATGTTCTTGAATCCTTCAGGAACCTGAAATGTACCTTTCAGGTTCAAAAGCACATTTCTAAAAGGGAAATTGCAGGTTGAAGATTGCAGTGCTCATTTTTCAGAAGTATATCTAGTAGTTCTGTGAGCTGCCCACCCACAAAACATTGCCATATGTCGCCAATGCCACATATTACCTTTTAAGAAGTTTACCAATTATTAAAGATTTTAGAATATTCCTATCATTCCTAAATTATTGTGCATAGTTTGAGTAGTTAAATGGACAAATGGACAAAATTTTTAAAAATATTTTAATGAGCAGTTTTTTGCTGCAAATGAGCCAATTGATATAATATTATCCAACCCAGATAATAGATGTTGCCTTGCATAGACCTCTCATATATGACCATACATTTACTCTACTCTGTGTGATTTTGTGATCAACCACTTACTGAAAATATCTAACTTTCCTATGTCAAAATGTTACTGTTCTGAACAGGTTTCTGCACTAATTGAGTGTGTGATATTTGACCAACTGATTCAGTGAAATGATTCTAGGCTACTAAACTTGGAGATGTTACACCTGGTTAACCTCAAATGCAGAAATAAATCAAGTGGACAAGATACTGGAAACCAAGGAACTTTTTACTTGGGAATTATTCAATGTTGAAATCATCTCATTAATGAATCCCTGATGTCTTGACACGTCATATCTAGCAACCGAATGGGTTAATTTGCTGTAATGGTTCTCATTTGATCTTGCAGAAAAAGCAATATAATACCACAGGACAAAAAGACATGGGAGCAGAATTAGCTCATTCTCCCCATCGAGTCTGCTCTGCCATTTGATCATAGCTGATCCATTTCCTTCTCAACCCCCTTCTGCTGCCTTCTCCACATAATCTTTCACGCCCTGACTTATCAAGTATCTATCAACCTCGGTCTTAAATACACCAAATAACCTGGCCTCCACAGCCACCTGTGGCAACGAATTCCACAGATTCACCACCCTCTGGCTAAAGAAAATTTTCCTCATCTCTGTTGTAAAGGGATATCCTTCTATTCTGAAGCTGTTCCCTCTGGTCCTAGATTCCCCCACTATAGGAGACACCCTCTCCACATCCACTCTATCTAGACCTTTCAACATCTGATAAGTTTCAAAGCGATACTCTCTCATTCTTCAAATTCCCAGCAAGTACAGCCCCAGAGCCATCAAACGCTCCTCACACAATAAGCTTTTCATTCCTGGAATCATTTTCGTGAACCTCCTTTGAGCCCCTTCCAATGTTAGCACATCTTTTCTTAGATAAGGGGCGCAAAACTGCTCACAATACTTGTGTGAGGCCTCACCGGTGCTGTATAAAGTCTCAACATTACATCCCTTTTTTATATTCTAGTCCTCTCCAAATGTTTGCTAACATTGTGTTTGCCTTCCTCACCACAGACTCAACCTGCAAGTTAACCTCCATGCTTCCTCAACACTCTTCAATCCTAAGTCTATCTTTGTAGCATCTGCAAACCTGACCACAAAGCCATCAATTTTGCCATCCAAATCATTGACATGGAGTGTAAAAAGAAGCGGTCCCAACACTGGCCCCTGCAGAACATCAATAGCAGGCAAACAGAAAAGGTTTCCTTTATTCCCTCTCTGCCCCCTGCCAATCAGGCATTACTTTTTCCATGCTGGTAATATGGTGCAGATGAATTGGAAATAGGAAAATGTTTTGCCAAGAGCTGGAATTTGACCTGCAATAAGCATCTGCTTTTAAAAACAAAAGATAGATTTGTATTAACCCCGTAACCAGGTAACTTACCAGCAAAGATAGATGGATCAGCTGAGTCGGATGCTACTATTTTCAAACGTTTTATTCAACAAGGGCACAAACGTATGGTTAATACAAAACATTCAGATCGTCAAAACTCAATCTAAAACACCGGTGTAACCATAATCAATCAGAAATAAGCTCTACAGTTGTCTAGGGGGTAATACTGAGTCCAACGGAAGTCTTAAGAGTCACTCAGAAGTTTGCAGGCTTTTTCCTTTATAATTTAGAAAAGATGCACACTTGCCCGTCGTCTTGGCAGAGCAAATCCTTGGAATCAGGGGAGCAGACTTCCCCGTTGTTATTTTTAAAAGCAGTCTTTCGTTGGTTTTAGCCACAGATTCAAAGTCGGAATCTAGCGTACGTGGCTTCCTTCAAAATGGCGTCCCGCTCCCACGGGAATCGATCTCGTGTCTCCTGGGTGCGTCTGCTGGGTGCATCTGAGGTGCATCTGAGGGTCCTCCCCTCAGACCCGCCTTTATACTTCTTCACGGGATCGCAGGTATCAATCAAGTTGCAGGTAATGCGATCTTTCTCTCAACCAGCCCACTTTGCCCGAGGGCTTTTCACGTGGTCTCCATGAGACAATAGTCAAAGTCACCGTTATTCTGCTTCTTGGGAGAACGTGGTCTTCCGCACGTCTCTCTCTCTTGGGTCAGTTGACCCCCCTTAACTAGAGTTCTTGCGATTTTCACAAAGGAGGGGGCCAACGGCATAACACCAAGAGCTGGAATTTGACCTGCAATAAGCATCTGCTTTTAAAAACAAAAGATAGATTTGTATTAAATATGGATGAGCTGTTTTGATATTACTTGGGGAAGGGTATTTTGTTCACTTTTCTTTATTGCTTTGCCACTGTTTTCCTCCAATGTTATATTTTTCTATTTCTCTCACGTTCTGTCTTGTGCCCATGGCTCTGGGGAAGTGCCAGATGAGCTATTGGGGAGCATTTTGAATCTCTAGTTGAAAGATTGAGTAACGTTGGCAATGGACTTCAAGCTTTGACAGCTGATGGTACTGACGGTGAAGAACTTTTTCTTTTTAAAAAAAAAAATAAATTCCTGGAGTTTTCTTTTAAATAATGGTCACATTGCTCCCCTTTAACTCACTTTGTGTGTTCAGTTCATTTTTGTTTCCCCAGAGTCCAATACAGTTATTCCATAGATAGGATATATGTAACCCCCGGCACTTTCTTCTGTGTTTTCTCTTAATGCCAATGGATTTCTATCTTGCATTGATTACAGGTTAATAAAACCTTTTCTTTAGAAACCACAGCTATCTTGCCAGTTTTGCAGATATATAAAAATTCATGTTGGCTTCTCAGGATTGGCCTTTTAGGTGCAGCCATCAGAGTCGGATTGAGTCTCCGTTCCAAAATTGTGATTAATTAATGATACTGCTAAACAGTTCCCCTCACCTAGATTCCTCAATGTATTATTGTGGTTATTTAATTATAAAATGTCATGTCTGCCATTTTGACATGTTTTCAAATATTGCTATTTTCCAGTATCTGAACTTCGAAAACTTTTTGAAGCTGGGCAAAAATCCTCTGCGGAAATGAACAGGTAAATAAGGATTCTTTTTGAAGCTCTTCTTGGGTTGAATTATTAAATGCCAATAGATGGGCTGTACTTTAATTTGTAAGTAAATGTGCTGTTAGAATCACTGAACAGTTAGTTCAATGTTTTCACAGTGCGTTCATTCTTTTGAAGATACAGAGGATTTCGATTAATTAGACCATTGGTTAATTGGAGAAACCATTTCTTTAGGACACTTTTAAAGAACAAAAACAAACTGAGAAAACAGCCAGATTACCATCATTTATTTGGGACACTGTGATACTTAAATGAGACAGGAGACTGTTGCTGAACAGTTTCTAACTAACTTCAGTCATGTGCATGTCATGTGGCTGTTAGATGCTGCACCGTGCTTAGAGTGAAGTTTAAAAAAAAAAATTTGCATCAAAAAGCAGCGATTTTTGTCACTGATAGTTGGAGAGTAATAAACAGAAAGACAGTCAGAGCGGTTTCAAGCATTCAGACTCTGAGATGCCAGAAACTTGAGTGTGAAATTGAAGCGATTTCTCAACTTCAGCAAGATAAAAACTGCAACGAACTTGAAGGCATCAACAATCACCTTGAATGTTACAATGAAAATGAAGATTTGGAGGATGCAATCATCGAAAACCATGTTTGAAGGCTGTCCACTATCTGCACTAGTATCTGCACTCATTTTGTTCATTTACGATCAATAAAAAGAGCACATCAGCATACACTGGATGAATTCCTCCATCGATAACTATTAGGAGCTTATATACAGTTTTACAGTAGTTTTGGTAGTGTTTTAATTTTATCGCAAACGAGAAAATCTGCAGATGCTGGAAATCCGAGCAACATACACACAAAATGCTGGAGGAATGCAGCATTTTAATTTTGTTCTGTATTTCATTTAAATACTTAATTTGTTACTCAGTTAAACGGTAGTCATTTTTTTAATAACTTTTAACAATTTCCATTAAAAAAAATTTGGCTAATTGGGGTAACCACTCAATTGGGTCAAAATGTACTGGTCCTCGTGTGCCCTAATTAACTGGAATCCACAGTACTTTCTCAAATTGCTTTGATAATGTATGATCTTTGTCTTCATCTCTGTGTAGAAAAGAGAGAATTGCAAGACGTTTGGAAGGGATTGGAAGTGAAACACAGCCAGTGTTGCTACAGAATTGTCCTGGATTAGTTACTCATCGCCTACTGGAGGAAGATACTCCTAGATACACACGAGCTTCCGATGCTTGCAGTCCACCTCTGGGTACGAGACTTCTTATAACTGAATCAATTGGATTGAGTGAAATGTTCAGGGCACAGGTGATGCATAAAGAACCATGCTGATATGCTGCTTAACTCAAAAAGCTGTTAGAATTCTGTACAAAATTTTGTTTTGCCATTCTGATTCTCCATTTGTTTTCATAGCACAAATATTCTTCCAACAAAGTGAGTGATAAGTGAGTTTACAAGCAGATTACTTCTCTTTCTGATATATTTATTAAGGTAAATGGCCCTTCATTTATGTAAAAGAAGTTTATGGATAAAATACTTGTGTATTACCAACTTTACAATTAGTTTAATGTTAACTGACTATATTAGCATTGTTATTGAAGGGGGAGGGATATGAAATGGACTTGCTATCTGGAGACAGGATCCTACCTTTTCAACTGGTGAATTTAAATGAGGTTATTACATAAAACTAGAATCAATTCTGCAAATGCTGGAAATCCAAGCGACACGCTCGAAATTCTGGAGGAACTCAGCAGGCCAGGCAGTGTCAATGGAAAAGAGTACAGTCGATGTTTGACCCTTCAGCAGGACTGAAGGAAAAATAGATAAGGAGTAGAGTTGAAAGGTGGGGAGAGGGGAGGGAGAAACACAAAGTGATAGATGAAACCAAGAGGGATGAAGTAAAGAACTGGAGAATCTAATAGGAGAGGACAGAAGGCCAGTGGTAGAAAGAAAGTGGATCACCAGAGGGAAGCAATGGGCAGGCAAGGAGGTAAGGTGAGAAAGGGAAAAGGGAATGGTGAGGAGGGAGGAAAATTACCAGAAGTTTGAGAAATCAATGTTCATGCCATCATGTTGGAAGCTACCCAGACAGAATATAAGGTGGTGTTTCTCCAAACTGAGTGTGGCCTCATCGCGACAGTAGAGGAGGCCATGGACTGACATATCGGAATGGGAAGTGGAATTAAAATGGGTGGTCACTAGGAGATCCTGCTTCTTCTGGTGGGTGGAACGTAGGTGCTCAGCGAAGCAGTCTCCCAATCTACGTAGGGTCTCATCTATGTACAGGAGGGCACACCAGGAGCATGGTACATAGTTTATGCCCCAATAGACTCGCAGGTAAAGTGCGTCCTCACCTGGAAGGACTGTCTAAGGCACTGAATGATAGTGAGGGAGGAGGTGTAGGGGCTTGTAGTCTAGCTTAGTGGCCACTGAATTTGGGGCATTTAGCAACATAAAATACATGCTTTGCCCATGACTTTTGAGCCTATCAATAACCATCTTTAGGGTAGTGTGACCTATAGCGAATGTGTTGAATGGCTGAAATGATCGGTTATAATCAGACAGCACTACAGAACAAAGAGTACCTTTTATTTGTTGGACAAAATTTAAACTGTGCATAATTTGGGGCATTTGAATTCTTGCTTTCAATTCCTGGGCATTAACCTAAGAGATGACCTGTCCTAGGCCCAGAACAAAGATGCAATTAAACAGAAGGCGTGCCAGTATCTTTACTTTCTTAGAAAGCTAAGGGGGTTCGCCTTGTCAGAGAACACTAACAAACCTCTGCATTTGTACTGTTGGATGCCTCCTGACCAGTCGCTTCATTGTCTGGTAAAACAATTCAAATGCACTAAAATGCAAAAGCTCCAGAGAGTAGAAGATTCAGCCCAATAAATCATTGGCACATACCGCGCACCATAAATAGCATTTGCAAGTCGAATGCTTTTTCTTGAGCAGAAAAGGTAGAAAAGATTGAATTATTTTCATGATTTGGACAGCTTTGAAAGAAAATAGAAAATTCCTCTCATTGCCGAAGTATTAATATAAATTGGGGAGAGGCTGTATAAAATGGGAAATTAAAATTGCTCTTTAATGGACAAAGTGAAGTGCCTTGTCTCAAGAAGCTGATGAAATAAATGTGGTAACATCATTAGTAATGAATACAGAGGAGACACAAGACTTCAGATGCTGGAATCTGGAGCAACAAACAATCTGCTGAACCTGCTGAGCTCTTCCATCAGATTGATGCTTATTTGCAATTAATACTTGACCAGAGAAATTAGAGAAGACCAACAGTGGTTCCTTTGTTTTTTGCTTGCCCCCCTTTTAAAATGTTGACATTCCAGCAGTTTTTTTTTGGAAGGTGAAGAACACTGCTGCTGTGCTCCACAGTTCATAAACTGGATTAGGTCCAAGGAAGTGTGCTGCAGAAAGCAGTTCCACAAAGGAAAAATTGAGTAGTGTGTTTCCTTAAAGACGTGCCTCCATTTATAAGAGGAACATTGGAAAGGTGGCAGCTGATGGCGTTTTACTGTATTTGATATTAACAAAGGTTTTTTTTTACACAGGTAGAAGATCGGATAAGGAAGGCTCAGATCATCATCTTACTGAAGACCTTTATTCAGAAAGGCAGTCAAGACCTAGGTGCCGAGGAGAGGTTAGACACATGAACGTTGAGTCCCCTTGCATCGCCGGTGTGAATCTCGAAGCGTTAGATGCGAAAGCAGAGAGGATAGCCAAATACAAAGCTGAGAGGAGGCGACAGCTGGCTGAGAAATATGGAATTGCCTTGGATCCTGAACATGACGAGAGCATTGCATCCAAGTACTCAAGACCAAGAAAGGAAATTGATCTAACTGAACAAGTGCCATCACCATCCGAAAAGGTTTACAGCAGTGGCTTAACAAAGTTGCAAAGTTCCAGGGATCAAATAGTTGATGAAGCAGGAAGCCTGTCAGCTGGTGTATCTATAGAAAAATTCTCCTCAGATGGCAATAGTTTCAAAGAAAGAGAAACTCTGCTGAATGAAGAAAATCAGAAAAAAGCACTTGAGATTAGTGCCAAAGGGAAAAATTTGGAACCTTCAAGTAGCAAGGATTCTACTGTGACTGACGTGCCAGAATCCCCACCATCTCCTTGGAGAGTTTCACTTGTATCACCGAAGCAGTTCTCAGAATCGTTTAACGCAGTTAGTGAGCAATCCCAAAGCTTGCACAATAAACAAGGGTAAGAATTTATTTATGTCAAAGAACTTAGTTCAGAGAAGTTTTGAATTTCTTGAAGAGCATCCTCAATTTTTAATGAGCATTAATCTGTGCACGTTCATGTATTCTGAGTTATGAAACTTTATTTTAATGATTCTCACTAGATAATTAATAGTTTCAGAAATACAGAACTAATTACATAAGTTAGTTGCTACCTAATAATTTATGATTAATCTTAGTTTTTCTAATCATACCAGTGTCACACATTTGGTGGGGCTCATTTGTAGGTGGAAGCTTTTTCATTACCTTCCACTGGTTTCAAATGAGCATTATCTGTCCCAAATGGAAGAGTTCCATTTTTGGAGTTGTTGTAGTTTGTCCTTCTGCATTTAAATTATTCACTTTAAATTCACAACACTTACTCTTTGTGTGTTTGTTACATTATATCATTTGTGTTAAATAGCAGCTGATCGGATTTTGCTTAGATCAATGTTAAAACTAAAGATCTGCTGCAGCTGACAAATTGCTGATACTCTGGTCGGTACGCTGGGACACTGCATTTCAAGTATGATATTCCTTGGTGTTTCACATTCCTATTGCTGGTTCAATGTAATTTACACTCAGGTTAATTACTAAATTTGAGTAAGTCTGGTTATTTGAAAGGACTCATTGTCCATGATTGTTTATATTTTTGGGGCTTGAGCTTTGCCATAAACTTTAATCTGGCATTGTCAATACTCATTATTCAATTTGTTGGCTGCATCTCTGAGTTAAGTTGCAACCAAGTTAAGATGACAAAAAGCTCAACAATATACTGTTTCTTGGCCAGTGCCAGAATACATGGTTGAGGTTCATGATTTTCTTTAAGTACAATATTTGGTAAACAATATTAATATGTGGATATTGTGAGGAGAATGACAATGATTTTGACTTTTGCACTATCAATATCATCATATAGTAGATTCACATGGATGTCAAAGTGCACTTCTATTCAGGTTGTGATTTTTGTTACCCCTCTCCCCATCTTTCTGCGACCTGTAACTTCCTTCTCGGGTTCTCTGTGTCACCTGCACGTCCAAACCCTGTATGCCATACCATAATTTTAATCTCAAATGTTTTGCAGGTTTTTCTCATTAGTTGCCTGCCTCTGATTGACTTGAGGCCCAATCAAACCTCAGTTGTGATGCCTCTTCTGGAATGAACTTTCCCAAACCTCGCAACGTATTTTATTCTCCGTCCACCACCACTCATCGCCGCCCCCACCCCAAACCCCTGCCACTTGCTTCAGAACTGCCACAAAGTCCTAAAGCTGTCAATTATTTGTCTGTCTGTGACTTGCTCCAGGCATAACCTCAGCAAGTTGCACATGTAAAATCCATCTGCTTAGATGAAATTGAAAGAATTTACATTTATATAAAGTCTGCCTCAAACATGCCAGAACATTTCACATACAGTAAATTGTTTTGAAATTTAAGCTAACTTTACAGACACCAATGTAAAATTTTCACATATACTTTATTTCCAAAAGCAGATTAAACCTATTGCAGTAACTTGCTGTTGACAGTGAATGGCGGGAATACTTCAGACCCAAACCACAGTCGCATATCTGTTTTTTCATATGAAATCCTACCATGAGAACCTACTTACAAATTTATTATTAAAATACAAATATCCACTTTATTTTATGGGCACTCTCCCTGTTCAGTTGTTTGAGAGCAAATAAACATACTACAACCGTTCTATTTCTCGACCCATAAAACCCAAAATAGACTATTTGTGTTGAAACTTCGAATGTTTGACAGTTTAGGTTCACAAAACTCTGAGAAATTGAAAGCAGGAAGTTTTTGCTGACTTTAATTTCAAAATATCTGCAAAACAATTAAGAATTAATTGTTGGCACACAGAAGTCGTGTAGTTTTCAAACAAGGACACAAAGTCATGAATGCAATTTGTAAATGGTTGAATTAAGATCTGATTTTGAGTTCTAAAAGGTCCTTGCTTGTTGATCCACTTCTATCTGGATGCTTTGGAGAACTTTCATTTCAATCTTAAGAAGTGTCAGAATAGTGGGTCTTTCCATTTCTTGGTAGACTAGAATTTTGTTTTGTTGGTCATGGCAGTTTTAAAGAAATCAATGCAGCGTCTCTCTTGGCACATTTTCAGGGGAGACAGGGGAAAAACATACTGTCATTAAAGCTTACTGCCAATCTTTGACATTCCATGGCTGATCAATGGCAGAAGTAAATGCAACTAGTCCTACATGTGACAGCGTAGTCTGCTTCTTGGAAGTTATATCCACAGCATTTTTATGGATATGAGATGAGCTCATGAGGCTTACCATGCCTGTCCTCACCTTGTATAGGAAACTAATGAAGTAGTTAAACAGCTTTATACTCTTCACATGACCCCTTCTTTTCCTGCTTCAAATATTGACCTGTCATCATGAGGCTGTCAGTTCCGCCCCTTGAGTGATGGGTACACAGGAACTATTCAAGTCATTTTGAAAACTGAAGTCCTGTTTTTTCGGCTCTATATATTTATTTACAAAAATATTGACTTTGTATTTTCGGATGGTTAACACTTGATTCCTAGAAATATCTAAGCTTTCTAAATCTATTCACGGTAACCAATGGCTCATTTCTCTATCAACTGTACAACAGCTGCCTACCTTCATCATTTTGCCGTTATTGATTTAAGGAGACTAACAAGAAGAGCCTGAGATAGTCAATGCATATAAAGTAGTTGGATTAATTGCAATTTAATAAAATAACAATGTATTTAGTAAATATTGCCATGCTCCCAGTGAGTGTAGACCAGCACAGCCACATTAAATCTGCTGATTATAGCTAAGTAACCAAACTACTGCATAAAGTTGTCATCATCTCCTCCAGGATTTCAGTAGTGTTAATTGCACGTTAAAATATTTATAGTGTGGTGTAGTTTTGTGATTGGAGTTCTGGCTGCCATTAAAATAACCCATGAATATAAGTAGCAACTGGATATTTGAGTGCCAAAAAAAATTTATTTGAAAAAAAAATTAGTGATAGCAAAGCTGTATCTCTGAATACTACAGGGAACTCTTACAGCTCTTAAATTCTCTGTGCACTTTTTCACAGCCAATGGGACAAGCATAAGACTTGGATCAGTTTTAGAGCAGAAATCTGCAGCAAGGAGGTTAAAGATGGCTGTTTCCTTGCTGTATGTTTAGTGATAAGGAGGAGTACAATGCGACCCATTTATCACTGCAATTCTCTTTTTGGTGCAGCCCTCCCTAAAGGTGCTTAATACTTTTACAGGTACAGAATATATTTAGATTTCATTGATGTATTTCAACTTGTATTGTTAATATTCGTTCAGGTCCAGCATATCAGATCCACTGTCCATTCTGTTTGGTCTTGCTGTTCCAGATGCTCAATGTTGTTCTATAATACATATCAACAAAATATTCTCATCTAAAATTGCATTTGATCTTAAAACTGGTTTAATTGTCTACTTTTCTTTAATGTTTGCCTTTTGGTACTCACAGGTTGTTCAGTATTTGGTGGTTCATTTCTGCTACATGTGGACTCCGGTAGTTGTGAAGGCCTTGGTCAACTAGACTGGTTCACCCATGTGTGAAAAATTATAATTGATTGGGGGAGGGTGCAGAAGACAGCATGTCCCTATGGAAGCTCTTCCGGTGGTCCAAGGAGCTTGTAGATGAAAACATTATTAACACTATATTTTGTGAATTTTACAGAAATTGTCTACATCTGTAACAGAAGTCCTTTTGTTAATTTTACTCATTGTAACCTGTGCCCTGTGTGCCTGTTTAAAAACCTTTCAAACAAAGAAGGGAGTGATTTCTGCAAATGTTCGTTAGCTCACAATGGATAATTGCAGTAAAATAGGGAAGAGTACCTGCAGGTATGGAATTCTGGTATCAAATTGACTCTGGATGTCTCTGCTATACTTCCATATAGCAACACATTGAAAGTAAAGAATGAATGGTTCCTACAGAGAGATTCCAATGGCGAGACACCTTCCCTCATCAACTGGCCTTCCAGGTACTGTTGAATGTGATGCTTTATCATTTCCCGAATGGCACATTTTAATCATCAACATCTGCTTTTCACGATACTCATCAGATCGTTGTGTGTTGCCGCCATCTCACATTAGTTTGTCACCATTCCTATAGAAGGATCTGTCTTTGAACTTCACATGCTATACTGTCTTTTTTCCCCCTGTATCATCTTAATTAACTTGTTGGGTTTTTGATGTGCATGACTAATTATTATTTGAATGACAGACATCAAATATCTGGTTCAGTTCCCAGTTACCTTTTAACCAACCACCGATAATCCCCATTAGCCAGGTTTGTTGTGATCATTGCTGTGAAATCCACGATGCTCTTGAGTGCTAGTGTCACCTGAGGAATTGGTCGCATAATGGATGGAGAAGCGGCCTCATTAGCAAATCATAAACACAAGCGATTCTGCAGGTGCTGGAAATCCAGAGCAACAAACACAAAATACGGGAGGAGCTCAGCGGGTCAGGCAGCACCATGGAAATGAATAAACCATTGATGTTTCAGGCCAAAACAGTTCTTCAGGATTGGAAAGGAGGAGGGAAGATGCCAAAATTAATAAGTTGTGGGGAAGGGTTGGGGGAAGGAGGATAGCTCCTTCCTTGGTGATAGGTGAAGCCAGGTGGGTAGGAAAGGTAAAGGCTGGAGAGGAAGGAATCTGATAGGAGACGAAAGTGGACCATAGGCGAAAGAGAGGAGGAAGGGACCCAGGGGGAAGTGATAGGCAGATGAGAAGAGATAAGAGGCCAGAGTGGAGAATAGAAGAAGGGAGGGGGAGGGAATTTTTTTTAAACAGATGGAGAAATTGATATTCATGCCATCAGGTTGGAGGCTACCCAGATGGAACATAAGGTATTGCTCCTCCACCCTGAGTGTGGCCTCATCCTGGCATAAGAAGAGGCCATGGACCGACATGTTGGAACAGAAATGGGAATCAGAATTAAACTGTTTGGCCACTAGGAATTTCCTCTGTTGGCGGATGGAGCGGAGGTGCTCCGTATCTGCCACCCCATGAGCCTCTGCATCCAACACACCATTCTTCACAGCTTCCGCTATCTTTAAAGGGATCATGTCACCAAACCTATCTTTACCTCCTCTCCATTCTCCGGTTTTCACAGGGATCACTCCCTCTGTGATTCACGTGTCCCCACTAATCTCCTTACTGGCACCTTCCCGTTCACCTCCATTCAGGGCCCCACATCTGCAGGAGTCCTTTGCTGTGCCTGGTGCTCCCAATGTGGCCTCCTCTACATTGGTGAGTCCCATCAGAAATTGGGGGACCACTTCACTGAGCACCTCCACTCTATCCGCCAAAAGTAGAACTTCCTGGTGGCCAAACATTTTCATTCTGAATCCCATTCCCATTCTGACATGTCGGTTCATGGCCGCCTCTTTTGCCACGATGAGGCCACACTCAGGTTGGAGGAGCACACCCTATATTCCATCTGGGTAGCCTCCAACGTGATTGCATGAATGTAGTTGAGAAAAATTCCCTCCCCCTCCTCTTCTTCTATTCCCCACTTTTACTTCTTCTCACCTGCCTATCACCTCTCCCTGGGTCCCCTCTTTCTTCTCTTTCTCTCTAGTCCACTCTTGTCTCTGATCAGGTTCCTTCATCTCCAGCCCTTTATCCACCTGGCTTCGCCTATTACCTTCCAGCTGTCTTCCTTCCCCTCCCCTCACCTTTTTATTCTGCTGTCTTATCCCTTCCTTTTCTGTCCAGAGAAAGAATCTCGGCCCAAAATGTCTACAGTTTATTCATTTCCGTAGATGCTGCCTGACTTGCTGAGTTCCTCCAGCACTCTGTGTGTGTGTGTGTGTTGCTTGGCCACATCAGCAGTTGTAATATGCATTCACTAAACTTTAAAGAACAGATCAGGATACTAAATTGTTTTGTGATTGTATGTTCAGGGACACAATAACGGACCTAATGGATGCAGGTTTATTTTGTTAACTACAGAGACATAGAAAACATCATATAAACTAGTAAACAAGCAAGAAGAGGATAGTTGTTTATGTGAGAGAGAAACTGATTATGTATTTGGTATCAAGGTTACGCTAGAAATCCTCTCAATGTGGATGACGTGGAAGATGTGGGTCGCCTCAAATTAATCCAGTATGTTAACAACAACTCCAATCTTTGCAACTGTAAGGGTAACTGTCCCATTTCAACCAGTAAAGCTGAAACAGATGACCTTACTGCACCACGACACTGCTGTCCTTGGCAGCAGGGTAGAAAGTTAATAAAAATTAGAAATAAAAACAAATTGCTGAAAATGGTCAGGCCCCACTTGTTTGGGGGAAAATGGAGAAACACTATTCATGTTTTCGGTTCTAGACTTTGGTTCAGAATTAAACAAGCTGGTTTTCAGTAGGAAAAAGTTTGGAGAGAGTTGTATGTGGAAGGTGAAACCAAGGACCAGGCAAGTTAGACGCCTGTAATACAGCTTTTCAGTGTTGCCTGTTTCTAATGGTAACCTGTGGATATTCCCCACAAGCCAGGCAGTACTAATAGAAAAAGAAAAACTAAGCCAAGAAGATAACCAGCAGGGCAGATGTGACCAGCTCTGATGCAGAAAGGATGAGTTAGATAAAGTTGTAGAAATCGATGGGGAGTCCAGAAGCGTACAGTAAGTGAAGCTGGAAGATGAAATGCTGTTCTTTAAGCTTGCATGATGTTGGAGGGTGTGGGATGGAGAATTAAAGTGGCGGCAACAAGAATCACTTCAGTCCTCAGAATGAACACTGGAAAGCCAACAATATTCTTTCCATCTGCGTCTCACGTCCTGGGGTGGGGGTGGGGGGGGGGGTGTGCGCGTGTGTGCATGGTGTAGGGTCTAAGAACGGATGTGCTGGCATTGGAGAGGGTCCAGCAAAAGTTCATGAGAATGGTGCTGGGAATGAAAAGGTTAACACACATCCATTTAATAGCTCTAGTTCTGACCCTGTACCTGCTGAAGTTTAGAAGAATCAGGGAGTACCTCATTGAAACCTATCAAATATTGAAAGGACTAGATAGAGTGGACATGGAGATCATGTTTGCTATCATGGGGGAGTTTGGGACCAGAGTCCGAGTCATTTGGTATATTTAAAGCAGAGGTTGATTAGTAAGGTTGTCGAAGGTTATGGGGAGAAGACAGGAGAATGGGGTTGAGAGGGGAAATAAATCAGCCAGGATGGATTGGTGGAGCAGACTTGATTGGCTAGAACGTCTCATGGGTGAAACCTCTTGAGCAGCAGTGATGTAGCCAGACCTGAGTGATATCATGTGACTGCAGAGGGTGAAGGTCACTAGGGACGATATACAGCATTTAGAGAGGGTTTGTGCACTTTTGATGACATGGGAAAATGCTTGGAACATGCCTGCGTGGAAACAGAGATGAAAAAGTTGTGCAGGGTTTTAGTTTGATGGTTTCTGCTAAAGATTTGCTGATCATTTTAAAAAGCATTTGCATGCTCCTTTCATTTAGAAGCTAGGATTCCCTGGCTCTTGAAAGCCCAGGTTACTTTCATTACACACAAAATGCCCCTAAATCCAGAGTAATGGGACCTCATTCAGTGTCATCTTTCAAATGTGACTTCCTCTAAATCTGACCCAGTTAAATTAGAAGGGGCAAGTTCCCTGAGAGCTGAGATCCATTTTCAAGTCTTTACCAAATTAATTGATGCTACAAGTTCAAAGTATATTTATTATCGAAGTACATGTATGTCACCATGTACAATCCTGAGTTACAGTTTCTTACAGACATGCTCAATAAATCCATAATAGAATAATAACCACAATAGAATCAATGAAAGACCGCATCAACTTGGGCATTCAACCAGAGTGCAAAAGATAACAAACTGCAAATACAAAGAGAAGAAAAAAGAGATAATAATATTGAGAATGTGAGATGAAGAGTCCTTTAAAGTTCCCACTCTGTCCCTCAATTTAAATATTTGGAATCATGAGGGGAATTTTGAAATCCTGAGCTTGTTTTCTATGGCAAAAGGAATGCACAGAACAAAATATAATCACTAAAACAAAGGGAATTGTAAAATTGAACAGATGATGTCTTTGAAATGCTATGGAACACAAGAACAGAGGCTAAAGAGAAGGAGAGAATTGCAGAACTAGTTTAGGTTTAATTTCATGCTAGGGCAGTAACATGGGAACACAGTAATTTAGATGGTGTATGGAAAATTTAATGAGCTGTTGAATACAATTTAATGTTCAGTGAAATAGAAGTGAGTATTTCAACAAAGCATGGTTGAGAATCAATCATTGAAGGTTAAACAGCAAAGATGGATTTCACCCTATATACCTAATGACCCATTGTCACAACTAAACTCAGCATAGGGCAGCTGATCATCAGTGGAATTTAAGCAGATCCTATGAAAGACAGGATAGTTTTATAACTACCAGTTGTAGCTGCAAACAAGTGATGTTCTAGCCTCAGAATTCCTAAGTAAGCAACCTTTGCAGTACTTAACAAAAATCATTTTGGCTGGTAGGAGCCGAAATGTACCTGGAACAGCCAAGACTCAGTTGACCTCTGTCGCTCCAATAACTCCCATCATTGAGAACATTATCACTGACTTTGCTGGTTCTGAGGTCGATATTAACTGTACCTTTTTTCGGTGAGGTCAATGTTAGGATGTTTATAAGCACTTGGAAAACAAAACTCCTACTTGACCTGCTGAGTTCCTCCAGCAATTTGTTTGTTTTTGCAGGAAATTAAAGTTAGCTGGAGCTCACAGAGTTGTGAGCAGTGGACTGCAACTTACTACAATCCTGAGGTCATTGAGTCCCATCAGAGTTTAAAACCAGGCATGCAATCTCTTTTGATCCTATGCATATTGTACAGATTTCAAGAAGTCACGGTAAAACACACTACACAGTTCATGCACTTGAGTTTGTGGCATCTGAAAGTGCTTCAACTATGGAGTGAAATTTTCATGAATTCATTGTTTGAAGCCACTACTTGTGAGATCCAGTTGTGCCCATCTCCATGACAGCCAAATTATTTTGTTTTATACATCTGTACTTTTTCCACAAAGAACTTTTTTTTTGAAGAATTGTTTGTGTGGTAGGCCGATTGGCTTGCTTTGCCGATGTTAGGTTTCATTAAAATACTATAATAAGTGAGGATGGTAGATTTCCTTCTCTGTAAAAATTGGAGAACTATACAACTTCAAGGCAATCTGGTAATTTCATTATTAATTTTGTTTATTCATTTACATGATACAGCTATTGCTGGCAGTGCCAGCATATATTGTCTATCCCTAGTTACCCCTAAACTGAGGCATTTAATAGTTGTCAACATTGGTGAGCCTGCTGTGGCATATAATCTGACTGTATAATGAAGGCAGATTCCCACTCTTGAAGAATGTGAAACAGTATGTTTTTATGGAAATCTGAGATTTCTGAATGTACTTGCTATCACTAGCTCGTGTCTAAATTGCAGGTATAGTAAATACTTCAAGTGAACTTTCCCCCAACTCATGGTGACCCCTTAACTCTCCCAACTCGTATCTTTAGATCAGTGGTCTAGAGCTCTGTCGGCTGACCTTGATGGCCTCTTTTCCTATTACCAGTACAGTTACTCTATCGAAATTTCTTTAAATTCTGCAATGTAAATGTCCCAGCTACCATGGCAGGGTTTAACTTAATAATCCAGCATGTGGAGAGAATGTTTCCTGTGGTGGGTGTATCCAGAACTAGAGGGTATAGCCTCAAAATTGAGGGGTGACCCTTTGGAGTAGAGGTAAGGAGGAACTTTTTTTTTTTAGCCAAAACGTAGTAAATCTGTGGAATACTCTGCCACGGATTGCAGTGGAAGGCAAGTCTGTTGGTATATTAAGACGGAAGTTGATAGTTTTCTGATTGGTCTGGGCATCAAAGGATGTGGTGAGAAGGCAGGTGTATGGGGTTGGTTGGGATCTGGGATCAGCCCTGATGGGAGCGCTCGATGGGCTGAATGGCTTAATTCTGCTTCTATGTCTTATGGTCTTATAACCACTATGCTACCAAACATATTTTTCAAGTTAAAACCAGCTAACCCATGGATGAAAAATGTTCAAGTTTATTGTCATTCTACCGTATGTATGTACACCACCAAACAAAACAACATTCCTCTGCTCCAGAGTACACAATAAAGTACAGATAACTTACAATACATAAAGTAATATTTCCACAAATAAATTACAAAATAGTAAGGTGCATTCGGTGACAAAGGTTTAAAAAGTAAACAGTGTAATGCTACTGGTGCTTGATAATATTCAAGGGCCCTGCATATGCAACACTTCTGTTAAGTATCTCAGATGGTTGGAAGGAAGACTCTGACAGTCCTCTCAGCAGTCCTCACAATCCATTTTGTGGAGTCTTGCAGTCTGATGCCTTGCAATTCCCATACCAGATGTTGATGGAGCTGGGCAGGTGCTCCTGTAAAAATTGTTTAGAAGTGGCGGGGTGGGGGAGAGCCTCACTGCCTCAATCTCCTCAGGAAGTGGAGACACTGCTTTCTTGACCAAAGAGGTGGTGTTGAGGGAGCAGGTGAGACTGTCCATTATGTGCACTCCCAGCAACTTAGTTCTCCTAACTGTCTCCATGAAGGAGCCATTTATGTGCAGTGAGGAATAGTCAGCCTGCGTCGCCTTAAAGTCCACAATCATCTCTTTAGTTTTGTATACTTGGTGACACAAGTTGTTGTGCTTGTACCATTCTACCAGCTGTTCTATCTCATCGTAGTTATTGATGAGGCCATCATTGTACCATCAATGAACTTGATTCAGTTTGAACTGGATCTAGCAGTACAATATAGATAGGCACATGAATATGAGGAGAATGGAAAGGCATGGACATTGTTTAGGTAGGTGGTTTTTATTTTGGGGTGGGGGTTGATTTACTTTCTAGCTGGTTCAGCACAACCTGGTGGGCTGAAGGGCCTGTTCCTGTGCTGTACTGTTCGATGTACAGTTGCGCGTCAGCAGCAGGCTGTGCAAGCAGCCCCAGGGGGCGCTGGTGCTCGGAGTGATGGAGCTAGAGATGTTACTGCCAACACAGCCTGACTCTCGTCTTTCTGTCAAGAAGTCCGTGATCCAGTTACAGAGAGAAGTGTTGAGACCCAATGAAGACAGTTTGCCCACAGTGTACACATCTCTTTAAAATGCAGTCATGCAAAAAATGTCAAATGAAATTAAATGGCTCAATCATTCAAATCAAAGGAAAATATTTAGATAATGTCCTATTGACCTTCATTCTAAATTATGTTCTTGCTGTTGCAATCTTTATATATATATATATATCAGCGTTAGCTCAAGTGTTCTATTTCTGGCGTTACTGCCCGTAATCAGACATTGTGCTTACAAAGGGGGAAAAAAAGATGTCACCTACCTAATTGATCTCCCCGGGCTCTTGAAAAGTGCTTTATTTTCTTTGCAAACTCCATTAAGTGGTTAAAATAGTTTTTCCACCATCAGAGCAGTTTTTAAGGCTATGTTAATATCAGGCTGCCATTGCCTCCAGCAAAATGATGCTGATCAGATGCCTCTCAGCTCTGGATTATGATTGCCTTGAAATGAGATTTATGAGGAATACCATGAATCCTCATGAGCTCTCAGTACCTTTAACACTTGTTGAGGCTGTTTGCTGATAACTGCCCCAGGATGAAAAAGAAGTAAAATGTTAGCTGGCAGTTTTTGAAATTGGAATTGGCTTCTGCAATCCCCTTTACAACAGTTTCTATTCTTTATTATTTAAGATTTCTAAAGGTCATTGCACTTAAGTGCTGTTCAGATGAATATTTTGAAAGACTATCCTAAAACGAAAATTGCCTATATTACCACAAGCACTAAAGCTGACAAATTCTGTATTTACATCCACAAAACTGCAATGCTATTAAGCAGTTGGACACAGACCTAAGCCAGCAACCTAATGTGCAGATAAGTAGCCAACTGATAAGATTTGAATCTAAACCTGAAACTTTGAATCCACAGCAGTGACCCAGTCTGCCGCCCTCTGTGTCTGGATCCAAAGAGCATGTGTTCAGTCCCACTACAAAGACTTGCATGCAAAAATATCTTCTGATGTGTACTTTAGAAGTGCTATCTTTCGGTGGGACTTCAAATGATACTTCAACTGATTTTCTTCAAAAGTGTACATAAAAGACCTCTGGATGCTATTTCAAGGAGGAACATTAGAGTTGTTCCCAGTGTCATGGACAGTATCCCGCAATCAACATTACAAAAAATTGATCATTACATTGAGAGCTTCTTACATACAAACTGACTGCTGCACTCCCTACATTTCAACTCTGACAACTCTGAAAAAAGTAGTTAACCATCTATAAAACGATTTTGGGCATCTTGAAGTTGTGAAAAGTACCATATAATCACCCTTATTTTCTTCATGTGGTTGCAGGCAAAATTAGAATGTTGACTTTCCCGTACAGAACCCTGAAAAAGTGTTCATCCAGCAACCCTTTGTTCACATTGTTCACATCAATGAGTATTACAAGCAGGGATTTTGGTCAATTTTTATTTGTGAATCACAAGCTTTTTTTTTACAGTGGGGCCCCAAAAACATGTTCAATTTTAAAGCATGAGTTGGAAAAATTGACATGGAAATTTGACCTAGGAGGGTTACAATTACCAAATTTTAAGAATTATTACAAAGCAAATCAACTTAGATTTATTGCATCTTTTTTTGATGAAGATAAACCGGCATGGATTAGAATAGAATTAGATAAAATAGGAGAAAATATACCAGAAGATTTTATATATAAATGGGAATCTAAATGGATACAGGAAAAGAAAGAATCTCCTATACTAAAACATTTGATTGATTTATGGAATAAGATAAATGTTGATGATGAGATAAAAAAATCTTTATTAGCAAAGAGACCTTTAATTCAAAATAAACTTATTCCTTTTACAATGGATAATCAACTTTTATATAACTGGTTTCACAAAGGGATTAGATATATAGGAGACTGTTTTGAAGGAGATATATTAATGTCATTTGACCAATTAAAGAATAAATACAAAATATCAAATAACACTCTTTTCTGTTATTTCCAATTAAGGGCTTATTTAAGAGATAACTGGGTCAAACAATGTTATTGCCGAAACCTAATGAAATAGAAACTTTAATTCATAAAGGAAAAGTTAAAAAATTTATTTCTGGTATGTATAATTTGATTCAAAAACAGGCAATTAAACAAGGAATTCATAAGTCAAGACAAAATTGGGAAACTGATTTGAATATTAAAATTGATGAAACAAGTTGGTCAAGATTATGTCTTGACAGTATGACAAATACAATAAATGTTCGACTAAGATTAGTACAATATAACTTTTTACATCAATTATATATTACACCACAAAAAATAAATAGATTAAACTCAAATTTATCTGATCAATGTTTTCGATGTAATCAAGAAATTGGTACTTTTTTACACTCTACTTGGTCTTGTTTTAAAATTCAACCTTTTTGGACAAATTTAAGAGTTTTACTGGAACAAATTATTGGAATACAACTTCCACATAATCCAACATTATTTTTACTAGGCGATACTGAAGGGATAAAATCAAAATCCGAATTGAATAAATATCAGAAAGAATTCATAAAAATTGCATTGGCAGTAGCCAAAAAGGCTATTGCAGTTACTTGGAAATCGGATTCATACTTAAGTATAGATCGTTGGAAGAATGAAATTTTTAGCTGCATTCCAGTTGAAAAAATTACTTATAATTTAAGAGATAAATATGAAATATTTCTGAAAATTTGGTGCCCTATTTACAAAAGATAGGATTAAATATATAGGTGCTCCAAAGATAAAATTATTGGTTATCTGGGGAAAGAAATAAATATACATATTAAAGCTATTATGAACTCCATGGAGCATGTGGGGATCTTCCGATATCCAGGCATTCTTTCTTTTTCTTTCTTTCTTTTTTCTTCTCTTTTTTTTTCTATAGGGATATGTTAGGGGGGAGGGGTTAAAGGGAGGCAGGAAGGGTTGATCATATTTTTTTCTTTCTGTAACCTATTTGAAAATTCAATTAAAAAAATTTATGATTTTAAAGCATGAAAAATTTAAAAATTCAAAAATGGATTGTCAGCACTTCAAAAGTATTCATCCCCCTTTGCTCAGTACTTAGTTAAACCACCTCTCACAGCTATTACAGCCAGTAGTCTTTTTTGATAAGTCTCTATTGGCTTTGCACAATGTGATGGAGCAGGACTTGCCCATTCCTCGTTGCAAAATTGGTCATTCTGAGCCAGGTTAGTTGGGGAGCAGGGGTGGACAGCAATCTTGAGGTCTTGCCAGAGATGTTTGATTGGGTTAAGGCCAGAGCTCTTGACTGAACCACTAAAGGACAGCAATTTTCTTCATTTGAAGCCACTCCATGGTTGCTCTGGCAGTGTATTTCGGGTCGTCGTCCTACTGCAAAACCAGCTTCTCCCCCAGTGTAAGCTTTCTGGCAGAGGCTAGCATGTGTGCATCCAGGATCTCTTTGTATTTAGCAGCATTCATCTTCCCATCAATCCTGACCAGATTTCCAGTCCCTGCTGCTGAAAAGCATCCCCATAGCATGATATTACCTCCTCCATACTTTACAGTAGGGATGGTGTTGCCTGGCTGATGTGCAGTATTAGATTTACACCACATGTATTGCTTAGTGTTGAGGTCAAAATGTTCCATTTTAGTCTCTTCCAACCACCCGACCTTCGTCCACATCTTTACAGTATCTTCCAAATGATGATTTGCAAAGTCTTTACAGGCAAGGATCTGCTTTTTTTTTTTTGCAAGGCCTTAGAGATTGTGGAGTCCTGCATTTCATCTCCAGTTGCAGCCACTGACTTCTGCAGCTTACTTAGAATGACTGCTGGCATCAAAGTAGCCTCTCTTACAAATGCCATTCTTCTCCAATGATTAAGTTTAGAGGGGCGGCATGATCTGGGCAGTGTGGTTATGGTTTCATATATTTTCTTCATTTTTTTCATGATGGTACTGAGCTCTGAAATATGTTGATGGTCTTGTACCCTTCCCCAGATTTGTGCTTCTCTACTACCATTTCTCTAGCTTGTCTTCAATATTGTTTTGTCCTAATCTTGATTTGGTCTTTTGAAAATCTGCCATACTGTTGGATCTTACAGAGAGATGGGGTATTTATTGTTATCAATTCATTGAAAACAGGTGATCCTCCCATTTTCTACATCAACAAATTGGATGAGTTGGTGAGGAAGGAAAGTTAGAGTAGTAATGACAAGGGGGATGAGTACTTTATCAGCCTCAATTTTGGTTTTTAATTTTTAGGAAATTGTTGACAGCTTGTGGAATTTTTCTGTTGATTTGACATGATGTACAGTGTTTTGTAGATTAGCTCAAAAAACCCTTTAACTTTAGAAAATGAGACAGTATAATGTGAAAGAATAGTTGTGTGGGCTGAAAACTTTTTTCAAGGCACTGTACCTGAAAACAAAACAATCAGTCTACATTTGAGAAAGTTTGTCTGACTTTCTCACGTGTGGCTTGTAGTCTCAGTTCATAATCATTCCTTTTGATGCAGGTTCCAGAGATGTTTTCCTAACATTTATTCCTTCAGTTCATGCATCAGTCAGTAGGTTTTTACCTGAGCAACTTATCTTACAGCCTTCTGTTCATTAACTGTGAAGGTTGATTAATTGAAACACTACTGCATATGGACAGGGTCTGAACTTAATCTTTGAAATTCTGCTCCCTTCTATCCCAAGCTGACCTGTACACAAAGACCATCTAATTGATTTGTTTAATATCTTTGTCCTTAAATAAGACCAACAGAGACTTGAGATACCAACTTCTCCTTGAGTGACTTTGGTAAACAATGCATGTCTATAGATTCTGTTCATGAAACACTGGCCACCTCCCATTAACCAAGGATCAAAGGCATGCCACGGTTGTTCCAGAGAATTGGCATGAAATCTTCTGGCATAGTATTCTTTGTGTGCGCTATTATGATTGACTCTCGATCTACAGAACTAAGAATAGGTCGGCATAATCCTTTCAGATTCTCAGTGGAATTCCCTAATTGCTTGCTCTTTCTTCATTTAGTTTATAAATATCACAAGGAGCATCACGGATTGTTAGGTCAAATGCTTCAGCCCCGCTTTGATTCTGTTAGATCATTAGTTGCCTGCCCGATCTTTGGATTAGTTTACGATTGCATAAAGTCTTAGGTAACGTACATGGAGCATTCTAAACTATTTGTAAGCAATCTGCTGGGTGAATGCGTGTAAACCAACCACGTTGTTGATCTTTACACGCTGGTCCAATATGCAGCCAGAAGAGAGCAGGTCCTGCACAGTGCTGCTCCTTCAAGGTGGAAGCCACCTTTCATGCATTTGAAGAAGGCAGCCACTGTGTACCAGTGGTAAATAAAATGAACATCATGCATATTCCTTTTATTTCTCACCAATTCATAGTGGCTGCCTTCTACCTTCTACAACGTGCATGGCAGCTGTTTGCCTCCACTATTCTGAAAGTACCTTTTAAAATCACAACCTCAAAAAAAACAAGGACAATGGTGGTAGGCACATGAGAATGCCATCACTGACAGGTTTCCGCCTAAAATAAATATTGTCCTTATTGGAACTAGATTGCTGTCTCAGCAATTTTTTCCACGTGCTTGGTCTGAATCCATCCCAGTGGAGTACATCGGGTAAGCCTGAAAGAAGCACAACGTAGAACTCAAAATGGTTTATTTAAAATCTGTCCAAGAGCTGTAAGCAAAATAACATAGAAGCATCACAAATAACACGTTTGATAAAATTAGCAAAGCAGTGATAGAAGATGTTGCAAACAACTGCATCCCAATCAGACGTCTGAAAGCTGGTCCATATCTTACACTAACCATGGCTGCAGTTGCTGACCCCTTCCTCTCTACAAGTGGTCAAATTTGTTTGCAGTTGCCTTGAATGTTAACCCTCACACCCTAATTGTTACTTATTCTCTAACCAATGCTTTGGTGGAGTTCTTTCGAGTTCATCTCCAGTCGAAAACACTAGCAAGTACCAAATAATCACACTAGCAAAAGCCTGTTGAATACTGAATTAGACACACAGTGGCTTGTTACTTTTGAGTCCATGCAAAAGGTTTCATTTTAAATAAACAAGTATTTCAGAAGTTTTGGAAGATTCAGCGCTAGCACTGGGGTGCTCAGTAACTTGGGATAGGAATTTTGGTAATTCTTTTGACCAAATTTAGCTTTGCTTTGGGTTGTGAATTTTTGCTGCAGACATCTGAACACATCCTCATCATCAATAGTCCTAAATCCTAGAACCCAAAAGCATTAGGAATTCGTTCAACAGAATTTCAGCAGCAATTTAAGAGTGCTGATCACTATCACCTTTGAAAGAAATTGGAGATGGGGTGAACATTGGCCATGCCCCCAGTGCCCAAATCCCAAATGTTAAGCAATGAATATTTTTGTCAAAATGAATGTTTCAGAACAATGTAAGACTGGGTGACGCCCTGTTGTTAAAGGAAATGCCTTTAATTGACAATATCATAACTTCCCATTTTGGCTGTCTGACTGTTTATGTAGCATGAATCAAGTCCAGAAGAGTGCACAGATTAGCACAGGACAGCCAGAAGGTACAATATAGCTGGAAAATAGTGATAACTTTACTCTTGCTCAATATTTTAACCATTTAACATACACGCAGACCCAAAATTCATGATTGAGAAGTGTCGCCATTTTAGTTGTTGCAGTGTATCACACGCGAGTGAATTTACTAGATATGTAAACCTTAATTAGAATTATACTCTAAAAAGTAAAGTTACAGCACCAGCCATGTATTCAGAACTCTAACCTCTGACCGTGAAATGTCTTTGATTTTTTTCTCTCAGAAAAATAGCTAATGCAATACCCAAAGCAAAATGGATCATTGTGAATATTTTAAATAGAAATAGCGGTATAGCGATGTAAAAGCCAAATTCACTACGTAATCCAGGTTATGGATTGCTAAAGTTACAGATCCATAATTACTTATACTGAATGTTTTCAACAAAACATTTGATTAAGCACAAGATATGTCATCCCTAATGCTGTAGTGTTGTACGGACCAAGCCTAATGCCAAATTCTGCTGAAAAAGCTTTTCTTTAGAGCCAAGGCAGTTCTATTCAGCTTCATTCTATACTTAGATTCCTCCTATTCCTTAATCATTTGTAATGTTTATAGTCCTTCCCGGCAAATTATAAAAAATTTTGTTAAAGTCTCTTTGCAAATTGTCTCTTTTTTCAGGTAGTGGTGATTTAGAGGCTTGGTTTGTCCCTGGAATCATTACAAATCTGTATCAAGAGCACAGAAATATTTGTCCCAACTGGTCCATGCTCTGCTTGAGCCAGTTTTCTTCCATTTTACCCCAGCAATGTATACTTCCATTCCTTTCTCCTGATAGGAGCTGTGCTATTTAGGAGGAAGGTGGGCTTAATGCACAGGATTTACCATTAGTTTGTGGAATTGCAAAGCTTCTACTAAATTACTAGATATATTATTGATTATTCTTTTAATGCCCTCTACTTCAGTTTCTCCTCTTGTATTTATTTTTCATACAGTGCTTAAATAAAGTTTTAAATCTTACCATCCTTTTTGTTGTAGTTCCATCATCTATTTATTTCTAAACAGGGCTCCAATAGTGAAGAAAAACTAAATTGAAATAATTATTTTCTTTGTTAATTTGCAATGTTTTTGTTTGCATTTCCGCATACTTACAGAACACTTCTCATCACTGCTTGTCCTTAGTTATAATTGGTTTCCATCTGTTTTGGATTTCAGAAATACTCTGTTTTCTTTTCTATGTCCTTACTGCTTTTATCAGTTCATGTGAAGATTCAACATTTTCTTAGCAAGCACTTTTCCAGTTTATGCTGAAAGGGGTTTCTGCCACAAAAAAAAGAAAATCTGCAGATGTTGGAAATCCGAGCAACACACACAAAATGCTGGAAGAACTCAGCCGGCCAGGCAGCATCTATGGAAAAGAGTACAGTCGATGTTTCGGGCTGAGACCCTTCAGCAGGACTGGAGAAAAAAAGATGGAGTCAGAGTTAGAAGGCAGAGGAGGGGTGGAAGAAACATAAGGTGATGGATGAAACCAGGAGGGGGAGGGGTGAAGTGAAGAGCCGGGAAGTTGATTGGTGAAAGATATACAGGGCTGGAGAAGGGGAATCTGATAGGTGAGGACAGAAGGCCATGGAAGAAAGTAAAGGGGGAGGAGCACCAGTGGGAGGTGATGGGCAGGTAAGGAGATGAGGTGATAGAGGGGAATGGGGAATGATGAAGGGAGGAGTGTATTATGTATTCCATGGTTCTGATCACACTACATGCATTTGCATCACAGTGCCACAAAGCTGAGAAGTTATATTCACTTGCCCAACACAAAAGGTGCACAATGAAAATTAATGCTTCCAGACTAAAAACCATACATTTCTATTTTGAGCAAAAATACCAAGGGGTAACTTGTTCTAAACATTTTTTATTTCACATATCCTGTGATGTAGAGTGGTTTGGAACCATTATTATGTGTGTGCAGCAGAAATGCTGCCTGGCCTGCTGAGCTCCTCCAGCATTTTGTGTGTGTTGCAGGGGTGTCTATAGCTTGTTTGCTCTTAAAGCATCACTTTCCATTCACTTAATAAAGATGATGGGAAAGTTAACGCACAGAGCAAGCTCTTGGTTTCAGGCATTCATTATCAGATTCCTTTCATTTCACATCATAATGGAATGAACTGTTCTGTCTTCCTACATTTCATGCAAACCACTTTACTCAGCAGACAAACTCTCAATGGGTTATATTATGTCATTTAGTGAATATAACTAGATCCTTACCAGAAAAGGAATCGATTTCTTCCATTTCTGTAGAAACACACACAAATTTTATCTTAATTTATTTGTCATGGTTAAAGCTGATGTGGAAGAATCAGTTTTCCCTTTCCAGTCTGGAAGGGGAAAGATTTAAAAAACGACCCGCAGGACATCTTCACACATAGGGTGGTGAGTATATAGAATGAGCTGCTAGCAAAAGGAACTCAGCCAGGTACAATAACAACATTTAAAAGACATTTGGATAAACACATAAGAGGGAAAGGTTTATGGACCAAATGTGGAAAATTGGTCAGCATAGGCAAGTGGGCTGAAGGGCCTGATTTTATGACCTGCATGGGACTATGAGATACCTTCTCCTGCCCACTTTGTTCACTGCCTGGCTTAACTCAGAAGTTTCAAACACCTGTTGTAAAATTTGGCATCCTTGTACTTTTGCAATTGAAATTGCACAACCCCCAATCCAGAATAGCTGGTCCTCTAGTGGGCTAAACCACGAGCTGCTCTAAAAATCGATTTTGTGAGAGTTTTAGAAATTCCCCTTCAGGATCCAGCACCAACTTGATTTTTCTAATCTACCTGCATACTGAAGCCCTCCTATAGCATGCATTTTCTATCTCCCATTGTAACTTGTAGACCCTTGCAGTTCCTTCACTCTATCCACAATAATTCAACACCTTCTGACCTTATGTCACCTCTTTCTAATGATTTGATTTTTTTTACCAACAGAGCAACGCCACCCCCTCTGCTTTCCTGCCTATCCTTTCCACATAATGTGTATCCCTGCACATTAAGCTCCCAGCTTTAATCTTTCAGCCATGATTCAGTGATGCCTACAACATCATACCTGCCAATCTGCAACTGTGCTGCAAGTTCATTGACCTTATTCTGCATACTATGCACATTCAGATACAACACCGTCAGTCCTGTATTCACACTTTTTGATTTTGTCTGCTGTTTACGTTGCAACTCATCCTGTTGACTATAATTCTGCCCCATCAGCAGCCTCTCCTCACTACACATTGCCTCTATTTGTAAACCAGCGACCTCATCTTCAACATCATTATCTGCCTTTCCCACAATACTTCCTGCATTGAAATATATGCAGCTCAGGACACTAGTCACGTCACACTCAACCTTTTGATTCCTAACTTTGCAGTCTTACCAACACCTACCTCCACGAGCACTCCACTAACTGCTCTAGCACTCTGGTTCCCATCCACCTGCAATACTAGTTTAAATCCTACCATGCGTTTCATAAATGCGTAGTGTGGAGCATTCTGGGAGAAAGCTCAATTATAAAGGGCATTAAGCAGTTTCCCCAAATGATATATTATCAGCACCCCTTTCCTACTTAGTTTTCCGTGAATCAAGAACAAGTATTGCCCTGTTGAATCGTGTCTTTTTCTTTGAACAGTTAATCTTCAGTCCTTGCCTTTCATTTGTCATTCTGCACAGGTGCTTTGCCAGGGTAAATGAATGTGGAAGGTTGTACGTGGAGCCTCAGTTGGATCACCTGACTTTTGTGCAGAGCCCTTTAATTGAATTAAAGCTAAATTTGCCCTTATACGAATGGCCTTGATGCCCAAGAACCAGGTGGAGTGTGTATGATGCAAAGAAAAGGAGGGGGGAGATGAATGAGGTTTAAATTGATGTCAGTCTCTGTACAGTGTAAGCTTCCCAATTTCATTCCAAAATCGATCAAAATTTGGAAAAGTAACCAAGGATATATACAGTATTCAAATAATTATACTTTCTCCTTAATCTTGAGGAGATTTGAGAGATAATTAAAGTTCTATTTAATTATCTATATGTTTATGATTAACATCATTTTGCTAAAATACATGGTCACTATGGCTGCTTGATCTTAATGTTTATCATGAAAGGATTTGTGGGGAAAAATAGCCTTGCCTCTGGTGTGGAGACCCTTGTGTTATCTCGCACCTGGGAAGTAAGCTGACATTAAGTACCCGTTTTCCACATCCACAAATGTGACAGGTCCACTACCTATTTCTGTTATGGATTGCTTAAAGTGATATGTTTAAAAGCCTTGACTTTCATATGAACACAATGTTACTTAACTGGAAAGCAGAAACTTCAAGGTCTAGTGATTAGAGTAGCCATGGTAATGGGATCAACAATTCATTTTCACAGGAAACAGCAGATAGAATCAGAGTAGCAAATGTATGGAACAATTATAAATTATCAATTACAAAATGATAAACACAGCCTCAGAGTTTGAAAGAGCAAAGTTTAAAGTGAATTTTGCTTTTGAAAGCAATCTTCAATTTTGAAGGAAGATTGCTTGTCATTTCACATTTGGATTCTCTTTGTTTCAACATTTTTTTTCCGTCAGGTATGATTTTTAAAAATCAAAATATAGTTCTTTCCAGTCTTCAAAAAGAAATAAAAGACTCTGAAATTAATTCATGAAAACTTGGGCAAAACTGGAAAGAATATTGTGTTATATTGGTAGATGTGTTGCATGTTATTGAAAAGTTGTTATTAGAAGGGTGAATGATAGATGAGAGTGCAGTAAACTAAATATCTCACTGGTTTGTGGGTTAAATCAGTTTCACCCCTCTTTTTCACAACCTGCCATTCCTGTTACAATCCCTCTCTGTAAAACAAAAGAGAGATCAGCTGTTTTATTTCTGTGCAATACATAACGTTAAGAATTGATGTTCAGTTCTCTGATGGAGGATTTTTGGATTATAAATTGGGTCAATTATAACCCAACTAATAATCCATTTATAATGGATATGGCTTCATTGATCTATTAAAGCTATGGGAAAAATGTGAAATAGTTTATGTAATATTTTTATTTGTCTAACAGCAACAAAGTACACACTGTTAGAGAATAAAATGTGTACCAAATGGGTAAGATCAAGCCTATAAATCAGAAAATATAGATGACGTATGCAGAGTTTCATGTATTTATTTAGGGATGGGGTGTACAGTAGCTGAGAGACACTATTGCTAATAGTTTTCTACATGTCTTCCATACCTTAATAAAATTGGCACTGCAACAAATCGACATTCTAAAAATGCACACTTGTTCATTTTTACCCTCCAAAATCCCGCTGAAATATTGAGCTAATTTGGTCCATACCCAGAATAGGAGAATGTAGAAAGCCCATTCTTTTTAACACTAAAAAGTGTTTTTGGCTATTCAAACGGCTTTCAATAAAGAATTATATTTAAATACCTGTAGAGGGAACATGGAGTACTGATTTCCACTATGTCCTGTGTCCATTCTTTTTCTGTTGTGGTGTATAAACATTCCCTCGCTAAGTTTGCCATCACCTATCCATTCACCAGGATTTGCATGGAGTGCAGGAATGTGGGGTTTAGATGTCATCTTTGTTTATAGTGGCTCCTATGCCTCCCTGCTCCATCAACAAGCATATAAAATAAATTGATACACTTCTTTTTCTTTCCTAAAGGAAATGGTTCAATTTGACCTTTTTGCTATTTACGTTAAGCAGTGCGGGAGCCCTTTGTTATTAAGGGGCAAGTATAATAAATAGAAGGACTGTTCATTTTATTGTAAATGAGTGGTTTCCTCCTTTTTTCTCAAGAGTAAAAGTTAGAGAAAGAATGTTGAAAGAGGAAGGGATTCGGAGCAGCCCCGAAATAGTGAAAGGCATCGTTCAAGGAAGAACTCAGCAAACGCCTGTGCATTATATCTCCCTCGTGTCGGAATCTCCAACAGTTCATACAGTTAGTAAGCCGATGACAGCTCACCAGGCGCTACTTCAGCCAACCAATCCTCTAGACTGTGCCAACATAATGACAACAAAGTACAAAACCAGCAAAGTTGGTCATCTTGTACCAAGCAGCATTAACTTTTCAGCAAAAGCTGACGCAGCAGATATCACGGAACCTGGAAGATCTGTCCAGAGTTCTGAACCAATCATGGATGGGTGTGCTGGCACCAGGGACTTGCTGAAAAGCTATAAAGCAATATTACCTTCTCAGATTCGCAAGCATGAAAAGGTTCTTGAAGATACTGTCAGTGGCACGAGAGTTGTACATTCACAAACATATATGGGAAGAAAAGATGAAAAGGCAAACATCCAGAAGCCAATTTTTCACAAAGCCATCAGTATTGTGCCAGAAAAATCTGACGGACCAGAATCTTGTCCTCTGGTACCATCTGCGATAGACTGGAATAAACCTATCGATGCTAATCAGAGAAGTGAGAAATCCTTGTACATTCAGAAAAAGGCTGGGGTGAATTCTCATACGGATATTGAAGCAGGAAAAGCCCCATCCAGGAAGCTGTCCATTGAGAAACACCATTTGACAGAGCCGCATTTAGAAGTTCCAAACAGCATAGGACTTCAGAGTGCCAGTGCCAATGGAGATGCTGGTACGGTTGACACGAGGGTGTCGGTTGCCAAACTTCGAAGTGCCTTTCTGGAGACGGCCAAAGCCAGCAGAAGTCAGGACCTGTAGGTGGTACTTTGAATGCTGATTTTATTTTTTTTGCTCTACACTTGTGTATTTGCACTGATGCCGGTTTAGAATTTGAACTTGCAAGACACACTTAAGCTTTAGCTTGTGGCCATTTTGTTTTTGCAGAAAGTTGTCGTCCAAAATGTTAATATTGCACTTTGCTTGTTGCTGGCCTGTGCAAGATATGATGCTGTGTAGTTGCTAAGTTTGTGAACTACCATGCATGGTTTAAGCATGAGGTGTGATGTTATCACTTGAGGGAATATCACTGTGGGGCTCTTTTATAATTTTCCTTTTTTTCTCTTCCTTTTCCCTTGGTTGCTTTCTTTTGCTTGCTCTGTCTCTCTTTGTCTCCCATGCATTTTCCTTCCTATACTTAAAGTGCAGCTAATGTTGACTTAATGACATCGGGCCTTGATTTGGCCGCCCCTGCTGAAATGGAGAAGGCCCATCGTAGGCCAAGGCGTTACATTACCTTTGGTGAGAATAGGAAGACCTCAGAGAGGTTTAGAACACAGCCTATAACTACAACAGAGCGGCAAGAGACAGCTAGGTAGGCTGGTGTGTGCATATAAATTCTTCTGAATATTTTGGATTTTATCTCCAGATACCAGTTATTTCTCTTCATGTGCTTTTTTTTCCAGAGACAATTTAGCCTCGCAGTGCAGTCCCATGAGGCTAATTTTTGTTTGTGTATATAACGACAAGGAAGCAAGAGTATTGTGCAGGGATATTAAGTATAACTGTACACTACTTGATCTATTCTTTCATTGCAAAGACTGGACTAAATTTTTGACCATTTTCCAATCTGCTAAAACCGCAAAACTAAAATTATTCAATCAATTATCAAATATATATTTACTTTTTCAGTGGAAAATTATGAGCCTTTTTATTAATGAATGTGTTGATAACTAATTGGATGTAATATGAAATTGTCAGTTAACTGTACATACCAGCAAAGATGTAATTTATAAATATCTTCTGTACAAATTGTGTAATAGAAATCAATCCTAATTTGTATTTAATGTAAGTTATTCAAACACAAACTGATGACTGCATTTTAGAATTTTCTGACATGCTATCTGTGTTGATGTATCTGAGATTGATTAAAGCAGAATTTTGACTCCACTTTTATCCAAGTAATTTGTTAACCTTTCCTTTGTAGGCCAGGGCATATTGCACAAATGGAAGCTACTGAAGGTAAGTATTGTTTCTTGTTCTTATCACTAGCATGCTAATAGGCTCTTTTCATTCGGATATGTACATGCATATTGAATAGTGTGTTTAAATTATGCATTATGTATCTCCAAGTGCTTGTTTCGGAGATAAAACTGTCAGATTATTTCCAATTGCCATAAACTTAGAAATAATAGTAAGTCATTAATTTTATGAGGATTTGAAACATTGTTGCCAAACATTTTTAACCAGTTGCTTTTGAAGGAGAGATTTCTACTCCAGTTTCTACAATTCTGTATCCATAGTGTATAGTAATGTAAGCATTACACCAGGGGTTCCCGTCCTGCTGTCTACGGGCTACTTGCTTCATGGGATTGGTCCATGGCATAAAAAAGGTTGGGAGGCCCCTGCATTACACTGAAGTCTAGAAATGACTAGATTTAAATAGAAATTAATTAATTGTGTTGGTTGGTAATCTAATGCTGAAAATGATGACTCTATATTTTGATAAATAGTTTGATTGCTTTTTATGATTTTAATATATTTTTAAAAATCAATTTGTTACATGTCTTTGCCTGTTCATTTTAAGAGTAATTCTTTTTCCTTCTCTACAGTGAACAGTTTTAAGGTTTTGTATTTTTCACTCCACGCACTAAGACAATTTATCTTTTTTTTGCAATAGATGAAGAAAAATTAGATGAACGAGCAAAAATGAGTGTGTCTGCAAAGAGATCACTTTTCCGTGTATGTAATTTGTTTTTATTGGTAATGTATAATACTGAGAAGAAACTTCTCTGACCTCATTTGATACAGCAGTAACATCTGGTTTTGTCCAACTTGTGGTGAATTGTAAAGTATTTTTGTATTCCATAACTCCCATTAAAGCTCCAAATGCATACTCATTTTGTATTTTAAACTAAGTTATTACATTGCTTCATGACATTTTTTGAATTTAGTGCCCCTCTGGTGAATTTTAAAGCTTGTTGATGTGAAGTATAACTTTTGGTGACAGGAAATGGAAAGAGCAACAAAAGCAATGGAAACATCTCTGGCTTCCAAGCCTCGGTCCAGGAATTCAGCTGTGGAACGACGACTGCGTCGCATGCAAGATCGCTCTCGTACGCAGCCTGTCACAACCGAAGAAGTAGTCATTGCATCCAGGTACATTTAACCTGATATAAACTTGTAATTTGATAATATGCAGGTAGCCTTTTCACTCTCTTAGTGGATGATTAAAAGTTGAAATACAGTTTAAATGAAATCAGCTTTTTGTTCTCTTCTGAAACAATAACTAGAACTTGCTGCTTATAAAATTGGCATGTCATGATAATAATTAGGGATGTCAGGTAATTACAAATCAAAAGACCATGTGTGACTTCCCCATTGTTAGGAGAATTTTCAAAGTGGTTTTATTGAAGTATATTTACAGCCAGTATGTCGAGTTGGATTTTTGTTATGTGCGGAAACTTTGAAAACAATTTTTTAAAAATATAAGCCATTCATTTTTAATGCTCATTTGCCTTTCCATGGAAAATTTAAATGGTGGAATGGAGTAATGCAATCAGATATTATAAGAGTTTAAGTCTGTGGATGAGCATGTTGCCACCCAAGATCCTTTATTGTAAGCTGCTGTTTAACCCTTTTTCATTATTCAGACTTGAAAAGATTGATTGAAGTGCAAGAATTTTGATGCTGACAGACGAGGGATCAATGTTCCTCTGACCAAGTCCATATGGTGGTTCTGTCACCCCACCCCACTCATACACTTGTGGTCATGCAGTGTAGGAAAAGGCACTTCAACACACCGGATCCATGCTGGCCACCATGTATCCACCTACACTTATCCCAAGTGAAAAACACCATTTCATTTCTGTTGGAATAGTTCTCCACCACCTTTGCTCTCGTTGCATTCCAGAGTACGTTCTGCATGCCACAGTTGCCTTGGAGAGGTCGGATTATTAGGCATTTGGTAAGGGCCAACAAAAGGAAGTTAGGTTTTAATGGAATGGCCATAGTGTGAGTGAGGCAGTGTTAGAGAGGGGACATGGACTAGATGGGCTGAAGGGCCTGTTTCTATGCTGTAGTGTTCTGTGACTTTACAGCTGCCTCCTAAGTGGGAGAAAAAATGTTTCTTTGCTGCTATCTAAACTTCTACCCCTATGCCCTCACTTTATATAAATTGGAATGTTCACTTTCACTCAGGAGTAGGAAAATCTTTTTGCCATGTCCTAGTCAAAACTACTAGTTAGACTCCTTGGAATAAAATAAATGCAATTTAGCCTTGCATTCCTCCCATGTGAATTATATTTCCTGTAGCTCTGCCCACTGAACTGACTGAGTTCTATAGTTGATGATATCGTTCAGCCCCTATCAACTGTACATCGACTTTGTGTCCCATGCTCCTGCCAAATTAGTTTAGGCTTTCCCCGACAGCCTTTATAGGATGTTAGACTTTTTTGGTTGTGCTACAGCCTGTTCAGTTTGTACAGCCTCCACCTCCTGCAGAAACTGTCCAGTGTTGCAGAAATCCAGAGCCCTCCCATATCGTGTCATGGAGTTGCAGAGCGTGGAAACAGGCCTTTGGGCCCAACTCATTCATGCCAACTAGAATAGTCCCATCTGCCTACATTTGACCTGTATCCAAAGACATACATTAACAATTTGGAGTTAGGGGACCGAGTGCAGCATATCTAAGTTTGCCCATAACAGTAAATTGAGTGTAAAAGCAAATTGCAGAGAGATACAGATGGGTTAAGTGAGTGAACAAGGCTCTGGTAGGTGAAGTACAATGTTGGTAAATGTAAGGTCATCCACTTTGGAAGGAAAATAGAAGATTAGATTATTATTTAAATGTTGAAAGTCAACAGCATGTCAACAGAGGGTTTTTTTTGGAGTGCTTGTGCATGAATCAGGGAGAAGGCAGGAGAATGGGGTTGAGGAGGAAATGGATCAGCCATGATCAAATGGAGGAGCAGACTCGATGGACCGAATGGACTAATTCTGCTCCTATGTCATGGTCTAATCTCAAAAATTTGCTTTGCAGGTGCAATAATTAAGTATTGGCCTTTATTCCTATAGAGATTAAATTTAAGAGGAGGGAGGTTATGTTGCAACTGTACGGGAGCTGGAATACTACTTGCATTCCTGGCCTCCTTACTTGAGGAAGGATTTGGAGGCGGTGCAGAGGAGGTTCACAAGGTTGATTCTGGAGATGAGGGAATTCAACTATGTGGAGAGATTGAATTGCCTGGGACTACACTCGGTGGAATTCAGAAGAATGAGAGGGAAGCCCATAGGAATATTTAAAATAATGAAAGGGATAGATAAAGATAGAGGCAGGAAAGTTGTTTCTATTGGTAAGTGAGTCTAGAACTAGGGGACATAGCCTCAAGATTAGGGAGAATATTTAGGACAGAAATGAGGAGAAACTGCTTTTTCCCAGAGAAGCTGTAGAGGCTGCCTCATTAAATATACTTTAAGACACAGCTCGATAGAGTTTTGAATGGCATTGGAATTAAGAGTTATACAGAAAAGACAGGTAGGTGAAGCTGAGTAAAAACCAGATTAGCCATAATCCTGAATGATGGAGCAGACTCACCGGGGTAGACAGTCTTCCCCTTTTCCTGTTTTTTATATTCTTACGTTCCTATACCTGTGCGAAAATTGGTTAGGATATCTAGTGAAATAGGTCATATTCAGCGAGACCCAAGAGACTGCAGGTGCTGGAATCTGAAGCCACAAACAATCTGCTGGAGGAACTCTGCAGGTCAGCAGCCTCTATGGAGGTAAAGGGACAACTGAAGCTTCAGGTCACGACCCTTAACTTTGAACAATGTTCATGCTTAGAACAAATACAATATGAAGGTATCTTTCCTTTCCAGTCTTTCATCCTTTGCTGTCCTTACAAGAAATAGCTCTATCATTCTATTCCCCCATCCCAGTATGTGAACTTGGATTTCTTGCTATTTTGTTCAAAGGCCTCATTTGAGTGATCTTGTAAGTGTCTGGATTAGTAGTTACCTGGATGCTGAGTGGACCAACCTGCAATCATGTAATGATTGCTTAGCTCATGACCCAGCAGAAGCAGACCGTGACTATTTTATTTCATCTTCCAAAATCTTCAACTTGTTTGTGTTCTGAACCTTGCCAGCTCCATTGAAGTCACCCTTAAATTTAACTCTCCATTTCAGTAACACCCTCTAACTATTCCTAGAGACCAACCCACGAATGTTACCTCAGTATTTTTGCTCTCTTTTTGCACCACGTTTTATGTCTTGGCGCAAAAAAACAATAAATTTCACCACATATGTCAGTGATATTAAACCTGATTTTGATTCTGATATTCTAACGATAAACCACAGCTCTACTTTAGCATTAACTGCAAATAATGCAAATACTGCTCAGGCAGATTCTGTAAAGAAAAGGAACAAGAGTTGAAGTTTCAGATCAGTGACACCTCATTACAAATAGACAAGTGAACAAAGGAGTGCGTCGAGAGGGCTGAAGCAAACAAAGGGAGTGTCTTTGGTAAGATGAAAGCCAAGATTCTAGAGGCGACACTATCACTTTTGGTTGCCATCTGACAGAGAAAAGTGAATGCTGGTTACTATAACTGATTTGTAAGAGGTATGCACAATAGGAGTAAGGGCAGTATAGAAGGGTAAGCAAAAACAAAGATATAGTGGTACTGTGAGATACAGAACTAACCAGTTTGTGACATCTTAAAGTGAAACTAAAATATTTAACCTAAAAAAAGCAGAAGATGCTGAAAATACTCTGCTAATGAGCTAGCATCAGTGGGGGGGGGGGGGGGGGGGCGGGAATGGGGGTAAAAGTTGAGTTCATTTTGCAGGGCAGTGACCGTATATTAAAACCAGCCAATTGTAAAACAAATAGGAAAGGCTAATGACCTGAGTTTGTTGGATTCTGTAGAGAGTCTGCGTCGACTATGGATGAGCTGCTGTGGTGGAACTACAGAAGGCCAAAGACAGAGATCAGAGCGGGTTGGGGAACGTTAATGACAAGCAAGTACATGCTTCAGAGTAAGAGCGGGAAATTGGGAAGTAAAGGGCTTTGTATTTGAGAGACATATCAACTATGGCAGAGAAGATACCATGATTAAGGAGAAAGGAAAATATCCCAAAAACACAAAGAAACTGTCATTGATGCAATAGATCTGGAGAAACTATTAGAATAAAACGTATTCCTTACAAAAGTAGTATGGAAGGAATTGTAAACACGAGGAAATCTGCAGATGCTGCAAATTCAAACAACACACAGAAAATGCTGGTGGAACACAGCAGGCCAGGCAGCATCTATAAGGAGAAGCACTGTCGACGTTTCAGGCCGAGACGTCGACAGTGCTTCTCCTTATAGATGCTGCCTGGCCTGCTGTGTTCCACCAGCATTTCCTGTGTGTTGTATGGAAGGAATTGTAGTGGGATTCTCATGTGTTGGCCACCAAAATATCTCCTGAGGTGGAGATAGCAGGGTCAATGAATGGAAGTGTCAGCCTTGGACCATGTGAAAGTGAGAGCAGGATGGAAGTTGGTAGCAAAAATAATTAAATTGTTAAGTTCTGTACAAGTGCTGGAAGCAGCAACGATATAATCATCAATATACTCTGCCCTTAAATTCTTGATAGGGGAAGGTCCTATTAAGGCAGTAGTTACAAAAGAGTTTAGGATCCTAAAGATCATAAGTAAGCACATTTGATGGCCCTTCACAAAACACTGGGTAGGCTATTACTGGTGTGTTACATCCAATTGCAGCTGTCATTTTTCAGAAAACCTTGAAAGTCGTGGGCACAGTACAGAAATTACTTACTAGTAAGTTTTTAGGGATGGGGGTTGGATTTCATGTATAAGGTTAGACTGAAAAAACTGGGGTTATTCTGCTTGGAGCAAATGTCATTAAGGGGAGATGTGATAAATAAATAAGATCATGATGTTTAAATAGAGTAAATAGAAAGATTTTAAAGATCACCTTTATTTGTCACACGTACATCGAAACATACAGTGAGAATTCTCATTTGTGTCAATGACCAACACAGCACGAGGACATCCTGCGGGTACCCCCGTAAGTGTTGCTATGCTTCTACTACCAACATAGCATGTCCACAAATGACTAACCCTAACCTGCCTCGGAATGTGGGAGGAAACCAGACCACCCCGTCAAGGGAGATTGTACAAAATCCTTACAGAAAGCAGCAGGAATTGAACCACAGTCTTTCGTTTGCTGGCACTGTAACACGTTACACTAGCCACTACACTGCCGTGCAGCCCAGTGTTTTCATTAATCGTTCCCGTTGATGAGTGGCTCGGGGACCAGGACTTTGATTTTAAATTTTAGGCAAAATGTTAATTTTTTTCATCGCAATTGTTAGTGGTTGGTATTTACAGAAACTAAATCCATGGATGTTTTCAAAAGGAACTGGTAGACATTTGAGAATAAATGCTGTGGAGCAAGAGCAGTGAAATTTGAGGTTAATTCTGTAGGAGATGATCAAATCTCTATTAATGGACCAAATGGTGGCATCCTGTGCTGTACTAATTCTTTGATTTCAAGGATTTATCTTCTGGTTTAATTATCGTAATATTTAGCGTGTACAGCTCAAGGTGAGAGAGGTAGCTAACCTTTTCCTGCTGTCGTTTGTCTTTCTATTTGTTACAAACTTTGTAAAAATTTGCTTCTTTGCTGAGTTCTCTTCTGTCCTACATGCATTGCTGTTCATTTTTCTCCCCTGTCTCTAGCAAACCCACCCCTGTCTCTCCTACGGTGACTGTCCACACAGTCATGGCGAGAACCACTAGCCCCACTGTAGTAAACTCCAATTCACAGCCAATCAGGTACTTTGCAATTTGCATGTCCAGTTAAATGGATAGCAATTCCAGTTAAAATATTGTTGTTTGTCTTGTTCTATAAGCATTATGTCGCATTCTTACCAAACTATATCTGTATCTTTTCATCCTAACAATATTTGTTTGTTAATTTGTATGATATCAATAGCTTTAAAACTTCTAATCAAATTTGTTTTAATCAAGCTTGAATGAACTAAAAATGTCATTATATGAAAAAAAAATTTTAGTTCTGTAACATTTTAAATATATGCATGTAGATAATCCTGATTAATTTTATGGCTCGTATGTCCTGAAATTAATAAAGGTTTTATGTAGTAGTCTGACAACTCTAAATCACAGAATGAGAGCATTGTGATTTTTCTTTTTTTCTCTCTTTGCCCCCACCCCCCATGGTTCTCAATATTGCTTGTTTACTCTAAACATTTCTCAGGTTATTGCAGTGCTACTTTTGAGCTGAATTTCAGACTCCCATTCCTGCTTTCTTCTCCTGTTGCAGCAGAGATGAAGTAGCTACCAACTGCACACCCTTACTGAGAACCAAACTCATTGAAACGATGAGCGCCTTTGGCACACGCCATTGTCCCTTGAGGTCACTGAACACTGATATTCAAAGTTGTTCATCTAGGTGTAAATTTCTGGTAGTTCATCAGATTCAGTTTACAATTGATAAAATTCAGTTCCCAACTTAAGTTGTAGCCATCAGTATTTTGCGATAAAACATGCAACAAACATCAATTAGATATGGAAATCAACCATAGTTATTTCTCAGTTATTCCACACTACCAAATAGATATGGGTCAAAAAAGAGCAGTTGCCAGTTACAGCTCCTGGACTGTGTTGCGTTAAGATCTTGCAGCCAGGACAGCAATTGACCCCTACTCTCTTTGGCTCAGTGCCCTGAGTTAGAAGGTGAGAGGAGCAACATCAAGGATAAGAGGAAGGAGGGGGAGAATCTCACCAGAGTGCCGTATGAAATTAAGACGTGCATCAAACAAGATCCTGATTGCTATCTGGCACCCTCTGTTGGAAACTACTTGTGACTGCATGAGAGATAGTGACCTGAAGAGTCTGATACTTCCTAATTAAAATTAGCTTTATCAACAGCTGATTATTTTGACTTGTGCGTGAGGATTTACCTTTCTTCCTAGAACTGCCAATTCCAAGAGAAATGGGGGACAAAATGTTCCAGCCAGGAGTACCTCGACATTTTTTGTTTACAACTATCCTCCCCCCGACCCCAAATCATAAGCTAAAACGCCATGAATGAAGTTTACATTCCATTTTTCCATGGCAAAGTTGTGTGAAGCCCCACTTTACAGAATGTGCCCTTTGCATAGAAGCTAATTCTATGCAACTAGCTAGGCTCAAAGAACTAAAATGAAAGATTACTATTTTAAAATGCTCTTTAAAACCCATTTTTGATAAAAAAATTTTGGTCACCTGTTCTAATTTTATTGTGTCTTTGTCTGCTTAAAGTCACATTTAACCTATAAAAGCCCCAGTGAAGCACCTTGGGATATTTTGTTATGTACCGGTTATGAGGTTATTTGGTCATTGTAAATTGTCCTGGATTAGGTTCATATTAAATAGGAGGTTTCTGAGCAGTACAGTTCGTTGTGCCAAAAAGGCCTGTTCCCCACTTTATCTCTAAATAAAATAAATAAAACTGGGTGCTATGTAAATGCAAGTTCTTTTCAGAACCAGTTATAGGCAGATTTAATGCTGATTAAATTGAGCTACCCTACAATCATTACTTAATTGTTAACCTTTCAAAATTTTTTGTGTTCATGTGGTATTATTGAACTTACGGAAAATAATTTCTTCATAATAATTCATCTGGTTTGACATAAGAAGAGTAAAAAGAGCTCTTGCAAGTTGATTAGGATGTGTTCAAAACTAAGGATAAAATCATTAACTATATCTCAAAGTTCAAAGTAAAATTTATTATCACAGTACATATATGTCACCATATACAAGTCTGAGATTTTTTTTCTGTGGGCATGTGTAGCAAATCTAGAGAATAGTAACTACAACATGATCAATAAAAGATCAAGTAGAGAATAGAAGATAACAAACTGTGTAGATGAAAATAGAAATAAATAACGAGGATGTGAAGGAGTTCTTAAAGTCAGATCACTGGTTGTGGGATCATCTCAATAGATGAGTGTAGTTATCCCCTGTTGTCCAAGAGCCTGATAGCTGAGAGGTAGTAACTTTTCTTGAACCTGGTGGTGCAAGTCCTGAGGCTCTTGTACCTTCTACCTGATGGCAGCAGTGAGAAAAGAAGGTGAATGCTGCTTTCCTACACCGGTGTTTCATGGAGACGTGCTCTCCAGTTTATATTAAACAATAACTTCCACTAAAGAAAAGAACATGTGTTTCATTAGCTTTCCCAGCCTGTTAGTGAGCCTCTTCATTTAAGTAATATAGGCCTGCTTCTGTTTTTTTTGAATCTTTCAAAATAAAATTGTGGCTTTTTGGAATATACCAGGAACGTCTTGTTTTTTTAAAAAAAGTTGTGTGTTGTCAGAGCACCCCATCGAGACTGGGTTGTTATTTTTCCCCCCTATTCCCAGGTGACCTGATATCTATTCATTCTACTAAGCTGAATTCTAGTTCATCTACTGGCCCAGGTGGAACATTGCATCCCATTGACTAAGAACTTTTCAAAAGCTTCAAGAGCTGATCAAATAATAGAACTCAAGCAACTTGTTAATATTGTGACACTGCAGCAGTTTATTGGGATATATCTAACAGTGATTCATTTAGGGGGACGTGAAATTCAGTATTTGTAACCTGTTTTGACAAGGAATCTTGGTTGGATGTAAAATATTAAATGTAAATTATGAAGTAAACTATAAATAAATTATTGACAAAGAAAATAACAGCACCATTTATCAATATACAGTATATCACAAACTATGTATATGATTGGTCTGAAAAATAAATTGCATCTCATTACTGAATTTGTTGAATTTCAGATACTGAGTAGATCAAACAAAATTTTAGACTGGTATTAAGTTATTAATCCTACTAAGTTTGATAACTTATTAATCTTTCTTTCTTTATTAATCTTTTTTATTAGTTAAATAAAAGAGTACATATATATAAACAAGAGGAGAATAATCTCAAATATCTATATCAATAACAGTTCAAATAAAAGGAAAAATAAACATTATCAAGATCATACATAATAATCTAATAGTATATAATAAAGAAAAAGGTAATTGATTCTCCTCTTATCAATAAAAAACAAGAAAAAAAGATAAAGAAACTTTTATAATTGAAATGTACACAAAAAACCCCAAAACAAAACAAAACAATAAAAAGGAAGAACTGGGCAGCTCAAACTGAGAGTGAAAGCAAGAAAAAAAAGGAAAAACTTTCTGATCAAATCCAACATTTCGAGGAGGTAACTGGAAGGGCCATAAGTCAGAGCATATGAAAATAATGAATAAAAGGTCGCCAAGTTTCCTCAAATTTAGAGGATGTATCAAATGTCCGACGACTTATTTTCTCTAAACTTAAACAGGACAGAATGGAGGTCAGACAATAAAGAGCAGTAGGTGGATTAGAATCCTTCCATTTAAGCAAAATGGCTCTCCTAGCCAATAAAGGTGTAAAAGCTATCATCCGTTGAGCGGAAACAGGAATATATCCTGCTTCCGATGGAATGATGCCAAAAATTGCTGTAAGTAAATTCGGTTGTAGATCCAAATTCAAAACTTTTGATAAAGTTTTAAAGACTTCTTTCCAAAAATTATCTAACTTTTGATACAAGACCAAAACATACGTGTTAAAGTAGCCACCTCAATATTACATCTATCGCAAATAGGATTAATATTAGAAAAAATATGAACTATTTGTCCTTTTGACATATGCACCCGATGCACTACCTTGAAGTGTATCAAGGAATGATGGGCACAAATAGAAAAAGTATTTACCAAATAAAATTTTTTATCCCATTGATTATCTGAAAGTGACTTTCGAAACTCCAATTCCCACACAGCTTTAATTTTATCATTAGATAACATAGGCAAATTCAATAACCATTTATAAATTATAGCTATCAGTCCTTTCTGAAATGGTTTGACCTGAAAAAGAGTATCACTAATATTGGGTGAATAAGCCGAGGGAAAATCTGGAAGTAAGCTACGTAAAAAAAAAAATCCTAATTTGTAAATATCTAAAAAAAAGTGTACATTGGTCATATTTATCCACTAACTGAGTGAAAGACATTAGACAATTGCCTGTGAACAAATCTAAAAAAGTTACTATTCCTTTGGTTTTCCAAATTGAAAAGGTCTGATCAAAAATTGAAGGTTTAAGAAAAATAATAAAGATGGATTTTACTAGAAAGTACAAAATTATTAAAGTCAAAGGATCTACAAAACTGAAACCAAATTCTTAATGTACATTTAGTAATAGGATTAAAATCTCAACTACCAATCTTAGAAAGCAAAAAAGGAAGATGAGCTCCCAATAAAGAGACCAAAGAATACCCCTTCACTGAGTTTTTCTCCAAATCCACCCATAAGGGACAATCATGTATATCTGAAAACTTATTAATCATGTGATAAATCAAAATATACTGTTAGAACTGCAGTTAAGGTGGTTCTAAGCTCTTGAATAACTTGAACATTTGAATGTCAATGAACAGTTAATGAATTTAAACAGAAATACTTCATTCCTGTTATCCAGATAATGTCTCGATCTTAGTGTCTTGGCTTGAGTTTCCTTGAAATATTTAATTGCCTTGCTCAATTAGTTAAGATGCTTCTTTAAAAATATAACATTGCATTTTTTACCTGAGCATTACTAATTCATGATTAATGAATTGCTCCAGCTCTTATGAACTAAAAGATATCATGCACATATGTCAATCAATAACTTCCTGAGATGGGAAAGTTAAATACAGTTCCAATGTATTCTTAAATTTTCAGTCTTTGGCCATCCGTGTGCAATTTCTTTTTATAGCTACAATCTTTGAGATTCCATCTACATTACATGTTATGCTCAGGCCTTAACAATGATGTTCTTATTGTGGTATGGAAAGGGAATGGTTAACATTCTTCTAAACAGGAGTACCTGAACTTAAAGATCATCAGTAATTGAAACTTAATATTTATAATTGGTAGTGTTCTGATCTTCTACTGCATATTTTTAAGATTACAGTGAAATTGTATGACAAATTATTTTACCGGACATGGTATCAATGATTGTCAATACATGGAGGGTCCCAGACTATTATTTCACTGTCAGTAGCCTGCTTGACACACTGATGGAAGAACCATTGAAATCTCCTCCTGCTCAATGTCTGTTGTAAGCTCAAATACACAAGACTATATCCCAAAGATAAAGAAGTATTCTGAAGGGAGGATGAGGCAACATTACTGAAAAGGGAAGTCAAAGACAACATAAAAGCAAAAGAGGGCATAAAATAGAGCAAAAATTAGTGGGAAGTTAGAGGATTGGGAAGCTTTTTAAAAACTAAAAGAAGGCAACTACAAAAATATCATAAGGATAGAAAAGATGACGTATGAAGGTTAACTAGCCAATAATATCAAAAAGAATACCAAAGTTTTTTTTTAGATAGACCGTACGGTGCAAAAGTGTTAAGGGCATACAGTATATTTAGCTATTTTAAGAAGGGGGGAGGCAGAAGAAAGGAAATTGTAGGCCAATTAGCCAGACTTCAGTGTTTGCAAAGATGTTGGAATCCATTATTAAGAATAAAGTTTTGGGGTACTTGGAGCTAGCATGGTTTTCTTAGGTGAAATCTTGCCTGACAAATCTGTTGGAATTCTTTCAGGAAAAATAACAGGCAGGATAGACAAAAGAGATTTGGAGGATGTTGTTTATTTGGATTTTTAGAAGGCCTTTGACAAGGTGCCACACATGACGCTGCTTAACAAGATTAGAGTCCATGGTATTGCAGGAAAGATATTAGCTTGGATAGAAGATTGGCTGACTAGCAGGAGGCAAAGAACGGGAATAAATGGTGCCTTTTCTGGTTGGCTGCCAGTGACGAGTGATGTTCCACAGGGTTGGCGTTGGGGCCCCTTTTCATGCTAGTAGTAATGCTGAGGCTTTATAAAGTATTGGTCAGACCGCACTTAGAGTATTGTGAGCAGTTTTAGGCTCCTCGTCCAAGAAAGATGTGCTGACATTGGAGTGGGTTCAGAGGAGGTTCAGGAGAATGATTCTGGAATTGAAAGGGTTAATGTACAACATGAGGAGTGTGTGATGGCTCTGCACCTGCACTCACAGGAGCTTAGAAGAATGGGGGGGGGGGGGGGGAGGATCTCTTTGAAACCAATCAAATATTGAAAAGACTAGATAGATGGACTTGGAGAGGACGTTTTCTATGGAGAGTGAGTTTAGGACCAGAGGACTCAGCCTCAGAATAGAGGGATGTCTATTTAGAACACAGATGAGGAGGAATTTCTTCAGCCAGAGTCCGTGAATTCATTGCCACGGACAGCTGTGGAGGGCAAGTAATTAAGTGCATTTAAAGCAGAGATTGACAGGTTCTTGATTTGTCAGGACATCAAACGTAATGGGGAGAAGGCAGCAGAATGGGATTGAGAGGGGTAATAAATCCGCCATGATGGGATGGCAGAGCTGACTCAATGGGGCAAGTGGCCTAATTCTGCCCCAGTGTCTTGTGGCCTCATTCAACTTAATCTGCTGAATTTCCTCTAGAGTCAATCTCACCATTCAGTGAGACCATGGTGATCTGTGACTTCATCCATTTCTCTTGCTACATTTGGTTAATAGACATACTGTATATCAACTCTGACTACCTGGACCACTATCACTTGTTATAATTTTAGCCACCCTTTACATATAAAGTGCTTGTTATCTGAAGTTAAAGGTTAATCTTCATCATTTAAGCTATGCCATGCAGATACTAAATTCTCTAATTATTAGAAATACTTTATTATTCCATCACATTTTTTTTATCATGCTGAAAATTCCATTGGAATCACCCCTTTATCTTCCATTTCATTGGTACACCAGTGCTACACACAGTCCATAGCTAGTGTATCCCTCCAAAGTGGGTAGCACTGCTCTTGGATCTCCAGGCATGTCCTTCCAGGCCTTTGTAATTCCAGAATGTAAATTGTATCGTGTGCTGTCAGTTTCTGGGTAGATAGACCATCCTGCAAAAAGTAGTTTTGATTTTTTTTTAATGTAGGAGGTGGGGTTCCTTCCCTGAGATACTTCTAAATTTGTTAAAGTGTAGAGTTTCAGTAATTGTACATCAGTCAGAAAGGTTGACTGGATTTACCGTTTGGCACCCTGAAGTAGATTGCTTGGATTGCAAAAGAGATTTTTATTCAGTATTTATTGTTCTTAGCATGCCAGCCACCGTGCATGTCCAACAGGATGGTTTGGTCTAGCCTGGCCTTGAGTGATAAGATGCCGTGTTTAATGTCCGTCTGCTGGTATTCACCTCATCAAAAGCCCGGTTAAGGAATTCACCACAAACTGATAATTGCCCATGCATCTTCTATTTTCTGTGAACTGTACATTGGATGGTACAAGGTTGAATCTTTATTACCCATTAGTGAGTCACCTGACATTGGAATTGATGGTACAAGTCAAATGTGCATTTGGATAAATATTTTATTTCTAACTAATTGTCTGTTGATGGTAGGTGTTTAACTGCCTACTTAAGATGATGCCTCTACAAGTGGTCCATGCTATTTGCTAGTAAGTGTGTGGGCCTGAGCATAGCTCTTTGGTTCCTACGTTTCCCTCTCTTTAATGAGTTGTACATTCTGATCGCAGATTTCCCATGGTTCCAAGGCAGAACTTGTTTTCCCAGCATTCTCTATTGTAGAATTTTTACAAGAAATGCATGGCTGCTTTCTCCTTAAGTGGCTTGAGCATTTTTTAAGTAGGAATCACAGTATTTCACACATACAGGAATGTAATTAAACTTTGATTTTACTCAGTCATTAAATAATGAAGCTTTTTTAAGATCTATTTTAAATTAGTTTTTTTACACTCTAGGTTTTCAAGCTGACATTGAAAGTTTAACTTGTGCAACTTCTGACTGTATCTATTAGTTACACATTGACGTGGCGAGTGTCCGGTGTGCAAAATTGGATAGAACTTGTATATGATAATGCATCTCATTTAGTATTACTTGTAAAGCCTATATAAATTTCAGCTTTTGTGTTTTCAGCTATTACTTTTTAATGACTTGGATTATTCAGGCCATTATCTAGTATTTACATATTTTTAAAAACTTGTTGGGAATACTTTGGCTTTAATGATATGTTTTTAAAACAAGACCTTTTTAAAATAACAGTGATGAGTTGTAAAGTTCTAATTTTAGAGACATTTTTGGGACAAGGACTATGTGAGTGTACAGAAAAATGATGACCTAAATATCAAACCAATATATTTCCTAGACTACAAGCATCAGCACAGAATACTGCGGGAGAGCAGAAGGGGAACGAAGCCAAAGAATTGACAGAACAAGGTCAGCATGAAGAGCCAGACATCTCCACACTGAGTCTGGCAGAAAAAATGGCCCTGTTCAATCGCCTTTCGCAGCCTGTGATCAAAGTAAAAGCACCAAGGAATAGAAGTGATACCAGACAGAGACGGTCAAATGCCCGATATCAGACTCAGCCAATTACACTGGGTGAAGTTGAAGAGGTACTGTATGTGTTTACAAATTACAGTGACATCTAGTGTTCTTGAGCTCATGGGCTACTTTCCATGCAGAAGGTCAGAGCTGTTATTTAGGAGGAGGATGAATTTGATTCAATTCATTGGGAAAGGCAACTGAACAGCAACTTCTGAATCATGGGTGCATTTTATTTGTTGTTGATGTCTTTGAAAGGTCTGTGCTGAGAATGCGAAATACAGATGTTAATAGCAACGATGTATCTTTATACTGGGGTAGGTGACTTGCAAATATTTCCTTTGAACTTATGATGGAAGAAAAACGTCTCGATTTTTTAATGTAATTGTTTCATTTTGCAGTGTTGGGCATAGCTAAAGGCAGAAACTAAATATTATTACAGGACATGGTGCTATTTGCAAAAATTGAGGAAAGATCTCTTCAATATAATAGGGTGGAGTGAAGAAATGGAAACTAATAAAAAGGGATAACATTTTCAACAGTTCTCAGTTTGGGCTTTTATAGCTGGGTCTTTTTCAGTAATAGTTAATCTCCTTTGATGTCAGTGAAGATTTACATGAAACTGTCTGCAGCATTATAGTGGGAATATAGCATTGTTTTTTAATCTTTAAGTATATACATTTGATGTCATGGTTTAAACATATAGTAAGAAATATGCACTTCAAGATACCTCTACACACTTAGATTAAAATTCCAAAACTAGTTCTTCATAACAAAGGAGGATATGCTGCATTGAAAAATAAGATTAATGTACTAACCTTGCTGCTACAATCAAGTAATTATCATTGTCCTGAGTCAAATGGTCAGAGTTAAACAGTCTCATGTTGTAAAATCGGTTAATCTCCTGGAGGTTAGTGTGATACTTCATAGAAGTCATAGTTTCAAAGTGTTTACCTTTTAAAGGCTCTTCCTCCAACTATTCGCTTCATATTAGAGATGGGGTGATCATAATATACTACATATGCTAAGGAACAAATGGGAATGATGTGTTCATTGGATTGCTATACACTTTGTGTAAGTCCACAATTATCCTTTGGGATAGTAATATTAAACTGACATGCCATGCTGAGTGAAAAGCAGAATTCCTGATGGTCTTGCATATATAGAGCAATAGCAGCAGCAATCATACCAATCGTTATTCTGTGATAACAGGCTTATCTTCATGCCAGAAGCCCATGGTTTTAAGTCTCACTTCAGATGATGTCTACATAATTGGGGCAGGTGCTTAGACACATTACTAGATAGTGGACACTTGCCCTCTTCAATGGCAGTAAAAGGTAACAAGATATTCAAAGAGCTCGGTGGGGTGGGGGAGGGAGGCGGGGGAGGCTCCACTGGATTTATGCCAATATTTATTCCACATTCAACATCACCAAAGCAGACCGTGTGGTAATTTTATTTCATTGCTGTTTATCTAGAAGTGGCTATATTACCTGTTGCATTTTCCTACACTGTAATAAGCAGTAATGTGTATATACTATGTGATACTAGGCTTTATTATGTGCTTAGTCCTGATTAGATTAAAAACATGAAGATTTTCTTTTGAAAAACACGTGATATAGTGGTAATTTTCATTTATTAGCATAAATGTGTTTTAAACATTTTTTGCTTGTAGGTGCAAAATAGCAGTGGAATGACAGGACCCTTGTCACAATCTCTGATAAAGACAATGGCCAGTCAGACTGCTACCGTCTCCACCACCTGTGCTGGTGACCTACACCTTGGAAAGTCTTCCACTGCTGAGGACAGTTTATATGTTACCCATCTGTCTGCTGCAAGATCCATTCTTCCTTCCCAAGACATTTCATGTAGAAGCGCATTTCCGTCGGAACTCACGCTCTCGTCGCAAGGAAAGGCATACGGACTCAGTGGAGCATTCAAAGAAGGCGTTGCAGAGGACTACAAACATGAAGAAAAGCAAGAGGAGCTACAACAGAGAAGCAAATATGGCGATACCTTTACAGACAGTCTGCCTCAGAAATTCACTGGGAGCAACATGAGTAGTAACTATGGGACGCCCGAAAGACAGGGTGGAGAGCAGCTGGATGCAGAACCCGTGCTACAGACAGCTGAATGGAACGATCCCATGAAATCAGAAACCTTAAATGACACCTGGGAACTTGCAGAAAAATGCTTTGATGAGCACATTAAAAACAAGGGAGCCATGACAGGTAAAAACCAGACATAGAACATTACAGCACAGAAACAGGCCTTCTGAAATAAAAACACAGAATAGTGATGACACTCAGCTTGTCGTGCAGCACCTGTGGAGAAAGAAGATAACTCATCAGGTCAATGACTGAAATGACAGATTCTCTCCCCACAGACGCTGCTTGACCGTTGTGCCTTGGGAATTTTCTGGTTTTATTTGTGTTACAACTACGTTTTGTTTGATTTAACTATTTGAAATCAATGGTACTTCCTGGTTGTTTCTGCATAACTCAAGCTGATTGTCAAGTTACTAATGACCACCAAAAATATTCCAAGTGCAAACTTTAAAGCAGTCTGAACTTCAGCAAGTAACTGGCATTTGGGGTTTAAAACTAAAACCAGTTGCACGAAGATAGAACATAAAACAGTACAGCACAGGAACAGGCCCTTCGGCCCATAATGTTGTTTCAAACTCAATGTCCGCATCACTCCATTTTCCTCACATTCATGTGCCATCTAAACACCAGTCAAAAGCCCCTGATGTACCATCAGCCCAGGCATTGCATGCCAGGTATCCACCACTCTCTGCATAATAAAGAAATAAAAAATGTTTCTACCGTCTTTAAAATTGCCCTCTCTCACCTTAAATGCATGCCCTCCGGTATTAGACATTTGAAGCCTGTGGAAAAGATGATGTCTGTCTGCTCTATCTGTACCTCTCATAATCTTTATAAACATTTATCAGATCTCCACTCAGTCTCCACCACTCCACAGAGAACAAGTAAAGTTTTCCCAACCTCTCATTATAGCACAAACTCTCTAATCCAGCCAGCATCCTGGTAAAGCTCTTCCACACCCTCTCCAAAGCCTTGACATCCTTATAATGGGTAACCAGAACTGTATTTAATACTCCAGATGCGGCCTGACTGGAGTGTTATGAAGCTGCAACATAACTTACTGGCTTTTGAACTCAGTGCCTTAATTAATAAAGACAAGCGTGCCATATGCCTTCATAACCACCCTATCAACCTGTGTACCCACTTTCAGGGAGCTGGATACTGTCTCTCTTTCATTTGACCTACCAAGGTGCAACACCTCACATTTTGTCAGGTTAAGCTCCATCTGCCATTTCTCTGCTAATATCTGCAACTGATCTATAACCTGCTGTGCTCTTTGCCTGTCATCTAAGCTCTAACCCAACAATTTTCATATCAACTGCAAACGTACTAATCTACCCTTCTACATTTTAACCCATTTATGTACATTGCAAGCAGCAGAGATGCCAGTACAAATCCCTGTGGAACATCACTTATTACAGACCTCTGGTTAGAATAAGTCCTTTCAACCACTACGTTTGTCCTCTATGGGCAAACCAGTTCTGAATCCAAGTGACCAATTCACCATTTATCCCATTCATCTTAATCTTGATGAGATTCCCATGGCAGACCTTGTCAAACACCTTACTAAAATCCACAGCTCTACCTTTGTCAATATCTCTGGTGTCAAAAGACTCAATCAAGTTCTCTCTCTAATTAGGCCATGGTTTTCCAAATGCTCCTAACACTACGTTCACACTAGACCGGATAAATCCGTAATCGAAACCTTTTCTCTTTGCTTTGACCCTCCGTCCACACTGAAATGGCGTTTTCCTCCCCCGAAAACGGAGCTTTTCTAAAACGCCCTCCAGAGTGTGTAAATTTGAAAACGGCGATTGGGCAGAGCAGTGTGGACGGGGGTAACCGGATATTTCTAAAAATGCTGTCATGTCGTGCCGGAACAGATGGTGGCGACAGCGCGGCATTTCATTGTTTTCTTGAACGCAACCCCCCCCCCCCCCCGCACAACCTAACAATTTCAGAACAGACAGCAACGAGACTGAAGCCAGAAGAGTTAGATATGTACTCACCAAATACTTTGACCCATAACTTACTGAATAAATAAGTATACTCACTTTGCCCTGTTTTCTGTCCTTGCTTGTATGAAGGTGGTTTACCTTTTTATGCAAGTACTTCTCTGACAGTAGATGTGTTACAGCCTGATGTAACATTGTATGGAAATACAAGATAACACTGACGCAGACATGTTTTATACATTTAACAAGGTGCTTTATTAATGTATTGCTTGTGCAAACATTCCTTAATCTGCCGGCATATCTGTTCCTCAATATCCTAGTGGATATTGGGTGTGCCTGTGGTGCAGTTCCTTCATAGTGATTGCACCCTTTCCATTTGTGAGTCCTACCTATATAGACTCAGTGGACGAGCTCTCTGTTATGTCCTCACTGGGTGCAGCTTTGAAATTGTCCCTGATTAGTAGTGTAACTTCCCTCCTTTTTGCCACCTCCCATCTTTTTTTTTAAAATATCAAAGCCATGGGACATTATGCACCCGTTCCTGTCCCTCTCTCAACCAAGTCTCTGTAATGACCACAACATCGTATTTCCATGTACTGATGATGATAATGACATCAACTCAGGCCTGAGAGGCCAGCGTCAGGCATTTTCATGCCTTACAATCTGATCCATCCCCTAAGTTCATCACCTTTACCCATAACACTCCTTGCATTAAAATACACACACTTCAAACTATCCATCCAAACGCTTCTATTACTTTGCTCCTGCCTCTTTTTACTAGCCCTGACATCTACTTTCCTCTCTCTCTCTCTCTTCGCTTTCTGACCTGGTGCTCTGATTCCCATCCTCCTGCTGAACTGGTTTAAACCCTCCCGAGTGACACTAGCAAACCTTCTGGTCAGGATATAGGTTCCCTTCCAGTTTATGTGCAACCCGGCCCTTTTGTACAGGTCATCCCTGCCCCAGAAGAGGTCCCAATGATCCAAGAACCTGAAATCCTCCTTCAGCCACTCATTGATCTGTACTATCATCCGATTCCTGCCCCGAATAACATGTTGCACTGGAAGTAATCCTGAGATTGCTACTTTGAAGGTCCTTCTCCTCAGCCTCTTCCCGAACTCCCTACACTCGCTGCGCAGTTCCTCTTCCCGCTTCCTACCTATGTCATTTGTGCTAATGTGCACCACCACCTCTGGATGCTCACCCTTCCCCTCAAGAATTATACTGCAGCCCCTCCGAAACACCCTGGCCCGGGGGCCAGGGAGGCAACACACCACCTTGGCTTCTCTTAAGTAGCCACAGAATCTTCTGTCCATCCCCTAACTATGGAGTCTCCTTTAACTATTACTTTGCCTGATGTTACCCTTTCCTGCTGTGCCTCAGAACCGACCACCTTGCCACCGGCCTAGCTGCTGCTGCTGTGCCCTGATAGGTCATTGCCCCCAGGGGTATCCAAAGGGGTGTTCTAATTTCTGAAGGAATTGCCACAGGGGAACTCTGCACTAACTTCGTACTCCCCTTACGTCTCCTATTGGTCACCCATCTACTATCTGAAGTCTGCACTCTAGGTGTAACCTACTCAATAAAAGTTTAATCTAAGAGGTTTTTAGCCTTGCAGAAGGTTCTGAGTACATCCAACTCCAGGTCCAGTTCCTTGACCCTCGTCAGTCAGGAGCCCAGGTTGGGTGTACTTCCTGTAGATGTCATGAGGGAGATGGCCAGAACCCTGAAATCCCACATCTGGCAGGAGGAGCAATCCAGCACCTTAACCATCCCGCCTACACTGAACTGAGGACTAAAGATTTACACACAGTAAAAAAACTACCTGTTCTTACTACAAAGAAGAGAAAATCAGCAGATGCTGAAAATCCAAGCAACACACTCAACATACTGGAGGAACTCAACAGGTCAGGCAGCATCTATGGAAAAAAAAAGTACAGTTGACATTTCAGGCCGAGACCCTCTGATAGTCCTGCCGAAGGGTCTCGGCCCAAAACGTCGACTGTACATTTTTCCTTAGATGCTGCCTGGCCTGCTAAGTTTCTCCTGCATTTTGTGTGCATTACTTGTGCCTTTCTCTGAAATCTTTAAGTTTCACGTTCATCTTGCCTGTTCTCACCAAAGCCTGACCACTGCATCAAAGACCGCACCTCCTACACCTCCCTTTTTATTGGCTCACATAAAACTCACTCCTGATGTGACTTGCTCCCTCCTTCCAACAATGCCATTCTCTCATTCGCTAATGCAAGAAATGGCTCACTCCCAAAAGGACTTGTTCTTCTCAGATGGCCACCACCTCACTCGCTCGCTAATTCAGAGAATTCTGAGCACTATGCAGCTTTTTGAAACTAACAACAAACATTGCCAAAAGATTTTGCGATTCCTCAGTCCGTGCATGCAATGTGTTTAGATAGGAAGGATTTAACACAAAATATTGTGGCTATACGTAGCAAAGAAGCACGTTGTTCTGTCCAATGTGCTTATGGCCATTTTATATTCTAACCAGGCCCCTCACCGTTCTACAGATTCTTTAAGTGCTTCCTCCTGGTTACAATAATAGTTGACCATACGGAATCAGCTGAGGAAAATTTGTTTGCTCAGATTGCAAATCTGTGGAATTTTCTATTCTATTTTGTTGCGACGGCTCAGTTGCTGCATATATTCAAGAGCTTGATTAATAGATTTTTAAATGTCAAAGTAATCAAGAGAAATGTGGAAAGTTCAGTTTGATATACACGCTCAGACATAATCTTATTCAGTGAAGGAGGATATTTGATGAGCAAAGTGGTTTTCTCATTTCCCTTTCTCTTGCACTTTTATTCTTTACAACTCTGTACTTGTAATTCTTTAAATATATTTATGCTTTGATTACTTACATGGTAACAAATTCCTCATCTGAACACCCTCAGTATGGAAGTGCTGCAATATAAGAAAGGTGTATGTCTGGATATTTCAGAATCAGGTTTATTATCACCGGCATGTGACATGAAATTTGTTAACTTAGCAGCAGCAGTTCAATGCAATACATACTATAGAAGAGAAAAAAATAATAATAAATAAAATAAAAATAATAATAAATAAGTAAATTACAGTAATAGATTAAAAAACATGCAAAAACAGAAATACTGCATATTTTTAAAAAGTGAGGTGGTGTCCAAGGGTTCCTGGGATAATGTGGCTTTTATTTTTCAAAGTGGTTCAGATTGTTACTACGGATCTTCCCAAATTCATTAATATTTTGTAAAACACTTTAGAATGATTTGGATATGACTTCCAGAACTTCATTTATTGTTACAGGAATTTGATAAAGATTGATTACAGATCAAATCATTACATAGTGCATTGAACTAGAGTAAGATAAAACAATAATCAGATTAAAGTGTGAAACCAATTGAAAGACTGCTGTACAGGTAAGCCATAAAGTGCAAGATCGTAATGAGGTAGATTTTGAGGCCAAGAATCTATCCTATCATTTCCCATTTCACACTGAATCCAGGCACAGGTTGGAGGAGCAACGCCTCATATTCTGTCTTCCTAGTCTCCAATTTGATGGCATTGACATAGATTTCTCTGAGTTCCAGAAAATCACTCTTCCTTCATTCCTGTGCCCTCCTCTTCTCTTCCCCTCCCTCCCAATCGTGACATGTTTGTCACATCCCTTTGGTTCGCACTGCTTTTCCCTTATTCCATGGTCTACTGTCCTGTCCTATCAGATTCTTCCTTCTTCAATCATTGCTTCTTCCACCTGTCACCTCCCAGCCTCTTACATCATTTCATTTAGTGCAGCTCCCCTCTCACCTGGACATCTGTTACCTGCCAGCTTGTGCTCAGCCCTTACCTTTTCATTCTGACTCCTGTCCTCTGACTTGCCAGTCCTGACAAAAGGTCTTGGCCCAAAACGTCAAGCGTCCATTTCTCTCCGCAGATGTTGCCTGACCCACTGAATTCTTGAAGCATTTCGTGTGTTGTTGTTACTGTGTCTTCAGGTTCATCACCATGCTTGATAAATCCAGATTTGCCCACAGGTGCCTCATACAGCAGAAGCAATGGTGTTCTTTGCAGACAGCCACAGCCTCCTATAAATCTCTCACACTAATACACGTATATCAAGTGCCATTGGATCGTTCCTACACTAAGTAGACTCTTGCAGATGTAATCTTATAATTTCCTCATGGCAAACCCCATGATTTGAGGCAACACCAAGTAGTAACTTGGCTTTCAAGAAGTAACTATTATTTTAGAAAAATATACAGAAGTCATCCTTGCATGCTGAAGAGACTAGACAGATGTATGCATTCTGGCTTTGGTCCCACATTCCAGATAGCTGCCCAAGATCATAGAGGATATTCATATGACAGGGGCAGAATTAGGCCATTTGGCCCATTGAGTCTGTTCTGCTATTCCATCATGGCTTATTTATTTTCCCTCTCAACCCCATTCTCCTGATTTCTCCCTGTAACCTTTGATTCCCTTACTTATCAAGAACCTATCGAATTTAAATATACTTAATGACTTGGACTCCATAGCCATCTCTCACCGCCCTCTAACTAAAGAAATTCTTCTGTCAATTCTGAATCTGTGCCCTCTGGTCCTAGACTCTCCCTCCATTGGAAACAACCTCTCCATGTCCACTCTATCTAGGCCTTTCAATATTCAAAAACTTTCAATGCAGACCCCCTCCAACCTTCATTTTTCTAAACTGCAATGAGTACAGGCCCAGAAACATCAAATGCTCCTCATACTGTATGTTAACCCTTTCACTCCCAGGATCATTCTCGTGAACCTCCTCTGGACCCTCTCCAATACCTGTGTATCCTTTTTTTAGATACGGGGCCCAAAACTGCTGCACAATACAGTACTCAACAAGTGGTCTGATAATGTCTTACAAAGCCTCAACATTACAACCTTGCTTCTGTGTTCTAGTCTTCGCAAAATGTATGCTTTCCATTAACAGACTGCACTGCACTTTTTCTATAACTGCAACACTTTAAACTGCAATCTCTTATTTTACCTGCACTAACTCAATACATTTGATCTGTATTGTTGGTAGTCTAATTATAGCTTTGTCATTTTTGGGGCTGACTGTATAAGAGTTCACGAAATGTAAGCCGGCACAACAGATGGAGCTTATTGCTGGAAGTCTTACGCCCCATTTTGCACCAAAATATCCTATTCCCACAACAGATGGCTGATGCATAGATGTGTTGATATCAGCACAAATATTGACGGTCTATACCTGCTGCATAAATATCAAGTAGCTTGGTCCCTTCTTTTTGGAGGCTCACTCAGCTAGTAGTACCACCTCTTGCCAAAGTACACCAGCCCATCCATTGTCCGTGAACAACAGTAATTATAATTGTAACAGCCATTGAGCATGGAGACTTCCAAGAAGGAAGAGATTTTCCTGACTAACATCTGTCATAGTGGCGGCTCCACTTTGCCATGTATTTCCTCCCACCGGAAGTGTAAAATGTGAATTTTAAAATTCCAACAAATAGTGCTGTAGATGGGAAAATGTTAGTTCCATGCATTGGTTCTGCTCAGTGCTGGGGTATATTGTAGATGTAAGAGGAGGTTTATTCTGCAGCCAACTTTGCTATGTTATGTGCAAGTGTTTGAAAGGGCCACTGGATGGTGATGAGTCTCAATTACCGTCTTCTAGAACAAAATTCTCTATTAAATCATACTAATCCTGCAAAGGTTCAATGGAAATTCATTCATTGTAACATTGATGTTCTGGGTCAAGCATGGCAGTTACTGTGGGGAGACTGTTGTCTCTGTACCACTCACAGCTCACTGGACAATATTCACAGAGGAGATTAAGTAGTTGCACATAAATGGCAAACTGTCTACTGTGGTCTCTCTTAATTAATAGAGAATGTACAAAAGTTCTTTAGGTAACAGCCTGGTTTGTGTGGGAATAGCAGGAAGTATTTTCTCAGCAAACCAGTAACATAATCATTTTCTTTGGCTCATTTTACTTTTATCAGCTCCTGACTTCATATCATGACTGAAGTGAGAGACAGTGCAAAACTGAGTATGACCATTTCGACTGATTTTGCAATTTTTCAGAATATTTATTTGAGATGGAAATTGCAAAAGCAGGCTTCCTTTAAAGTCGATCATAAATATTTCAAGAACATTACAGTATTGTTTATGATCATTCTAATGCTTCCCTCTTGTTGAGTAGAGTGTGTGGAACATGCTTCTGAAATGAAAACAGGATCTGCTACAACATTAACTGCATTACAAGTTTCTGCTGTAACATCGTCCAGACATAGTTCATATCTGCAGCCAGCCCCGCAAACAGAAAGTAAAGTGCCTTATGATCAGTCAGAACCAATTTCTGCTGAAGCCAGCCGGGTTGACAAAAGTGAGGACATCTCAGATCTCACTGCTGGAAAAGCAATGTCCATAAAAGAAAGGTAACAATTCAATTGAAACTTAAATGCTGTAGAAGATAAAATAGTGCTGTTGTGTAGCTAAGTCATACTGCGATGGAAAAATAAATATAAAAAATGAATATGCTAGTAAATGTTTCAACTTATTACCTTGTTGCATGTATATGCATAATTTATTCTTCATTCTAAATTGTTGACATTGTGGCTGACAAAGATGTTGCATGCAGATAGCTATTAGATGAATATGCAATTGAAGCTGATTGTGTTTAAAAACATTGCATAAATAAATTATGATTCACCTCAATATTTTATTTTCAGTGGAAAAGCTAGAGGCGCATTTTTATTTCTATTTTTTTCCTGAAATTCTGGTATTGAGTACCAGCAAAAAAAAATTCTTGAGAGTATAGATGTAAAATATACTTTATAACTAGTAACAGTATCACAGTATTCAGCAACTATGCTTTGATGCTTAAGTTCCTCTGTCAGTGAAATAAAGTAAAGGTTAAGGATCATAATTATAAACATTTAATTAAAATTATTTGCATCAGTCTCCCATTTTGTGCTGCATACAAGACAGGCAAAGCCATTTGATTTCAAGTTTTCAAATACAGTACATGTCCTTGAAAGGTGGAGGCTGTTTTGTCAAAACATCTAACCCACTGATATGAATCTGTATCATTAGTACTGACAAATCCTATGTGTTTTGCTCGTATTTTTTTCTATTTTAATTGTTAGTTGTCATTTTTCCCCCTTGATTTGCAGTTTGCTTCCTAAGTAAAACTCTTCATTTCATCTCAATTTTCATGTTATTTTCTCACTTTTTCGTGTGTACTTCTGCGTACGTGTGTACACTGACTCTCTTGTATGATATCAAATTTATTTTAATAAATCACCGTTTAAAGTTCACTAGTTTAAAATTCAGTAAAATGCTGTACATCGAAGGAATCTACATATTCCTTTGCAGTGTATGGCTTGTGTGCTAATTCTCTTCCCTATTTTTCTTTATTACCCGTCATTAGATTTGTCTTTTCTATCTTCCCTGATTTCTTTGTAAACATGGCTAGACAGATTGTGTATTTCTGCGAAAGTTTAAATTACTCTAATTTCCAGTCAGCTAATAGTCTGTTTGGAGTGTGTCTATTTTCCAGATGTTACTACTTTCATTTTTGTTCTTTGTTTGAGAAGCAGTAGAGTGCAGTATCAAAAAAGCTTGAATTAGATCAGTAAATATTTATTTGAGATGTGACCTTTCTAAGCTTGCTTTTGAATTAGTGTAAGCAGACACCATTTTTTTGATGCAAGTCATTTGTAAAATCTTGGCACCCCTCCAGAAGTACAGTGTGCATGATTGCATGCAGGATCTGTTCACTATATTTGGTAATTGATTTCTCACATCCATAATAGGGCCTTAAATTTATCTGCCTGTAAACATTCTTCATCGCCCAGGTACTGCACAATAAATTGTGGTACATTTCTTAGTATTAACTTCATACTAATTTAAAATACAGATCGATTTTCTGATAACTGGTAATACATGTCATATAAAACATTTAGTGCTTGGCCTTTTCCCTCCTCTCTTTCCGCCAACTCAAATCCTCTTTTAAAATAAAAGAATGATTTACCTTACTACTTTCTACTTAGTGCAATGCCCCTGCTTTTCAGGATGTAATCTCACCTACTTTTGGAAACTGGGCAAGGGTGGGTTACTGCTTTGTGAAACACTTCCACTCAACCCACTGCAGTGATTCTGAGCTTCTGCTCTGGGAAAAGCTTCCTACACTTCCCCAGTGATGTTCAGTGAGATACAGTACCTCATCTCTTGCAATCTTGTGAAATGAATAATTCATTTAGAAATCTCAGATAATGATTCTTGGTCCATTCACATCTGCTCTAGATGTACTTGTTCCTTTTGTTCTGTACCATCCACCCCTTCCATTATATAATCTCCCCTACCTTACTGCGAACATTTTCTTTTGGTTTCCAAATCATTATTTCATTTCTTAATTTAATTTTTAAATTTCCTATCATATTTTCTTTCTCTACATTTCAGTTCTTGTCTTTTCCCTAACTTTTTCCACTTCTAAAGAAAGTCAATTGAACTAAAACGTTAGTTATTTTTCTTTCCTTCCGCAGATGCCATTTAAGTTCCTTTTCTCAGATTGTTTAGTACTTTGATATATTAATACAGAACCATTTGTTTCAATTAAACCACACTATATTGAAAGCTGAGAAATCCATGTAAAGAAATCTGGGACATCCTTCAAACCAGGATGTCCCAGAGAACACAGCATGATCACAAAAAAAGACTCCTCTTCCACCTTTCGCAGTTTTAATCAGCTATTAAAAGCTGGCAATCTATTATTCTTTTTATTTGTCTGGGGGATGCAGACATCACTGTCAAAGTTGTCCCTGAACTGAAAAGGCAGTCAAGAGACAGCCACCTTGATGGGTCTGGAATTGTATTTCATCCAGACCTGGTAAAGGTGACAGATTTGCTGGAGGCAGTTAATGACCCACCCCCCACCATGGTTACTGTTACTAAGGTCAGCTTTTTCTCCAGTTTGATTAGTTGGATTGAAATTCCCAAACTGACCCAGTGGGACTTGAGCATTTATCCCTGGATGCTAATCCATAATTTAGCCAGTTCCTACCACGTTCATCTGTTTAGACTCGCCAATTGATATGTTCCTGACCTCCTGACCAATGGATATGTTATGGAGTTTGTAATTGAATAAGTATCTTACTCACTCAGGCCCGTAGCTCCCAGTGGATGTTGATGACTGCCTGTCTCCATCATCCTCTGAAGTTGATGGTATGATTGGAGTTCATCTACGTTTCTGCAATCCATGGCATCCTCTGTTCTCCAGCGGCCTGTTGGCCAGCCTTGCCCATTTCCACCTCTCACGACAGGGCCATAGGGTTGGGACTTTGAGAGGCAAATACGAGTCGAATTTAACTAATCTCTGAGAAAGACTATATTTGCTTTAATTAAGTCAATTCAGAATCTGTATTTCCAAAAAATGTGTCTACAATTTTTAAAGCTCAGTGGAATAGATGTGCGTAACGTTTGATATTGTCTCTCCAAGTCATTCAAGATACTCATACAGCAAATAGCTGAGGTTTGAGAGAAATTTGGTGCCAGTGGAATACCCCGATCGGAACAGCGTACAGTGAACCATAGTTTGAAAGTGTGCCTATACAGAGGCCAGTTGTTGTCTGAGTTGGTCTCAGCTGTAGAGCTAATTCTCCACTCCGCCCCACCCCCAAGACTTTCCATCACAAGAGAACACTTTGGCGTTCACCCTCAGAAAATACAAATAAACGATGGAAAGAAGCATGAAAGAACAGCAGGCGGCCTCTGTCTGATGGCACTCTCTGCCAAAAAGTCCTATGACATTTCAAATAATAGAACAAAATCTTCCAGTAAAAATAGCAGCCAATCATGACACACAGTTCTGTGCATTCAGAGGCTGAGGAGACAGGACAAAACTTTTCTGAACTTGGTTGATTTATGCCACTCTGCCTTTCGATTTTCAAATAGGGCATCTCTCTTTTGGTTGTCGTGTTGTTTTGCTTGCAGTTTTTTGTGCAGTAATTACCTACTATAATGCACTGCTTAAACTTAGGGCTCATAATTTAACAGGATAAGTATCCTTCTAACAACATGTTAATTGCTAGTGCGATGCTGATTCAACACTCAGAAATAATTAAATTATTCCTGCATGCAGTAAATTATTCTTGGGGGATTAAAACATTTCAAATTTTAAATAGCTATCCCTAACCGAGGCAAGAATTCCCAGATGCTCCATTCACTTTGCTGCCCAATTATCACCTCGCATTTTGTGCATGTTGTGCTTTAATTATATTCAAGTTGAACAGTGTAGGTTAAAGTTCAAGAAAATGCATACAGTTCTCTGCTCCAGAAATACTTGGCTCATTGGTTTCTAAATTGCCTCTTGAAATACTTATCGACGCACACAAAACGCTGGAGGAACTCAGCGAGTCAGGTAGCATCCATGGAAATGAATAAATAGTCAATGTTTCAGGCCAAGACTCTTCTTCTGTACTGGAAAGGCATGGGGAAGGTGAGGGGAGGGGAAGAAGGCTAGTTAGGTGATGGGTGAAGCCAGGTGGGTAGGAAAGGTAAAGGGCTGGAGAGGAAGGAATCTCATAGGAGAGGAGAGTGGAGCATAGGAGAAAGGGAAGGAGAAGGGAACCCAGGGAGAGGTGATAGGCAGGAGAGAAGAGGTAAGAGGCCGGAGTGGAGAATAGAAAAAGAGGGGAGTGGTGGAAATTTTGTTTCCGGAAGGAGAAATCGATATTCATATCAGCAGGTTGGAGGCTACCAGGTTGAAATACTTGAGCTGGTTAACAGCACTGGTGGTTCCCCTCAAAATCAGAACACTTTATAAACCTGATAAGCCTTACATTTCAAATGAATGGAATCCTTGTTCTTTTTCAGCTGTGAAAATGTTATAGATCAGGTCGAGGGTGTCATTTCCCACATGAAATTTGGCCTTCTTGAGTTTTCTTTGTGGGACCTTTATGTAGATTTGGTATTGAAGTAGTTGAACAGACTTACAATTTTAAGTTCAAAACATTTTTTGAAAACCCTTTCCCAATGAAAGCACTCAACAGCATGTAAGCAGGAAGCTTGTTACAATCTGGTACACAACAATGTATGGATACATGAAATTTTGTCTTAATTTCTATATCCAACGGCAAGAGATGACTTGTAGCTTAAGTCCAAATGATAAAGTTCTTACATTAAATTCTTGAGAAACACATTGCCCTACCGTTATTTTGTCTTCTGTTAACCTCACAGAAGACAAATTTTCAAGAGAGTCAACATGTATGTGCGTAAAGCTCTGTAGTGATTTGTTCAGGAACCTTGGTGAAACTCTAATGATCCAAATACTAAATATATTAATTTCTTTGATGACTGCATATTCATTCATTTTATTTTTCTACAAAAGTGTAAAATTTCACACTTTTCTACAATCTTTTTGCCATGTCTTCATATTAATCACTCTAAAGCCTCGCAGCATCAGCTACACGCACATTTTTTTTTACTACTGCAGGAATATTGAATATATTATGTTAGATACAGATCACAAACAGATGAGATTCCAGCAGCATCTCACTGGTCATAACCTTTTAACCTGTTTCTTAATCAGCCCTCAGTCCACTCTCAGTGCTCTGATTTAGACAGAATAATCTATGCTTGGCAGCTTCAAAAATTCCTCACTTTCTCTGAAGCAGGTGTTCCTCAGTATTGTATAGAGGGTTTTATGTCTTCTGAGATGATAAATGCAAAATATTGGTTAAATTTATCTGCCATGTTCTTACTTCCCAGTAGAAGTATAACTCTAACTATAGGATTATTAATTAACCCTTTCTCATTGCAAAAAGCTAGATCAAAAATAACCTGGTCCTTAGTTAGTTCTTCGTGGTGATCTGGAAAATCATCAGTTATACTCTCCATCTCTCTGTGAATTTGTTCACCCTGCCCTTACTGCAAACTTGGTTTGCTGACATCTTGTGGAGATTAAAGTCTCACGATATTACACTGTTTAATTGTACCATCTCCCTACCCACCCACTCCCTGTACCATTAACACTTCGCAGTCTGTTGACAAGCCCAAAGAGTATCTATACATCCAAAATGGTAACTGATTCTGAGTTTCTATCATTTCTCTAAACTACCCTTCTGATCTTTTATATTCAAGGCCTCTTCTTTTCCATTCCGTCTAGTTCTTCCATCAGTCTTAAAAAAAAAAACCCTGGGAAATGTAATACTTTTCAAAGCTACACCAGTGTCTCACGAAGGTTCATAACCTGAAGTCTCTGCATGCTGTGCTAAGATATCCGCGGCTATGTCAGTGCTGCTGGAGGGCTCTAAAATTGTAGGAACATACAAGATGCTGTTGCATGTCAGGCAGAATCTCTGGAGGGCAATGACTAGTCAACATTTGGATCGAGACCCCTTCATCTGTCTAGTACATTAATTTCATTTGATACTTTAGATAGTAACCAATTTCCACAACTACAACATAAAACAGAAAAAGGAACTGTGTAATAACCAACTTTATAACGTGTATTAAAATATTTTGAGTTATTGAGTACTTCATTACCTCTTCTGTGTATTGTAATCTTTCCTTTTCTTTTACCAGTGGTAACCTGCTCCTTAAACTTGATGGTGCAATTTTTCTCCAGGTTGGCTTTGCTGAAGAAAAGTGGAGAAGAGGACTGGAGGAACAGAATTAACAGGAAGAAAGACAGTAGCAAGATGACCATGATCAGCCGCTATTCTCAGTATCAGGAAACAGAGCAAACTTATATCAAAAAGGTAACTCCTTTTGCAAATGGCACATGTATGAATAATTGCCAATGTCTTGAGCAGCAAAATCTTAAAATACTTTGTGCCTATTACTTTGTGAGAGAGCATGGTAATACACATTATATGATCTTCAGACCTATAAGTATTTGAAAAGCATAACTATAACCCTTACAACAGAAAGAATGTAAAATGCAGAATTAATGAATTAAATAAATAGTTATTTGAGTAGTTAGTTTCAATTGTAAAATGTTTAAGCCATTTAACGAAAAGAAGTGTAAGTCTTGATTTCAAAAAGAGTGTTTTCTGATGGTAAATACCTCCTTGCATGCTTACTATTTGTGTGGGAAAATCTGAAATGTTAGGGCTGTTCAGATGAATATTTAACTTAAATTGATGTTGCATATGTCAGCCACATTTTTTGAATCCAAATAATGATAGCATGAGATTCTGTTTGCTTAAATGAATTTAACTGACAGCACCATAAGAGTTAGCTAGTCTTCTCTGGGAATTGATATGGAGAGAGCTGTTTACTTTGGGGTTGTATTAAATCATATAGTGAAATGTACAGCATAACTTTCATTAGAGCAAAATGCCTTCTGTATTGCGGTGACAATATAATTGTCAACAATCTGTCATATTACCTTAGCAACTTCCATGTGTCGGCTTTGTATTAGAGAAAATTCTAACTGATCGAATTTATATTCATTTGGGAAGGCAAAGATTAAGAATGATCTGCATGGCTCTGTGAGAGAAAGATCCTGTCTTCTTAATTTAATTGAAATTTTTGAGGAGGTAATAAATGATTAATGATAGATATGGCCTGAATAGTCTTAAGGCTACGTTCACACTAGACCGGATAAATCCGTAACCAAAGATTTTTCTCTTCCTTTTGACCCTCCGTCCACACTAAAGCGGCGTTTTCCTCCCCCGAAAACTGAGCTTTTCTAAAATGCTGTCCAGAGTGTTTAAATCTGAAAATGCTGATTGGCCAGTGTATTGTATACGGGGTAACCGAAGCTTATTAAAAGCGCTGTCGTGGCGTGCCGGAACGGATGGTAGTGGCAGCACGGCATTTCATAGTTCTCTTGAACGCAACCTCCAACACCACAACAACAATGGCGGACAGCTTCAGGAGACTGTCCCTGAGCAGACTGTTACTGCAGCTTTGCAGTATGACAGAGAATGTCAACCCCCACACAACCTAACAATTTCAGAACAGACGGCAACGAGACTGAAGCCAGAAGAGTTAGAAATGTACTCACCAAATACTTTGACCCATAACTTACTGAATAAATAAGTATACTCACTTTGCCCTGTTTTCTGTCCTTGCTTGTATGAAGGTGGTTTACCTATTTATGCAAGTACTTCTCTGACAATAGATGTGTTACAGCCTAATGTAACATTGTATGGAAATACAAGATAACGCTGACACAGACATGTTTTATACATTTAACAAGGTGCTTTATTAATGTATTGCTTGTGCAAACATTCAATAGATGCAATTGTCACTACTTCCAAAATGTCATTTTTAAGTAGTAGCTTATGTTTGGCATAGACGTGAAAATGTTAAGGCCAAAAAAGGAAAATTGTAAGTTTCATTTTTACTCAGGTAAAAATAAAATCACTTTTGCCCAGTAGTTTTATTGCACATGTTAAATACAGCAAAATAATACAGAAAGACATGGCAAAAGTAAAGGCAAACAAATGAGGTAACAGCAAATTTCACTTTTGCCCAGTAACAAGCCTTATTGCATTTAGTTGTAGCTGTCGTCCCTTTCATCGGTGAAGAGACTATCACTGTAGGAATTGTTTCCAATACAGTCCGTGAACTCCCTATCGGTTGCCTCCATACACTCCAGTATTTGTTTTTTTTTAGTTTTAAGTCCTCCTGCGCAGGAGCCAACAGCTGTCCGTTGTTTGGCAATTTCCTTTTAAGTTTTTCTAGTTTGTAACTGGACAAATGTGCACCAAGACTTTCACGGCAAGATTCGACACCAAACACGTCGCTTGTTTTCTGTAGATGTGTCCTGCGCATGCCCAGTAGGAGGAGATTTGTCCAAATACCCATGTTAATGTGGACAGAGGTATTTTCAAAAACACCTGCTGTGGACACCTATAGTTTTTACGGAAAACCAGCGTTTTCAAAATTATCCGGTCTAGTGTGGACGTAGCGTGTGACAAGGTCCCACTTGGTAGGTTGGTCCACATGGGATCCAAGATAAGCTGTCCAATTGGATCCAAAGTTGGCTTGGAGATTAGTGACTCATAATATACCACAGGGGTGGTTGCTGGAATCATTATTATTATGTAGAATAACAACGTTGATAGGAATAGAGGGGAAATCAGATCTGGCATTTGATGGAATCAAATTAGGCATTTAGGCAGACTCGTTAAGGCAATCCTAATGTAGGCTAATGGGATTAGTGTGGATGAGCTACAAGTTCAACATGGATGTTGAGAACCAAAAACATGTATGTTTTTGTATCATACATCTCTACAGTTCCATCTAATATAGCTAATCTGTGGGTTTTTTTCCCCACAATAGTACTTGAGTAGGTCATGCTAGAAAAATGGGGAGCAGTAAAATACCAAAGGCAGAAAAAAAGTTTGAATAGTTATAATCAGGTCATTGGATAAAAGTCAATATCTATAGTTTTAGTGGGTTCACCATGGCACTTGGTCAAATCAGTTAACATACTTCTATTTCCCAATCACACTGTTAACGTTCTTTCTAAGTTCCTGGTTTTGAGGCAGATGTTTACGGGTTTGCCTGGAAAAAGTGGAAAGGGGAGAAATGCAGTGTGAAAAGACTCCAGGAAGTAATGCCAGGGCACTTAAAGGAAATGTTTTAATACATTAAGTAGCTGTTTACTTGCACATCCTCTTTCAAATGATTGCAGGCTAAAGAAAGGAGAGAGGATGGATATATTTATCAGAAGTTATGTTAAATAGCTTTAATATTGTCAGTTAGTGAGTCACAAACTGAGATACCTGGCAATACCAAGCCACCAAAGCTGTAACAATGAGACGTATTGATAAGTTAGGGTGAGCACTTTACTCAACAAAGTAGTTCCGTAAATTTACTAAGAACTTGCTATAAGATTCAACATTCAAGTTCTGAGTCTTATCTTTTGAGATCTGTCTCGTGAGGAGTCCCATTATACGCAGGTACAATTTGTAATTGAGAAGGGTAATGAAAAATTGGCTTTTTGTTTGCAAGGCTCGTTGTGTATAAAACATATAAAGGCTTTGATGCAAATTTGCAGGACATTGGTGAGACCACACCCTACAATACATTCATACTTAGGAAAGGATTATAGGTGTATTGGAGACGGTGCAGACAAGCTTTACTAGATGGCTTCCTGGGCTGAAAAGATTGAAGTATGAAGAAAGGCTGAACAAATTGGGGTTCATCTTATTGAAGGATAGACTGAGAGGTAGTTTTTATTGTGATTCTGAGGGGAATCTGTAAGTGGATGCTGAAGGAATATTTCTCCTAATGGGAGCATCTAAAACAAGGGAGAATAAGGTGAGGCAAAGAAGAACTTCTCTGAAGGGCAGGAACATTTTTGAATTCTCTTTCCCATAGAACTGGGGAAGCAAAGTCATTGAGTGTATTCAAGGCCGAGATTGATAGGTATTTAAAATATGGGGTACAGTGGTGGGGACTGGAGAATTGATATGATGGTCAAGGTTGGATCAGCCATGATTTTACTGAAGGTGATGGAACAGACTCAAGGGACTGATTTGTTTACTCCTCCTATTTCTTCTGTAGATAGATAAATAGTCAAGAGGTTTCTGTTTTTGATTAATCATTTTAATTCTAAAAAAATCTATGCTTATTGATCTGAGAGTTGCATTTCTAAAACCAAGTTTGCAATAAACTTCCTGCTCAAAAAATGTTGCCATCTTTCCATTTTATCCCAATCTGCAGGAGCAAGCAGACCTTACTGATGACAGCTGTGTTCCTAATCAGCTCTGGGTAAGACTAGTAGAGTGTGTTAGGAATTTATCAGGAGCTTGCCTTCTGTACCTATTTGTGTTTCTGCCTGCTCTTAGGAGCAGAATGCCATCTTTCACTTGCGTCGTTTGTAAATGGCTGCTTCTCTGCTGATAATTGCGGAATTACTAATTGCACGAGTCAAATGTTTCTCAGGCTTTGCTTTTAAGTAGAGAGAATCACCATGAATATATATGAACACCATGTTAGATTGAAAGGCTTTCAAGGGCAATTAAGCTCATCCTGTGCAGTATATGGGATACAGTATTAAAGATAGCCAAAGGACCCTAGAATAACTGATAACATTATTATTTTCGATCTCCGATGAGGCAATTTGACCACCTGACTTGAGCTTCCTGCTAGTGATGAGCCATGTGCCTTCTTTCAGATATGAGCTTACTATTTACTGATCCCATGATACTAACTTGCTGGTAAGTACCATCTTAATGCAAATGGATATTTATATGTTGGCAGAATCTTGCCCAGTTTAACCTAGGGCAGAGATCAAGCACTGATCACTGAAGGAAAAACTGGCTATGTCGTGCTCTCAATTTAGCTGACTGTCAAACCTATAATGCATACCTTGGGAACTTTAGAACATTATTACAATTAATTGAACAATGTAATGCAAATGTTTTAAAATGAGTCAATAGTAAAATATTTTAACTAAAACCAAGCTCATTTGAACATTTAGAGTGCCTTGTCATCTTGACAGCTATTCCTTGCCATTTTAAACGAGCAGTTTCACTTTTCTTGCGCAAAGCCTGAACTGGCACATGTTCAATAAACTGATAGATTTCAAGCAGCTGATTAAGAGTCAAGGCCCAATACATCGACTCTTTATTCCTTTCTATAGATGCTGCCTGACTTGTTGAGTTCCTCCAGCATTTTGTGCGCGTTGCCTCTAGATTTCCCAGCTAATTACTAGGGAATTTCAGCAAGTTCATTCCATTTTGTTGAGCTCCATGGGATGTCCAGAAAATGACTGAAGAATACGGCTGGCTGCTTCAGAACTGCTTGATATTTACAGTGGGCAAATCCTGGCATTTCTGCCAGCATTTCACTGCAAACTCTGCTCTTGCAGTGTTTGCTTGATCGATGTTGAATTAGGATGCAAGTTACTCCTTTAAGTGAATAGCAAAACACATTATACCCCTGAGTATAGCATATTTTGTTCAATATATAATGCTGTTAGGGTGTTAATGGTTTCTGTTCCAACCACAACTTTTAACATTCAGCCACTCTGAGGTAAAGAGAGCCTGTGCACACATTGCATTGTAACGGGGCGGGGGGGGGGGGGGGGTGGTGGATTGAATGAACACTCCAGCATGTCTGACACCAATAGATGAGCTTAAAGCGTATTTGTCCCCTCAGTGTGGCAGTGGCTTTGGTCTACACCAGCAAACCCAGCTTGCATTCATATAGCGCCTTCAAAGCGACAAATCTCCCAAGCTATCTCATGCAAGGTGTATCAAGCAAAATTTGCCATTGTTACCATACATAGAAATACTGACCAAAAGATCAGACGGAGGGCCTAGGTGTTCCTCTTAAGTTAGATGGTGGTTTAGGGGAGACATTCCAGAACTCGTATGGCTTTACCAGTGAAGGTGCGATCTGGAGCAATGAAATTATTGAACCAGTCAGAAAGGGACTAAAACCGTAGCTATTCTTTTGGGATGTAAAGCTGGGGGAAAGTACAAGAGGAAAAAAGGGATGAGGTATTGATTAACTGGAAGGACAGCTGGACAGTGCAGCGATGAACGTAATGCTTTACAGCAACAACACCACCGACCCCACTGCTGCCTGTAAGGAGTTTATACATTCTCCCTGTGACCTCCTGGCTTTCCTCCAGGTGCTCCAGTTTCTTCCCACATTCCAAAGATGTATCGTTCAGGTTTAGTGAGTTGTCACTATGCTTAGCTGCTGCCTGAGGCGTGGCGACACTTGCGGGCTGCCTCTGATGCATGCCTGGACTATATTTGTCATTGAGGCAAACGATGCATTGCACTGTATGTTTCCATGTACGTGTGACAAATAAAGCTAATCTTTTACCTTTAAAAGCAGCAAAGCCCTGGGTCAAAGGTGAAAGGGACATAGTGATTGTTAGGATGCAGCAGCAGAATTTAACTATGTGCCTGTGATGTTGCAGCAAGCAAATTTCTCAATGCATTTGTGTACAGCGCATGTCCATGTGACAATAAACTCAACTTTGACTTTGTTATTTTAAAGTCAAAAGTCATTTGATTTTGGAGAGTAGAAGCAGTGTTGATTGTCTTGCTGAGAAGCACAACCATTAGATTAGTTCAGGCAAGATTATTTGGCACTATGGTGGTGGAATTAAATGGTCTTGGAATGGCCCAGATATGTAAATAATTGAAAGGGTTTTAGTTTCTTTGCTGCATCACCAATTAGTTATACCCATGCAGGAATTGGAAGTGCTTGGCTCTGTTGATAAATACCTGATCGATTGTTCAGTTATACTTTTACCAAGAGCTAGGAGAGGAGCCAATTACTTAATGAAGCAATGAGTTGAAATTACACTGAAATAATGTTGGTTTTAGAGTATTCACTTAAATTTTGATTGAATTGAGTTCAGTGCTTTAATAATTGTTCGTATTCATGTATCAGAGGTAGGAGAGATGGTGGAAAGAAATAAGGAATTTGTTTTCTTTTGTTAGAAGCATTCGTGACATTAAAAATGTGTGTTGCAATTCAACAACTCTTTTTTTATATATACAGTTCATTTTAGTGATTGTCCCACTGATTTTCCTTGCTCTGGTAGCATCTGTAATTTTTTTTCTCTCTCTGCTTTTCTTTGTGATAAGTTTGTGTTGGTCTGCCTCAAAGATAGCTGATTCTCATAGTTCTCAAATTAGTTCTGGAGGTTTTTAAGTGTTGCTGGTTTACTAAATCACTTTAAATATTATGTGTTGTCAATTCATCAATGTGATGCATATACCCAAGCTGATAGAATCCCTTCTCAATTGTTACAGTCTGCACTGGCTGTGAGTGTGAATTGTTTGCTTCATTTGGTTTGGTCGTGTTGAGCGCAAGATTGCCAATTACATGGTAAATAGATATTTGGATTTAGTTGGACATTTTCTGTCTTAATGATGACAGGAAATTATCAAAAGAAGATAAATGAGTTGTGAGCCCAGTTACGGAAGGTTCAACCACTAATTATATTGATTCATCAATGTTATGATTGAACAAAAATCATCAGTGTTTTGAATTTTCCAACAGCTGTTGTCCATGTCAGATGTAGGGTTAGAATTTAGAAATAGCTGCATGTACAAATGACAGCTCATTTTCCACTTACTGAAGAGAATAAAATTAATTATCACTGTTCACGTGTTGAACTAAATGCTCTGTAACTGAAGTAACCCATTTACTAAGAATATGTAACCAATGGAAATTCAGAATTTTCCACTTTTGCAGTCAAAATAATAGCATTTTGATTTTGATGGCCTTGTTACTCCATTACAAAATCAGGCAAAGCACTGTCAAACTTTCCGCCAATTTTGGCATTTACTCGTTGCCGGGACGGACCCTATCCCTTGTCCTTCCTGCCTTTTGCTTAGAAACACTCTGCTAACCAAAACCCAGTCTTTCCCAAAAGTCTCAGATACTGTATACCCTTCTGTCATCGACTTTTCTGCCTGTCAATTTGTCTAGCTGTCAGATGGGAAAAAGAAGAAAGATGGTATGAGGTTTGGCAAAAAATTCATCAATGTTTCAATAACTTCAGGAGTTACAGTTTTCGTTACTCAGTGTTGCACACCCCCTCTATATAACCATTAAGTCATGGTAACAAAGCAATTCATTCAACCAATCGGGTATTAGAAATTTTTTCTCACAAGTTTCATCATTTTCAAAAGGTTTTGTTGGAACGAAGGATTTGATGTGTGAATCATGGGCTAAGTTTACATCAATCTAAACTCAAATTATTTTAAATCATTGTTTTCAGGCTTGAAATAACTGTGATTAGAAAATCCTCGCATAGTCAGACAGTGAGAAGCAAATTTGGTTGTAACTTGAATGATTAGCAAAGACCTGCAGGAAAGCCCTTGCTTTAAGCTTGTGTACTATTTGCATGCTTTGTTCACTTTACTGTCAGACTGTTTAAATTTCTGTGCTTTTCTTTCAACTCTATGCTTTGGAATTTGCATGTTAACATTTTTACAGGCCTTTCCCTTAGAAGACTAGGTGGATGGAATGGAAACCATAAAAGGCATGCTGTTTTGACATTTTCAAGTTGCACACATTGTGCGTACTTTCAATTTTGAAAACAAATACAAAAGTACTTGCTAATGCTTCAGTGGTTTTACAGCCAATGAGCCTTTCATCTGGTCCTGTTGTGAATGATTAATATTTAATCATCTCCTCTTGTCCAGATCTTGAAAAGAGAGTTGTGAAAATAAAGTTGTCACAAAGTGACACCCAAACCGACAAGCGGTGCTGTTTCACAATGACACATTTATTTCCTCAGCATTGTACGGTTGTGTTGAACGATTTCTGCGCATTTTCCCCATTAATCTGCTTCTCTTTGAAGTGCAGGTAAAGCTTACACAATGAGCAGTATTGGCTTGATTTAAAGCACTATGGTGAAAACATCAGGCTCTGACCTTTGGATGAGAGTTTAAAACTTTTTTTTACTGTATGTTCTAAAGCATATCTATCTCCAATAATATTTTGCTGTAGTATAAAGCTTATAAAATATAAATCATGTTAAGATTTTCGCTGACGTTCTTGATGTGCTGTGGGCACATTAATCTACAAAGTGCTTTGCTACAGCAAAAGAGGAATTTGGTTTTGTTTAGAAGGCACAGATGAATTTGTCAGTATGAAGAATGCCAGTAACAAAGTAAACAAAATCTTCTCATCTAGCAGTAAGCAGTATGGAAGTTCCATGTTATCAAGCAGTTTATTTCTTGCAACGACTGGTTTAGTTGTTTACTTAAATATTTAGCTGATGTTAACAGTGGCTGCTGCCTTGCATGACCAAAGAATTCAACTCTGCTGAAAATGTTTTCGAAGGAAATGTACTCATTTGAAAGTGTATTCAATATTAACTGTTGGTGCCTCCAGGGTTTTATCTCCACTAAGTTTCTTTTCTCTTATTTCTTTTACTCTGCACCTGCTCATATCTGTAGGAACCTGTTTATTCTTCTACTTATTCTCCTGCACTTTCTGCTGCCCATAAATGTCAGTACGTTGTGCATTGTAACCAGGTGAGCAATGGGTTTTCACCCTTTGCATGAGTTAAGATGCACTCCACTACCAAATACTTCAGTGTGGCTACATCCACTTTGACCAGCTGTTCGCAGGCTTCATGTAATCAGCAATCAAAATATTATTTGGCTTTTAGACTAATTTTCAAATTGGATTATATATCCAGGTTTTTCTAATAAAAGCTGTTCAGTAATTGCTTATAAAATATTTGTTGCTGCTTTATGTAAAACCAGAAAAGCTGCCTTAAGTTTATTGTAAATCATACCCTTGCCACATCATTTTTAAATTTAAAAGTGTCGCAAAATTTGCATCCAGGTAAAATTGAACCCATAAAAATATTTGGGGAAAAAGCATTTGAACATTAGCTTTCGAATAGAAATGTTCATTTGTTTTGCGTTTTATGGCTGCAGTATGGTGATCTGTATATTTAAGTCCATCGTTGTATGGTGAGATGAGGTGATTATCTCTTCCCTCAGCATCCTGAATTGTGTCCGAGGTCACTGACGACACATGGAACCGAACACTCCTCTCAAAATAAAATTTCAGATTAATGTGTTGTTATTCTCAATAATTTGCCATAGACGCAATGTATTAAAAAGAATCAACTTTCCAGCAGTTATTTAATTAAAATGGCAAATGTTAAAGCTGCTTTTAATGTAGCTAAATTTAGAACTTTTTTTTTACATTTTTGGAAGTGAGGAAAATTACTTAAGTACTAAAAATGTGTTTTTGGTGGTTCTTGCTTTCTCTTATTTCTGCAAGCCAGATTGAGTTTTGTGGCGCTATCTTCTGCTCTTTTCCTTTCCTTCTGTTTTCATTGAAGGTCATTTCTGGTAGTCCCAGAGAAGCAAGTCCTCTACTATTCGATGAACGCCATCCTTGGAGGTGGAAGGTGAAAGAATAGACTCTTAGATAATCTTCTTTCTGAGAGATGTTCTAACTGAATTAAGAAAAATGGTTTGCATGAAACTGCTAGTAACCAGTACTAAACGCTCAGACAACTGCAGTAAGATCTCTGCACCAAACTATAAACACTCTATATTTCTATGAGTCATTAATGTTTAAGTAAATCTGACTTGTATATTCCTGAAATTATTATTGCATCTTTCTAAACAGTTTTAAATTTCTACTCACTTTTGAAAGGACTCACATTTCCAATCTCGCTGATTAAGCTTAATCAGTGAGATGCAGCTGTAGATATCCTATAAATATTCCAACTTTTACAGGATTTAAACATAGTTCCCCGGTGCCTTCAAATTACTTAATTTCATAGAGTTCGCACATTTTTCCCTACAACTGCATGGGTTCTCCCGGAGAGCTTTATTTTCTAGCACATTGATGTGCTGATGATAGGCTAATGGGTTTCCCTTTATTGTCCCTAAGGTGTGAAGCATAAGAATTGTGTGTGGGGTGAAGGGGTGCAGGTTGCAGAGGCACAGACCCGATGAAAATGGGTGCCTGGTAATCCAAAGGGTATGTACTGTCGTATGTGACTCTCTGAAGTAGAAGCAGGAGAAGAGCATTCAGGTCTAATACGAGTCTAATAATCACCAGCGACTTGAGTCTTCATCCAAAATGAAAGTGAAAATACAGGAAACACTCAGCAGCCTAGCGAGCATCTGTGGAATAGTTAACGTTTCAGATTGAAAATTCTTCATCAAAACTGGAAAAGAAACATCTAGGGGTGCACTACAGGGTGGGAATTATATTTCTATGGTGTAATTATGCTGTTGGTGATTCAGGCAATTGCATAAGCCATTTCCGAGGCTTCATTTGAACCGGGGGCTGCAAGTCGCAGACAGCGTGGGGTGACTTAATGCCTTCCAGTTTTCAAAGGCCAGAAATCACCAACTTTCTGTGCGGGTCAGATTCGTTGGGATGAGGTGTGAGGAGCCAACTTCAGTCTGGGGCTGAAGGTGAATTAAGTAGATTGATGCACCTTTTTTTGAGTGAAACGAATCACTCCAACTCCCTGGACCCCACTAATACTAACCTCAGCTACCAACAGCAACTCTCCCCCACTTCGGCCGATTTAAGGTGCTGAATGCCTCGTATAGCTGGGCCAAGAGGAGAGGGTACAACCTCCACCCAGTTGCATGTAAAAATGGCCATTGAGTTTCTGTGGCCAGTGTTGCCCTGGTCTTCACATTTGAACAGCCTCTATGCAACAGGAGTGCTTGACTCTGTGAACAACAGCTGGGAGGCTAGTTGTCAAACACTGGCTTAAGTACTTCCCCTCCCCCAAACTCATCAAACCTTAAATTCTTCTTAGCAACAGCTGAAAACAGTCAGCATAATTTTTTAAGCAAATTGCTGCCCATTTATGGAATTAACTTCACTGAGGACTATGTTTAATGATTTCTACAGGGAAGGCTTCGGTTTACCATTGCTAATAATTTAGCACTTCAGAAACATTTCAGATCTAGAAGCAGCAGTAGTGCCTTTTTTTTTAAAAAAAAAGGGATTTTTTAAAAATCCTGTTCAAATCTGTTGCAGAAGATGCTGCGTTTTATAGCAACAGTTACACTGCAGTAGGCTGTATTCACACCAAGTCATATGATACAAACAATAAACTCTACAAGGAATTAATTCCTGCACTAGACATCATGTAGTTTTATATTTGCCTTAATGCAATTGGTGCTAGAGCTCTCCGAGATACAGTAAATGCTGCATCCTCATTCCAGACTGTTCTGTGCGCGTTTTAATAACCGAAAAGATTTTTACCATCGTCAAGATGATGAAATTCCTACTAGAAATTTGTGGTGGTGTTATACCAGAAGAATGTTTCCTGAAAAGCGAGGAATTAAAAGTGATATGATAAATGTTGTTGCTTTTTATTACCTTTTGAGAAGGAGGCATATTGTTTTAACGGCAGCTGGAGAATGTATTGCATTTAATGCTCCATTAAATATAATTCTGGTGTGGTATTAAAGCCAAGTGAAAAACTTGTGGATTTATTAACCTTGGCAAACCAGTTTCATAGAAACATAGAAAACCTAACAGCACAATACAGGCCCTTCGGTCCACAATGCTGTGCTGAGCATGTACTTACTTTAGAAATTACCTAGGATTACCCAAAGCTCTTTTTTCTAAGCTCCATGTACCTATCCAGGATACTCTTAAAAGACCCTTTTGTATCCACCTCCACCACTGTCACTGGCAGCCCATTCCACACACTCACCACTCTCTGCATAAAAAAAACACTTTTACCCCTGACATCTCCTCTGTACTTACTTCGAAGCACCTTAAAATCGTGCCCTCTCATGATAGCCATTTCAGCCCTGGGAAAAAAAGCCTCTGACTATCCACGCGATCAATGCCTCTCAGCATCTTCTACACCTCTATCAGGTCACCTCTCATCCTCCGTCGCTCCAAGGAAAAAAGGCTGAGTTCACTCAACCTATTCTCATAAGGCATGCTCGTCAATCCAGACAACATCCTTGTAAATCTCCTCTGCACCCTTTCTATAGTTTCCACATCCTTCCTGAGTGAGGTGACCAGAACTAAGCACAGTACCCCACGTGCCATTTCTCAGCCCAGTTTTGAATCCTGTCGATGTCGCGCTGTAACCTCTGACAGCCCTTCACACTATCCGCAACACCCCTAACCTTTGTATCGTCCCACACTATCCGCAACACCCCTAACCTTTGTATCGTCCCACACTATCCGCAACACCCCTAACCTTTGTATCATCCCACACTATCCGCAACACCCCTAACCTTTGTATCGTCCCACACTATCCGCAACACCCCTAACCTTTGTATCATCCCACACTATCCGCAACACCCCTAACCTTTGTATCGTCCCACACTATCCGCAACACCCCTAACCTTTGTATCATCCCACACTATCCGCAACACCCCTAACCTTTGTATCGTCCCACACTATCCGCAACACCCCTAACCTTTGTATCGTCCCACACTATCCGCAACAACTACCTTTTCTCCAATGTAAATCTGAGAAATGAGCAAATAAAAAAATTGACCACGTTCTTGGGAAGAATGATGAAATTCACCCTAAATGAGATTTTACCTTGCAGCTATTTTGGTGTGTGTGCAGTGCTCAAAGGCTTAATGCATTTTCCATGCCTGGTAATTTCAGAGATTAAATGTTTTGACCAATGGTGAGTTTTGCCATCCATGTTGAGCGTTCCTTCATCCTTAGACAATCCTATTGAGTTTAAATGTGCAATGCATTTCAAATCTGAGATTTGCCTTTTCTTATTTATTTCCACTTCTGTCAGTAATTTTATTCCCATTGCCTTATTAGGATATTGTGTAAAAGTCTTTTTGATTTGTACTTTAATAGATAAAAATTATTATTAAATAATTTTAAGCATCTTCAACTTGCTAAATTCAGCTGCTAAGCCTCATAATTGGCTTGCTGAATTTAGAAATGCATTTTGTTTTAATATAGCACTTGGAAAAAAATTGTAATCTGAAATAGTCATTTCTACCAATCATATTGCTTCATTTTCCTTAATCCAAAATAAATGGAATTTTTGTTAAGAATATGTGTTGATCAAATCAAATAAGCAATGTCCAGCAGTGATGCATTCAAACTGTTCACTTTGACACCGTCCCACATTTATGTTGTTGTTGCAGTTCTGTATTAGAATGTAAGTGGGAACTTACCTCTCCACATGTTTGGGTCAAGTCGCTTGTTATTTGAGAAACAAAAGGACCTTCTGTAAGAAAGAGAGGAGTAATTATGGTGGCCTTAAAAACCTAATTCCTCTCAGTGACAGATCAAGGACAAGTAGGGGTCGAGCAGGTGAAAATAAGTGTTTAAAGACAAGTAAATGAAATATGGAGAGCATAACTCTGGCTTTTTCAAACCGATAGAGCAAGGTAACCTCGTTTTGCTTTTGGTGCAGAAGCCTACTGCAGTCCCCAAAAGGGATTACTTATGCATTATGTAATCCAACTTAAAATATTAGCTGCATCATCATCAACGCATTGGTGTGCTTATTAAAGTGGACCCTTGCTTTCCCTTACTTTTAAGGCATAATAACAGTCAGTGCTGTATTATTAGTGTAACACGGCAGCAGGAATGTGTGCATTAATTTTCTATTAATAAAGCATTTTTTACAAATAGCATTTACATATGTCTTCCGATACCTGAATCATTCCTGCTGTAATGCAAGTGAGCTATTTATTTCGCTCTGTACACTTGAAATTAGGTTTATTCAGTTACTGATTACTGCCCTTTTTCAAAACTGATCTGTTTTGGACTATTTCAACTTGGGTAGTGATGCAGATGTTAAAAATTACAAAACCTTCTTGATTTGCATTACTTTGTGAAATATCCACTTACTGGTCAAAGTTTATACTGAAAAATTGATGTCTAAAGAGTTCAGTAGGATCATTCAGTCATTCCATAATCTTGGCTGAGTGATGTCAACTGATGTTCCAAGAAAAGTTATGCTATTTAACAAACTAATTGCTTACTTTTGACAACACGTAATGGTATGGGGTGGCCGGTGACCGCACATGAAAGTGTTAAAGTGTCGCATATACTTAACTCTGCTTAATCCATTTTCAGAAATGCTCATATTTCAATTAGTATAAAAGTCCACATTTGATTTATATAAAGTAGGCAAATTTGTTAATAATTATTATATGTAAATACATTTGCCATCTTCAATTTGTAATCTTGGGTTTGTAAACAACCCGTAGCCAAATACAGTTCTTTGCTCTAATTATGCCTCTTATGATTAACCCAGAGAGTGTCAGCTGAAGTCGAAGCACAGATGACAATTGAAGAAAGGAAGCAGCTTATAACAGCACGGGAGGAGGCCTGGAAGACACGGGGCAGAGGAGCGTGCAATGATTCCTCTCAATTTACCGTAGCCGGAAGGATGGTAAAGAAAGGTCAGTTTCTTCCAGCCATGTTTTTAAAAAGCCTCAGGACATCCCACAGCTTATGAAGTATTTCTGAACTGTGTTGTAATAAAGGAAATTTGGCAGTGCAATGAATAGCTTGCTGCACCTGTTTTATTAGTTAAACAAAATCAAAAGATAGATGAAGGATTTTCCACCAATACAGTGTAAGTTAGTAGGTTCCTGTAACTGCATATTATTATTTCTTAGAGTCATGGAAACATAGAAAAGTACAGCACAGAAACAAGCCCTTCAGCCCATCTAGTCCATGCCAAACCATCTAAACTGCTTACTCCCATCGACCTGCACCAGGATCATAACCCTCTATATCCCTACCATCCATGTACCTATCCAAACTTCTCTTAAATATTAAAATCAGGCTTGCATGTACCATTTGCACTGGCACCTCATTCCACACTCTCATGACCCTCCGAGCGGAGAAGTTTCCCCTCATGGTCCTCTTAACTTTTCACATTTCACCCTTAACCCATGACCTCTAGTTGTAGCTCCCAACCTCAGTGGGAAAGGCCTGCTTGTATTGACCCTATCTATCTATGTCCCTTATAATTTTGTATATGTCTATCAAGCCTCTCAATCTTCTATGTTCCAAGGAATAAAGTCCTAACCTATTCAGTCTTTCCATAGAATTCTAGTCCTCCAAAACAAGCAACACTTTCTCTGTAATCTTTCAAACTCATTTAAATCCTTCTTGTAGGTAGGTGACCAAAATTGCACACAATATTCCAAATTAGGCCTCACCAATGTCTTATACAAGTTCAACATAACATCCCATCTCCTGTACTCAATACTTTGTTTTATGAAGGCCAGTGTGCCAAAAACCTCCTCTACAGCCCTATCTACCGGTGCCGCCGCTTTCATTGAATTATGGGCCTGTATTCTCAGATCTCTTTGTGCTGCCACACTCCTTAGTGCCCTACTGTTCACTCTGTAAGTCTTACCAAAGTTAAGACCTCATATTTTTTCTCTGCCATTTTTCAACCCATTTTTCCAGCTGGTCCAGATCCCACTGCAAGCCGTGATAGTCTTTTTCACTGTCTATGACTTCTGCAGTCTTGGTGTCTTCTGCAAATTTGTTGATCCAGTTAACCATATTATCATTCAGATCATTGATGTAGATGACGAACAACATCGGACCCAGCACCAATCCCTGTAGCTCACCGCTAGTCACTGGCCTCCAGTCAGAGAGGCAACCATCTACTACCACTTTCTGGCTTCTCCCTCAAAGCCAATGTCTAATCCAATTTACTACCTCTTCTTGAATGCTGAGGAATAGAACCTTTTTGACCAACCTCTCATGTGGGAGCTTGTCAAATGGCTTGCTAAAGTCCATGCAGACAGCATCCACTGTCTTGTCTTCATCAACTTTCCTGGTAACTTCCTCAAAAAAGATTGGTTAGACACAACCTACCATGCACAAAGTCATGCTGATGATCGTTAATTAGTCCATGTCTATCCAAATGCTCAAATATCCAGTCCCTTAGAATCCCTTCCATTAACTTTCCCACTACTGATGTCAGGCTCACCTGCCTATAATTTTCTGGTCTATTTTTAGAGCCTTTTTTTAAACAGAAAAACAGCATTGGCTATCTTCCAATCCTCCAGTACTTCACCTGTCACAAAGGATGATTTAAATATCTCTGCTGGGGCGCCTGCAATTTCTGGAGAAGGCAACACCTTGCCAGGCCTGGGGATTTATTCACCCTAATTTGCCTCAAGACAGCAAACACCTCCTCCTCTAATCTGTATAGGGTCCATGAAGTTGATGCAGTTGGGCCTCACTTCTATAGGCTCTGTGTCTGTCTCCTGAGTAAGTAAGTGGTTCTGCAGCTTTTCCCTCTATCTACAAAAAAGTTATTATATATTGATAATAAGACAATGAAATGACCATTCACATCCATACCAACTTCCAAAGCAACCTCATCAATCCCATTCCCCCATTTATTTTCCTACAATTTATCCTCCTTCACAAGTCTGTCCACTCCTCGGTGCCATCTATACCAAGGGAAAATTACACTCGTCAATTAACTTATCAGCCACCACGACTTTGAGATGTAAGAGAGAACTGGAGCGCTGGGTTAAAACCCACACTATCACAGAGCAAACATGCAAACTCCACGTGGAAAGCACTTGTCATGATCAAAAATGCATCCCTGGGGTTGAGAGGGATAATAAATCGGTCATAATGGAATGGCAGTACAAACTCGGAGGGCTGAGTGGCCTGATTTTGCTCCTATATCTTAAGGAGTTATGAGGCAACAGCATTCCCTACTGTGCCAATGGCTGCTTTACAGAAAGAATTAAATTTTAATAGTTTTACCTGTTCTTCCCCCCAGCCTTTTATATTCTCACTCTTTAGTTTGCAGTAGTTTTCTGCCAGAATAGGCTTTCCACATTTTATTACCTCAAAGATTATCATCATTTTCATCTTAAATTTTTACAGTTTTCCCTCATACCTCATATCCAGATGAGGGTCAACCTAATGGGTCTTTACTAAATTCCTTTCAGTATGTAATATTTCCTTATATCTCTGACAAAACCCAACACAGTACTCATTGACTCAAGCAAATGCACTGTGAACTCGGTCATTCCTGTATGCTTCTGGCTATTAATCTGAGTGTTCCTCTTTATTAGTCTTTTACACTGTTTAGTAATTTATAACCTAGAGTAATTCTGGTGTATTGAACCAGAGGGTATAACTTCACTCACCCCAGCAATGAACTGACCACAACCTATGGACTCACTTTCAAGGATTCTTTATCTCATAGCCATTGCTTATTTATTTATTGTTATTTTTTCTTCGTGTATTTCCACATTTTGTTTTCTTTTTACTCATTGGTTGTTTGTCCTTGTTGTGTGCACTCTTGTGTTGATTCTATTGTGTCTCTTTGTATTTACTGCGAATGCCCATAAGAAAATGAATCTCAGGCCTGTATATGGTGACATATATGTACTTTGACAACACATTTACTTTGAACTTTGCACTGCACTGCAACCCTGGAACAACAAATTTGACGACATCTGTCAGTGATGATCCATCTGATTCTGATTTTTTGGTACCCAGTGGTAATTATGCATAGCAGGTTTGCTTAAACCACTGGATTACTTTTGTATAAACTTATACAGGAAAACAACTACTCTTTTCATGTAATTTTACAGGCCTATTTACAATACAACAATACCTTATACAGATATTGTTGTATCTCATCCGGGGCATAAGGTCCTCTTTGGACTTATGTCCAAGAGATATCAAGTTATTCTGTTTCAGAAAAAAATCAATTTCCATTAGATTTTACTTATTGATTCATGTGTTGACTGCAGAGTTTCTTTATATATAGCACAAAACACAAATACCTGTCGTGTTTCAAAGCTTTAGCTTGGTATAGTTCACAGGTATTGTGTCCCTGTGTTTAAAATATTGAAAGCTTGTACTTCCCTTGATTAACACCCACAAGTTTAAAAAGAAGTGTAGCTTTATTTCATCCAGGAAGTTTATTTAATTTAATTATTTATGTTCAGTTTCTCAGGATTTCTTCACTTTGTCTACCTTGATAAATAATGCTATCTGATAATTAGAAAATGTTTCTACCATATGTTGTCAGATGAATTGATGTTAACTAATGATAGTCCTGTACTGTTTGAACTTGTATTGTTCCCTTACAGGCTTGGCATCACCAACGTTCATGAGTCCACTCTCCTCACATCTTTCACCCAAGATAAAGAACAGTACACCAGTCATTTCCAAGCCACATGAAGGTGGGGAGTCATTTTTAAGAGCAATTATTCATGAAATTATTTTAAACTACTGATAAAGGATCTAGTGCTTTCTTAGCATATATGACAAATAAGCTCTTCTCAAGCTTCCAGCCTGGTACAGGTATTGGTTATAACTGACATTTCAATGGCAAACTCTGCCATCTTCATCAGGAATGATGCCAAGGTATGTTTAGTCTGGTGGTATTTATACCCCTGTAGTTCCTCTCTTCTGATTGCTTAGTCCTCATCCAATCAGGTTTCTGCTCTCCCACCTCATTTACAGTTGAATTCCAGCTCTTACTTAGAGCAAGACCTTATCCTAACCCTAATGCTGGAAGCCCGAGAAGAGTTTATTCATTCTTAAGTATTACTTAATTGACATCAATGGAAGTTACTTGTGAAATTAATGGCTCAGAATTTGAGGTCAGAGGCAAAGCATCAAAGCTTGCTGCCGAGCTTGAAAAAAACTTCCCAGAAGGATCGAGGGATCTCTGTGACAAGAAAACTTCCTTTCCTAATGCTGACTGTTGTCTGGCGTCAATTCAGAGAGTTGACTCGGTTGCCCAGAAGCAGCATCTCCTCAGACTGGCTGCATTACTAATCACATTAACTTATCAAATTGAAGTGTCACAGCTTGAAAATGCATATTTTATTTTAATTTTGAAGGCAATGTAGGAATTTTTAAATAAGTTATGTGCAAACAAACATTTAAAATAGAACCTGAAAATTTAAAATGCAAAGCAAACCTAATGAAAGGCCAATCCAAAATGTCAACATATCACTTCTCTCCATTGATGTTGCCTGACTTGCTGAGCTCCTCCAGCACTGTGTGTTGCTCAAGATTTCCAGCAGTGGCCAAAGTGTCACACCTGCCTATTAGCAACCCATTCACCTCCTCCCTCACCTCCATTCAGGGCCCCAAACAGTCCTTCCAGGTGAGGCAACACTTCACCTGCGGATCTGCTGGGATTGCCTATTATGTCCAGTGCTCCTGATGCAGTCTCCTTTACATTGATGAAACCTAGTTGTAAATTGGGGGACCACTTCGTCGAGCACCGCCGCTCCATCCGCCAAAAGCAGAGCTTACCGGTGGTGAAACATTCCCATTTCAACATGTCGGTCCATGGCTGCCTCCTGCGCCTTAATGAGGCCACCCTCTGGATGGAGGAGCAACACCTTGTATTCTATCTGGGTTAGCCTCCAACATGACATGAATATTGATTTCTCCTTCCGGTAAAGAAAAAAATTCCTTCCCTCTATCCTCTTATTCTATTCCCCACTCTGGTCCTTTAATTCTTCTTACATGCCTATCAACTCCCCTTGGGTCCTCTCCTTTCCTTTCTCCCATGGTCCACTCTTCTCTCCTATCAGATTCCTTCCTCTCCAGTCTTTCACCTTTCCTACCCACCTAACTTCACCTATCGCCTTCTAGCTATCCTCCTTCCCCTGCTCCTACCTTTAAATTCTGTCGTCTTCCCCACGTCCTTTCCAGTCCTGAAGAAAGGTCTTGGCCTGAAATGTTCACTGTTTATTCATTTCCTAACCGACTGCCTAACCTACTGAGTTCCTCTAGCATTTTGTGTGTGTTGGTCTGAATAAGTCTCTTGTGTTTATAACTTAAAATATAATATTTCATCTGAAAATCCCTTTATTTGAAATGTTGAGCAATAACTACAGCATATCATACTTTAAAAAAGAAAACACTCAGCTGGTTCGTTTGTCAGTAATGTAGAATCTTCAGGGTATTTCATAAAGGAATTAGTTTGTGCACATCTGAAATTCTCATTCGTTCTAGATTTTCCTTGGCTCCCTTGAAGAAAGTAGCTTATATGATGAAATAAATACTGAATCACTGAGCATATGTAGTTTAAAATTACCAAATTTTTAAATAACTTGCACACTGAAATTCCTGAGCTTATGTGGGTTTTGCAAGGTATAACAGCAAGTGCAGGTATGTTATTCTGTTATTTTTTCTGTTATTACTGTAAATTCAAGACCATGCATCTCTCAGGGCTTTAAACAGGCCTCTAACAAAAAAAAAACACAACTGAAGATTGTTGCCCTTTTATTTTTAATGAATAACTTGCAAAGTTTAACATTCTTTCTTTTCATGTCTAGAAATTGAGGTCAGGCCTGATTTGCAGTTGGAAAGTGACAGGAAGCTTGATAAATTGGAGTCATTCCTGGGTAAACTGCAGAACAGAAGTAAGAGCTTGCTTTTCTTTTGTCGCCACTACCAGCTGTATTTTGTATATTTCAATTTTCTTGTGCAACTTGCTACAATTATAACAAATCTATAACAGTTGGCTTTGAAATTGATTCCCGAGCGTGGATGGGGCGTGTAAACCTGATTGAAGCTATGTGAACACAGTTGATGTCTCATTGTTCACCTTAAAGATTTTCTAAATAGATGCAATCACTTTGACAATGTTTATGTCAAAATGCCAGAGTTTTGGAATGTTTCAGATTTAGCTCCATTGAAAACAGAATGTTGCAACTTGCTTAGCAGATAGTTCTACGATTAAAGTCCTCGCACACAGAAGTAGATACTGATGTGCTATTCATCAAATTTATCAACGAGCACTATTTTTTTGTGAAAATGTGGGAAGAATCTGGATGAGCTTCCAGTGGGCATTTTCAATTTCTTGTTAACTTTGGCGCCGTGAAGATTATTTCTGGCAATCCTCTTTTTTGCAGACAGCTATCAAAGGACACATGTTCCGTGTTTGTTGCTCTGGAATTAACACGGTTGAATATTTGTTCTGCAGTACCAGGACATCAGGATGCTGTCATAACTGTAACTGGACAATCAGTAAAGGAAGTCATGAGACCTGATGACGAAGAAACCTTTGCAAGATTCTACAGACATGCAAACACACTTGTCATTCAGCCAGGAGCTGTGGAGATCGACGAGGAGGATCTTGATGCCATCTTTGATCCCAATGTACCAAAGTATGATGCTGATTGAACAAATATCTTCTGAATTTTATAGACAATTGTATTACTTGATTATATGGCTTTAATTTGATTTATTTGTCAGTTTTGTGTTGAAAAGGAAAACTAAGCATTTGCAACATGTCCATCTCGTCGTTCTGTGAATAATCAACTGTATGGACTTAAAAGCACAAAAAGCTGGAAATACTCAGCTGTTTAGGCAGATTATGTGTGTGTGTGTGTGTGTGTGTGTGGGGGGGGGGGGGTGTAGTAGGCAATAAAATTAATATTTCAAGCCAACAAAGTCAATGACTTTTTATCAAAACTGAGTAAAATTAGAAATTAGATTTTAAGGTGTACGGAAATGGAAAGCGAACAACCTGGCAGACAGTATGGAGAGATGACGATGCAGGGTAAAGGAGTGTGGTAGTGAGATGGATAAGGAAACTTTGTAACTACCCCCCCCCCCACCACGTCACCATTCCCCATTCCTGTTTCCCTCTCTCACCTAATCTTCTCATCTGCCCCCACCTCCCTCTGACGCTGCTCCCCCCTTCCCTTTCCATCATGGCCTCCTCTCCTATCAGATTCCCCCTTCTCCAGCCCTTTATCTCTTTTACCAATCAACTTATCAACTTCCCAGCTCTTTACTTCACCCGGTTTCACATATCACCCACCACCTTGTACTTCTTCTTCCCCTTCCCCCAGCATCTTGCTCTGAACTCGTCTCTTTTTTTTAGTCCAGATGAAGGGTTTCGGGCCCGAAACTTCAACTGTTTACTCTTTTCCATAGATACTGCCTGGCCTGCTGAGTTCCTCCAGCATTTTCTGTGTGTTGCTTTCTGAACTGATGCCTGCTGGCACTGACGTGGTCCTAATGCAATCACATGGGATGAGTGTAGGTGGACGAAAGGGTCGGTATTAGTGAAGTGGGCTGAAGTGTACATTTCTGTGCTGTATAAGTCTATGCTTCACATAAAGAATTATTTGATTTGTACTGTGGCAATATTTTTATGCATGCTTGCAAATTCAAATGAGAGAGAATTTCTGGAGTAAAAGTTGTTTCTTTTGAGGCTTTTTATTTGCTTGCATTAGAAGCATCTTTAATGTCATGAAGTGCAAAAAAAAATGAGTGAGAAGGTGATGGTGTTGGTGGCTGGTGGGCAGACAATGAAGGCATTAAAAGTTATTTTTCTCACTTAGGCTAACCTCTGCAGTGGCAGAACACAAGCGGGCTATGAAACCTGCACGGAAAGTTCAGTCTTCACGTAATCCACTTAAAATGCTTGCTGCGAGAGATGACATCCGGCAAGAATATACAGAGCAACGTTTGAACATTGCATTTATGGAGTCAAAGAGAATGAGAGTAGAAAAAAGTAAGTGTAATGTTGACATTTTACGGCTACCTTCTTGGATTTTTTATTGAAACATTAGGTATCAAACATTCATCACTTTTAGCCAGCCAGTGGTGTAGTGGCATCAGCACTCGGCTTCAAGTTCAAATCTGGCCGACTCCTTGCACGCTTTCCATCTGTTGAGCATCGAGCTAGCAACTGGGCCTCATAAAAACCAGTCCGATGTGTCAGAAGGTGCGAAAAGGAACAGCAATTCATCATTTTATTAATGGGATCTGACGGAGGAAGTTCATAACCAGTTGACATTTGTTCTCCACGATATTTCTACATAATCTCTAGTGTTGTGTTCATTTCTGTTGCTTCAGGATCTAGGATCTTCTGGGATTGTTCAAGAAGTAGCTTTGAGGATTGTTCAGTGGGTTCTTACAGAACAGGCCCAAGAAAAGTTGTTAAGAAAAGAAAAAAGTAATTCTTCTAAATGCTGCTGCTCTCTCTGAGACAAACAGAGCAGGAGGAGGGCTGGTGTTTATGCCCAATGCCTATTTCTTTCATAATACCAACACTGATTTCCCAAACAGTTTCTCAGGGATGAAATTATTGTAAATTTGTAAGTGCAAAGGAAGTAACTTCAGAAGTACATAACAATAACTTTAAGATGGTGAGTAGTGTAGCTCCCAGCAGGACCTTTGAAAGAACAGTACACAGTACATTCACTCTAAACTGCATGATGCTAATGGAAGAGCAATGGACAGTGCCATGATTAACACAGCTGGGCTTCCAACCATCCCTCTACATTTAACACAATTGGAATATCCCATTCCCTGCTGCTTGTACTCCCAGATTCCTTTTAAACACATCTGTACATTCCCTGAATATTGAAGATTTTCTTAAATTATCTATTGGGTAAATTAGCAATAATCTTCTGTTCATAGCCTCTAGTTTTAGATATATATGAAAACACTTTTGCTGCATCATCAACCCCATTCATTCCCTTGGTGCGAAGTGTCAATGTTTACTTAGTAAGATTGCATACTTCGATCAATACTTTCTGGAAGGTTGATCGCCTCAATCCTCTCAGACAGCCTCTTCTATTTTGCAACATCATTTTGTCTAAAAATGCTTATCATGCTGGATTTGAGATCTTTCCTTGTACAGATTAAAGTTTTATTTGTAATAATCTACTCTCTTATATGCTCCCCATCCCAAGGCGTTGACTCTTGACTGTTGTCTTGTTGCCCTTCTGGTATTTGAAAAGAACATTTTCCATTGCTTGTTGATCAAAGGTTAAGGGGCTATTTTATTATATCAGATACACTGTAATTGAGCTGAAAAAGCTCTTACTTGATGTTTACGAATTGGAGTTGCCATTGTGCAGCAAGAACCCTGCTATATCTTCTGTGTACCCTACTCCTACAGTACCGAACCCCTCTTGAAGTCCTGCACAATGAGTGAGTTCAATTTAGAATCAGAGAGTTGTAGAGTTGCTTAGCACACGAACAAATTCTTTGTCTATGCCATCCTTGTTGCATGAGGTTCAGGTTTAGAATCTTTTCTATATCGATTGCTATCTCACCCCACAAACACAAGATTCTGTATGTGCTGGAAACCTCAAGCAACACTAACAAATGCTGGTGGAACTCAGCAAGTCGGGCAGCTGAGGTCAATAAACATTTCAGGCCAAGGCCCTTCGTCAGAACTGGAAAGGAAGGGAGAAGAAGCTAGAGTAAGAAGTTGGGGGGGGGGGGGGTAGGAGGGGAGCTCGCAGGTGATAGGTGAAACCTGGTGAGGGGGAAGGTGGGAGAAGGATGGGGGAATGATGTAAGTAGCTGGGAAGTGATAGCTAGAAAGAGGTAAAAGGCTGAAGAAGAAAGATCTAATAAGAGGGGACAATTGACTGTGGGAGAAAGGGAAAGAGAGGGGGAATGTTAGGGAGGTAATGGGTAGGTGAGGAGCAGAGAAGGGGTAACCTGAATGCGGAATGGGGAAAACAAGAGAAGGAGAGATGGGTTATACCAGAAGTTGGAAAAATCTCAGATTGATGGCTACCCAAGCTGAATATGAAGTGTTGCTCCTCCAACCTGACTTTGTCCTAGTCATGGCAGGAGGGGAGGCCATGGAGAATATCTTCCCTACCTTTTCAGGAAAGAACTGAGCCAAAGTTTTTGTTCAGTTTTAATTCCATTTCTTTTTTGCTCGTTTTCTCTTGTGGAAATGTTATACTTGCCAAAAAATAGTGTTATCTTGAAGGACGTATATGGGGAGGGCACCTTCGTTTGTGGCCTGAGGAGGTGATGTGCATCCATTCTGTCTGCTTCCCAAAAGAAAAGTTTTGCCTTTGGAACCAATCACTTCAGTGCAGTACTGAAGTAGTGAATGTTAACCTCACCTGCAAGTTTCCATGACTGGATTTCAAACAAGTGGATTTCCAACGTTGGAGAGGGTTCAAAGGAGGTTGCCAAAAATGATTCCGGGATTGAAAGATTTTTCATATGGGGAGTGTTTGATGTCTCTGGGCCTGTACTCACTGGAATTCAGAAGAATGAAGGGGGATCTCATTGAAACCTATTGAATGATGAAAAGCCATGATAGAGTGGATGTGCAGAGGATATTTCCTATGGTGGGAGAGTCTAAGACCAGAGGATACATCCTCAGAATGGAGGGACATCCATTTAGAACAGAAATGAGGAACAATTTATTTAGCCAGAGAGTGCTGAATCTGTGGAATTCATTTCCACACAATTGTGGAGGCCACGTCTTTATGTATAATTAAGACAGAGGTTGATAGACTCTTGATTGGTCAGGCATGAGGGGATATGGGAAGAATGCAGGAGATGGGGCTGTGAGGGAAATGGATTAGCCATGATGAAATGACAGAACAGACTCAATGGACCAAATGGCCTAATTCTGCTCCTATATCTTATGAAGTGGAAAAGTTCTTCCCATTGACCTAAATTCACAAAATTATACTGCCTGGAATTGGCTCCCTAACTGGCCAAGCCCACACTGACAATTAAGCACCCATTTCCACAAACTACATTTTATTCTATTCACATTCCAAACAGCTGGTTCCAGAATTTACCATTACCAGGGCTCTGAACAAAACACGAGGGGCGATGAATGTAATATCCCACACGCCATTGACATGTACGAGGAGGCCAGAACATCCCGAGGGAACGCAGGCTGTGCCAAAAGTTGAGGACTGTACGCAGATCCGGTTGAAATAAGTCTTGCACACCCAATGCTGCATACAAAACACTTTATTGCTAAGTTACAACAGGTGGTACTTATCTCAGAAGCGTGTCTGAACCCACTGAACTGCAACGCCCCATTCCAAATCGGTCCACAGCATCAGTCACGACCTAACTTGCGGTGGGCCCAAATTCAAGAGACCTCACCACCCCACTGTGTTAATTCTTTTTTATCCTGTTTGCTTCTCTCCGCCCCTACCTGGGTCAGTCCTTTGTCCCATCACATGACAGTTTTCTCAGGCACTACAGTTCAGGTCTGTAGAGACTATACCTTGGCCACCTAGCACCCAGGTCACCATTCCCCCGCACATCACACATTTGATCCCAGCAATTGTTCCTTGGGATCTCTGACCGACATTTTGGGATTCTTACCGCAGACTCCTTGGGCAGGATTCCCTAAAGGCTAGCTTGCAGGTTGAGTTGGTGGTAAGGAAGGCAAATGCAATGTTGGCATTCATCTTGAGATTATAAGAGCAACGATGTGATGCTGAGGCTTAATACAATGTTGGTCAGACAGCATTTGGAGTACTTGAGCAGTTTCTCACATCTGAGAAAAGATGTGCTGGCATCGGAGAGGGTCATGAAGATTATTCTGGAAATGAAAGGGTTAACATATGAGGAGCTTTTGATGACTCTGGGCCTGTACTCGCTGGATATTTTTTTTAGAAGAATTAAATGGGGATCTTACTGAAACTTCTCAGATATTGAAAGGTCTGGATAGCGAGGATGTGGGGAGGATGTTTCCTGTAGTGGCACAGCCTCAGAATAGAGGGACATCCATTTAGAACATAGATGAGGAGGAATTCCTTTAGCCGGGGGTAGTGAATCTGTGGCATTCACTGCCACAAACAGCTGTGGAGGCCTAGCCATTGATTATATTCATAGTTCTTGATTAGTCAGGGTGTCAAAGGTTACGGGAGGAAGGCAAGAGAATCAGACTCAGAGGGATAATGAATCAGTTGTGATAGCAGTCATCAGGCGGAGCAGACTCAATGGGCTGAATGGTCTAATACTGCTCTTATGGTCATATGGAATCATTTTTGAATATCTGTAGGTCATAAAGTGTATTTTTTGTAAGTCTGGATTTTATGTCTTACAGCTTTGATTCTCTTTTTTTTAATCTTTTAATCAGTGTCAAAAAACTCTAACTTTTCGGAAATGGCATTAGCTGGGCTGGCCAGCAAAGAGGATTTCAGCAGCGTCAACCTCCGAAACGTGAATTCGACAGAACAAGTGTCAAACAATAGCGCTGTGCCGTACAAAAAGCTGATGTTGCTGCAAATTAAAGGTCAGAAGTCATTCTTTTATGAACAGCTGCCCAACCTTTAATGTTATCTTGGAAAAAACAATATTCCCATGTCCCTATGTATTTTCTGACAGTATGCAGAACAGCTTAAATCTAAACAAGTCCTTTTTAAAACAGTAAGTTGAAGCATGGCTTAAGTGTTGATTTGCTAAATGATTTCAACTGTCATTTTCATGCCTAGAAACAAAATCCAGAGCAGTAGGATTTTTGAGGAGGAGGGAAAGAAGGAAGAGTTTGATATGAGCAAGTACAAATCTGATTTTGAGCAATCCTGTGATAATTGCATTCAAGATTATGGAAACTTGCTTCACTGACTTGCAATGATAAAAGCCCATGTCTTGATCAGGTGTTTGCACCATGACTTGGCACGGGCTTATTTCATCAGGTTATGGGTAATGCTATCTTTTATTCTAATAGAAGTATTCTGATAGAAGCATTCAAATCTATTGAAGTTGTTGAGAGTGCTTCCAGGTACAGGAGACCCTATGGTCTGGACATCATAGTGACGTAAGGGAGCACACATCAATTTGGGTCACCCGCTCCAAACTATGCCAAGTGAGTAAACTACAAACATTCGGAACCTTACACTCACATAAGTTTATGAGTGTGAGGTTCTGCATTTTTGTAATTTCCCCACCTCAGAGCAATGGCCACAATTCTCCTTTGCACCCAACTCCAGTCAGTGCTCATAGCCGGACCTTGGCCATCTCTGCAACTCACCACCAACCACAGACACTCCTTCCTTGATCTCCACAGCGGCAGCATTTTGTAGGAGGATGGTGTTCTCTGGGGGGGTCTCAAGCACCATGGAATAATGAAGATGTGAAGTGTCCATCATGTGACCATAAAAAAAAAAGAGGAAATAATGGAAGCAATCAACAAATCAACCAGCATCTCTGGAGAAGAGAAAAAGGGTTAATGTTTCACTCCCTTCATCAGAACAAGTGAGGAAGCAAGTTAGTTAGTTAAGAGAGCATGGGGAAAGGTCGGATGAAACAAAGTGAATATCTCTACAGTGAGCCTTGGATGATTCCAATATTTTCAGAGCTGTGTGGTTAATGAGCTCACTTGTAGAGAGAGAAAAGAAAGGGGCATGTATAAAAAACCTCTGAAATATAGATCAGAACTATTGCTAAATCTGTTAACAGAAGGATCATGGAAATACCCAGTTCTCCAATACCTAGTCTCTTATGAGACTTTCCATGTCGGTATTTCTGAGAAGTCTTCCTTTTCTTTAACCATGACATCCCCCTCCCTCCATTGCAGTTGACAGATGCTCCAGATCACATCTCATGTTTCCCACACCTCTGCTTCCAGCCAGAGCAAGGATAGTTCCCCTGGTGTTCACTTTCCTCCTCGCTGGCCTCCACTTCTCCACACCAGATTTAATAAGCAAGTGAAACAGTATTTCCCAGCACGTCTTGAGGATCCCAATGAGACCTTTCTTTTTTTTTGACTCCCTGGTTTAAATTTGTATCTTCACCAACCAGTCTCATTTTATGGTAATTTCCCATATAACAGCAGGAGATGTACGACATTGTCCTGGGGCCCAAGCAGTTCTCCAGGTGAAATAGTAATTCACTTGCACATCTTCCAATTTCATATATTGCTCAAATGTGGTTTTCTGTACGGTAGAGAAATCAAACACAGATTGGGTGATTGCTTGGTGGAAAACCTTTGTTCAGTCTGCAGGGGTAACCTAGCTTTCCTAGGCCCATTCTGACCTTCCTATCAATTGCCTCCTGCACTGCTCCAGAAAAGCCTTGTATAAGCTTGAGGACTGGCATCTTGTCTTCCAAGTGGACACAATACAGCCTTAGCTTTTCAATGTTGAATTCAATAATTTCAGATGACTCCCTCTCTACCTTTCGAACTGAACTGGCTGCTTTTTGTGTAAGGTTATCCATTTGTAATGTTAACTAGGTATTTGTATCTCATCAGGCACCGTCTCTTGGCATTTGCAACCAGTTCCACTGCAGCTCTGGCCTACACTTCACAGCTTTATATGTCCTTTTTCAACTGATCTCTTTAACCTAATAGCCAGACAGATTAATAAATATTGAAATCTCACTTCTCCAGTTCTGATATAGTTTGTCAATGTGAAAAGTTAACTCTGTTTCTGTTTCCAAGGATGCTGTGTGATCTACCAACCTACCCAGCATTTATTTCAGACTTCCCACATCTATAGTTTGTTTTTGTTTTATTTTCTACCTGTGTTTTTGGTTTTGGTTTTGGTGTCCCTGATTTAAATTGTTGCAGTTTGCCATCTGGTGCTCTGTGCAGGTTGTCTGCCATATTTTCCAACACTGAATTTGAAAGTAATCGGTGTTGAGGCAGATAGGATATTCCAAACACTCGGGAGAAATGCTTCATGAATGTTAAATTCTCCCTTCAGCAATGCCCACAAAATGCTAGAGGAACTCGGATGGTCAGACACCACCTATAGAAATATAAATGTTTGCCATTTTGAGCCTAAAGCCTTGAATGGTTCTTCCTTTAAATAGGAGTTTAGCTGGTCTTGTACTAGTCAAGAAGCCTGCCATAACTTCTGAAGTACAGCATTCTGGGAATCCCACTTAGAAATGAGAATGACCTGTTCAGCAAAGGAGTTAGAGAAACGCCAGTGCCTAAATGGTGCCTTCTGCAGCCTGGACAAAATCTGTCACTGTTCCACGGTGGGGGGAGGATGCATCAGGTCCTGGTTGTCTTCCAGACTGTACTGCACCTAACCTGGTACAATCGGACACAAGAAGCAGACAGCTCTTCGACTGCGTGTAAGAATTTAATGCAGAAATCAATAGACTTCTTTAAGTAGCCAAGAACTTCATTGTCCAGCAACTATATTTTACAGAATGTCACATTCAAGTTTGTTTTGCTATATTTGGACTTCTTTCTGGTTTAGTTACTTACTGCTGTTATGCCATTGGCTTTTAGCAATGAAGGTCCACTATATTTGACAAGTGTTCAGGAGCTTGTCAGTAGCTTCCTCTCTGTTTCCACTATGTCAGTCATGCAAATCTTAGATGGACTTTCAGAAATACTGTCGCACTCGGGGGTGAAAGGATTCTTCTTTGCTGTTTCCACAACCATTTTGTTTTACCAGTCGGGGTTGAGCTGCCAAACCTGGTGGGCCACTCTTAGTCTGGCCTCTGCCCTTTGACATGGGTGACCCCACGAAGAGCCAAAGCATAATGCCCTGACACCAGCCAACCTCACTGAGGCACGCAAGCCTCAAACACTACAGCAAAGCTGTGGTTCTCTTGGAGGTTCTGGTTTAGTTGATGGAACTGAAATTGTAAACTACCAAAGTGTTCCTAGATGCTAGGTTCGCACATGTTGCAAGCAGTTATGCAGGACAAAATATTGAACCAAAATAACTCCTAACTTGATTTCCTAGGTCGGAGGCATATCCAAACCAGACTAGTGGAACCAAGAGCATCGTCGCTGAACAGTGGAGACTGCTTCTTGCTGCTAGCTCCTCAGCACTGCTTCCTGTGGACAGGAGAATTTACCAATGTGATTGAGAAGGCTAAGGTTAGTCTGCACTCGCTGTAAACGCCTGTGCAAACAGACTTGATGATGGATTCTCAAAGTTTCCGCACCTCTTTCAAGAACATAAATTAGAAGGTTGTTTATAGAACATTTCACCACTGCACATAAACAGTGCTTCCTGCCAGATGTCTGCATGAGGCAGGATTTCAGAAGCTGTATATTTCATGGGATTGTGTGTGGGTTTGTTTTTGGTGAGCTACCTGGTCTTCCGGTCATTTTAGTGGCTATGAAAAGACTAATGCACCTGACAGGATGCGAAAACTTCCTCTGGATGTAGCACTTGTGGAACGTTTAGCTAAGAAATGAGGTTCAGATGTGCTACAAGGAGAAATGCAGAACAATTAACAGAAGTCTGTTCTTTTGTTCCACTTCCTTTTGCATGTTGCAGGAGACACAATAAACCATCAGATTGCCCAAGTATGGTTCAGGGGATTCATTAAATCCAACTCTTAGTTTATACTTTGGCAGGATTAACAAGTGAGATTGGTATACAAGTGTGTTTTACTCTATTTGCTTAAACTACCAAATAAAACTAGGAGAAAGTCTGTTATACTGAGGAAACTCCGAACAAATTGGAAGTAAGCAGAATTGCAAATACTGTAGAATTACTTCTGTGTTTCCACAAAGGTACTTTAACTGATTCAGTCAGCCACTAAAAACAATTTTCACACCCTGCTCTATTATAAGTTGATACTAGAAATGGGATTGGGTCCAGCCACCCTCCACCCTACTCCAGGAATTCAATAAGATCACAGCTAAATGCATTGCCCGTTCTCTCTGGCAGTGAGTGTTACAGCCCCCCTCCCCCATTATCTAGAGAGTGTAGATGTTGCCATATCGTGGCTGTCCAGACATCGCACACTCCCTGTGGGAATGGGGATTGTGCACGTTGATATTGATGAAGGCTCCAGTCTGTCATTGAGAGTTTATGGCCACTCCTGATACAAACAATGAAACAGTCAGCCCAAGGTGTGATACGAAAAACTCCTAGGTCTCATTCTCTATTTGTGTGTGTCCACCAACAACTCTTTCCCTCCCTTCCTGTCTCTTTCTTTCTCTCTGTCTCTCTGACTTTTTGACTGTTTCTCTCTCCCACACGCCGCCCCCCCCCCCTTCTCTCTTCTCCCCTCTACCTCCTCCACAATTTGTCTGGAGTATTCATTGCAGTGATCATTCCTTAATGAGGCAATATGCACACTTTTCTCAGTTGTTAGAGGTTTAACAATTAACGTGTATGTTAATAGTGAACAAGACTATTGAACTTGTATACATGAATGTGGACATGCAAAGTTCTGTTCCATTATTATAGCAACTCCCTCAATGTTCAATAATCTGTCAAATTCTGCCTTGAACATTGATGATAGCGCAGTATTTCAAAACTCAGCATCAAAATAAATTGTCTTTTTGCTTTCCTGAATGCTTGAGTCCTAATCTGAAAGCAAGGGCTCTGTTTCTACACTCAAGATGTATTCTCCCCGTGATTCTGACTGTGGCTTCCTTTGCATATTCTGGTTTCTCCCCTATATCCCAAAATCAGGACGGTGTGCTTAATTGGTTGTTATATTACCTCTTCACAAATGTAGAAGAATGAAAAGGGTGTAAATGGACACACGAAAGTGACAGAGTTGCAGAGCTAATGGGAAATGAGAGGGAGCCATAGGACAGATGGAATTCCTCCGCTGGGAACTAGTATAGATCTAACTGATAGAATGGCTGACTTCTGTCGTAAGTTAAAGCATAAAATCTGGGAGCTCTGAAGCAATGGGACAGGGGCACAGTTGACAGAACCACTGCTTTGCAGTTCTGGAGACTCAGGGTGAACCCTGACCTCAGGTACTCATGGAGTTCTTCCTGTGTGATGTTGGTTTCCTCCAGGTGTTTTGGGTTCTCCCACATCCCAGAAGTATGTGATGAATTGGTATGTTAATTGGCTGAGGGAGGAGCTGATGAGAATATAGGACCTCACCATCTACTTTATGTACCTCGTTATGATCTTGCACATTAACTGTCTAAGGGCACCGCACCTTCTCTGTAGCTATTATGCTGCATTCTGTTGTTTCACCCTGTACTACCTCAGTGCACTGTTTAATGAATTGATCTGTGTGAACAGCAAGTGATACAAGCATTTCACTTCACGTGTGACAATAACATTCCGATTCCAATTTAAAAACTGGCAAAGTCAGTGGGTTGCTATTGTGATTGAAAGCCAGCGAGCAGTAGAGTCGCACAGAGATCCATACCAGGGCTTTGATGTTCTAATGTTTCTCGAGCTCTCGTTCTTTGGGTTTTTTTTGTCTCTGCAAAGGGTAAGCATTTCAGGCTGCACACTGTATACATTTCCTGACCTTAAGTTGAATCATTGTGTTCTTTCATAGACGAACAATTTAGATAGGAATGATTTCTAAATGATGCACTTGGGGAAGACTGTAGTTAAGAGTAAGACATAGCATGGTGTATGGTAGGGCCCTAGGGAGTACTGAAAAACATGGGGACGTGTGTGTACAAGCTCAAGGATCCTTGAAGGTACAAGCAAAAAGAAGTTAGGCCACAGCTGGACTACTGTGCACAGTTCTGGCCACCAAACTATAGGAAGTACGTGATTGCATTGAAGAGAGCAGAGGAAATTCATCAGGATGTAGCCTGGGAAAGAATATTTCAGTTATGAGAGGAGACTGCGAGGCTGGGTTTGCTTTCCTTGGAGAAGGGGAGGCCAATATGGGACTGATAGAGGTTCACAAAATTATGAGGGGTACCCTTAGAGCGACTCATAAAATTTACCTAAAGCAGAAGTATCTGAAGCCATAGGGAATGGTTTTGGGGTAAGGGGTGAGAGATTTAGAAAGGATCAGAGAGTGTATAAAATCCAAAACGTTTTGCCCGAGTAGGTGGTACAGATGGATACTCCTAGAGTATTTAAGAACTACCTGGACAAGAATGCTATGGAAAAAGTTCAGGTAAAGGTGGGCATGAATGTTGTGGGCCAAAAGGCCAATTTCTGTCCTGTGTCAATCAATAGGTTACCGAGGTACAAATTCAGATTCTAATTCACTGTCCATTGAGATTGTATTCACTACCGTGCAGAGTAAAGCCAGATTACTAAGACCATAAGACACAGGAGCAGCTTGTTGAGTCTGCTCGACCATTCCATCTTGGCTGATTTATTATCCCCCTCAACCCCATTCTCCTGCCTTTTCTCTGCAACTTTTGACACCCTGACTAACTAACCAAGAACTTCTGCATTGAATAGATTCAATGACAGCTGCCTATGGCATTGAATTCCTTGGATTTACCACCCTTGGCTAGAGAACTTTATCCTCATTTCTGTTCTAACCAGAACTCTGGATCATCCAGTCCTAGACCACCACCCCCCCCCCACACTGTAGGAAGTGCCCCCTCCACATCCACTCAGTCAAGCCCTTTCAACATGCGATAGGTTTCAATGCGAGTCCCACTCATTCTTGGTACAGGCCCAGAGCCATCAAACATTCTGCATATGTTATCCCTTTCATTCCCAGAATCATTCTCATGAACCAACTCTGGACCTTCTCCAATGCCAGCACATTTTTCTTAGATGAGGAGCCCAAAACTGCTAACAATAGTCCCAAGTGCGGTCTGACCAATACCTTTTAAAGCCTCAGCATCACATCTTTGCTCTTGTATCCTGGTCCTTTCAAATTGAATGCTAACATTGCATTTGGCTTTTTTTTAACCACCCACTCAACCTGTAAGTTAGCCTCTTGGGGAATCCTGCACAAGAACTCCCAAGTCCCTTTGTGCCTCTGATTTTTGATTTTTTTACCCCCGATTAGAAAATACTCAATGTCTTTATTCCTTCTACCAAAGAGCATGACCATACACTTCCTTATACTGTATTCCATCTGCTACTTTGCCCATTCTCCTAATCTGGCTAAGTCCGTCTGCAGACTCCCTACTTCTCAACACTACCTGCACCTCCACCTATCTTTGTACCAGAATAGATCCCCTTGGTTCCCACTTTTTGCCTCCTGCCAGTCACCCAATATTTTATGCTTACTAGTATTCCAGACTATGTTGCTGTTTTGATTAAATTGTGACCATGTAAACCTGGTTGATTCATTTCTTCAAAACATTAACCATGCTTTAAAAATTCACTTCAAATAATATTGAATTTTTGAATTTCCTAATGTTTCTTCAGGCTTCAGAGCTGGCATCGTTTATTCAGACTAAGAGGGATCTTGGTTGTAGAGCACCATATGTGGCTACTATAGAAGAAGGAATTAACACCCATACAAAAACAGCCAAAGAATTCTGGAGACTCTTAGGTGGTCAGTCAAGCTACCAAGGTAATGAAAGCATGTATATTTTACATTTTATTGTGATTAGTAGCTTCTGATCATATTATTAGAAATGTATACGTAATCTACAGAGGCAGTCCACTGAATGTTTAAAGATGATCACATCTTGAACATCTTGGATTGTGTGGAAGTGAAAATATGTGAAGGAATGAGAAACATTTATATTCTTATTTAAATATAAATTGCAGCTCCAATTAGGTTTACATGAAAAAAATTATACCTCACATGGTTGGATCTTTTCTATGCCCCAACTAGTCTTTAAGTCTTTGTTGACATTGCTCATTAAATTCTAATTGGTTAGGGCTATCAAACTTGTGCAGAAACCCAACTGCTAGTCACCGCTGTTGTGTGCTGATAATCAGACCTCTCTCTAGCATCTATCGAAATCAGATGGCATGATAACATTCAATGCCAAGCTCCTGGATGATGAGGACTACTTGGACAATCTGCTGACAAGTAACAAGGCAAGAAGCCAATGGCATTATAAAAGGAGTGGAGAAAGATTAGAAGCAGGATGGAGAAAATAAAAAGATTTGTGTGTTTAGCATGAACAAATAATGAAAAAGATGTTGACTGTGTATTTTTGAGAAAATGGATTCTGATAGGGTTGAACATTCAATAAATGTGAAGCTAATAGACCTGGATTTAACACACCAACTTCTGTTCACTTCTCGAAGAGACTCTGTGTGCACTGAGAGAAACAGCCCGAGTGCCTATTTAGTCACCAAATCATAAAAAGGGATAGTACAGAAGTAGGCCATTCAGCCTACTAAGCCTACGACCGCCCATTTACAATCTTATTCTCCCCACGTACTTATCAACACTCCCCAGATTCTACCACTGACTTAGGGGTGATTTATAGTGGCAAATGAACCTACAAACCTGTGAAATAGGAGGAAACCAGAGCACCTGGAGGAAACCCATAGAGTTTCTGGGAAAAGGTGCAATCTCCACACAGACAGCACTCAGGTCAGGATTAAACCTGGGTCTGCAACTGTGAGACAGTGGCCCCACTAGCTGCAGCACTATGCTACACAGTAATTATTGATTCCTTTTGTTTTCTGAGGATCCCATTTGGTCAGTGGCGAATCTTAGATTGCATATCCCTAATTGCTCTTGAGAAGGTGCTGGAAGAGCTGAAGGTAGTATGAAGGTGTTTATACAGTGCAGTTGGTTTCGGAGATGCAAGAGGACTAGAGGATAGTTAATGTTGTTCCATTGTTCAAGAAAACCTGTAAGAATAAGCTGGGAAATTATAGGTCGGTCTGAAGGACAGGATTTACAAGTATTTAGATAGATGGCTGCTGATTACAGATATTCAACTTGGCTTTGTGTCTAAAAGAGTTTTTCAAGGAGGTTACTAAGAAGGTTGATAACTCAGCCTTTTCTCCTTGGAGCAACGGAGGATGAGAGGTGACCTGATAGAGGTGTACAAGATGATGAGAGGCATTGATCCTGTGGATAGCCAGAGGCTTTTTCCCAGGGCTGAAATGGCTAACACAAGGGAGCATAGTTTAAAGGTATTTGGAAGCAGGTACAAGGAGAAATTTTTCACACAGAGAGTGGTGGGTTCGTGGAATGCACTGCCAGCGAAGATGGTAGAAGCAGATAAAATAGGGTCTTTTAAGAGATGCTTAGATAGGTACATGGAGCTTAGCAAAATAGAGGGTTATGCAGTAAGAAAATTCTAGGCAGTTTCTAGAATAGGTTACATGGTCAACACAACATTGTGGGCCGAAGGGCCTGTAATGTGCTGTACATTTCTATGTTTCTATGAAGAAAAGAGTGTAGGAAGCCAGGATCAGACAGGGATGTAGAGAGTTGCAACGTAGCCAAGAAGGAGCTTAAGAATAGACAGCAGCGCTAGAAAGGGGCATGAGAAGGTCTTGGAAAGTAGGAGTGAGGAAAACCCCAAGGCATTCTAAATGTGTGTGAAGAATTGGAGGAAGACTAGAGTGAGGATGATGCAGGAGGGAAGGGTTAGATTGATTTGAGTGTAGGTTAAAAGGCCAGGACAACTTTGTGGCCCAAAGGGCCTTCACTGTGCTATTATGTTCTATAACAGATAGATCAAAATCTATATCCCATTATAGGCATATAAATAAACAAGGCATCATCAGTTTAAATTGAGGAAGAAGGTTTAGAATGATTTCATGGTTAAGTTGTTTTTACACAGAGCGGTTGATTTCTGGAACTCATTGCTAGAGGAAGTGGTGAAATTAGGTGCAATCACTTTGTTTGAGAGGCATTTAGACAAGCAATTAAATAGGCAAAGAATTGAAGGATACCGTCAAAACGCAGGCGACTGGATTAGTGTAGATGGACAAAAAGGTTGTCATGTGCACGCTGAGCCAAAGGGTCTGGTTCTGTGCTGTATGTGTGTGTCTGGCAAGAGAAGTGTGAATAAGTGTGGGTTGCTGATCATTATAATCATGGGTGGGCATCACTGGTAAGGCTGTCCAAGTTTGCCCTGCTGTGACCAACTTAATTAGAAAAGCTAATCAATCTGTCAAGATAAGGGATACATTCCTTTCTATGGCCTTCTGGTTCTCTATTGTACAGGGTATCTATTAGCCATCAGTTAATGGAAAGATCTAGATCCTTTGCAGAGTGGGATTATATCTGAAGAAAACGTTCTGTGTTTTTTCTTCCCCCACAGGAGCAGGAAATCCCGATGAAGATGAACTGTATGAAAGTGCAATAGTAGAAACCAATTGTATTTATCGTCTAGTAGGTGATAAACTTGTCCCTGATGATGACTTCTGGGGGAAAATACCACGTTGTTCTTTGCTTAATTCGAAAGATGTAAGTATTTTTCATTGAATTCTTCTTATTTAAGCCATTTAGTTCCGGGTTTATGTGGTCTATGACTGTGCTAGTCTTACTCAGCTTACTGAAGCTCTATAGTTGAGCCATGGAAAAGAAAGCACAAATGCTGTGGACCCAAGGTTCTGTTCCTGTGCTGTACTACTCTGTGTTTTAAAGTGAAAAGTTATAGGATCTTCCTATCCATTGCTCCACATGACTGGACATTGTCTATGGCGTAAATTGATGTTCCAATCACAGTAAGTGATCTTCTGCCCGATTCTGCTCTGGTGTGTCAATGTCAAATCACTACGTATGACTGAGAACTCTTCATAGTATGGAGTCACTGCCGTTTCAGTGGAAGGTTAGAGTGTATAGGTAAAGAACAAAGGTCCTTGTGTAGATGATGACAGTCAACTCATAACTCAGTTGCAAAGGCTATTATTTTTTTATATAATGTTTATTGTTCACTCTAGTTTGCAGTCAGAGAAAGCTAGAAAGCTGACAATAGAGTGGGTGAATGTGGCTCCATCAGCTCCCAGGAAGTTTGGGTGACAGTTGACCTCACTGAAGAGGTCAGATAAACCAAATAGATTTTGAAAATCCTGCAGATTTACAACTATTTTTCTCGTCCTTCAAGTTTCCATTGTGAGAATGATATATATCCTTGACTTCAGGGTTGTTAGCCCAATGCCAAAACCAGTTGACTTTTATGTGTATGTATGTGCACAAGGACATAGCACTTGAATTAGAGAAACAAACTTGAATCGTCAAAAAGATATTGAATAGGAGTTCTAATGATTTTGAAACATTGACTCTGCAGCTCTTTCCATTGTAACTGTCTGACTTGTTTATTGTTTCCAGCTTTTTCTGATTTTATTCCATTGACATGTTTTCAACATTCGACCCTCCTCCAGATGCATTACAGAAGCCTTGTGTGAGAGGGGAAGAAGTGTTATTAAAGGGGAATGTAGCAGGAATATGTAAGGGGGAAATTCCAGAGCATGACCATGCATGGCTGAATTGCACTGGGAAAGGTTTACAAAAGGTGGTTGAATTTTCACTTCGTATCCTTTCTTTTCTCAGCATAGTGCTAGATTTTACATAATTACAGGAGACTAAAAAAGGTTCCCTGCCTTCTCTTCTCTTCTGCTTATGTAAATAACTGGCACATTGTGACACAATGCACAGGGGCATATTTGTGAGTGGCCTGCTTCTCATGTGAAATTCAACAGTCAAGCTAAAGTGCGGTGTTTGAGTGGAGACTGGCGGAGATCCATGATTGCTAGTTAAATCAGTAACTCATCTGGAGACGATCTACATGTATATAACTTGAATTTGTTGTGCATTTTCCAATTAGTTTCTGTAGGTGTGTATTTTAATACAGCTGTCTGACTTCCTTAGGTGCTGGTGTTCGATTTTGGCAGTGAAGTGTACGTGTGGCATGGGAAAGAAGTCACACTGGCACAACGAAAGGTGGCATTCCAGTTGGCAAAGCATTTGTGGAATGGAACCTTTGATTACACAAATTGTGACATCAACCCTCTGGATCCAGGCGAATGCAATCCTCTGATACCAAGGTAGTTTTAACTTTAGATTAGCACTTTACAGTACATTTTCATATGATACCCTAAATATGAACCTCTATGCAGTAGCTGTGCTTAATATACACAACTAGGTAAGTGTAGAACCAGGGGTTTGCTAGGCGGTGCATCAAAGCCATCCTTAATAACTAGGCATTTTCTTTACTGCTGTTTCTTTGAAGAGGCCATCGTCAATATTTCTTGTCAGCTGGACTGGTGGAGTTGCACCAATTGCTTGGTGTAAATAATGTATATTTACTGCACTGAAAGGGCTATCTTTCTTTCAAAGATTGAGTTGCTCTAATCTTAAATACAGACTTAACAAAATTTATTAGGAGGATGAGCTAGTGGCTGGGTGCTTAAGTATGGATTAGCGTGTCTCCACAATCTGAAAAACTATCGGATCTAAACCCTGATGTTTAGTAGCTCCTAAATCAGTTTTGGATTCTGTTGTTTTATGCTTTCTGTATAATTCAACACCATTGTGGTAACCAGTGACAAATTACACCTCCCAGTTGAAATTTAAAAGAGAAATAGAAGTTTTGTGAAGTCAATGACTGTGCCAATTTGTGATTTCCGAGCTACCAGCCTATCTGACATGAACTGTAATGAAAGTGTGGAATGTTAGTTATTTTAATGGCCAAATAATAATAAATCATGCAGTACCTTTTCACAGTAACTCTGAGAATGCAGAGTTACTTCATTTTAAGAGATGGGCATTAACTCTGCCTTTTTTGACTGTATTGTCCAGCCTATCCCACTCCCAGTTTCCAGTTGACCTCCAGTGGTTCAAAGTATTTTCAGACCCAGAGGAGGCTTGTTCTTCTATTTTTTCAGATAGTTGATTTCAGATCCTATCATCTGCTGATCTAAACACAAATAAGATATATTTTATTGGCTGAGGCACAGAACGTAAGAAGTGGCTGCCCCAGACGGTACCAAACACTGGTTAGGCCACAGTTAACGTACCACATGAGTTATGGATTTTGCCTCTAATTTCGTCAGCCTCTAATCATTCTACCAATCACTTTAAATCAATGCCCTTGTTATGAATCTTTGCTGAAGAAACTGGGTCCTTCTTCTCCATTGTATCTAATCTTTTTTTTTACATTAATCAAGTCTCCCTCTAAACAATCCAGGCCAAACTCACTTTCCTCATATCCAGAAGGAAATTTGCAACTTCCGTCCCTGCGCTCTCTCTAGTCCTTTATCATCCTCTCTGTATCGCATGTACCTCTGTAATTCATGAGGTATATTAATTCTGCCCTAACCAGTGTTTTGTGCAGTTTCAGAATGACCACCTCTTATGTTCTGTGCCTCAGCCAATTAACCATCTCCTGTCTGCATTTGCCACCTTTTCTATCTCTTCAGTTTTAGAGCGTCTGCAGCTATCCTCTTCAAGGCTGCATTGTTAATGTGCACTTCCAAATATCCCATTGTTGTCTGAGTATTCCTTCGCCTTGTTTACCCACTCTCAAATTCCTTAGTTCACACCCACCCAAATCAAGTGCCATTTAATCCTTTTCTGGCAACTAATATCTTCGCACAGATTAAATTTACTTCCTCATTATGAACAATTTTTGCATCACTTCCAAACCTTGTAATCATTCTCCCTGCATTCAGGTCTAAATTATTCACATATGCGATGAAAATCTGAAGATGCAGTACTGAGTTCTACTCATGCAGACATCATTTGAATCACAAAACTGCTGTGACCTGTCATCTTTCATACTTTGCCACAAGCCAATTTTCTATCCAGTGTACAATTTTCTCCGAGTCCTATGTGGTTTAAACTGTTCAGGTTAGTGTGCCTTGTAAGATCTTACAAAATCCTGTTAAAACTATATCAAATACATTGCCCTCGTTGATCTCTTTGTTATATCCTGAAAGAAAATTCACTCAACATTTGCTTGACAATTTATACTGTACCTCAATATTTTACTTTCAATCACTTGCGCTCCAAAGATATTAGATTAATCGGCCTGTGGCTGTTTGGTCTAAAAGCACTCCTGTGAAATAACAGTTTGTATTTGCAGTCTTCCAGTCCTCCACTCCCGTATATGTAGGCAGAACATTTACAAGTTTCCAGAATTCTTACTATTACGATAGGATACTACCACGTAGCAGAGACCATTTAACCAATGAACACAATGTTAGCATTAATTCTAACCAGGGTCTTTTTTTTTTGCGGGCAGAAAAGGTCAAGGTCGTCCTGATTGGGCCATTTTTGGCAGGCTGACCGAGCACAATGAAACTATTTTGTTTAAGGAGAAGTTTCTGGACTGGGTGGATTTAAAGAAGCCCTCACCAAAATCTGCAGCTGAAGAGGAGCACAAGGTGAAACTCTGTCATTACTTTACTAATGAAGTAGTAAAATTAATCCTTTATGGAAGGATTAAGCAAATGTGGTCGTGTGTAAAATGTAACAGACTGATGACTTTGAATATATTGGAACTGTAATGTTTTTTGACAGTTCACAGAAATTTTACAACCTCACCAAGCTTTTTTTGTCCCCATGGAGCTTTTCACTTGAGTATTATGATGAGGTACTTCTTCAGGGTTCCAATGCACAGTTTTCTGCATCTATCGATTGATGGAAATAATACATTCCGTCCCTCTTGTACATTCAGCCCTCGAGTTAGATTCTTCATCCCTGCTTATCTGTATTTGTTCTTTAGCTCATGCCAGTCTTGACCGACCAACCAGAGCTGTGTATTGACAGTCTTTATAAGAATGTAAGGTTTTGTATATATTTCCTCAAGTCTACAACACTGAAATGGGTTTATTGACCCAACTGATTCATGATGGTGCCTCTTCCCTCAACATTCAGAAAATTAATAAATAATCATAAATCTAGTAAAAAGTGGGGTAGTTATACAGTTCCCACCAATCTAGGCCAACCATCACCAACTTACATAAATGCTTTGCTAATTCCATTGTATCGTCTTCCTTTTCCCATCTACACCATCACCCCCACAGTATTTCACCATTCACCTACCCACTATTGCCAGTTTACAGTGCCCGGTATCAAATCACATGTCTTCGGGATGTGACCATGTGGTCACAGGGACAATATGCAAACTCCAAGCCAACAGCAACAAATATCAGGATTGAACCCAGGTCATTCGAGGCAGCAGCTCCTCTAGTTGCCCCGTTGTGCTTAGGAAGGTGAGAGTGAAAAAGCTGAATCCTCCTGTGTTTTTTAAAAAAAAGGTATGTTTAATTGTGCTGTTGCCCAGAAAATGGAAGATTCAGGTATACGTATGCCACTCCAAGGCCTTACTAAGAGATGCGTATTTGGCACCAATTCCAACCACCGTATCTCAGCATAGAGACCCATTTTGAACTACTTAGTTAGTGTTCCAGTTTGAATAAACAATTTTTTTCTTAATGGTTTAACAGATTAGGGAAATAAAGTGGATTTAGTTTCAGAAGCATTTAAATGACAGGAAGCCTAGGATATATACTGATGGGTAGTGTTGGGCAAGGTGATGTTCACTGAGAGGGCTCAAAGGAGGGTCTTGAAAATGACTCCAGGATTGAATGGCTGTCACGTGAAGAGCATCTGATAGCTCTGGTTCCTGTATTCATGAGAATTGGGGATGACCTCATTGAAAGCTATCAAATTGTGAAAGGCCTTGATAGAGTGGATGTGGAGAGGATGTTTCCTATGGTGGGGGAGTCTAAGACCAGAAGGCACAGCCTCAGAATACAGGGCCATCCTCTTAGAACAGAGATGAGGAATTGCTTTAGCCAGAGAGTGGTGAATCTGTGTAATTCTTCACCACAAGCAGTTGTGGAGCCAAGTTTTTAATGTATATTTAAGGCAGAGGTTGTTAGATTCTTGATTAGTCAGGGCATGAAGGGATACGGGGAGAAGGCAGGAGACTGGGGCTGAGAGGAAAATTGGATCAGCCATGATGAAATAGCAGAGCAGACTCAGTGGGCCAAAAAGTCGAATCCAATTCCTATATCTTATGGTCTTAGGGATGTGAGGAATCAATTACTTAGAGTTTTGAGAAATAAACTTAAAGTAGCATAGTGATGTTTTGTGAGGAAAGTCAGGAAAAAGATGTCGCCATCTGAAGGAACCAGAGAGGGTGACACAAATTGCATGCCCATAGAACTGAAGTGGAAGCAAGTTAACCTCGGTTTTTGTTTCCATTAGCTGCAACTATTGGCTGAAATATCTGAGGATTTAACTAGTGTGAGTTACTAACCATTAGAACTGTTAGTGAAGTGGGTTAGTGCTTTAAATATTGGCTAAAATAATGTTAGCAGAATCCTGTGCATAGGATTTCAAGGTACAAAACATTGGAGAGGTCACATCCGCAGTATTGTGCAGTTTGAATACACTCTTAAAAGAAATGCATCGTTAAATTAGAAAGTGCAAATATTTACAAGAATGTTTCCAGGATCTAAGGGTGTGAATTATAGAGAGAAGAAGGGTGGGCTTGGAGCCGAGAAGGTTGAGGAGTGATCTTATAGAGCTGTACAAAATCATGAATGGCATATTCGGGGTGAATGCCATTTTTCACAGAGAGAGGGAATCAAAAGATAGAGGCCGTAGGTTTAAGGCAAGAAGAGAAAGGTTTGAAAGGGACCTGAGGAGCAACTACTTCATGCAAAGAATAGTCCGTATATGAAACAAGCTGCCAGAGGATGTGGTTGAAGCAGGTACAATGAGATTTAAAAACCATGGATGGGAAAAGGTTTAGAGCAGGGGTTCCCAACCTGGGATCCATGGACCCCTTGATTAATGGTATTGGTCCATATCATAAAAAAGATTGGGTTTAGAGGGATATGGGTCATGCGCAGGCAAATTTGACTATCTTAGATGGGCCAAAGGGCCTATTTCTGTGTTACATGCCTTTATGGCTGTAATATGTATATACAGGATGTTAGTTAGTTCACTGATGTAGATCTATAATAATTTTACTTTTTTAAATTTGCATCACTAACAGTCTGAAAATTAGCATTCTATCCATGGAGTCAGTTCCAGTAGAAAGATGTTCAATCTGCAAAAGGTTCTCTATTTCTTTCAAGATGCTATTGTGAATTTTTTTTTATTTGGGAGCTTAGTTGTAAATGCTGCCAGCTAAGGTGTTGCAATTATTGCCATGAAATTTTACTAATTCTTCCCAAAGCTGTTCATTTGAAAGTGATCTATAATTTGTGTTGAAATTAAACACTTATGATTATCAAATACTGTCTCTTTATACTTAAAAATTATACTTGTATAAAATGAAATTAATTGAAGATTAATTTAAGTTGACCATTGGAAATGGCACTAATCGGCTTTTCATTTAACTTTAGTTAAAATTGAAATAAAATCTTTAAGTAGCTTTGGAAATGTGCTTTTTTTAAAAGAGAAAAAGGAATTACATGTTTTAGTGTTTTACATGCATTAGTGTTTCTTATTTCCTATAAAATTGTTTTTGAAGCTCAAACGTTGCTCACTGAAATGAAATTAAAGGTTGAAAGGTTAATTTATTATCAAAGTATTTATGCACTATACAACTCTGACTCTCACCTTTTTCCCATGAAGCAGGAACATGGCGTTGACCTCAAACCATATGACGTCTCCTTGATGATTCCTCTGTCGCCGGTCCCAGTTGGAACGTCACTGGATGGGCTGAATATTGGGCGTGGTTATGGAGTTGTAGAGGGCGAAGATGGAAGGCAGTTTGAGATCACTAATCTCTCAGTTGATGTGTGGCACATACTTGAGTATGACTACAGCAGATTACCCAAGCAGAGCATTGGGCAGTTTCATGAAGGAGACACATATGTGGTGAAATGGAAGTACTTGGTGAGCACCACAGGTCAGTACTGATGATACACAATTAATGAATGCTATTTGATTAATGTTATAACCATGAGCTATACAGAATTGGACAATGTAAATGCTAGAAAGACTTAGCAAGTCAGGCAGCATCTGCAGAAAATAAAATAGTTAATGTTTAAATCCTGGGTTCCTCTGTTGGAACTAAACATTTTTAAGTTGTGGTCTCTTTCTATTTGAGAGTTGGCCTCTGTTTTAACCATGAACCATGGAGCCCTGAGACATGGTGGCTTTGTTTAACACTAATCTGCACTGAGATTGGTTCTGGTGTGACGCATCGATTAAGATCATGACTTGCATGCCAACGAATAGCAGACATAAGATCAAGATATACAAATATGGAAAGGCTGCCCTGCTGGAGTCAATTTTTTGTAAGATCAGGAATTGCCTTCTAAAGTGGTTGATTCTCCTCCTTGTTGGTGAGATTATATCAACTTTGCCTCAGTGTACAGGATGGCCTTTTTGATTGCTTGCAGAAAAGAAGTGCTAGGAAGATTGGACTGGGTGGTTTGCAGAATGAAATCATGTGCGTTCATGTTGTTGTCAAGTCATGAGGCTTCCTTTGCCAGACGTTCTAGTTCGATCGTGTGCTGGTTCCACCCATGAAGACAGCATTGTTCCCAGGCTTCCCACCCCCCTCTCCCTCTATCCTCATCACCCCCTTTACCCTCAGTCTGTCCTCCTCATATACTCTGTTGCATTCCAGCCCAAAGGAAAAACACCATGCTCCATCACTAAATACCAACTATCCCATTAGAGACAGGCCCTAGAGGCATTGTTGATGGTAGCTGGAGTGGGGAAGAAAGACCACTTGGGGGGGGGGGGGCGTGAGGGGAGCTTTCCCTCTTAGCTCTCTTCCCCTTCATTCATTCAATTCCCTCTTGGACCCATCCCTTTCCCCCTCAATTCTCTGAATCTGTGACACCCCCCTCCCTTTTCCCAATGCAGGCCATTTAGTGTGCAGCCTAACCTAGCCACTTGTCACTCCCAGAAAAGCTTGGGCCTTCTCTGAGCACACGGGCAATTCCAATCCCTCCATGTGTATGTTTCTGTGTCCCAAACAGCCCTACTGGGTAGGACATCCCTCCTCCCCTGCTGCTAGGCTGCCCCCCCCCCCATGCCCCAATCAGTATTTGAAGCCGGACTATTCACCTCACTTGTGGGGTCCCCCACAGCAGCTTAAAAGAACTGCTTGAGATCAGAACAAATCAGAGAGGCAGGAAAATCACATTGGTAAGTGACTGACCAACATTTTATCTGATTCCTGTTCAATAATCACCCTTGAGTTGTAATTGGACCACTCACTTATACTGAATTTGTATTTGTGCAGTCATTTTGGGTGTGAATGGGTGACTTTAAAAAGAATTTTGCTGGAGACTGTTCAGTAAATCACCTATCTTGGATCAGCCTCGTGAGATGAGGTCCCCTTGCCATCAACAGTGTGAAAGCTTCATGTTGTTAATGGTAAGGGACCAGTTAAAGAGAACAAAATCAGAATTCCTTGAAAACCTCTGCAAGAACAAGTCAGAATCTTAGTCAATTCCAAATTAATTTTTGTGCAATAACAATAGTGGTTCCACAACACTCATTAAGATGAAACATAAAATCCACAATAGCAAATTGGCAATGCATTTTGTGTTCTATATGATTTTTTAAAATCAGTGAGGAAGTAACATCATTCAGTGCAAAGCTGCCCTCTGATTTGCTGTTTTCAATGTTTCTTTACTGCTGAAACACCCCATTACACGTAAAGCATCTCTAAGCTTTTCACAGTACATGCGGGTATGCAGAATAGAAATGAGTCAAGAATGTTTTTTTTTAAATGTCAAGAAGTATCAGCTCCTTATGTAGGTGGCTTCTTTAAGCCTGCAGAAAATCCTTTGAGATGTCAAAAGTATAAATCGCTTTGATTTTATTTGTGTTCACCATAGTTGGAAAAAGGCAGAAATCAGAAATTGTACGAAACACCGCAGTTGGAAAGGAGAAATGTGCGTACTACTTCTGGCAAGGTCGTCACTCAACTGTGAATGAGAAAGGGACTTCTGCTCTGATGACTGTTGAGTTGGATGAGGAACGGGGCGCACAGGTGAGTCGACAAGATGGACAATGTATACAAAACAGAACAAAGCAATGGTGCAGTATTGGGATAGCGGGAACTAAATGTGGTTTGATAAGGGGTGAAGTTGCCAGTGAGAGAGTATTTTAGAGAAAGATAATCAAAGTCAAAGCCAGGTCTATTGTTGTTGTTACAACTACATAGAGTTAGTGAGCAATCCGACATGGGTACAGACCCTTTGGCCCAAGCTGCCCATGCTGACCACAGTGCCCACTCCCCTCGTGCCAACTTCCTGAATTTGCCTCACAACCCCCTCTCACAAGCCTCACTCCCTCCACGTACCTATCCAAGTGCTCCTCAGATGATGTTGTTGTACCTGGCCGAACCACTTCTGGCAACTCATTCCAGATACTCACCACCTGCTGTGTGAGAAATTTGCCCCTTGGGTTGCTTTTAAATCTTTCCACTTACACTAAGTCTGTGTCCCCTAGTTGTGGTCTATTCCTACCCTGCATTTAATTGAAATTGAAAATGATGTCGTTGTCAATGATTGAAATGTCACGTTTAATACCAATGCTCTCATTTTTTTTTGTTTTATGTTGTATCATTTCAGGTACAGGTTCTTCAGGGGAAAGAACCACCCTGTTTCCTGCAGCTCTTTCGAGGAGGAATGGTTGTGCATGCTGGTAAAAGAGAAGAGGAAGAAGAAAGTTCACAAAGTAAAAGCCCAAGGCTTTGTATTTTGTTAGATGTTTCCTCTTAGTGCTTAACTGTTGCTGCCAGGATCAGAGATACTTGGGGATAGACAGATCTGACAATACAATGCAATCAAATCCTTTCGCTCAGAGATAAACAAAACTTTCATTTTTCTCATGCAAGTCTTCCCCTTCTTTTCAAATGCTCGGGTTACAGCAAATTTGAGTGTGTGCGATCTACGTATATCCGTTCTGCTGGTTAATCTCTTTGAAATGGAAGCTCGCGGTCTTGACTTCACTGTAGGAATTTATGGAAGTGAAACAGGTGAAATATTAGCATGAGAGAAATTGAACGCTTTGTTAATGTTATTTAGGAAAGGAAACGTGTTCCCAGTCTTAAGGCGGGCCTTGTAAATTATTTCAGTCTAGTGCCATTCTCTATGATATGGGCTGAGTTATAACTTGAATGAACTTCTCCCCACCCTGACAAGTGTTATTCTTGGTTGTCACTTGGCCAGTTTTGTGGATATTGTAACTCCAACTTCTTCCTCCCCCCCCCCCCCCCCCATGTAACATACCTTCTCGGAATCACTCTTTGTTCCAGACGTTTACTTTTGCAGGTAATGACATTGCACTGTTGATTGCATTAAGTCAGCTGAGGGTTATCATACCTACTGGATGCCCATTGTGGCCAGTGAGCAGGTCTGAGGTGACAATCGATGTAGATGTCACAGGTGAAGGGGAATAATTCCCAGAATACTTTTGCTTCTATCCCCATAGATAGTATGATATAACAACAAGAGAGGCTGATGTCAGTCACAGGTGGCTTGTGTCTGGAAGAAATGAGAATTTTGTTCTTTGGACTTTCAACCTGATTTAATAGCTTCACTAGAACTCCACGGGTTATCTATACAATCTTAACAGCTGTAAAGTATTCAATCAGACATTTAGTAAAAATATTGGAAGTTCAATGGACTATAGATAGCATGGTAACAGAGCAGTTAGTGTAATGCTATATCAGCTGCTGTCTGTAAGGAGTTAGTACGTTCTCCCTGTGCTCCAGGTTCTTCCCACATTTTGCAGGTTAATGTGTCACATGGGTAGAACTGGACAGTGTGGGCTCGTTGGGCTGGATAGACCTATTTCTGCCCTGTATCTCTAAATAAATAAGATTAGAGGAGCAACTGTGTGTGTGTGTGTGGCTAATCTACAACTTTCTGTGGACTCTGCTTACAACCTTCCCCAGCTCCCTGAGGTAGGAAGAGTTTCCTGGAGCAGACTGACGCTAATGCTGATTCTGATACTGCCCTCTGTAGGTGACTGGCGGTTGTACTGTGTGCGGGGAGAGCTTCCAATGGAAGGGAATCTGCTTGAAGTCGCTTGTCATTGCAGCAGCCTGAGATCCAGGACCTCGATGATTCTGCTAAACGTCACCAAGGCAGTCATCTATCTATGGCACGGCTGTAAAGCACAACCACACACGAAGGAAGTAGGCAGGACTGAAGCAAGCAAAATCAAAGAACTGTAAGTAAAGCTCACAATGCAAATATTTCTCAAACACCGAGTGTTACGTGGATTAATTATACTCAGTTCAAACTTCTGTTGAACACAATATTTCAAGCTGTCACTCAGTATTTATAAGCTTTCTTTGCGGAAGGAAACAGCATCCTTATTTAAAGCTCTCGGTGGCTGCCTGTTTTACTAAGTATTCCTAATCGGCTTATAAAGATTGTGAGAGCTGCCTTTAACTGTTAATGGTGCTTTGGCAACTTTGTTGAGTAGAGAAATTATACCCGTGGTACGGAAGGAAGGACGGAGTGTGCTGGGAGGTAGAGGTTCAGGAATTATGAAATTCCACACTTGTACCTCGTGTCGGATGAAGTAACAACGGTGAGCTGATGCTTATTGTTGTTATAATACAGAAGCAAAATGCTAGGATTTTGAAATAAATCAGTATCTGCTGAAGATACTGATCTTTCATCAAACGAGATGAAGACTGATTTCAAGTCAGTGGCAGTTGATAGATGTGCCAATGTGTCCTTATTTCAGCCTTTTAAATAAGAGATATTTAAGACCATAAGACATAGAAGCAGAATTAGGCCATTCAGCCCATTAAGTCTGCTCTGCCATTTCATCACAGCTGATCCATTTTCTCTCTCAACTCCATTCTCCCCGTAACCTTTCACGCCCTGACTTATGAAGAATCTATCAGACTTTGCCTTAAATACACCCAGTGACTTGGCCTCCACAGCTGCCTGTGGCAACAAATACCATAGATTCACCTCCTTCTGGCTAAAGAAATTCTGCCTCATCTCCATTCTAGATGGACGTCCCTTTATTCTGAAGCCAAGCTTCTGGTCCTGGACTCCCCTGCTTTAGGAAGCATCCTCTCCACATCCACTCTGTCGATGCCTTTCACCATTCAATAGTGTTTAATGAGATCCCAGAGCCATCAAACACTCCACATGTGTTAACCCTTCCCGGAATTATTCTTATGAATCTCCTCTCGACCCTTTTCTTTTTTTTTATATTAGTTTTTTAATGCATTTTCTACATTGCTACAGATAGAAAAAAAAACCCCAAATCAAAATGAAGAAAATTAATACAGTGCAAAAAATAAACATACAATAATAATATACAAAAAAGATAATTGAGAAAGCACCCAAATTGAAGACATATAAAATTGGTATCCTCCCCAAGCCCCACAACAACAAAAAAACTCCAGACCAACCACAACACAATATAGAGAATATAAATCAGGACATTCAAGCCCCCAAAACTGTAAATACGCTTAAAAACAGAAGATAATAATGCCTACTACCAAAAAAAAAGAGCTGAAAGCAAGGGACTGAAAAAAAAAACCTTAGTTAAGAGGAAGGTTATGAAAGTACTCAATAAAAGGTCCCCAGACCTTATGGAACTTTATATCCGAATTAAGAACTGAATAATGAATTTTTTCAAGGTCTAAGCAGGACATAATATCATTAAGCCATTGAGCATGCGTGGGCGGGGCAACATCTCTCCATCTAAGGAGGATGAAACGTCTGGCCAGAAGAGAAGCAAAAGATAATATTTGACACTTAGTCGAACTCAAACGTAAATCTGTCTCACCCAAAAAACCAAACAAAGCAATTAAAGGGTTAGGTTCTAGGTGGTGATTCAGAATATAAGATAAAGTTATGAAGACAACTTTCCAAAATTTCTCCAAGCTAGGACAGAACCAGTACATATGAATAAGAGAGGCCTCGCCCCTTTTGCATTTATCACAGAGAGGACTAATGTTAGGGTAAAATCGAGATAATTTAGATTTAGACATATGAGCTCTATGAACAATCTTAAACTGTAAAAGGCAATGGCGAGCACAAAGAGAGGTTGAATTAACCGATTTGAGAATCGAGTCCCAAGTCTCATCAGATAAAGAGATATTTAAATCATGCTCCCAAGCCATTCTAGTTTTATCCACAGGGGCACGCCGTAAGAATGCTAATTTATCACAAATAAATGATATTAAACCTTTACCCAGTGGATTAATAGAAATAAATAAATCCATAACATTTTTCTCAGGCATTTCAGGGAAGTTGGGAATTAAAGGATTAATAAAGTGTCTAATTTGGAGATATCTAAAAAAATGAGCATTAGGCAGATTGAACTTAACAGAGAGCTGTTGAAAAGATGCGAAGTGATTATCAATAAAAAGATCTTCAAAATGTCTAATGCCCTTCCTATACCAATCGTGGAATGCTGAATCATACATAGTAGGTTAAAAAAAGGTGATTATGTAAGATAGGACTAGAAAAAGAAAAACCATAGAAACCATAAAATTTCCTAAACTGAGCCCATATACGCAGAGTGTGTCTAACAAGAGGATTAACTATTAATCTGGACAAACTACTAGGGAGTACAGAGCCAAGAAGTGCAGAAATAGATAAATCTTTAGTGGAACTCAACTCTATTGCCACCCAATTAGGGCACTCGGGTTGGCCATGGAAAAAAGACCAAAAGGTAGCACCACATATATTAGCTGCCCAATAATATAAACGAAAGTTAGGTAAAGCCATGCCACCCTCTTTTTTAGATTTTTGGTGATAAACTTTATTAATTCTAGAATGCTTATTCTTCCACAGATATGACAAAATAATAGAATCTAGGGAATCAAAAAAAGATTTAGGAATAAAAATTGGGATTGATTGAAATAAATATAAAAATTTAGGGAGAACATACATTTTAACAACATTAATACGACCTACCAAAGACATAGATAGAAGTGACCATTGTGACAGACTCTGTTTTGTAGTATATAAAAGATTGGCAAAATTTTCACGAAAAAGATCTTTAAACTTCCTTGTGACTGTAATCCCAAGATAAGTAAATTGATTATGAACTACTTTAAAAGGGAGGTCCTCGACCCTTTTCAATGCCAATTCCTCTTTTTCTTAGATACAGGATCCAAAACTGCTCACAATACTCCAAGTGTGGTCTGACGAATGCCTTGTAGAACCTCAGCAGTACATCTTTGCTTTTATATTCCAGTCCTCACAAAATGAATGCTGACATTGTATGTTCCTTCCTCACCACCGACTCAATCTGCAAGTTAACCTTTAGGGAATTCTTCACAAGGACTCCCAAGTCCCTTTGCACCTTGGACTTTTGAACTTTCTCCCCACTTTGGAAATGTCTGCGCTTTTATTCCATTAACTGAAGTGCATGACCATAGACTTCACGACACTGCATTCCATCTGCCCATTCTCCTAATTTGTCTAAGTCCTTCTTCACTCTCCTTGCTTCTCAATACTATCTCCACTTACTTTCGTATCACTCGCAAATTTGGCCACGAGGCTATTGATTCCGTCGTCTAAATCATTGATGTATAACATAAAAAGAAGCAGTCCCAACTCTGGCCCCTGTGGAACATCACTAGTCATCACAGCCAACTAGAAAAGTCTCCCTTTATTCCCACTCTTTGCCTCCTTGCAATCAGCCAATGCTCTATCCATACTAGTATCTTTCGTGTAGTACCATGGGCTCGTAGCTTGTTAAGCGGCCTCAGGTGCAACAGCTTGTCAAAGGCCTTCTGAGAATCCAGCTACACAACATCCACTGACTCCTTTGTCTATACTGCCTGTTATTTCCTCAATGAATTTCAACAGATTTGTCAGGCAAAATTTTCCCTTGAGGAGACCATGCTCATTTTGGCTTATTTTATCATCTGCCTCCAAGTAACCTGAGACTTCATCCTTAACAATTGACTCCAATGTCTTCCCGACCACTGAGGTCAGACTAACTGGCCTATAATTTCCTTTCTTCTGCCTCGCTCCCTTATTGAAGGGTGAAGCAATATTTAGTTTTCCATTCCTCTGGAACCATGCCAGAGCCTAGTGATTCTTGAAAGATCATTACTAATGCCTCCACAATCTCTAGAGCTGCATCTTTCAGAACCCTGGGTATAGTCCCTCTGGTCCAGCTTCCCAAGCACCTTCTCCCAAGTTACAGCAACTGCACTCACTCCTTCCCCCTACACTCTCGAAGTTCCAGCACACTGCCAGGTCTTCCACAATGAAGGCTGAGGCAAAATACTTATCCAGTTCATCCACCATTTCCTTGTGCCCCATTACTAGCTCTCTAGCAGCATTTTTCAGCAGTCCGATATCTACTCTCACCCCTCTTTTACTCTTTATATATCTGAAAAAACCATTGGTATCCTCTTTAATACTGTTGGCTGGTGTATATTTCATCTTTCCCTCCTTATGACTTTTTATTTGCCTTCTGTTGGTTTTTAAAAACTTCCCAGTCCTCTAACTTCCCATTAATTTTTGCTCTATCATATGCCCTCTCTTTAGTTTTATTCTATAGATCTTAATAAATCTACTATCTTCCTTCATTTTGTATAATACTTCTTAAATCAAAAATCCTCATGTTATGAGTTCAGTGCAAATGCAATGTGGTCAGGGCTGCTGTTTTTCCGATATGAATCAGAGCTCCCATCTCCTCTCACTGGTAGATGGAGAAGATCTAACCATTTGAAGAAGAAGGTTCAAGTAATTATTTATTTGAGATAAAGAGCACGGAATCGACCCTTCTGGCACTTTGAGCCATCCCCTCCAGCAATCCCCTAATTTCATCCTAGCCTTATCACCGGATAATTTACAATGACCAACTGGTGCATCTTTGGACTGTGGGAGGAAACTGGAGCACCTAGAGGAAACCCATGCGGACATGGGGAGAACATATGAATTCCTAACAGGCAGTGGCGGGAATTGAACCTACGTCACCTGTACTATAAAGCATTGTGCTGACCACAATGTAAAGTCTTGATGATGTTTATCCCTTAACCACCACTATTGAAGCAGTTTATGTTATGACATGAAGATTGCTCAGAGTTGAGCATCATTTACACTGACCCTTAGGCCTGGCAGCTCTGCAGTGACCCTCAAACACCCATCCACACTGTTTTTGCACTAATTCCATTTTGTTCTCCACACATTCCTTTTAATTTTCATCTGGTTCCAGTACTCGCTCAACCACCAAGCCAAACTTGCAGTAGCCAATTAACATACCGATCTGTGGGAGAAACTGCAGCTTCCGGAGGAGATCCAGGCCATCAATGTATGTGAAAACCCCAGACAGACAGCACTGTTGTGATTGAAACCAGATCGCTGGAGCTGTGAATATTAATTATGCCACTGTGCTGCCCTGTAGGTCGCCAAGTGTAAAGAATTGTTTTGAAAGGCTCGATATAAATGCTGTGCCATTTTTTTTTTAAATGATTTTGTACATCATTGGGTGACAACTCCATTCTGGTGTGGCAATATTCTAGTTAATTGAATAGAATTGGATCAGTGTGATCCTAACTATAATAGAGCTCAGAGCATCCAATCATGTTTCCTTATTCAGATGCCCACTGGAGGCAGGACTGCACAGTAGTAGCAATGTTACAATACATGAATGTGACGAAGGGTCGGAGGCTGTGGCGTTCTTTGAAGCATTGGGCAGGAGAGATCGAAAAGCCTATGACTGCATGTTGCAAGGTAACCATTTTGCTCATGAAAAAAAGAATCTAATGCTTTCCCAGCATTTGTGACAAATAAACTCTTGAGTGTCCAGCCGGGTACAGGTATCAATTAGAACCCATTTTTTTGATGGCAAGCTCTGCCACCTCTTTCAGGCATCGAAACGTAGGTTATGATCGATAAGCTGTACCTGGCTGGAAGCCCAAGAAGAGATTCTCAGTCAGCTCATGTTTTGGGTCAAAACTGATGGCGTTTAGGAGTTCAAAAGTCTTTTTGCTAGTTTTTTTATTCTAGTGTGAGGCAAAAACACACAAACTCAGTCTGCAGCTTGTTGAAGAGCAGAAAAATTTGCCCATGTCACAATATAAAACATGGCATGATATGTATGCAAACCACAGAAGGTTACTGGTCGTGACGAATTTAACAACTGATTAATTTACTGAAATCTGGAACAATTCTAGATACATGCAGTACATTGATCTTTAATTGTATTCTGATCAAATGTAGGATGAGTTATTAAGTACAATATGTTTGCACATATACTAGAATTATTACTTTAAATATACCATAATAAGGGCCACAGTGCATTCAATTACAGCTTGATATCACGTCTCCAAATCAATAATAATTTCCATTTTTATAGAACTTAATGAAATGGAACAGTGCAAAGTGCTGCATAGAGGTATAATGAAACAAAAATCAACATTTCAGTACAGAAGAGGGCATTGTCACATCATCATGACTTCAAATCACTGCTCTGAACTTACTGACGATTGCCATTGCCAGGCACTGAATGAAATATGTCGTTACAGTTGCTTAGGTGAAGGTTAGAGGTTTGAAGTGGTGTTTTGGTGACAGCAAAGTACAATCCTGACACATAAGACTGCTGAAAATAGTAATAATTCCATCTCACTTTTGAGAACCTGCTGTCAGTAATAATATATTCTGTACTTGGTGATTTTTGCTGGAAGTACATATCAATATAGCCGCTGGTGGTGTAGTGGCATCAGCGGCGGACTTCAGACCGAAGGCTCCTGAGTTCAAATCCAGCCGGCTCCCTTGCACGCTTTCCATCTGTGCTGGGTTGAGCGTCGAGCTAGCAACTCGGACTCGTAAAAATAAGAAAGTCTGCTTAAAAAAAACACCGTCACGACGGCCTCCCGATGACTCCACTCGGAGTTAAGGACTTTCTTCTTCTTCACATATCAACATAGTTCACGTTCTTTTTCTCTAAACGTGCCCTTGCCTTCATTAACCTAATGCTCAGTATTTCCATGGCATTTTAAAATGAAAACTAAACACACACTTTCGTTCACAGATCCGGGAAAATTCAACTTTACTCCTCGACTCTTTCTCCTCAGTAGTTCATCTGGAGAATTCATTGCCACTGAGTACTTGTATCCTGCCAGAAATCCTGACATGGTAAATTCAATGCCGTTCTTGCAAGAAGATCTTTATACTGCTCCACAGCCAGGTTAGTTGTTCCTTACAGGGAATTTAAACTGCCAAAATGACTTATTGATCATTTAGGCTCCCAGTAAAAAATAAGTTGCAGTGTCAATTCACTCTTTGTGAAAGGACCTCTAAGTAATGGGGAATGAAAATGTACAAGGACAGCTCCTTGGGGGCACATATGATAAACAAGCTGTGCAGGAGCCATTGTAGGATGGAGGAGGGGAGGGGGAGGATGTTTTTTTTCTAGTTTCACTTGAATACCTTTGGGATTGTGGTATGTTAAATAGGAAATTGAACTGATACTGTAGATCATACATAGTCTGAACTGCTACCAGAGGCCATATTGATCTTCCTTGCTTTGAGCTTTGTATTCATGTGATGTAGTACAAGAACTGCTATTAATGAAAGCTTCATAAAGCTGATGACTATTAACGTTTAATCTCTTTGTAAAGTTATTTTTCTGTGGTGCTTCTAAAGGTTATTAGGACTGATCCTATGCTAATAATAGGCTTTTAACAATTGGCTGCACTTATCGAACTCATTTCTGGGAAGATCCATTTTTCTCGTAGGCATTCATGACCTAGTAAATGCAAGTGATCTAGAGTGTTCTGTGAAGAGAGACACCACCCTTAGCACCCAAAGAAGTGCAGTCAAAAAAAGGCTTTATTTCCCGTGTTGCTGAGGGTATCCAAAACAACTGGAATGTTTAGGATCTGAACTCCACCTATTGCTATTGTTTGAATTAGTGTGGATTAGTCAAGGGTAGAAAACCTTTAAAATGCACTTGTCTATCTTTACAAATTAAATTTATTGTTGAAAATATAAGCAAATTTATTGTAAAATCCTTATTTGGCTTGACAAAATACTATAAACAAACCATATTTAGAACAGTCTTCAGTAAACGGCTGAAAGTCACGAACAAACAGTCTGAATCCAATTTGAAAAAGTAATTGAACTTGTTTTAACATAATATAACTAGTATTTATTTAAGTCGTGTTCCATGATTTGTGTAAAAGCTTATATTTTTCTTGGAGATTTAAAGAGCAACTTTTGTAAATGAAATTAAGCTAAGAATATTCATAGAAACAGACTACTGTTGTAATGCGTTGGATTGGTTCAAAACCGAAAATGGAAAATAATGCAATTCCTTTCAGGAGAAATACAAAGTTTAAGATTGTTTGCACATTTAAATAGTGTGAATAGTTTCACCAGACTTTTTCAACAAATGGTTGTACTATAATACCAATAATAGATATACCGGTAATACCATATCTCTCTGTACAGATAGAATTCCCATTGATTTTAGGGATTATTTTGATTAAGTTTCTGTGAAGCTTTAGCACGCTGACATAAAATGCTGTTCTTATCTGTGTGCAGCGTTGTTCCTGGTGGACAATCACCACGAAGTATACCTCTGGCAGGGCTGGTGGCCGACTGAAAATGAAATTACAGGGTCTGCCCGGATCCGTTGGGACTCAGATCGGAAATGTGCAATGGAGACGGTGTTACAATACTGCAAAGGTACCTCTGAAACATTACTCCTCGCTAATGACTATTGGAAGTCAATGATTTAATCTGCTTTACAACCAAACATTGTGAGAGGAACTATTTAATGTGTGAACATTAAGTTCTACCTTTTTTAGTTGTATCTAGAATAAACATTACGTGATTGAAGCAAAACACAGATTTCTGGGGCAGCTCGGTGGGTCAAGATTCCAGCACCAGCAGTCCCTTCTTTCTAAGTCAAATGGCTCATCGATGTTAGAATAAGATTCTTAGATTATTTAATCGAATGCACCATTCATTGCAGTCAAGCAAGGAATAGTATTTTAAAAATGACTGTGGCTGGTGTCCATGCTGTTTTAGGATTGACATCTGTAAAACTAGACAAGTCCTGTTTCTATCTGCCATGTTTCTCCCACATACCAAAGATCTATTGATTCGTGACTTAAACTCTCCCAATTACCCATCCCTAAGGAGTTCCAAAGATTTGGCACCTGGGTGAAGGAATTCTTTTTCATCTCTTCCCACCCACCTCTATCCATCCACTGGCATTTTCCCCTGCAACTGTAGGATATCTAAAACTCGTCCTATCACCTCCCCTCCCCACTACCATCCAGAGAGCAAACAAACCCTCTAAGTGAGGCAGATATTCACATGCCCCTTCTCCAACCTAGTTGATTGCATATGGTTCTCATAACATGGCCTCGTCTATATTGGGAAAAATCAAGCATAGAATGGTGGCCATTTTTCGAAGTACCTCTTTTTCAAATGGGACCATTGGTGAAATTGGTGTAAAAAGAGATTGTCTATACAACAGTGAGAGGGAGATTTGCAATAAAAATGCAACCAGCACTAAGCATAAGAACTAATAAATATGCAAGTTGCTGTGCATCACTGAGTTTCTATAGATCTAAAATACAATGAAATATAACCCTTAACGCTGCAAGTGCTGGGAATCTGAAGGAGGAAGTAATGGAGGCATATGTGAGAAGAGAACCCGAGCTCTGACAAAGTCTTTCCACCTGAAACGTTAATTTCACAGAAGACCTGCCGAGCGTTTCCAGTATTTTCATCTTTTATTTTGTATTGGAGAGTAGTTAAAGCAAAATATAGATAACATTTTCAATATACACTCACTAAATGGTCCTGATTTTCATGGTTGAATATTTTATCTGATGTGATGTTGGTTATAATTGGATTTTAACGTTTATTGATTTTCCATTGCTTGAATACAGCAAAGAATCCCAAGAAGCCACCAAAGTCCTACCTGATACATGCGGGTTTTGAACCACTGACGTTTACCAATATGTTTCCCAGCTGGGAACACAGGGAAGATGTTGCAGAGATCACAGAAAAGGTAAAGTATTAATCAATTTTTATGTTTAAGTAACTGAGCTGATGCATATGTAGGATGCTTAAAATTAATCTTGGTATTTGTCTTTGTTTTTTATATAATCCAAGGAAGCTGAAGTCTGCAATAAAATAATTTTGGTGGAGGATGTATTGCACAAGTTGTGCCAGACACAGTACCCCCTAGCAGAACTGCAAGCCCGCCCTCTGCCAGAGGGAGTTGATCCGTTAAAACTTGAAATTTACCTGACTGATGAAGACTTCCAGGTAAGCTGCCCTTGTTCTATAATAACTGGTGGGTGTGCGTGGACACACTGTGAAAGATGCTACATCTGCTGTCAATCTTCAAGTTCAGCTTTTTTTAAATACCTTTATTCTTTCCACCTCGCACTCTCATCACATCCTGTGGACCACCTCCCCCCTGCTGCCTGCATAAATGCCTTCAAGTTGAAACAAACTCTTTGCTGAATTCATCATCCATTGCTCCATTTCTTGCAACACCAGATTCCATATTCTAGGCCTTTCTCTTTTGAGGCTGTTCTGCTTCTAATATTTATCTATAATCTGATCATGTAATGGCTGCTTCAAAGGAGGAATATTGCTAGATTTAAGTTTTACTACAAAATGTAAGGTTAATAATAGTATCAATGATTCGCAAATGTCTTCCCTAAGTGTGATTTCCCTTCTACCAGACTTCACAGCTTTATCCAGTCCATTTTCCACACTATTTCTCTCACCCACTCTTCTTCCATTAAGTGTGAGGATGGAGTTCTCCTTTGCCTCTGCAGTCCACCCCATCTGCTTCAAATTCAACTGATTGTCTTCCATTATTTCTGCCACCTTCAGTGGGTTTCCACCGCCAGACGTTCTCTGCTCACCTCCCGTTTCATTATTCTGAGGGGACCTCTCTCTCCTTGACTCCTGATTCTCAGGGCAGTGGCAGATAGGAGTTAAATGTGAGCTGAAGCCATTTGGGAGGATGATAAATGGTTAGAATCTGAAACACTATCACAACGGTGATGGAGTCAGTTACTCCCATAATGTATCTAGACGAGCATTTAAATCACCAAGGCAGGGAAAGTGGTCAAAATGTCATCTCATCCTGACAGGAGAAGTTGATTTGATGATCACTTTGTAGAACACCTCCTTCCAGTCTCTAAGGGTGATCCTTTTAAATTGCCTGAAGCTTTATTTATCTAACCCATTCCCCTGCTGATCACCAGCCCTCCTGCAATAAAGCCCAATATAAATTCAAAAAATTCAGACAACTAGTCATTTCTGTTTGTCAGAATCAGTCAGTTCTGACGTAAGATCATCAAGCTATAACCTTTATTCAATTTTCTTCCCCATATGTGCTTGAGTGGCTGGTATTTCTGGCAGTCTCTTTTATTTCTAATTTCTCAGCATCTCCTAGTTCCAGCATGGTGCTATGACAGCATTCATTTCCCCTCTTCTTGTGCTGTCTTCAGATCATCTATAATTAACAAGCCTTCACCATCCTCTCCTCTATGACACCACTTGCATCTCTTAAGTTTGCTTGGTCTGTGTACATTCCCTTTGTTCTCTCCAATCCTTCCTTTCTCTGTAACTTAAAACAACCAGGGATTTTGACCAATTTAACTGAGATTTTTTATTTGTGAATCACAAGCTCCTTTTTCACTGTAGAGCCCCCCCCCCCAGAAAACAGGTAAAATTGTTAACCATGAAAACTAAAAATTCAAAAACTGAAATGTCAGCATTTCAAAAGTGTTCAACCCCGTTTGCTCAGTATTTAGTTGAACCACCTCTCACAGATACTACAGCCAGAAGTCTTTTTGGATAACTCTCTGTTGGCTTTGCACAACATGATTGGAGTAAGATTTGCCCATTTGCAATTGCAAAATTGCTCAAGCTGTGCCAGGTTAGTTGGGGAGTGGCAGAGGACAGCAAACTTGAGGTTTTGCCAGAGATGTTCAGTCAGGTTAAGGTCAGGACTCTGGCTGAGCCACTCAAGGACATCAACTTTCTTCATTTGAAGCCACTCCATGGTTGCTCTGGCAGTTGTCCTGCTGAAAGACAAACTTCCTTCCCAGTGTAAGCTTTTTGGCCAAGGCTAGCAGGGTTTTGATCCAGGATCTCTGTATTTAGCCGCATTTATCTTCCCATCAATCCTGACCAGATTTCCAGTCCCTGCTGTTGAAAAGCATTCCCATAGAATGATGTTACCTCCACCATACTTTACAGTAGGGATGGTGTTACCTGACTGATGTGCAGTATTAGATTTACACCACATGTACCACTTAGCGTTGAGGCCAAAACGTTCCACTTTAGTCTCATCCAAGCACTAGACGACCTTCCTCATCTTTATAGCATCTCTAAGTGACAGTTTGCAAAGTCTTTACAGGCAAGGATATGCTTTTTTTTTTTGGCCAGGGCTTCTTCATTGCCATTCTTCCATAAACACCCTTTTTGTGCAACGCCTTGGGCATTGTGAAGCCATGAACTTCATCTCTGGGTGCAGTTACTGACCTGCAGCTGACTCAGCAACTGTTGGTGTCACAGTAGCCTCTGTGACAAGTGCCATTCTTCTCCAGCGATTAAGTTTAGAGGGGTGGCCTGACCTAAGCAGTGTGGCTGTGGTTTCATACATTTTCCACTTTTTCACTGAGCTCTGGGGTATGTTCAGCGCCTTGTGCTCTTCCCCAGAGTTGTGCTTCGCTATTATCATTTGCTTGACTTGTCTTGAATGCTCTTTTGTCTTCATTTTGGTTTGTTCTGTTGAAAATCTACCATACTGTTAGGCCTTACAGAGAGAATGGGTATTTATTGTTTTGAATTCATTAAAAACAGGTGATCCACACATCAACAAATCTAGGTAAGGTAATGTATGTATCGCAAGGGAGGAATGTTAGTGTAGTAATTGCAAAGGGGATGGTTACTTTTCAGCCTCAATTTTGGTTTTAAATTTTTAGTAAATTGCTGACAAGTTTTGGAAATTCCCTTTTGATTTGACATGATGCACAGTGTTTTGTAGATTAGCTCAAAAAATGTGAATATATTTTAAATTTAGAAAATGAGACTGTCAAATGTGAAAGTAGTGGGAGCGGAATGCTTTCGCAAGGCAGTGTGTATGTACAGTTCCAAATGTTGTCTAATTTCAAATTTGTACTTAGTGATTCATTCAATATTCTTGGTGCTGCATCAGTTCAGTAATTTCTCTTCCTAATGATTTGTTTCTCACAACTTGAGTTAACTAAATGGCCATTGGAATGTGAATCAGCCATATGATGTACTTAACATTGGTTGTGGAGCTTAGAATCTTTAAACAGTATTAAATATAAATTTATATCCACCAAAAACTTTGCAGGAATTTCTAGGAGTAGTAGATGGGTAAGTGCAAAGGGATAAGCAAACAGTATTGTGAGCTAAGCTTTTGCAGTGACTGCATGCCAAAGATGTTCTCACAGGAGTTAGGCCATGGTGTCGGCTGACTGGGGATCATGGGACTGAAGCCACTGATTTGGCTGTTGAGAAGGGGAGGGTGGGGGGGGAACAGAAATAAGGAGCAAGATAGTGAAAGAAAATGGAGATTGTTGGTTGAGTAAGAGAAAGGAAGAGAGAGGGTTGTTAACAGAGCCGGGAAAAGAATGCAGAAATAGAAGCGGGGAGAGTGATGAGCATGGGAAGAGTGGAAGTGTCTGAGTCTGCCTGGAGGTGAGCAGGTTGAGTGACATCTGGAGGACATGGTTATGGACAAACCAGGAAAGATTGTTTCAACTGGTCGAGTTTTAAGGGAGTGTTAAGAACAACTAATCTTTTTCTTAGATAACTCAGTCTCAACAAGGCCTCAGCGATTCCATCTTATGTAACTTGCTATATGAATTTTTCATGGTTGAAATCCTTTTTTTTTATAATCAGCTTGTGTTCCAGCCATTAACCAGTAAAAGGAAATGCAGTGAGGCTAGTTGAGATCTGACTATATAAGGAGTCTCTATTTCCTCCTGGTTCACTTTTCCATCCATACCAACCATCCTTCTCACAACACTTGCCCCATGCAGTCTCAGGACGTTCAGCATCTGCCCTTTTACTTAGTGGCTTTTCACCATTCGAGGGCATAAACAGCCCTTTCCAAATCTGGCAGTAGCTTACTTGCATTTCTGTCAGTGAAGTGTTCCGCATTCTGATGTGATCTCCTACATATTGGGGAAACCAAGTGCAGATGATGAGGCTGCTTTCAGTTGACGATCAATATAATTCTCCATCTGAGTCCCTTCTCCGATCCATCTCTCACCCCGCCACCCCACAATTGGACACTCTTTGTGTGCAGGTTGTACTAACCAAATTATACTTTCACTGTGCATATGGTGATCCATTTTTTGTTTATGATTAAGTACTTTATGATAACAACTCTAGCTCAATTTTTGTTAAGATATATCAACGTGGCCAAAATGTAGGATTTTGACTGGAACCATCCATCATGACTTTCCTCCCACAGATGCTGCTCAAACCTCTGAGTTCTGCCAGCAAATGGTTTCTTGCTCAGCACTGTAAGAGTTGAATGAGAATGCAGAATACAGAAAATGCTGGAAACTCTCATCAAGTCATGCAGCATCAATGGAAAGAGAAACAGTTTCCATATATCTGCATGTTCTATTTCTTCGGCAGGACTTGAAACCACGTAGTTTTAGTTCCACACTTCAACATTGTGGTTTAAATCATGACGAGAGCAAACTGCCTTTTGAAGAAGGGGGAAATTATCTGAAGTTACCCGTTATTCATCTGTCAGACAATATGTTAGGATTGGTTCTTTGTTTTATAGTTTAATTTTTGTTTTCACTGTCCCTTTTTAAGGTTTCTAGTTTATTATCTAGGAAATACGTACCATTGCACTAGTAAGTGAATCAAGTTTAACGCAATAATATATTCCTTTAACAGAAAGCTCTCGAAATGACAAGAGAAGAGTTCAGTGTCCTACCCTCCTGGAAACAAGTTAAGCTGAAGAAAGAAAAAGGACTGTTTTGAGTAATTTGCTGGAATGAACATTTTATTTTTGGAAAACGCAACATGCTTAATAATGGAGACTTCGCAGAAGATCATTTTGACATCTGTGGTTTGGTCAGTGGAACAGAGTAAACAAAGAAATTGCACATTCAGGGCAGTGATGCCTTTTTTGTGGGGCGGGGAGGGATTGGGGGCAATCTCATCCGTTTCTGCATGTTGAGGGGGGCACTATGGGTTTTAACAGTGTTGACATATTGAGATAGTGCTGTCATATGCATTTGACCTCAAAATGCACTTATGAGCAACAGATGCTATTCAGCCATGTCCTGCCTATATATCTTGAAGGCAATATATTTTGTAAAGTGTTACTTTGTGTGTAGCAGATAGTAAATCATAAAGAGTTTATATTTATATAATACAACATGAAAAGTGACTACAGTTTAATGACTAAATATTTAATTGTTAATGACATTATATTCATTTTAGAAGACATTTGCATTAACCAGAAATTACAATAGCTAGTTGGAACAAGCTGCTTGTACCAAGATGATGCCACAAGCAAGTGTTTTTTTTTGCATTCTGATAATCATGCTGTTGACTATGGGCAGTGGGATGTGCCCTCAGTACTACTCAGTACTGTTATGGACAATGTGTATTTATGGTATGAAGTAATGGGAAAACTGCGCAAATCAAGTAACTTTTTATGTGAATCTACGAAATGTATAGTGCCTTGCTTTTGTGTACAGTTTATACTACATAGCAGATGTCTGAATTTTGATGGAAGCAGGTGTTTAGAAGGAAATCCTTCATTCAGTTAACTTGTAATGCTGGAGATTTAAACATCTCTATTTCTAATACTCATCAGCCTAACAAACTTCTTTGTGATACAGTTTAGAAAAATAAAAGTTGACGAATGGATTTGTATTCCCTGGGTATATTTCCTTCGCACCTCTATATCAGAACAGTTGAAAAGTGAAGCCAACTTGACTCCATTTATGAGCTCTTCATGCAGTTGAATACTGTCACTTTCTGCAGGAGATTGATCCTTGTTGAATACTGTCATCAGCAGCACTCTATTTCTCTCTCCCACAATTGTATGGGAGCTTAACACCAACTTAGCCTTGGTGAACTACCCCTGTTCATACGGCACACAGTTTCAATATCAGAGGCAAACAAGCTTGGAAAGTGGTCATGAGTTTTGAGAAGACTATGAGAGAAGCAAAGCAGTTATTTCAAAATATCCAGGGAGACTTCTAAGTTGGGAGCACACACAAGACTGCAGATACTGGGATCAGCAGCAGGAAGAACTGATCAGGTCAGGCAGAAGCTGGGAGGTGGTAGTCACAAGGGATGACGAATCCAATCTGTGTTGTCATCCCATCACCTGTAGTCTGCTAGCTCTTGCTCCACCCTTTTATCCCCACTATCTTTAAGACCCGAGGAAGGGTCCTGACCTAGAACGCACAGGCTATCCATCTCCTTCCACAGATGCTGGCTGACCAGCTCAGTTCCTCCAGCTGTTTGTGTGCTGTTCTAAATTGGAAATTAGAGTTGCAGGGTCATAGCTTTATACAGCACAGAAACAAACCCTTCAGCCCATCAAAGCCACACTGACTATCAAGCTTCCATCTTCATGCTAAACCTACTAGAACCACTTTTATTGTCCCAAATCTTGCCTACATACCAGAGGAAATTTAAACTGGCCAATTAAGGCAACAATCCATGCATTTTTTTTTTAAGATGCAGGAGCTGGTGGTGTAGTGGCATCAGCACTAGACTTCAAACCCAGCCGTCTCCCAACCTGGACAGCAGCAGTATCTGCGCGGAAGAAAGGCTTGGCAACCTACTTCTGTATCTTGCCATGAAAACCCTAGGAACCCTATGGTCCATGAGGTCATGAAGAGCTAGACTCAACTAAATGACTGAACAACAGCAATGAGGAGGAAGGCAGAGACAACCTGCGTCATCACAGGGAGATTGGTGCTGTCTGTGTGGAGTCTGCACAAGGTCAGGATTGAATTGATGTCTCCCGCCCAGTGAGGCAACAACTGTACTACACTACTCTGCCATTCCAGTGGCACAAGAGGTAGAAAAGAATTGTCTGAAAGGTCTGCTGCAAAAATTAACTGTAGAATCAAGAAGATCTCTTTAAAGGAAATGTCCAGTAAGTCCTTTTCCCTCTTTCAGCTAATTTCCTGTCAATAAATGTTCTTTGAACCAGTTTGCAACACCCTTCCATGCATTATATTCCAAATCACATCTGCATGTGCAAAATAGAAAATTTCTCATCTCCTATTTGGTCTTTCTGCTAGTCACCTCAATTCTTGCTCTGTCAAAGTACCAATGTTACTGGGTTTTTGTGGTACTTTTAGACACTGAGCTCCAACTTGGGCATGACAAATGATTTTATAATAAAATGATTTGGTTGCCTGAAACTTGTTCCCATTTTCAATCCAAATAGTGTTTGGAAAATACTATGTTAACAATGACTTGTCCCACAATAAGGCCACCCTCAGGGTGGAGGAGTAACATCTTGCATTCCATTGGATAGCCTCCAACCCTAATAGCATGAATATCAATTTCTCATTCTGGTAAAAAATACCTTAACTCCCCTCTTCTTCTGTTCCCCACTCTGGTTCCTTAGCCCTTCTCACCCGCCTGTCACCTCCCCCTGGTGTCCCTCTTTTTTTTGCTTTCTCCTGTGTTCCACTCTCTTATCAAATTCATTTCTCTCCAGCCCTATTCTTTTCCTATCCAGCTGGCTTCACCTATCACCTTCTATCTATCTGTTGTCCACTCCTCCCACCTGTCTACTCTGGCATCTTCCTCTTTCCTTTCCAGTCCTGATGAAGGGTCTTGGCCCAAAACATTGATTGTCTACTCATTTTCATAGATGCTCTCTGACCTGCAGAGTTCCTCCAGCATTTTGTGTGTTGCTCTGAAAAATCTCTTCTATTTATAACTTAAAATATAAAGTTGACCAATAACTATGGCATATTATACTTTAAAAAACACTCAGCTAGTTCATATGTCAGTAATGTAGAACCTTCAGGGTATTTCACAAAGGCATTAATTTGTACACATCTGAAATTCTCATTTGTTCTAGATTTTCTTTGGCTCCTTTGAAAAAAGCAGCTTATATGATGGAATAAATAGTGAATACAGAGTTTAAAATTCCAGATTTTTAAATTGTTTGTTCACAGAAATTCCTGAGCTAGAGTGTTTTGCAGGTATTACAGCAAATGCAGGTAATTTTTCTGTTATTATTGGAAATTCCAGATTATGCATCTCTGAGGGCTTCAAACATGCCTCCACGCAGAACAACTGAAGATTATACCCTTTTATTTCTTTGAGTTTATGTTTATGTGAACAAAAGTTTATACAACAACTTAGAAGCTCCTAGAATGTCTTTTTTCTCCCAAAGGTAATGTGGGCTATCAAAGGAACTCACCAAACTGTTATTAACTAGCTTTTCTTCACCATATTTTTACACTTACTAAATGGGGTTTTGATCTACTTTTGCTTAGGGTGGTCTAACCAGTTTCCAATGCACATGATGCAATTTTAAAACTTTGGTTTTTGGATTTAGCAGTTCACCATCATGTCCTCCAATTCCTCCATGTTCTCTATCATCCTGCTCAAAGTGCTTCTCTATTTCCAGCCTGGTTGTAAATAGTTTCTCAAATTAACAGGGAATTAGTGTATTTAGTCGAGTTAACATTTATTTTGTTGCAGGGTGCTCCTTCCATTTGATGCTCACTGTAATCTACTATATTATAAAATAAAATGTTAAATATTCACTTTCCTACCATTTCTCCCCCAGTCCTCTCTCCAATAATCTGTAATAAACTTTCTTAGCCTTGTTCTGTGTTTTGTCTTTGTGTTTAAATATTGAACAATGTTTTTTTTCCTGGGGCTTCACCATTTGCTCCCTAATTGTCCTTGTGACAAAGGAGACCTCCAGCAACTATTGGCCACTCATTTGCATTAGTCTTTCAGATATAGATGAAGACTTTCTCGTGCTTGTGGGCAGATGATACATTCCCTGGCAGAGGTGTGCATTCTGATGGCCCTTTACAGAAATGGAGAACACAGGAGAATAGGGTTGAGGGGGTAATAAATCAGCCACGATGTAACAGTGGAACAGATTCAATGAGTTGAATGGCCCATTTCTATTCCCATGGTCATGCAATTTGGTAGTAGAAATAAATGTGTGGACTATTTTCTAAACAGGGAGAAAATCCAGGAATCTGAGATGCAGAGGGACTTGGGAGTCCTTGTGCAGAACACCCTGAAAGTTAACTTGCAGGTTGAGTCGGTGGTGAGGAAGGCAAATGCCATGTTAGCATTCATTTCAAGAGGTCAAGAATACAAGAGCAAGGATGTGATGCTGAGGCTTTATAAGGCACTGGTGAGGCTTCACCTTGAGTACTGTGAACAGTTTTGGGCCCCTCATCTTAGAAAAGATGTGCTGACATTGGAGAGGGTCCAGAGGAGGTTCACAAGGATGATTCCAGGAATGAAAGGTTATCATATGAGAAACGTTTGATGGTTCTGGGTCTGTACTCGCTGGAATGCAGAATGATGAGGGGGGGGGGGGGGGGATCTCATTGAAACCTTTCGAATGTTGAAAGGCCTAGACAGTACATGTGGAAAGGATGTTTCCCATGGTGGGAGAGTCTAAGACAAGAGGGCACAGCCTCAGGATAGAGGAGCGCCCTTTCAAAACAGATGCGGAGAAATTTCTTTAGCCAAAGGGTGGTGAATTTGTGGAATTTGTTGCCACATGCAGCTGTGGAGGCCGAATCATTGGGTGTATTTAAGGCAGAGATTGATAGGTTCTTGATTGGACATGGCATCAAAGGTTACAGGGAGAAGGCAGGGATCTGGGGTTGAAGAGGAGATTTAAAAAAAAAAGGATCAGCCATGGTGGAGCAGACTTGATGGGTCAGATGGCCTAATCCTGCTCCTATGTCTTATGGTCTAAATGGTCTGTGCTTCAGGGGCTTTGAATCAAGTCACTAATGTGGCTTGATTCCGAGATCTTGATGTTCAAAATAAAACTACTTTTATGTTCAGTGACTTGTGCAAAACTTTGCAGTTGTGAGACATCCTGTTACTTTTATCATGCTGATGTTGCACCAGCTAAGTTATCTCAGCAGCTTAAAGAACTCTGGACTCTGCACTCAGATCTCTCACTGATCCCAATGCAAGGATCAATTTTCATGTCCAGGTCAGAACTAAAGCAGCTTTTGTTTTCTGATTTATTATATTAACTTTCTCCCAGCTGCTTGTTTTTTTTTCTTGGGTGGGGGGGGGGGGTTATATTGCAGGTATTTAAGAAGTGCACTTAAAGGCAGCAAGTGTACAGAACTGGCTGTTTGGCTTATTGTGCCCTGCTGTCAAATTTGTATTTCATCTGTTAGCCTCACTTTTAAAAACTGTTGGATTTTCAGATTAACGAACCATTATAGTCACTGCAGGAAGTTAATTTTAGTATTTAAAGCAAGTACATTTAAATGTGGTAATTAATTCACTTCAAATTAACCCAGAGAGGGAAGAGAAGGAACAGCTCAATCTTTTTTTTCTGTAGGCAATTCAAAAATCTTAATGTCAATTTAAAGACAACTCTACCCTTGCTTTTTTTTTGCTAATCCAGTCTTTCCCAATTTGACTAATTCATCTGCTATCATCTTTTACCATCCTCCATCTTGGTTATACAGTAGCCCTGTTCCAGTCACCTGGGCAAGTCCAGGGCACCTTTCAGCTTCTGTGCTGTTTCCTGATCACACTTCCAATGATCTAGTACCAAAACATGATGGCTAAAAGGTGTAATGAGAAGTCCACTGGAACATGGGTGGATCCAGTACAACCCCAGCTAAGTACAAGATTTCCTCAGCATCAATAGAAGCTCTTGATTATACAGTGCTATATGAATGTGGAAATGTAGTTATAAATGTAGAAGGAATATTGATAATTTTTTTGACTACAAGAATGAGGAAAACCATTATAATCCAAATTATCATAGTATGAGGAGCGTTGAAAATGGAGACCAAGTTTATGGAGATTTTTAAAAGACGCTTTAATCCTTGGCTCTGTATGAAAAATAATGAAGAGGAGGATAACATTCAAAGTTGCTATTGCCAAGCCTTTATGCAGCATAGTTAGACATCCTCTGACGATCTGTGTTTAATTCATGACTTTACTCTTCAAGAGGTTATTTCCTCAGCAGTTTGACCAGGGCATGACTGCACAAGCACGTGGACATCAGCCAGTGTGAACAGCGAGAAGATTGTAAAAGGAGATGGTTATTTCTTCAGCAGTTTGATCGGGGCACAACTGCGCAAGTGTATGGATGTCAGCCAGTGAGAAGAGTTTAAAATGAGACAGCTTTATAGAGTGGGTGTCAGAGGAGTGGGCAACAGATTAAACGTAGACAGAGTAGGAAGGCTTTGGCTCAACGGGGCTTCGGTGATAAAGGGTGGAGGTGAGGTAGGTTATCTTGTGTAGAATACAGACAGGAAGGATGTGTGTGAGGCTGGTGTTATGTGCTCGTGTCAGATGTGAGAAGTCCTGGAGACTCCCAGCCTCCCGGACGGCCACATCTGCGCCAGGTGCACCGAGCTGCAGCTCCTTAGGGACAGTGTTAGGGAATTGGAGATGCAGCTCGATGACCTTCATCTGGTCAAGGAAAGTGAGGAGGTGATAGATAGGAGCTATATGCAGGTAGTCACACCGGGGCCTCGGGAGACAGAGAAGTGAGTAACAGTCAGGAGAGGGAAGGGCAGGAGTCAGAGGCTAGAGAGCACCCCTGTGGCTGTACCCTTGGACAATAAGTACTTCTGCTTGAGTACTATTGGGGGAAGGAACAGCCTACCTGGGGGAAGCAACAGTGGCCATGCTTCTGGTACAGAGTCTGGCCCTGTGGCTCAGAAAGGTAGGAAAGAGGAAGGCAGCAGCGATAGGGGACTAGCAGTGATAGTTAGGAGGTCAGATAGGCAATTCTGTGGATGCAGGAAAGAAACTCGGATGGTAGTTTACCTCCCAGGTGCCAGGCTCCAGGATGTTTCTGATCACATCCAAGGTATCCTGAAGTGGGAAGGGGAACAGCTGGAGATCGTGGTACATATTGGTACCAACAACATAGGTAGGAAAAGGGAGGAAGTCCTGAAAACAGACTACAGGGAGTTAGGAAGGAACTTGAGAAGCAGGTCCTCAAAGGTAGTAATCTCGGGATTACAGCCTGTGCCACGTGACAGTCAGTACAGGAATAGAGTGAGGTGGAGGATAAATGTGTGACTGAGGAATTGGAGCAGGGGGCAGGGATTCAGATTTCTGGATCATTGGGACCACTTCTGGGGCAGGAGTGACAAAAAGGATGGGTTGCACTTGAATCTCGGGGGACCAATATCCTGGCGGGCAAGTTTGCTAAGGTTATTGGGCAGAGCTTAAACAAGGATTGCTGGGGGTGGGGGGTGAGAACCAAACTGAAGAGATGGAGGAAGAGGTGATTGGCTCACAAATAGAGAAAGCTTGGAGACAGGGCGAGAGGGAGGATAGGCAGTTGATAGAGAAGGGACGCGCTCAGACCGATGGTTTGAGATGTGTCTATTTTAATCCAAGGAGTATTATGAACAAAGCAGATGAGCTTGGAGCGTGGATCAGTACTTGGAGCTATGATGTCGTGGCCATTACAGGAACTTGGACAGCTCAGGGGAAGGAATAGTTACTTCAAGTGCCAGACTTTAAATGTTTCAGAAAGGACAGTGAGGGAGGCAAAAGAGGTGGGGGCGTGGCACTGTTGATCAGAGACAGTGTCACGACTGCAGAAAAGGAGGAAGTCATGGAGGGATTGTCTGTGGAGTCTCTATGGGTGGAAGTTAGGAACAGGAAGGGGTCAATAACTCTACTGGGTGTTTTTTATAGACCTCCCAATAGTAACAGGGACATCGAGGAGCAAATAGGGAGACAGATTCTGCAAAGGTGTTATAATAATTTCTTCGGCAGTTTGAATGGGGCACGACTGTGCAAGCACGTGTAAGTCAGCCCATGAGACAGCAGAAGAGTTTAAAAAGCGAGCAGATTAACGGAGCGGGCATTGGAGGAGCAGGCAACGGAGTAGTGGGAGACAGAGTAGGAAGGCTTTGGCTCGAGAGGCTGAGGACGAGCTTGCTCCCATTCAGGTAAGGCCGGATAAGCTTCTTTAATTAATCTAATTAGCTTGGGAGTAGGTAATGGAGGCAGCAGTTAGGGCAGTCAAGTGCTCCATTTGCAGTATGTGAGAAGTCGGCAATGACTACATCTGCAAAAGGTGCATCCAGCTGCAGCTCCTGACAAACCAAGTTAGGGAACTGGAGCTGGATGAACTTCAGATCATTTGGGAGGCAGAGGCAGAAATAGACAGGAGTTTCAGGGAGATGGTCACCCCTAGGAGTCAGGTAGTTGGGTGACTGTCAGGAGAGGGAAGGGGAATAGACAGAATGAGCAGAGCACCCCTGTGGCCGTTCCCATCAATAATAAGTATACCGTTTTGGATACTGTTGGTGGGGACGACCTAACAGGGACAAGTTGCAGAGGAAGGTTTTTCACTCAGAGAATGGTTGGTGCGTGGAATGCACTGCCTGAGTCAGTGGTGGAGGCAGATACACTAGTGAAATTTAAGAGACTACTGGACAGGTATATGGAGGAATTTAAGGTGGAGGGTTATATGGGAGGCAGGGTTTAAGGGTCAGCACAACATTGTGGGCTGAAGGGCCTGTGCTGTATTGTTCTATAACTGGGTTGTCGTGGTGGGAGATTTTAATTTCCCAAATATCGATTGGCAGGTCCCTAGAGTGAGAGGTTTAGATGGGGTGGAGTTTGTTAGGTGTGTTCAAGGTTTCTTGACACAATATGTACATAAGCCTACAAGAGGAGAGGTTGTACTTGATCTGGTATTGGGAAATGAACCTGGTCAGGTGTCAGGTCTCCCAGTGGGAGACCATTTTGGAGATCGTGATCACAATTCTGTCTCCTTTACAATAGCATTACAGAGGGATAGGAACAGACAAGATAGGAAAGCATTTAATTTGAGTAAGGGGAAATATGAGGCTAACAAGAATGAACTTGGAAACATAAATTGGGAACAGATGTTCTCAGGGAAATGTACGGAAGAAATGTGGCAAACGTTCAGGGGTTATTTGCATGGAGCTCTGCTTAGGGAACTAAGCTGAGACAGGGAAAGGATGGTAGGGTACAGGAACTGTGGTGTACAAAGGCTGTTGTAAATCTAGTCAAGAAGGAAAGAAGAGCTTACAAAAGGTTCAAAAAACTAGGTATTGATAGAGATCCAGAAGATTATAAGGCTAGCAGGAAGGAGCTTAAGAAATAAATTAGGAGAGCCAGAAGGGGCCATGAGAAGGCCTTGGCGGGCAGAATTAAGGAAAACCCAAAGCATTCTGCAAGTATGTGAAGAGCAAGAGGATAAGATGTGAAAGAATAGGACCCATCAAGTGTGACAGTGGGAAAGTATGTATGGAACTGGAGGAAACAGCAGAGGTACTTAATGAATACTTTAGTTCTGTATTCACTACAGAAAAAGATCTTACAGCAGACTGAAAAGCTTGAGCATTTAGATATTAAAAGAGGATGTGCTGGACCTTTTGGAAAGCATCAAGTTGGATAAGTCAACAGGACTGGATGAGATGTACCCCAGGCTACTATGGAAGGTGGGGGAGGAGATTGCTGAGCCTCTGGTGATGATCTTTGCATAATCAATGTGGTTGGGAGAGGTTCTGGAGGATTGGAGGGTTGCGGATGTTGTTCCATTATTAAAGAGAGGGAATGGGAAATTATAGACCAGTGAGTCTTGCCTCAGTGGTTAGTAAGTTGATGGAGATGATCCTGAGAGTCAGGATTTATGGAACATTTGGAGAGGCATAATATGATTAGGAATAGTTGACATGGATGTGTGAAAGGAGGTCATGCCTTATGAACCTGGCTGAATTTTTTGATGTGACTAAACACTTTGATGAAGGTAGAAAAGTAGATGTAGTGTATATGGATTTTCGCAAGGCATTTGACAAGGTACCCCATGCAAGGATTTATGAGAAAGTAAGGAGGCACGGGATCCAAGGGGACATTGCTTTGTGGATCCAGAACTGGCTTGCCCACAGAAGGCAAAGAGTGGTTGTAGACGGGTCATATTCTGCATGGAGGCCGGTGACCAGTGGTGTGCCTCAGGGATCTTTTCTGGGACCCCTACTCTTTGTGATTTTTATAAGTGACCGAGATGAGGAAGTGGAGGGATGGGTTAGTAAATTTGCTGATGACACAAAGGTTGGGGTATTGTGGATCGTGTGGAGGGCTGTTTGAGGTTACAGCGGGACATTGATAGGATGCAAAACTAGGCTGAGAAGTGGCAGATGGAGTTTAACCCAGGTAAGTGAGAGGTTGTTCATTTTGGTAGGTCAAATATGATGGCAGGATATAGTATTAATGGTAAGACTCTTGGCAATGTGGAGGATCAGAGGAATCTTGGGTCTGAGTCCATAAGACACTCAAAGCTGCTGTGCTGTCGACTCTGGTGGTTAAGAAAGCATACGGTGCATTGGCCTTCATCAATCGTGAGATTGAGTTTAGGAGCCGAGAGGTAATGTTGCAGCTATATAGGACCCTGGTCAGACCCCACTTGGAGTACTGTGCTCTGTTCTGGTCACCTCACTACAGGAAGGATGTGGAAAGCATAGAAAGGGTGCAGAGGAGATTTACAAGGATGTTACCTGGATTGGGGAGCATGCCTTATGAGAATAGGTTGAGTGAACTCGGCCCTTTATTCCTTGGAGCAATGGAAGATGAGAGGTGACCTGTATAAGATGATGAGAGGCATTGATCGTGTGGATAGTCAGAGGCTTTTTCCCAGGGCTGAAATGGCTGGAACGAGTGGGCATAGCTTTAAGGTGCTTGGAAGTAAGTACAGAGGAGATTTTAGGGGTAAGTTTTTTTTTAATGCAGAAACTGGTGAATACATGGAATGGGCTGCTGGTGGAGGCGGATACAATAGGTTTTTTTTTAAAGAGACTCCTGGACAGATACGTGGAGATCAGAAAAACAGAGGGCTATAGGTAACCTTAGGTGTTTTCTAAGGTAAGGATATGTTCAGCACAGCTTTGTAGGCCAAAGGGCCTGTATAGTGCTGTAGGTTTTCTATGTTTCTATAACAGTAGTTGTTTGGAATGCTCTGCCTAGAGAAATGAAGGAAGCAGATATGATAGCAACATAAGAACGTAAGAAATAGGAACAGGAGTAGGCCATCTGGCCCATCAAGCCTGCTCCACCATTCAATAAGACCATGGACTTATCTCCACCTACCTGCCTTTTCCCCATAACCTTTAATTCCCCTACTATACAAAAATCTATCCAACCTTGTCCTAAATATATTTACTGAGGTGGCCTCCACTGCTTCATTGGGCAGAGAATTCCACAGTTTCACCACTCTGATAAAAGCAGTTCCCCCTCATCTCTGTCCTAAATTTACTCCCCTGAATCTTGAGGCTATGTTCCCTAGTTCTAATCTCACCTACCAGGGGAAACAACTTTCCTGCCTCTATCTTAGCTTAGAGATGAACCACAATGATACCAGGTATGTGGAGCTTCGGTTCCATATGAGATGCTGTAGATATTCTCTCTAGAGTAGACAAGGCCAGGACTTTCAATGGTGATCTTCAAGATTATGCAAGGTTCTGATGTGAGTAAGATGGAAAATTACTAAACTGGAGCCCAGAACTGAGGGGAATGATAAAAGATTCAAAAGCAACATAAGAAAAACATTATGCAATGAATTGTTTAAAAGGCTGGTTGCACTATGATTCCATAGTAAATTTTAAACAGGGAATTGGATAAGTTTTCAAAAGGGAAATAAATTTGGGCGAAGCAGCAATATCTGGGCAATGGCAGTGACTGGGCACAGAGGTACAATGATCTGCACGGATCTGATACTGACATTGAGAAACAAGGAGGGTTGATGAGGTCAGTGTATTTGGTGTTGTCGACAGGGTTCACCAAGGCTCATAATGAGTTCTAATTTGGTCAAATAAGCAAATACCCAATGGACTGCAGCAAATTGGATTCAAACTTAGCTGACTGACAAAAGGAAAGTAATGTTTATGAATGGATAGCTGTTCCATTGGGGTCAATATTTAATGCTTTTCTCTTTGTTGTGTGGTTGTTTAAACTTGCATGTACAGTAATGTGCAAAAGTTTCAGGTGTGTATATATATATATAGAGAGAGAGCTAGGGTGTCTTAGGCTTTTTGCACAGTACTATAGTAATTTTATGTATTGCATTGTACTGCTGCCGCACAAAGTAACTTTCATGACCTATGCGAGTGATGATAAACCTGATTCTGACAGGAGTCTCTATTGTGGACCGAGAGTGGGAAGGGGACAGGGAGAGGAGAATCATGGTTGGGAAAAGGGAAAGGAGAGGGAAGCACTAGAGAGATGCTCTGTAATGATCAAACAACCAATTGTTTGGAATCAAATAACCTTACTGGGTGTGTCTGCACCCACAACCCATGACACTCTTTCTCTGCCATCTGTCCCACACACCTCCTGCGGCACTCCACCCTTGCCATTCCCATCATTCTTTGTTCCTGCCAGACTTACAAATTCACTCTCTGCTCCACATTCACACACAGAGTACTGTGTAAGAGTCTTAGGCACCCTAGCTATATATATGTGCCCAAGACTTTTGCACAGTACTGTAGGCACCACAATATAAGAAGTTTGCAAATGAAAAATTGGCTATGTGGTTGAGGTTAATGAGGCCACCTTTAGATTGTAGGTGGTCTGGTAATTTGAGGAAAAGGATGATAAATGAAATTCAGTGTGCATTTGGGGAGGTGCAACAAGGTGAGGGAATACACAATGAATGGGAAGGTACTGATTGTTGTGGAGATTCAAAGGGACAGATGTTTAAAAGTAGCTGGACCAATGGTTAAGGTGGCTGAACTGGTACTTTGGAATCTTTCCTTTATTAGCCAAGATACTGTCTACACTCAGTGGCTAAGTTATTAGGTACAGGAGATAGGTACCTAATATAGCGGCCACTGAGTGTATGTTCACGGTCTTCTGCTGCTATAGCCCATCCACTTTAAGGTTCAATGTGTTGAGCCTCTGGATTCTACTATTGTATTTTTGGTTATTGCATGGTTATTTAAGTTGTAGTTGTCCTCCTGTCAGCTTGCTGTCCATTCTCCTCTGAGCTCTCTCATTATCAAGGTATTTTTGCCCTCAGAGCTGCCACACTCTTGGTGTTTTTTTGTTTTTCATACCATTCTCTGTAAACTCTAGAGACAGATGCGCATGATAATCCCAGCAGATCAGCAGTTTCTCACATACTCATACCACCCTGTCTAGTTCACGGGCTTTCAGCGTTTTTCCGGCAGCTCAGTCAAATCGGGAGCAAGAGAGGAGGTGAGTCACGGGTCGAGGAGAGAGATTTTAAAAGGAGCATTCACTTGCTTTCCGTGTTTTCCAGCAGCCCAATCAAATTGTGATCCATTATCAAGGGCAAATGAAAATAAGGCAGGCACAAGCAGAGTGGCCATTGGTGCAGTGGACCACTGTTAGAGTGGCGTCAAGGTAAGAATCTGATAAGCTGCTGCTGCTTCATCCGTTGGTGCATAGTTAGAGCTCCAGGGGCTGTGTTAGATGTGGTAATTCTGGGAAACTTCCAGCCTCCCAGAGAGCTGCAGCCAAAAGTCTTGGTACATATTTACACCGATGACATAGGTAGGAAAAGGGACGAGGTCCTGGAAAGAGAATTGAGGAAGCTAGGTTGAAAGCTGAAAAGCAGGGTAGTAATCTCTGGATTGCTGCCTGTACCATATGCCAGTTCAGGTAAGATTAGGATGATTTGGCAGATGAATGCACAGCTGAAGAATTGGTGTCAAAGGCAGGGCTTCATATTTCTGGATCATTGGGATCTTTTCTGGGTTAAGAATGGCATTATACTAAATAAATGGGTTACACTTGAACCTGAGAGGGACTAATATTAGTGCGGGCAGATTTGCCAGATTTGTAACTGGGGAACAAAGTCAAAAATGGTGATGAATACACTACTAAAGGTGCTATATTTGAATGCTCACAGTATAGCTAGATGATATTGTAGCACAGTTAGAGATTGGCAGGTATGACATTGTGGGAATCACTGAATTGTAGCTAAAACATTCAAATTGTATTGAAAGGACAGACAGGTAGGCAGAGGGGGTGGGGTGGCTCTCTTGGTAAAAAATAACGTCAAATTCTTAGGGAGAGATGACATTGACTCAGAAGATATAAAATCTTTGGGTATAGTTAAAAAAACTGCAGGGTAAAGATGGGAGTTTATGTACAAGCCTTCAAACAGTAGCTAGGATGTGGGCTACAAATTACAACAGGAGATAGAAAACTCAAAAAGGGGAATGTTACGACAGTCATTTGTGATTTCAATATGGAGGTAGATTGGGAAAATCAGGTTGGTGCTGAATCGCAAGAGAGAATTTATAGAACATCCACAAGATGGCTTCTTAGAGTATCTCATGGCTCAGCCCACTGGGGGATCAGCAATTCTGAATTGGGTGTTGAGTAATGAACCAAATTTGATTAGCAAGTTTTAGGTAAAGGAACCCTTAGGAGGCAGTGATCATTGTATGATAGTTTAAGAGGGAATTGTTAAAGTCAGGTGTATCGGTATTACAGTGGAGTAAAGGGAATTGCAGAGGCATGAGAGGGGAGCTGGCCAAAGTTGATTAGAAGGGGATACTAGCAGGAATGACAGCAGAGAAGCAATGCCTAGAGTTTCTGGGAGGAATATTGAAGGCACAGGACAGATACATCCCAAAGAAGTAGCAGTATTCTGAAGGCAAGGTGATGTCAAGGGAAGTCAAAACCAAAAGAAAGGGCATTTAATACAGTAAAAATTAGTGGGAAGTTAGATGATTGGGAAACTTAAAAACCAAAAGAAAGCAACTAAAAAAGTCACAAGAAAGGAAAAAAATTGTAATATGAAGGTAAGCTCGCCATTAATATCCAAGAGGAAGGATTTTTCAAGTATGTAAAGAGTAGATATCAAACCACTAGAAAATGATGGTGGAGTAGTAACAAGCTCAAGGAAATCTCAGATGAATTGATGAAGTATTTTGCACCAGTCTTCACTGTGGAAAACATTAGCCTTATGCTGGAAGTTTGAGAGTGTCAGGGGGCAAAAGTGAGTGCAGTTGCCATTACTAGGGAGAAGGTGCTTGGGAAGCTGAAAGGTCTGAAGATAGATAAGTCACTTGGACCAATCCCAGGGTTCTGAAAGAAGTTGCTGAAGAGATTGGGGAGGAATTAGTAATGACCTTTCAATAGATTCTAGCATGGTTCCGGAGGACTGAAAAACTGCAAGTGCCACTCCATCTTTCAAGAAGGGAAGGAGACAGAAGAAAGTATATTATAGGCCAGTTAGCCTGTTAGTCAGTGGTTGGGAAGATGTTGGACTAGATTGTTCAAGTGTGGTTTCAGAGTACCTAGGGGCACATGATAGGACAAACACTTTAAGGGAAAACCTTGCCAGATACATCTGGTGGAATTCTTTGAGTAAATAACAAGCAGGATAGCCAAAGAAACAGTGGATGTTGTGTACTTGGATTTTCAGAAGGCCTTTGACAAGTTGCCGCACATGAGGTTGCTTAGCAAGTTAAGAGCCCATGGCATTACAAGAAATACAGGCATGGACAGAGCATTGGCTGGTTGGCAAAGGTAAAGAGTGGAAATAAAGCGAGCCTTTTCTGATTGGCTGCCAGTGACCAGTGGTGTTCTGCAGGAGTCTGTGTTGGGACCATTCCTTTTTACATTGTATGTCATTGATTTGGATAATGGAATTCATAGCTTTGTGGCCAAATTTACAGACAATACAAAGATAGGCGGAGGGGCAGATAATGTTTAGGAAGTAAGGAGTCTGCAGAATGGCTTAGACAGACGAGGAGAATGGGATAAAGTGTCAGGAATGGTACGGTCAGGCACTTTGGTAGAAAGAATAAAAGCATAGACTATTTTCTAAAAGGGGAGAAAATTCAAAAATCTTAGGTACAAAAGGACTTGGGAGCCCGGAACCTGAAATTCCTAAAGATTAACTTGAAGGTTGAGTCAGTGCGAGGAAGAAAAATGCAATGTTAGCATTCATTTTGAGAGGACTGCAGTATAAAAGCAAGGATAGAATGGTGAGGCCTCACTTGGAGTACTGAGAGAAGCTTTGGGTCCCTTAGCCAACTAAAAAAAAAAGCATGTGCTATCATTGGAAAGGGTTCATAGAAGGTTCACAAGAATGATTCCAGGAATGAAAGTGTTAATATGAGGAGTGTTTGATGGCTTGGAGCCTGTACATACAGGAATTTAAAAGAATGAGGGGGACTCTCACTCAAACCTATCAAATGCTAAAAGGCCTAGATAAGGTGGATGTGGAGAAGACATTTCCTTTGGTAGAGGAGTTTAGAACCAGAAGGCACAGCCTCAATAGAGGGACATCCACTTAGAATGGAGATGAGGGGTAATTTCTTCAGCCAGAGGGCAGTGAATATGTGGTATCAATGGAGACCAGGTCATTGAGTGTATTTAAGGCAGAGTTTGAAATGTTCTTGATTAGTCAGTGTGTGAAAGATTACAGGAAAAAGGCATGAGAATTGGGTTAACAGGGAAATGGATCAGCCTTGATGAAATGGTGAAACAGACTTGATGGCCCAAATGGCCTAATTTTGCTCCTATGTTTTATGGTTTAGTACCAACAATCATTCCATGGTCAAATTCACTTAAATCATTATTTCTTCCCCATTCTGATGTTTCATCTGAACAACTGAACCTTTTGACCATGTCTGCATGTTTTTATGCATGGAGTTGCTACTGCGTGATTGGCTGTTTAGATATTTGCATTAACATGTAGGTGTACCTGATAAAGTGGCCACAGTGTAGAACTATGTACAACAATGGCATGTAAATGTAACATTCTAGCCACTGCATTATTGGAAAGCTGTGATTGCCATGTGGAGATGAAGTAATGAGGCTAGGACTGGTGGCTTTGGAACAGAGAAAGATGGAAGTGCATGAAATAAACAGTAAGGGCTCATTTTCCTTAGCAGATGAGTCAAAATCTAAGCCATAGAAGAATCAGAGGAAACCCTGTTTTCAACAAAATGGTGGTAGGGTCTGATAATTTCATGGTCCATCAGGCTATGTGACTGGTGCTGGAAGGTGGGGTCAGACTGGGTAGATTGTTTTTTTAAATTCTGGAATCAACATGATGGAAATTTTCTATGACTAATTAGGACTTAGATCATAACTGTGCATGCAAAACTTAAAGGTAGAGGTTTAAATCTTATAATATTAGGAGACAAGAATTACAAAGGCATTTTTCTTCCCCCCCCCCCCCCCCCAAACGCATTGGTACACAACAGGCTTGGCATTTAACTCCTATATATAAAATGGATTCAGATCTGGGGAATAATAAGGCTAGCCTGAGACCACATTTATTTACTTAGCGATATAGTTCGGAGTAGCCGTTCCAGTCCCCAGCAATCTTGATTATCCCGAACCGAATCACGGGACAATTTACAATGACCAGTTAACCTATCCAGTAAGTCTTTGGACTGCTGGAGCAAAGCAGAAAATCTGAGGGAAATCTACATATTCCACAGGGTCGACGTACAGAGACTCCATACAAAACAGCACTGGAACTCCAAATTCTGCAATGGTCCAAGCTGTAATGGCATCACACTGATCCCTAAGCTACTGTGGCACCCACGTTTTTCAAGGAAAATTATGATTTTTCAGTTTCTTCCCCCAATGATAAAGGTTGAGGATGATTACCACTAGTCTAGACCCTTGAATATGATTCATATTAACTGGGTCTCAGAAGGGGTCTGGTACATTATTTTAATAATGATGTTTTTGCAGGGAAATCTACTATGGACATGTGGTCGATGTTTAGGGATCTCTTGCAGGATGTTAGGGATAAATTTGTCCCGGTGAGGAAGATAAAGAATGGTAGGGTGAAGGAACCATGGGTGACAAGTGAGGTGGAGAATCTAGTCAGGTGGAAGAAGGCAGCATACATGAGGTTTAGGAAGCAAGGATCAGATGGGTCTATTGAGGAATATAAGGTAGCAAGAAAGGAGCTTAAGAGGGGGCTGAGAAGAGCAAGAAGGGGGCATGAGAAGGCCTTGGCAAGTAGGGTAAAGGAACACCCCAAGGCATTTTTCAATTATGTGAAGAACAAAAGGATGACAGGAGTGGACCGATTAGAGATAAAAGTGGGAAGATGTGCCTGGAGGCTATGGAAGTGAACGAGGTCCTCAATGAATAATTCTCTTCTGTATTCACCACTGAGAGGGAACTTGATGATGGTGAGGACAATATAAGTGAGGTTGATGTTCTGGAGCATGTTGATATTAAGGGAGAGGAGGGGCTGGAGTTGTTAAAATATATTAGGACGGATAAGTCCCCGGGGCTTGACGGAATATTCCCCAGGCTGCTCCACGAGGCAAGGAAAGAGATTGCTGAACCTCTGGCTAGGATCTTTATGTCCTCGTTGTCCACGGGAATGGTACCGGAAGATTGGAGGGAGGTGAATGTTGTCCCCTTGTTCAAAAAAGGTAGTAGGGATAGTCCAGGTAATTATAGACCAGTGAGCCTTATGTCTGTGGTGGGAAAGCTGCTGGAAAAGATTCTTAGAGATAGGATCTATGGGCATTTAGAGAATCATGGTCTGATCAGGGACAGTCAGCATGGCTTTGTGAAGGGCAGATCATGCCTAACAAGCCTGATAGAGTTCTTTGAGGAGGTGACCAGGCATATAGATGAGGGTAGTGCAGTGGATGTGATCTACATGGATTTTGGTAAGGCATTTGACAAGGTTCCACACGGTAGGCTTATTCAGAAAGGCAGAAGGCATGGGATCCAGGGATTTTGGCTAGGTGGATTCAGAATCGGCTTGCCTGCAGAAGGCAGAGGATCGTGGTGGGGGGAGTACATTCAGATTGGAGGGTTGTGACTAGTGGTATCCCACAAGGATCTGTTCTGGGACCTCTACTTTTTGTGATTTTTATTAACGACCTGGATGAGGGGGTAGAAGGGTGGGTTGGCAAGTTTGCAGACGACACAAAGGTTGGTGGTGTTGTGGATAATACCGAGGATTGTTGAAGATTGCAGAGAGACATTGATAGGATGCAGAAGTGGGCTGAGAAGTGACAGATGGAGTTCAACCCAGAGAAGTGTGAGGTGGTACACTTTGGAAGGACAAACTCCAAGGCAGAGTACAAAGTAAATGGCAGGATACTTGGCAGTGTGGAGGAGCAGAGGGATCTGGGGGTACATGTCCACAGATCCCTGAAAGTTGCCTCACAGGTAGATAGGGTAGTTAAGAAAGCTTATGGGGTGTTAGCTTTCATAGGTCAAGGGATAGAGTTTAAGAGACGCGATGTAATGATGCAGCTCTATAAAACTCTAGTTAGGCCACACTTGGAGTACTGTGTCCAGTTCTGGTCGCCTCAGTATAGGAAGGATGTGGAAGCATTGGAAAGGGTACAGAGGAGATTTACCAGGATGCTGCCTGGTTCAGAGAGTATGGATTATGATCAGAGATTAAGGGAGCTTGGGCTTTACTCTTTGGAGAGAAGGAGGATGAGAGGAGACATGATAGAGGTGTACAAGATATTAAGAGGAATCGACAGAGTGGACAGCCAGCGCCTCTTTCCCCAGGGCACCACTGTTCAGTACAAGAGGACATGGCTTTAAGGTATGGGGTGGGAAGTTCAATGAGGAAATTAGAGGAAGGTTTTTCACTCAGAGTGGTTGAGTGTGTGGAATGCACTGCCTGAGTCAGTGGTGGAGGCAGATACACTAGTGAAGTTTAAGAGACTACTAGACAGGTATATGGAGGAATTTAAGGTGGGGGTTTATATGGGAGGCAGGGTTTGAGGGTCGGCACAACATTGTGGTAAAAAAGGGCCTGTAATGTGCTGTACTGTTCTATGTTAATAATGAGAATATGCTGGACCAGTGTCGACCAGAATAACACACCCAAAATGCTGGAGGAACTTAGCAGGCCAGGCAGGATCAATGGAAAAGAGTACAGTCGACACTTTGGGTTGAAACCTCAGCTGTACGCTTTTCCATTGATGCTGCCTGGCCTGCTGAGTTCCTCCCACATTTTGTGTGTGTTGCTCGGGTTTCCAGCGTCTGCAGATTTTCTCGTCTGTCAATGTAGTCCAGACATCTTGTTGTCAATTGCAAGATTATTCCGTAAGATTACTTGGAAAGATCTAATAGGTTACTATTTGGAAAGGACTCATTTGTCCTGGGACAGTCAACATAGGTTTGAGAGGGGTGGGTTTTCGCTATATCTTTTATAGGTAATAAGAAATGCAGTTGGAATTTACTTGACTAGTCAACATTCAATTCATGTAAAGCGATTGATTGTTTAAAAAAAATCAGTAAATAACACATGTATTTTGGGACTTTCCAGGACACAGATTGAGATAGGTAACATTATGACTGATTACAACAAGAAAGAAAAAGAAACAGGCAGTTCTCAAAAGACCCAGCAATTTGAGGAGCATCTGAATGAGAGGGATTACTGTCTAATCTAGATCCCTCATCGGAAAACCTTTGCTGCTTTCAACCTGTGTAGCAGATCTGGAGTATTTGTCACACTAATCAGATAATATTCTGTTTTATAAAGACAGGAGCAGGTGGTGAATGATGTACCAAGTTGCCCTCAGAGACATTGTCATAGAGTCAAACAGCAGAGAAACAGGAAACCCAGTGCAACTCATCCATCCCATGCCAACCAAGGTGCCACTGAAACTAGTTCCACATGACCACAAGTCTTCCTATCCATGGACTTATGCAAATACCTCTTAAATATTTTTATCTATGTCTTTTAAAAGCTACCACAACTACTTACATGTACATGCTCAACAGATCAAGCAGCACTTATGGAAATTAATAGATAGTCGACATTTCGGGCCAATACTCATCATCAGTCCTAATGAAGGGTTTCAGTCCGAAAGGTTGACTTGGATGAAACAGAACACCCACATAATTGCTCGTGATCTTGGCAGCAGATGTCGTGGCGGAGGGCGATGCTATAATCATTTCCTAGATGTGTTGCTGCATTCTGCCCTCTCAATCACGTGCATAAAAACCACCATGTAATCAGTGCTGCTGTGAGTGTCCCATTACGAGAGACCTGACCGAGCAAACGGTTGTTTCCCAGATATCATTGATCTAATCGAGTGCTGTTCTGGCAGCACTCTCTCAGTGTATGGGGAGTATTGAATTACACTTCTAACGTGCCTGATGCACGAGGGGTCAGAAATGAGCCAGAGTACTCAATCTGCTCTTGTATTCATTGTCAAGTTCCAGTACATAGAAGATATCACACTAGAGAATCTCTCAAACCCCTTCACACAATGATCTTCTTCTACTTACCCATGCAATTGTCAAACTGGCTCTCATTGAAAATCTGTTTGGATACAGTCACGGCACTCTGTAATATACCTCAGTTTATACCAACCTTTTCGAAGTTTGGGATCATAGCCTCTTGCAACTCAGTAACAGCATTAGGCAAGATGATTTTTAATCTTACCTCCACTCTTTAGGGTTTTGAAACACCTATCGGATTGCCATCAACATCACACATGTCAGTGAGCATTTTGGTTGCTTATTCAAACACCTTCTCTGATAGCTGCTTTCCCTTCCTGTAGTAACACGAACAGACTGATAGGAACACCCCACATTTCAGAAGGACCAATATCCTGTACTGACCAAGGTTCATTTTCCCTCTCTTTGGTCACATAGCCCTGGATCACGTTCACAAAGTAGAGTATTGCTGGTTTAAAAACCAGATCCCTGCTGTGTACTTCAGCAATTTGTGTTTATCTGAGCTCTTGTTCATCTTCCTAAATATTTTCTTACTATCAGTGAATCATAATACCAGGATCCCTCAAAGTCATCTCTTGCACAAGCAGACAGATGAGACTGGCATCACGTTTGGCACAGGTATGATAGGCCAAAGGGCCTGTTCCTGTGCAGTACTGTTACGCCATGTCAATAATATTGTCTACTTCCTATTGCTACTGAATCCCTTCCCAATCCCATAAACTTCTGCATTACACCATCAGGCCATCTTCCCAACCTATTGCTTTAAATAAGCAGCCTATTTTTTGCAATCACTCTCTCACCAGTCTTAGTCTCCCCTCCATGCTGTGTTATATAGACCAACCTATCTGCAAAAATGACTTTCTTTAGCATCATTTCTGCCTAAGATATTGCCCACTATAAGACCACCTCTTCTGTCACCATAGAAATGAATAAACAGTCATCGTTTCGGGCAAAACCCTTCTTTAGGACTGGGAAGGAAAGGGGAAGATGCAGAATAAAGAGCAGGGGGAGGAGGATAGCTCACCAGTGATTGGTAAAGCCAGGTGGGTAGTGAAGATAAAGGGTTGCAAAGGAAGGAATCTGATAGGAGACGAGAGAGAGCCATTGGAAAAAGGGAAGGAGGGAATTATTTTTTTTAGTGGAAGGAGAAATTGATACTCATGCAATCGAGTTGGAGGCTACCCAGACGGAATATAAATTGTTGCTCCTCCGCCTTGAGGGTGGCCTCACTGTGGCACAAGGGGAGGCCAAAGACAGACCTGTTGGAATGGGAATTAAAGCGTTTGGCCACCAGTTCTGCTTGCGGAGGTGCTCGATAAAGCAGTCCCGCGATTTAAGAGGGGTCTCACCACCGTACAGGAGGCCACGTTGGAAGCACCGGACACAAAAGACGACCCCAGCAGATTCACAGGTGAAGGTGGAGGTGAATGGGCAGGTATAGCACCATGGTCAAGAGGTATACAGGCCATCACCAGTTTATAAACGCCCATCTCATCCCATACATACCTCTGACTTCCCATCATAATTATTAAAATCAAAAGTCTGATGCACAGTTTCCTCTCTCACTTCACTTTCAGCAATTGTTCTTTCTAAACTACCATATGTGCTTTGGATGTCATTCAGTACCACTTATGTTTGCTATGATTACCATGGCAAATATATTTGTGTATTTTCTGACTTACGGACAAAACTGTCCACTTGTCCCTCCCCACCGATCTCCCTCCTGGCACTTATCCCTACAAGTAGCCGAAGTGCTATATCTGCCCATTCACCTCCACCTTCACCTGTGGATCTGCTGGGGTCGTCTTTTGTGTCCGGTGCTTCCAACGTGGCCTCCTGTACGGTGGTGAGACCCCTCTTAAATCGCGGGACTGCTTTGTCGAGCACCTCCGCAAGCAGAACTAACTGGTGGCCAAACGTTTTAATTCCCATTCCAACAGGTATGTCTTTGGCCTCCCCTTGTGCCACAGTGAGGCCACCCTCAAGGCGGAGGAGCAACAATTTATATTCCGTCTGGGTAGCCTCCAACTCGATTGCATGAGTATCAATTTCTCCTTCCACAAAAAAAAATAATTCCCTCCTTCCCTTTTTCCAATGGCTCTCTCTCGTCTCCTATCAGATTCCTTCCTTTGCAACCCTTTATCTTCACTACCCACCTGGCTTTACCAATCACTGTTGAGCTATCCTCCTCCCCCTCCTCTTTATTCTGCATCTTCCCCTTTCCTTCCCAGTCCTAAAGAAGGGTTTTGCCCGAAATGATGACTGTTCATTCATTTCTATGGATGCTCATCCAGCATTTTGTGTGTATTACTTTGGATTTCCAGCCTCTGCAGAAATTCTCATGTCTAAAAATACGAGGGGTGATTGATAAGTTCGTGGCCAAAGGTAGAAGGAGTCAATTTTAGAAAACCTAGCACATTTATTTCTCAACATAGTGCCCTCCTACATTTACACACTTAGTCCAGCGGTCGTGGAGCATACGGATCTTGGACCTCCAGAAAGTGTCCACAGCATGGGTGATTGATGTTTGTGGCCTAAGGCAGAAGGAGATGAGTTATACAGCTCTCGTTACATGCACATGCAGTTCAATTCTGAGTGGTTATGCAGAAAGTTTGAAGTGAATAACTCATCTCTTTCTACCTTAGGTCACGAACTTATCAATCACAATGGTCTCTAGACAATTCTGTAAAAGCGCGCCTGTCCCCCAAAATTCCTCACCATCCCACAGCAGCTCCACAAAGGCCAAAGCGGTCAGGTTAAACACAACAGCGACATGTCTCACCCGTTCCCCATCAGGACCAGTGTGAAACAAGTACCACAAACAGTCTGCCATCTTTTTCAGCACCTCAGGAAGGTTCCACGGTTTCGGGTTAACAGTCAGTCTGAAAAGATACGATGATCCTCTGCAGGAAGCCCTTTCGTGGCGTTTACAACCCACCTTGGATCACCATTGACAATCACCCTCTCACCACGGTTGAGCAGTTCACCAGTGTCATCTCCAACGACGTTACGGTAGCAAGGGATGTTGACAATTGACTCGCCAGAGCCAGCAGTGCCTTTGAGTGCCTCGGGAAACGTATGTGGAAGAACCACCAGCTGTCCACAAAAATCCAGACGTACAGGGCTGCCGTCATCACAACACTGCTATATGGCTCCGAAGCCTGGGTCTTGCACCGCAAGCAAATCGGTTTGCCCAAGTGCTTCTATCAGCGCTGCCTCCACTCCATCCTGGGTATCAGCTGGCAGGATCGTGTCTCCCAACAACGAGGTCCTGGAGATGTCTCAACTTGTAAGCATTGAAGCCACTTTGCTACCCAAGCAGCTCTGCCGGTTGGCCACATGCCTATCATGGACAACGGCAGGTTACCCAGAGCAGTACTCTCCAGAGAACTCTCTCAGGACAGAGAGGTCGTGGTGCCTGCGCAAGAGGTACAAAGGCCAACTTAAGCAGCAGCTCTCTCAGGCAAACAGCGAGATCGAAACGCGGCAGCAGCCAGCTTGTGACGGAGACTGCTGGAGAACGCTGATCCATGGAGCAGCCACGGAGTTTGTGGAATCCAGAAAGGTGACTGCTGAAAGGAAGAGGAAACGCAGGAAGGATCCCGCTACCCAAGTGCCAGCATCCCAGCAGCTGTGTCCCTACTGCTCCAGATCCAGAATTAGCCTCTACAGTCACCAACCATCACGCTATCACTCCTGAGGACTCTTCACTCCTGATCTTCACAAGGGAAGAACCAGCCATCATCATCATATAGGGTTAAGACAATTAAACTTGAATTGAATTATAACCATGTATAAAAATAAAACCCTTTCATTACCCATGAATGATTTACACTAATCTGAAAACTGCCTTCTTGGGTTGAAAGGGATTGTGTGTCTCTTATTCCCATTTCATCCACACATGACCTTGGAATGTGTCTAACCTCTGTGCTGCAGTCTAGGCTTTGTTACAC